>NC_143574.1:34360000-35560000 GCF_054136105.1 Typopeltis vanoorti
ACAACTGTGGGAAAAAGGAGAAGTCGTAAGTCGCATACGTCATAAATCTAACTAACACTGAGCGTGTATGGACTTTTCTCCTGAATTCTATTTATTTAGTCTCAAAATTTGTTGACAGACTTATTCTTTTCTGAAACTCGGGGATTTTAAATCTCACATGTGAGTTACCTAAGGGTCGGATAATTCGGAAATGCTATCCTAAAGACCAAATATGGAAGTTTTTAAGCAACCTTCCAGGACAACTTGCAACAACATTAATAGGCAATATAGTTCAAAACCCATCTCTGTAGGTTAGAATGAATTCTCTCTGTCTTATAGCCAGAAAGTTTGTAACAGTCCTAACTGGTATTTTTATCAGAATTATTTTGACAGTAGAATATTCCAAATGAGAAGTCCTGGTGAGTATAGCAAAGCTGTAAATGTTAAACGTCTAGTCAACTAAACCACGAAGCACAGTATCCCCTTAAAATACCTTTAATATCTGCTACTTTTCTATATGAAATATAGTTCATAAAGAAAACAGCAGCTAACTAAATTATTATTATTTCATAAATTAAACAGGAATAAAATTAACAAATAATAAGAATAAGTTCATCGATGGCTTTTAAAGGGATTCAATCGATGATTTCTTCTTCTTTTCAATCGGTTTTCATACATCAGGTTAAGTATTTAGTAATAAAGATAATAAAGAATGGTGTGTGTGTGTGTAGAAAGGAGAATATCCCAACTTTAATGCATTATTCGTAGAGATGTTCAACTGCATTACTCCACAGTCGTCGTTGCGTGGTCACTTAATGGAGGAATATAATAAATACATTTTCTTTGATATTCTTCCCGTGAACTGTGTTATAGCTAAAGTTATATATAGCTCTAGCTATAATATACATGTTATCGTAGAAATAGTAACAGTATGAGATCTAAACTACCTAGAAAGGCTTTTAAAAAGCACGTTTTTTATATTCAATGAATGTTTTTACGGCAATCATAAGTCAGAACTGACCGTAGGGATATTTACCTTTCCCACTGCCTCTCCTCTCCAGATACCCGAACAGAGTTTTTTTTTATCTAAATGCGTAAACAATTGTAAATCGAGGCTGTAATTTTCATGTCATAGTTCTGAAGATTAGGCATGTCCATGTTTCCACTTTACTTTCTCATAAGTAATAGTGGTTGAAAGAAAAAGTTGAGACCATTCACACTCAAGCTTATTTGAGAAATAAAATTGCTTCCCTTCACACCAGTATATTGCGTATAATCCCATCAGGTTTTACAAATATTAATAGCCTTCTAGATGGGATATGAAGTATACAGAAGTCTTCATATTATCTACGTTATCAAGAAACTACTTGGGGTATTTAGTAAATATGAAAAGGGAAAAAAAAACTACTAAATAATCAAATTGCTCTTTGTATATTTTTATTTCCAGTATACAGCTGAACCTTAAAAACAAATATCAAGTCTTGTAAGCTGAACAAACCTGGAGTAATAACAAACTAAACGATATACACTATGTTGATAAAAGTATTTAGACACCTAGTTGTGGTAACAAAAACAAAAAAAAACGCTTTAATTACATTTCTAATGCTGAGTGGGACCACCTTTGGCCTCCATAACAGTAGCTACCCTTTGGGACATGCTCTCATCCAATTTCTGGTAAGTCCCAACAGGAATATTCTTCCATTTGGCGCGCAAAGCTACCCCCATTGCTGATTTTCATGACGACAGCTGTGGTCTGAAGCGAACTCAGCGGTCTAATTCGTCCCAAAGATGTTCGATGTAGTTCAGGTCTGAACTGTGAGTTAGCCAGTCCAACACTTCAACGTTTGTTTTGTGGAAACCAGTCTCGAACGCATACTACTGGACGGCATGAAGCATTTTGTGACGGAACAGCGTCGAAGGCATGAAATTGTCCCGGATACCCAAGTAGCCATCAGACGTAATGGTTTTGGCATGTCCACCAATGGACCAACATCCATCCAACTAAAACACCATCCCATATCATTACCAGACTTTCACCAAATTTTCAGCTGGAATGATCCAGTCCTGCCGGAACCGTTCCTTGGATCAACTCCAGTTCAAAAACGACCACCAGAGTGAAACATTTGGAAGCGTGAATCGTCGCTCAAAAAAAAAAAAAAAAAAAAAAATGTTTAATCATCTACATTCCAAGAACGGTGTGAAAGACACCAGTCCAAACGTTGTTTAGCGTTGAGAGGAGGGTGGTGTGGGGTTTGTTCGGAGCAGCTGTGCAGTGGTAAACTGAAGCATGTCCCTACAGCATTTTCCAGGTCGACTGCGAGGTCTGCCTGTGATAACGTGCATGTGCTCGAATATTCCGAGACAGAGTTATCGTTCTCATTCAGCAAGTGTCGGTGGTCCCTGAAAGGAATTTTCCAGCTGTTGTTACACCGTAAACTTTCCATCTACAAACATGGGCAACTGTGGATTTCGGTATATTGAGACGAGTAGTAATGTCGGTTCCATGAAAATTGATCGAAAACCGTCCATCGAAAGAGAATTTACCGAATGGTAATTCATCGAAGGACAATTCGTAGAAAAAGCAACTCGTCAAATAAACAATTAATCGAACAATAATTTAACCAATGGAAACTCATCGAATAAACAATTCCTGGAACTTCATTGCACGATGTTGAGTGAGATATGAGTCAGGAACAGCCTTCATTAAATGCTTCAGTTAATTGCTGCACAGAAGAAGTTCTGTCTATCCGTATAAGCCTTTGCAGCATTCTTAAATAGTTGCCTAGAGCACGTGGTGACGCACGATGCGTAAGTGATGTTTACATATATCTGCATAAAGGTTTTTAAATCAGTGGCCCGTATGTCTGGTATGAAATATCTTCATCAGTTTACAGAGAAAAACGAAAGCCTTAATGACATTATAAACTTCCCTCTCTATAATGCCACACGCGCAACAATTCATGCCCTTGCGAGCATCATTAACGTCGTCTGTCATATAATACTAATTTCCTCTTCCGTAATTACAGTACGCACTCTCATTCAACGCCTCACGAGAATTGTTATTGATGTATGTAAATATCTGACTTATTAATCTCGAAACCCTTTCCTTCGTTTTTTTTCTTCTTTTTTTTATTCGGTATTATGTTTTCCTCAGCCCTGACAGCCTTTCGCAGTTAAAATAAGTTCATATCGCTAAGTGCGAACTATTGACATCTACACAACAGAGATAATGCATCACAAAAACAGAAAAAAAAACCTACATTTCGTTGTAAGTTAAGTGATCACTTGATTGGAGGAATAAGAGAAAACAATTGAAAGAGTTTCCTCTCATTGAACGAACTGGCCTACATTTCTGTGACGTAATAGACTTCTTACGATCTGATTGCAGTTAGTTACTTCGCCCAGATAAACGAGTGACAGCAGCAAGTGCAATACGACAAAGTGGGATCTCGTTTAGTTAGTGCGATTGGCTCAACGGGTAAAAATCCTTTTATCACAATACTGTAGGAGAGAGAGAGAGAGAGAGAGAGAGAAAGAGAGATTAAGAAATAATTCATAAAGACACCAAAGAAGGAGAAGACAGGGAAAAAACGAAGATCTGAATTTGATTGTTTGCATTATTTTGGTAAGTAGCAATACTTATTATACGTAGAATATCCCTTCAGGTAATTTTAACTTCTTCAGAGACTGAAAAGAAAAATATTATTCTCCGAATGAAATATTAAAAGCGAGTTTTACACGATATGAGCCGAATTATTATTACTAAGATTTTTATTTTAATTTAATTTTAATTATTACAGATTTTGGCTTGTTGTGTTATCTTTTCTGAGCTTTCATTTCCTTCATTATTATTAATAATGGTAGTAGTAGGAATCGAAGGAGCCTCCGTAGCTCAGTCGGTATAGACGAAGCCCTTTGGTCGGATAGACCTGGGCTCGATTCCCCTCCAAGACGTGAGTTAGACGGTCTCATACGGAGGTATGGGGGTTTTTTCTTCTCTACAAAACAGGCAAACCAGAACACACGCATCTACAGACATAGGACACACTGGAGGCATAAGGCTAACCAGCTTATCCACGAGGCGGTCGCGATTTCAAATCGTAACATGCCCAATACGAACGTAATGCCACTAAGCCTAATATACGTAAGAGGAGGAGTATGAATCGAAACTTAAAAAAAAGAGAAATAAAAAAATCTTCCTCGATGGTTTTTTTTCTAGTTACAAGTATTCGGGTGTAATTAGCTTTTGGTCCTTATTTTTTATGTATTTACACCTCCTACAAACACTTATTAGGAAGTGTACATTTAACTACTGATCGATTGTTCTTTAATACATATTTAAATACAAATTACTGTCATTATTTTCATTTAATTTTAAGCTTAATATTTTATTATTTCTTTTTTCATTCTGTTCATATGCATGTTCATCCACTTATCTACTAAATGTTAATAATCATTAAAAGAAACATATTTTGAAATGTGCATACGACTCTGGTTGAATAAGTAGATAGAGTTTCTACTCTGCTCTCCAACGTACAGACTACTGATCGAAATCCCATTGCGGTATCAATTGTTGTGCGGGTGGTTTTTAAATGAGAGATAGATTATACTCGAGGTGTGAGATTGCATTACTAAAAGTCTGCATAACTTCAACCTTGGTATCTCTCCAGGGTCTGGCTCCCACTGAAGAGACCTCAATAAAGGTCGAAACCGGTCTGAGTAGTGTGGCCCTTCCCATTATGCATTGCATTATACACGCCGGAAAGGTGGGCGCTTTGCATTATGGGATACATACTAAGGCCTTTTAACAAATTCACCGAAGTAGAGCCACTGCTACTAATGGCTCGCAAAAAGTTAAGCAAGTTTGAGCGCGGTTAGTAGTTGGAAGAGATCAATCGTTCGATGCTGTTGGCACACTCTCCCGAAGAGTCTTTGGACTCCCTGGAGGGGTCACATAATAATAATAATAACAATAATAATATTCAAACATGTATATTCTGTTTATTCTTGTGCACTTTTCTTCTAGCATTTCTTCTGAAATCCCATGTAACACAACAACAAACTACACGTGCTTCTATCACAGAATTATCAAGGATATTGTTTTCCAGATGAGTATTGTCTAAATATGTCTAAATTCCACGCGGTTAGCCGAATGGTTATGCGCTTTGCAAACATATTCCTGGGAAAGGGGTGTCCTGAGCTTGATCTCGTCGCCGAAGTGAGGAGCTTAAAGATATTTCTCAGACATAGCCAAGTCAGCCGGTCTTGGGCGTGGACAGTAGAGTTTTCCTCCCCAGTTTATGACGGATTTTTTCCTCCTGCAAACAGGCAAACCGGCCCGGTGAACACACACACAAACGGATTAATTACAGTCAGGAATACTTAAGCCTCAGTTTTAGGCCTGATTCGTCAGCTATGCCGGTCCCGAATAATCCGGATAAATTTTGGAGAATTGAGATGGTGCCGTGCTTCTCCGTAAAAGAGGCCTCTCGGCCGATATATCATCGTACTCTAAAAAAAAAAAAAAAAACTCTCTAAATTTTAACACATTCAGGCCACGTAGTGTCTTGCACGCTTTCACTTCAAGCAGAAACTCACTATTTTGGTACATTATTCTACGAAAACATAATTCTACTAGTAAGCTGACAGAAAAAGATAATCGGATTGAATCTATAGGAAACGACCCTGGAATGGGAAAGGTAAAACGAAAATGGAAACGACAAAATATAATACACCTAGCAAACTGGAATGTAAGAGGAATAGCATATAAAGAAATAGAATTAGACCAGTTATTAAATGAAAGAAATTTTAAAATAGCAGTAATCACTGAAACAAAAAAGAAATCAAAAGGAACTATGAGAACCGAACATGTGATATACGGTGGAGTCGACAGAGACCAAAGAGCACAAGCAGGAGTCATGATTTGGATTCATAACTCCCTTTCAAAACAGTTAAAACATTATAAATTATGGAATGAAAGAAAAATAGAAGCTAGAATAAAAATAGATAGAGGCTATTTAACAATAATTGGTTTATATGCCCCAGAAGAGGGAAGAGAACAGGATAATATTGATTTTTATAATCAGCTACAAAACATATATAATAAAATAAATAAAAATGATTACGTAATTTTAGCAGGAGACTTAAATGCAAGAATTGGAAACACGAAAATTAATAATAATATAGGAATACATGGAGAACGGACTCTAAACAGAAATGGTAAAAAATTGATTGACTTTGTAGTTTATAATAAACTAAAAATAATGAATTCCTTCTATAAACATAAAGACAGACATAAATATACTTGGGAAGCAAGTGGATGGAAATCAATATTAGATTACTTCATATTAAATGAAAAGACGTCAAAATTTTCACTAGATGTTAGAATTCACAGAGGATATGAAATAAGCAGTGAGCACTTCCTTGTTAAAATAAAATTAAGATAACCACCTAAATGGCTACAACTAACAAGAACAGAAAGAAAAATTGAAACATTTGTTTATAAAACTATACTGTACAATGACACAAATAAACAATGGCTATATGAACAAAGAATTAACCAATATCTAGATTAACAAAATTAACAAAATAAAACAAAATGAAGAAATAGAAATAAAATGGCTTAATAAAAAACGATACTAAATGCAGCAGCAAATGAAAGCTTAGCAGACCAAAAAAATTCAATAAAATGAAAAAAACTGAAGATCTGGGATGATACAATGAAAGAAATAATCAAAAAGGAAAAAGAATCCTATCACAAATGGTTAAGCAGTAAAATATTAGAAGATGAAATAGAATATAAAAGAATAAGAGCCATAGCTAAAACAGAAGTCAGTAAAAGACATCGAGAATAATGGAAGAAATTGGTTTCTAATTTAGAACATGATTTATATAAAATAAGACCCAATGCATATAAGATTTTGAAACACCTAAATGCAGATACAAAGAAAACATAAAAGTAAACACCGAATTGAAATTAGAAGAATTTATAAATTACTACACAGCATTGTGGACAGACAAATATTTTATAAAAGACAATTGGCAAATAATTAACGAAAATGAAAAGGAAATAACTGAAGAAGAATTAGAAATCAGCCTGAAAGAAACAAGAAACGGAAAATCACCTGGAGAAGATAAACTAGGTTCAGAACTATATAAATACGCAGGAACAAGATTCAAAGAAAGATTCTTATTATTTTTAAATAAAATTTATTCAACTGGTATCTCCCCAATAGAATGGAGAAAAGCAATTATGATTCCTATCTTTAAAAAGGTAATAGAGATGACCCTAAAAACTATAGAGGTATCAGTATACTAAATTCCTGTTACAAAATATATAGCAGAATCTTAAATAGCAAACTAATGAAATATTCCGAAAACTTTATTTTAGAAGTACAGAATGGATTTAGAAAAGGACGATCATGTATAGACCCGGCCTTTGCCTAAAATTAATAATAGAGAAAAGAAGAGAATGCAATTTAGAAACACATATTGCATTTATTCACTTTGAAAAAGCATTTGACAAAGTTAAAAGAAACACATTATTTAGCATATTAAAAGAAACACAAATACCAAATAATATCTTAAAAGCTATCGCAAGTATATATGAAAATAATCAAATACAAATAAGATTAAATCACGAGCTATCATATACGAGAGGGATAAACAAAAGGATCCGCCAGGGATGTCCCCTCTCAGCAACTCTTTTTAATATCTACTTGAATGAAATAATAATAAAATGGAATAAAAATTTACATCGAGGAATTAAACTTTCTCCTACTGTGAACTTAAACACTCTCCTTTTTGCAGACGACCAAATAATAATCACAAATTCTGAAGATAACTTACAGAAAGCTATTTTAGCCCTAAATGAGATATCCAAAGATTATGGTATGATAATATCAACGGAAAAATCAAAAATTATGGCCTTTAAAGGACAAGATCCAGCAAGAACTAAGATAGTATTAGATAACAAGATCTTAAAACAGGTGAATTAATTTTACTACCTAGGATGTATGATCACATATGAAAATGAAAAAGATAAAAACGTAAATATTGCAAAATATTTAAAAATAACAGGTGTAATTAACTCTATATTTAAACCAAACCTAGTTCAAAAATCAGCTAGGCTAAAAGTATACAATACATTAGCCCTACCAGTCTTAATGCATGGAAGCGAAATCTGGACAATAAAACAAAAAGACAAACAAAGATTAACAACAGCAGAAATGAAGTTTATGAGAAAAACTGCAAAGTATACCTTATTTGATCACAAAAGAAACGAAGATATTATGAAAGAAGTAAACCAAGAACCAGTAATAAAAAAAATTAAAAAATATGAACGTAAATGGATGGAACACGTTCAAAGAATGAAAACAGAAAGATTACCAAAACAAGCCTTAAAGCCATTAGGAAAAAGAAAACCAGGACGTCCTCTTAAACGATTCAACGATGACTTCTAAGGCCGGAACAGGCCATGCTAGGCCTAAATCCTTGATACGCATGATGATGATGAGCTCTAAATTTAAGATAATGTATAAGGAAATAGGCAATGTCCCTCATTAGGTTTTTTAAATCTCAGTTCTGACATACTTCTAAGGGAGTTGATAGAGTCCAAAATAATTCCTTCGTCCGAGCGAGGGTCTAAGACTACAGTAACAAGTTTTAGACTATTCAGTATCTCAGGAGAAGGAGGTAGTACTGGAAGATTTCGTCAAAAAGAGATTTTAAGAATGCTTGGTGAAGAATACGATATCGTAAGAGGGGAAATATGGCTTCATAAACAGCTTTTCTTAATTTAGTCATTTGCCAACTCTTTTATAATAGAGTAAAAGCTGAGTTGGATAAAGGAAATGCTACACGATGATTCTGCTGGTTTTGCAAAAGTCACGTGACTAATTACACATTGAACTCTGTTACAAATTAGAACAAATGGATGTATATATAATGCGGACTATATGAATAAGAAGGCGGTCATGGACAGATACCTAAAGCTTCTATTTTAGGATCGCTACTATTTCATTTGTACATAAATGGAAATAATCTGATGAGAAATATTCAGTTTTTTGGTGATGATGAAAAATTGGGTAGAGTAATAGTTAATAAAGATGAAGTTAGAAGTCTCAGTATGATTTAATAGGCTCTCAATACGGATAAAATATAATGGGTATCAGTTTAATGTAGAGAAATGTCATGTTATGCATTTTGGGGTAAATATACTACAGTGTGTGTGCCACATTCATGGAGCTGTACTCCATTAAATAGATGAAGACAAGAATGTAAGAATGCCAGTGGATAGATATTTAAAGTGTAGAGGGTATATTGCTAAGGTTGCGCGAAGGTAGCTCATAGGATTACTTGGCTAGATAAGAACACATCAACAGGTAGATATAAGGATGTTGTTATTCCCCTTTACATGGTATTGATACATCACATCTGGGTTACTGGACTCCTCTCCGGTCACCTGGATTTCTTGGGAATGAGAAAATAGTGGGGAGAATCCAGAGTCGAGGTGACCAAGATGATGAGTGGTCTGAGCAATACAATGTATCAGAATAGATTGAGATCTGGGTTGAAAGGCGAAAAAAAGGGGGATATGCTGGAAATGTTTCAGTTACATAAAGTGTTCTGTAGGACTTATGCAACACGCACTGTTTCAGGGCTTGACTAGAAGGAGCAGAACAAGAGATTAACCGGAAATTTAAGTTAGCCTGGTTAGTACAGGGGTGAGAACTAGATTTGTCGCTTGTAGAGTGGTGAATGAATAGAATGGGTTGCCAGAGTCAGTTGTGAGCACTTTGTATTTTAATAGTTACAAGGAGAGGTGTGATAGATATTATTATATCTATCACACCTCTTATATTATTATATTAGTGTGATAGTAACAATAATAGCTATAAACGGGCAATGGAGTTTGAGAAAGGAAACAGCACTCAGCGATACTGCTGAACGTTGCAAAGGCATTTGATAGTATTCCACATAAAACTATGTTACATAAATTGGAGCAAATTGTAATGGGTGGAGATTCTGGTGATTTTGATTTGATATCAGTTTCCTGGATAAGTGTCAAAGAGCAGTTTATGGAAGAATTGATCAAGGATGGTGATGGACTTTCAGAAGAATTAATCATAAGCTGAGTACTACATTGTTGGAACTGTATTGAAAGAAACTGATATTGATGAAGCCAGAGAGAGAGAGAGAACGGGATAATTTTGGACATGGAATTGAAGTTCAAAGCGCACATTGCGAAGACAACCAAATCACACATCAAATGGCTGTTGAAGAGCACACTGACAGAGATCTGTAAGTTATTGTTCCGTTTTATAATGCTTTGGCTCACTCTGAGCTATTATGTCCAGATCTGGTCTCCAGAAGCTGTGTGGATGATCTAGTGGTGGAGAGGATCCAGAGGCTAATGACAAAGATTTTCCACAATATTTAGTAAGACTGTAATTAGCATGGGTGTAAGGACTAGATTTCTTGCTTAATCGGCTTTGAACGAGAGCTTCATAAGTGAATGAGCGTAAGAAGGGACATGACAGATATTCTGAGAATAAGGGCTAGTGTGTGAACATTAGTACTTTTGTATAATAATAATAATAATAATATATTTCTTAATTTCTAAAATATTTTCGCAATTACAATAATCATATTTAGTGACATTCCAACTTGTAATTTTTCAAAATTCAGCACGTAGTGCTGCATATGTGATTCATTTTCTACATTGCATTTCAATTAAAATTTTGATAACAATACGTTTTTGCATCTCCAGTACATTGACAACGCGTGTTCTTCTACTATTAACAATGAAGATTACACAGAAGTTTCGAATATTGGATAATAATAATATAATAATGTCTCAGATAAATTACATACATATATAATAGTAATAATAATAATTATTTATATATCATCGTCATCATCATCATGTATATCAAAGATTTAGGCCTAGTATGGCCTGTTCCGGCCTTAGAAGTCATCGTTGAATCTTTTAAGAGGACGCCCTGGTTTTCTTTTTCCTAATGGCTTCTACTTTAAGGCTTGGTTTGGTAATCTTTCTGTTTTCATTCTTTGAACGTGTTCCATCCGAAAGCCCGGGTTTTTCGTCCCGTAAACTGGCGTCACTTGTTAAGCCATCTCTTTTCACTGCGCGCCGCTTAATTAGTGATAGCCTTGGGCCATCTATCTCTGATTGGGTACCAGTGAAGATTGAACTGCCTACTCAGTCTTCAAAAGTTAGATAGGGCTAAAAACGGCCTCACCTACTCCCTATGTATACGGGAATAAAAAAGGCTTTAGCTGATTTTTTTTTTACATATAACATTTATTTAACATTACAATTGTGAATAACAGATACTTGCAAGTTAATAATATTTAAATAATAATAATAATAATAATAATAATAATAATAATAATAATAATGATAATAATAATAATAATAATAATAATAATAATAATAATTTTTTAATTAAAATTTATGATTACATATTTAAATTACAACTGATATTTACATTGCATACATACATTGATTACATTTTTTTTAAATTTCAATCTTTTTTTTATTATTATTAAAATTATGATTGGACATTCTGATTGGATAATTACAACACATAACATTACATATTTACAACAGGTTTAGTTTTATTTATTTATTTTTTGTAACAATGAAATTCTTACTCATTTTCTTTCTTTTCTTTTTTTTTTCTGTATGATGTATTTTATTCTTTCTTTGCGAGGCATTTCTGATTTCTTCCTCGAAGCTTAGCAGAGCTTATCTGAGGAAGATAATAGATGATAGATGGCTGTGGTTTCATGGTTGTGTTCCTCTACTGGTCACAAGCCAGGTGTTGATTTTACTGTTTGTTGGTGCGTGCTTCGAAGACTTCAACTGCTATTACAGTTTAACTGTTTTTTTTTTTTTTTTTTGCAAATAGGGTTGGATTTGGACATGGTGTGTTTGTTCGTTTGTTTTCTTGTAGTGGTTTTTGAGAGGTGGTCATACGTTGTGTGTGCGTGTGTGTGTGCGTGCGTGTGCGAGGGACAACCAATGATAATTTGTAATTAATTATTCAGAAAAGGTCTAAATGCTGCCGCCATCTCTTCACTCTAAACTAAAATTCCCATACCTAATAACTGGAATGAACTACCCCAAACCTATTTTGGAAAATTAGGACTGCCAACTATACACAACCAAAGACAAACCTTGACGACAATGATGAATGTGTGTCACCCTGGGAAATTCCAATATATCTTATCTCTAATCATCAACGACAATTCTATAGGCAAACCAAAACTCCAGATGATTCACTGAGTCATATGTTTCCCAGAAATTTCCAAACTCATAACGTCACGATTCCTTATCTCTAAACATCACCCACAATGCCTTACAGGAACCAAACACACTACGTGATATACCTGACAGATTTGGGGGCCCCCCAGAGAAATTCATGGACGTCTCTTACCCCATACACCCTACCCTTATTTTGTTCATAGTGTTCCACCAATCGCAACACGAATCCTTATCTCTAGCTATCACCCACAATACCATATGCAAACCAAACAAACAACGTGATATCACTGACACATATAGTCCCCAGAAAAATTCAAAACATTCCAAAGTGATGACGTCAAGCACACAATGACATCCTCATCTTAACACACGTCACGACTCCTTATCTCATATTGAACTTGATCTTGTCAGAAGTGCCTGACATACTGCTGTTGTGCTTTATAAGAGCTGATTAGTTTCCTTTAAAATTTTAGTTGTTATTTCTTTTATCGCAGCATTTGTATCTAAGAGAAGCTGTTTAAGCCTAAAATGATGCAGGACTTTTAATACAGTTGTCTTTATTCATATATGGAGTTGATATGTGTCAATATGGCAAACTTCATTCTGAGATATGTTGGCAGCTTAATGATCACTGACCTGAATTTCATAGTCAGATATTATTATTTTATTCACATAATTGATACACATTCAAAACAAGATATCATTTAAACAAGAATTGGACTTGTGATTCAGAACAATTCAGAATCTACCCAAGAATCTAAGAACAGTCCGTAAGTTAGCGTTAAAATACGAACTGTTGAAGTAATGCTGTTTTTTGTAGGTCATAAAAGGTCACTTCATTGATTTTTAATTGCTGTAAAGAGTTTGACAGCTTCTTTGAAGTTGCACCAAGTGCACCGATAACTATTGGGGTGACTTTGGTGTGTTTAAGCCACAGTCGGCCAACTTCGATTGCCAGATCTCGATATTTAGTAATTTTTTTTCAGTTCTTTGTTGTTGATGTTGTTATCACTGGGTACTGCGATATCGATAATCCAAACCTGTCGATGTTCGATAATTGTGATGTCAGGTCTATTGTGTTCCAAATGCCGATCAGTTTGTATTCTAAAGTCCCAGAGAATTTTTGCTGTTTCGTTTTCCAATACAGTCTCTATTTTATGCTTCCACCACTTATCAGATGTAGAAAAGTCGTAGTTTTTGCATACGTGCCAACGGATTATTTTGGCCACTTGATCATGGCGGTATTTATAGTCAGTTTGAGCTATCTTGCTGCAGGCACTGATTAGATGTTTTACAATCTCATCTTTCTGTCGCATAATATGCGTTTGCTGTTATTATTGATGTTGAATATTTTAGCTTTGATTGCATTAGTTTGTAATCCCTGTTCTTGAGCTGCTAGAATAAATCCTTCTGTTTCTTTTTTAATGTATCCATGTTGTAGCCATTGCCCTGTCTTGTTCACGACAATTTTGTACTCATTATCTCGAAGAAATTGGCCATACATGGGTTTATTTTTCCAGCGCACATATCGGATATTTTGTTGTTCCTTTTCGTAATCGGATTTGTTTCCTGTTGTTTTTAGAAGGCCCTCTTGTGTAATTGCTGAAGCATTGCTTCAGAACTATTGTCGATGTCATTTCTTAAACCAATTTCTTCTTCTTTCACAGTCTGTCTCACTTACAGCAGACCCCCTCCACCTATTCTCCTCGATGGGTACAACCGGTCAACATCACTTCTTGGATGTAATTCATGATGCATAGTCATTAGTTTTCTAGTTTTGCGGTCTAGTTTGTCCAGGTCTTCTTTTGTCCAATTTATTATGCCAGCTGTGTTTCGGATCACGGGTGTAGCCCAAGAATTCATTGCTCTAATTGTGTTTAATCCATTTAGTTTTGTTTTCAGAATATTTCTAACTCTTTTGGTGTATTCTGATGCTGCCTGGTGTTTAACTTTCGAGTGGAGAATGTCATTGGCTTCTAATATCCCTATGTATTTATAGTGTTCGTCAGCTGAAATTGCTTTTATATATTTTTCTTCATCAAAATTAAAATTGCTAGTGTCATTAATTTTTCCTCGTTTAATAGATAAAATTGCGCATTTATCTAAACCGTATTCCATTTTGATGTCCTGACTGAAAATACGAACTGTGTTCAATAAAGAGTCTATTGCTGGGCCGATTTTCCATATAACTTCAAGTCATCCATATACAATAGATCGAAATTTTAATATTATATTTAGGAATTTCATATGCAAGTTTCGTTTTATACAGAATCATAGATAAAGGTGTCAAAGAAATGTTGAAGAGCAATGGTGACAAGGAATCACCTTGGAAAATTCCACTTTTAATACTGATATCTCCGAATTGTTCATTATTCACTATTAATGTTGTTTTCCATGATTTCATAGCAGTATCCAGAAACGAACATATGTTTTTGCTAATTCCAAATATTTTTAGTGATTTTAGGATCCAGAAGTGTGGGAAGGAATCGAACGCTTTCTTATAATCTATCCATGCCATGTTTAAATTAGTTTTTCGCCTTTTTGAGTTTCTGAGAATCATTTCATTAATAATGATCTGGTCTTTTATTCCTCTGGATTTTTGAAAATTTCTTTTTTGTTCAATCGGATAAATCTGATTATCCGATAAGTAACGGTATATGGAATTTTCTATGATTGCAGTGAACAGCTTAAGCATAGTTGGTAGGCATGTTATTGGACGATAGCCACTTCGATCTGCACCCTTATCCTTATCTTTCATGAAGAGAAAAGTGTGCCCAGATATCATCCAGTCTTCCACTGAGTCAGACTGCAACAAAGGATTAAATTGTTCTGCCATTCGATTATGTAGACTGGTTAGATGTTTTAACCAAAATCCATGCAGTTCGTCTTTACCAGGTGCACTCTAGTTTTTTAAATTTCTAACTTGTTCGCTGACCATTTCTTTAGTGATAATGACATTTTGCCTTTGTTTTTGTTTCATTTCTGATTCTATTTCATTAATCCATGAAGCATCTTTATTGTTTTCAATAGGATTATCCCAGATTGACTTCCAAAATTTGAGTGTTTCTTCTTTTCCGGGTGAATGATGGTCTGCATTTGTATTTCTCTGGCGAGACTGGAAGAACTGACGTTGGTTCTGTCGAAATTGCATATTTTGTACCTATTGGTTTATTCTTGCTTCATATCTCTTAATTTTATGTGCAGTCGCTGTAATTCTTTGTTTTAGCTCTTCGGTAACTTCAGCAATTCTTTTGTTGGCCATATAATATGTGTTAATCAGTTTCTTTTTGATGTTATTATTTTTCAACCGTCCTTATTTAAAACTCTTTAAGTTGCTTAGATCAGCTCGAAGCCTGGTGACCTTTCATTCTAATCGGATTTTGCATGGTGCAGATTGTTTCATCCTGCAGTAATTTTGCAGGTTTTTGCTCTTTCGGTTTGTAACCAAGCTTCACTGAAATGACATAGGCTGTGCTGTATAGGAGATGATTTGTTTCCTTTATACTGTTGGTTGCGATGGTTTCAATTACAGCATTTGCGTCTAAGAGGAGCTGTTTTATCTTAGATTGTTGTGAAGCTTTTAATGGTGGTAGTCTTATACGGTCATTTATGGAGTTCATATGTTCCAATATCCCTGCCTTCATTTCACACTGCCCTTCTGTCAAACCATTCTGAGGTATGTCGTAATCTTGATATTTACTGAGTTGAATTCCAAAGTTTGATATAACTACCTCCTGATTATTTTCTTTTATTGGATTTGTTGGTTTATTACGCACCTCTTGCAGCTCAAGTTCAGTAAATATTTTTTTACGGAAATTGAAATTCTTTTTGTCCATAAGTCTTTGTTCTGTTATTGCAGAGTCTGGGAATTTTTGTTTCCAAATTAAATGCATACACTTTCTGAAACCTCGTTTTCTGGTTTTGATCTGTAAAAACACTTCATAACCTCTTTCCTTTCTTCTACAGTCGATTTTTACGTTTGGTTTCTTCCAGTCGCTTTTCGACTTCCTGCCCTGATTGACCAGCAAGAAGAACTGGGTCCTGTAGCCCACTTGTCGCCTGATGAGCAAAATCCCCAACATCTGACGCAGTCCTTGATGATCCGGGCGTCGTTTGATCCGGTATGGATCTCTTCTACCTTTTCACCATTAAGATTGGGGATAGAACACTGTTAGTCTGGCTCCTCAATTGAGACCTGCCTGACAAGGGTGGCCCTGCTGGCAGCTATGCATTATTATTATTATTATTAAACTAAACAGATGGCTTTCAGCCACGAAAGTAGGCACCTCAAAATACTTGATAATAATAGGAGACATGAATATAAACATTAGGAACATAAATAACACACAGAACAATACCTAGACCCATTATCGGCATATAACATAACCCCAACCATACAGTCGTATACACGAATAGAGATAGTCAGAAATACAACAACCTCATCCTGCATTGATCATATAAATATAAGGGCCTCTCCAAACAGCCACAAGGCAGCCGTCATAACATGCAAACTTGCAGACCATTATTTCACAGCATTACAGTTACACACTGAACCAGAACCCACAAAAGTCACTGAGAATACAAAACAGTATCATAGCATTCTAAACGAAACAATAGTAAACGACGAAATCAGAAAAACAGACTGGATGTAGACGGCATCTCTTTAAACTCTGATGAAGCTGCGTATAATAATCGTAAACTTCTATTTAATAAAATATATAACAAAGCATTAACCAAAATAAAAAAAATACGCTTGAAAACAAAACAGAATCCGTGGATAACAGACAACATATTAACAGGCATACAAAGAAACGATGCCCTATAGAAACAACTTAAGAAGTCGCCAAACAATATCGCTCTACCAGCTGAATACAAAAAGAAAACGGAATCTCCTAACGAAACAGATTAGAATGGCAAAAAGAAACTACTACAGCAACAAATTAACAACAACTCAGAATGACATAAAGGAAACCTGGCATCCGATTAATGAAATGCTGGACATTATAATAGATTTAGTTTAATCCTTTATCCCAGTGAGAGCAAACAAAGTTTGCGCCTGAAAATATCTTCAGGACTAAATATAGTGTTGTACTATCTTATCCAGTAAGTAGTGCAACACCAAGGCAACTCGTGGCAAAGGTGGAGCAAGCTACCAGGCACTTCTAACCCAGTATCTCCCATAATGCAAAACACATTTCCTATGTGGATATGTATACTGTTATGCATTAAAGGGATTGGCCATCTACCCAGACTAGTTTCGACCTTTATTAAGGTCTCTTCAGTGGGAGCCAGGCCCAGAGCTGGAGATACCAGGCAGAAGCAGTAGCAAGTCATCTGTGCCTATGGGAGTTGCCAAAAGGTTTAACACCTTTTTTAAAAATTACTCTGCATTTAGAGAAAGATGTTGAAAATTTATTTATCACTAGGTTAGACTATAATAGATTTAGTTTAATCCTTTATCCCAGTGAGAGCAAACAAAGTTTGCGCCTGAAAATATCTTCAGGACTAAATATAGTGTTGTACTATCTTATCCAGTAAGTAGTGCAACACCAAGGCAACTCGTGGCAAAGGTGGAGCAAGCTACCAGGCACTTCTAACCCAGTATCTCCCATAATGCAAAACACATTTCCTATGTGGATATGTATACTGTTATGCATTAAAGGGATTGGCCATCTACCCAGACTAGTTTCGACCTTTATTGAGGTCTCTTCAGTGGGAGCCAGGCCCAGAGCTGGAGATACCAGGCAGAAGCAGTAGCAAGTCATCTGTGCCTATGGGAGTTGCCAAAAGGTTTAACACCTTTTTTAAAAATTACTCTGGATTTAGAGAAAGATGTTGAAAATTTATTTATCACTAGGTTAGACTATAATAGATTTAGTTTAATCCTTTATCCCAGTGAGAGCAAACAAAGTTTGCGCCTGAAAATATCTTCAGGACTAAGGTGTTGCACTACTTACTGGATAAGATAGTACAACACTATATTTAGTCCTGAAGATATTTTCAGGCGCAAACTTTGTTTGCTCTCACTGGGATAAAGGATTAAACTAAATCTATTATAGTCTAACCTAGTGATAAATAAATTTTCAACATCTTTCTCTAAATCCAGAGTAATTTTTAAAAAAGGTGTTAAACCTTTTGGCAACTCCCATAGGCACAGATGACTTGCTACTGCTTCTGCCTGGTATCTCCAGCTCTGGGCCTGGCTCCCACTGAAGAGACCTCAATAAAGGTCGAAACTAGTCTGGGTAGATGGCCAATCCCTTTAATGCATAACAGTATACATATCCACATAGGAAATGTGTTTTGCATTATGGGAGATACTGGGTTAGAAGTGCCTGGTAGCTTGCTCCACCTTTGCCACGAGTTGCCTTGGTGTTGCACTACTTACTGGATAAGATAGTACAACACTATATTTAGTCCTGAAGATATTTTCAGGCTCAAACTTTGTTTGCTCTCACTGGGATAAAGGATTAAACTAAATCTATTATAGTCTAACCTAGTGATAAATAAATTTTCAACGAAATGCTGGACAATACACACAGAACCACTGCTTCAGAAACAATAAAACACATCTTTGCTTGCGACCCCAAATCCCTCAAAGAGTTGGCAAACAAATTGAATCAGCAATTCGTGAACTCTGTCCAAAAACTACAAGAAAACATTTCCTCACACCAACGAACATTCTCCACTAGGCCCACGAGCACCCCAAAAAGAAGAACTATCACTTACAATTCGAGAACTCTGTCCAAAACTACAAGAAACAACCTTTCCTCACACTAACGAACATTCTCCACTAGGTCCACGAGCAACGCAGTCGGTGTGCTTCCTCACATTAACAAAAGAAGAACTATCACTTGCAATTCAGCAAATTAACCCTAACAAAGGACCATGGATAGACGGAATCAGACCAAAAGACATCAAGGAACACTCAACAAACTTAAGTCCAGTTATACAAAAACTGTTAAATAAAATCTTCGAAACGGGACACATACCTGAAACAATACAGACTGCATTAATCACACCCATACACAGACATGGAAAAAAAAACATTACAAGTAATCACAGACCAATCCATACGTTTTCTGTAACCAACCAAATCATGAAGTGCATCGTGCAATGCAAACTCTGCACATACGTTGAAAATTTTCAAATAATATCCAAACTACAACATGGCTTTCAAAAAAATAAAGGAACAGCAACACTCCTGGAAGATTTTACAGACATAATAAATGCTGCTTTGGATAAAAACAGAATAACATTAGTCGTATTCATTGACCTAACAAAAGCATCTGACACACTAACACAGCAAACCTTGTTAACGAAACTAACGCATATCAGAATCGGAGATCGTCTACTCCAATGGTTTAAAGTAAACCTGAAAAACAGGAAGCATATCACACGTACAGGATCAGCGTACATCAAAGAGGTACCGGTAACCTGAGGAATACCGCAAGGAGCTGTCCTTTCTCCCATTCTATTGCCAAGTTGAAAATTGGAATTTCGTGTGGTGGCCAAATTTTTTTATTTAGTTAGTGACGTCCACGCGATATCGCGTGATTGGCAATGAACGTGTTAAAAAGTAAAATCTTCCAGTACGCAGACAACACGGACATAGTATCCATTCACAACCACGCAAATATCGCTTACACAAATATGCAAACGACATCAATCAAATCACTAACTTGTCAACCGAAAACGGCATACATATAAACCATGAGAAAACAAAGCTAATGGTATTCAAAAACCCCCAAGTCCTGCTCATAGAAACTAAATATCTCACTATCCGACATTCACCCATCTACATACAAAGCGCTGAACCTAAAACCACAACCATCACACAGGTGAAAACAACACGCTATCCCGGACTTCACTTCGATGCTGATCAAAGTTGGAATAGCCATACAAACTATGCCGATTAAAATATATTTCCCCGACATACATAAAAAACACTAATCTATAAAGCATTATATGAAAACATTTTAAGTACGCAATCACATCATATACATTCTGCATAAACTACAGACTGAACATTTTATAATTGTTGCTAGATCAAATGGTAAAACTGATAAAATTCTAAGAACAACCTGCACTTATGCCGGCAGCACGGGCAGAACACAACATATTTAAGGTGAAACACTTATGCCACAATATAGTCATCTTAAATCATTACTACAGCCCAACCTATAGAGTAACCAGAGTGACATATCAGATAACAAGACCACGGTCAAGAAACTACATAACATATAAGTACAACAATCACAACGGCAAAGCCACCCGAAACTTCTTCGTACCTGACATGATAAACAAACTGCCGTTCGACAACAGAAACCTAGGAACACACAAAGAGCTGAAACAGGCGCTGTATAAATATTATAGTGAGAATGAAAATTATAGAAATTCCTTTCTTTCTCTCTCTCTCTCTCTCTCTCTCTCTCTCTCTCTCTCTTACACACAAAAACCTATGAAAAACCCTCTCAAAAACACCACGACAAGGACACAAACAAACACTCCATGTCCAAATTCAACCCTACTTGCAAAAAAAGTTAAACTATGTAATAGCAGTTGAAGCCTTCCAAGCACGCATCGACAAATAGTAAAACCAACTCCTGGCTTGTGACTAGTATAGAAACATATATATATTATTAGTTTATATTATATTATATACAAGGTGTTCGGGATAAATTTGACAGTTTCGTAAGGAAAAAGAAAATCTTCTTTGTATCTATTAAATTTAATGAATTGACAAAAAAACATTACAGGCAGAGTTAATTACAATACTATCAACAAGATTTACTCAAAATAACCACCATTAGCATCGATCACAGCTTCAATTCTGCTTCGGAACCTCGAACAAGCTGATGCTACAGTCTCCCTTGGAAGGGCCGCAAAAACTGTTTTAATTTTATCCATTAACTGGGCTTTTGTATTACTGGAAGTGCGATTGGTGTCTTTTTCAACTGCGCCCCATACAAAATAATCCATGGGGTTAAGGTCTGGGGAGTTTGGAGGCCAAACATTTGGACTGGTGAAGTCGTAGAAATTTTCAGACAACCATTTTTGACTTTTCCCAGAGGTGTGGCAAGGGGCCGAATCATGCTGCCATACATACGGCCTACCATTGGCTACCCTTGTTATCCAGGACTTGACTACAGTTAGCAACTCCACGAACAAAGCCCGAATTTCAATGCCAGGGTTCTTCAACACCTGTTCCTGCAGATTTGCGAGGAATTCTGCTGTACGAACGCAATCAGATCGTCTGCTAGGGATCTTTCTTCTTGCTACATCCTCGTAGTCACCATTGCAAATCTCTAGTTCATGCCTGATTGTTTTTACTGTATTCAGGGAGCATTGGGCAGCAGTCGTAATATCCTTATTTTGATGGCGGGCACGAATCATCATGATACAAGTTATTCTCTTCCATGATTCAGGTGAGTTCCAGCTATCCATCCTTTCTGACATCTTGTATATGAATGAAGAAGGGTCCAAACTTTTAAATGAAGAGAAGTGTGTGTTAATACATGTAACTTACGGAAAAATATAATTAATTATAAATATGTCAAATTTATCCCGAACACCCAGTATATATTATTAATATTATTGCCAATGAACCAAAAGAGGAGGTGAAATATTAATATTTATTAAGCATAAATTAATAGCCAAACAAGCCGTTTATCAAGTTGAACATTGAACATGCTGAAACCCTATACCTCGCAATCACTACTTCCACCAATGGACAGCATCCCACAATACTAAATGCTATTCACAGACCACCAAACTTAAACATGATAACATTTTTGCACGAACTCAATTGCTGGCTTTCAAGCCAAGAAATATGTTCAACCGAATACCTAAAGATAATCGTCGACATAAACATAAATATTGCAAACAAAAACCAGAACAACACTGTACAATACCTAGACACCCTATCCATGTGTAATCTAATACCAACAATAACATCATGTACTAGAGAAGAAACATTCGGAAATACTATCACTGCCTCCTGTCTAGATCATATAAACGTCTGAGCACCACCAAATAGTTACACTGCATCAGTCATAAAGTGCAAAGTAGCAGACCATTACTTTATGGCTCTAAACCTGCTCACCAAGACAATATCTATGCAACGTCCCACAGAAGAAAAGCGACAGAAAACAATAATAGACGAAGAAATAGTCAACTGCAAAATAAGAAAAACCGACTGGGAACACCTGGCATCAGATTCAGCAGATATCGTATACAATAACATCAAACTCACTGGAGAAAATATATAAGAAAGCTGCAAAGAAAGTCAGAATTCCTTCAAGAAAGGACGTTCTATGGAAAGAATTAAAGTGATATCGAAATAACACAGCTTTAAAAACTGAATATAAGATAACTACGAATCGCCTTACAACACAAATAAGAAATGCAAAAAGAAGCTACTAAAGAGACGAACTAAACTCCGCACAAAACAACATGAAACAAACCTGGCATCTGATCAATGAGATCCTATATTGTGTTCCTAACACCACCGCCTCCGAAACCATAAAACACAGCTTCGTGAATGACGCAAAACCTATCCAACAACTAACAAATGACTTTAACCAATACTTTGCAGACTCCATCCATCCAAGAACTGCACACAAATATTCCACCACTCACAAAACGTGATCCTCCACTTGGACCACAATCAAAACAGACATTATGGTTCCCAACGATAAAAGAGGCAGAACTTCTCTCTGTAATTCATCAAATCAAACCAAACTAAGGCCCAGGTATTGATGGTATAAGACCTAAAGATATCACGCAACATACGACTAGCGTACGCCCTATCCTACTAAAATTAATAAATAAAATATTTAAAACCGGGCAGATACCAAGTATGCTAAAGACCGCAAAAATCATACCCATATGCAAACATGGAAAAAGAAATTTAACCAGCAACATAGCCAATTATCAATCAAATTATGGAGAGAATCGTATTAAAGAAACTCACAGCATATACAGAGAACTTTCATATTATCCCCAAACCACAATATGGTTTTCAGAAAAATAAGGGAACAACATCTCTCTTGGAAGACTTTACAGACATAATTAATATCGCCTCAGACAAAAACAAAATTGCCATGGTAGTCTTTATTGATCTAACTAAAGCATTCGATACACTCACGCATCAAGCCTTGTTATTAAAGCTGAGACAAGTTAGAATAGAAGGGCCTCTGCGCAATTGGTTTACAAACTACCTTCAAAATAGAAAGCATATCACACGTATCGGGTCAAACCGAAGTAGAAAGCTACCAGTAACTTGTGGAATGCCGTAGGGAGCTTTACTCTCCCCACCTCTATTCAACATTTACACGCATATTAATCAGCTACCTCTCAAAGGTAAGATCTTCCAATATGTAGACAATAAAGCAATAATATCCATCCATAATAACACAAGCATAACCCAAACAAATACGCAACATGATATAACTGCTTATAGACTGACTCAAAAAAAAATTCCATACATTTAAACTCATATAAGACAAAGTTAATGATATTCAGAAATCACTGACTCGACCAGCTGATAACAAATATATAACCATCCAACATCCACTCTCCAACATAAAAAACACACAGAACATCAAAACCACTACAATCACTCAGGTTGAAACAATACGATTCCTTGGAATTCACTTCGATCCAGATATGAACTGGAATAGCCACATAAACCATCTACACAACAAACTCCGACCAATAAGTATCAATCTCTACAGGTTAAAAGACATAGTCCCCATACGCCTAAAAACACTAATATACAAAGCACTATGCCAAAATATACTAAGATACGCTATAACAACGTATGCTTTCTGTGCACCCTACAAATTGAATAGATTAATGTCGCTTCAGTACAAAATGACAAAACTGATCTTTTGGGAACAAAGAGAAAATAACGATCTTATATACATTGCAATGTCAGAACACCAAAATACTGACAGCAAAACATTTATGCCACTATGCAGGCTTGCTAAAACATTATTTCGATGCCAACTACAGGGCAGTCAGAAATACATACCGTATAAGAAGACCTCAGACTACTAATTATATCACATATAAATACAATAATCACTACCGAAAGATCACGCGAAACTTGTACATCCCAGACATGATAAACAAATTACCTTTTGAATACAGAAACCTTACAAACTATAAAAGTCTGAAAAGAGCTCTAAGGCCATACTATGAACAAGACACACGCACCCAAAATACCATACAAACTTAATCAAACACAATATATTCGTTAATGCTTCCAGTTCAGCGACGCATCAGTACATTCCAAGTTATTGTGTGTGTGTGTGTGTGTGTGTGTGTGTGTGTGTGTGTGTGTGTGTGTGTGTGTGTGTGTGTGTGTGTGTGTGTGTGTGTGTGTGTGTGTGTGTGTGTGTGTGTGTGTGTGTGTGTGTGTGTGTGTGTGTGTGTGTGTGTGTGTGTGTGTGTGTGTGTCGTTCGCGAATTTTTCCGTGGAGTGGAAATCAAACCTATTAAACATAGGTCAGCAAACAAACCAATAAATAATAACTAACTGGTGTCATCCTTAGATAAACTTACAAATAAGCTTCGAGGATCAAAGCTGAGAAATTACGTCTCATCCAATATTAAAAAAAAAAAAAATCCAAACCCATATATGACATTTCGTTACTGTAGTTAAAGCACTTAAATATACTAAAAAAAAAAAAAAATCAAAATTGTAAATATATATATATATATATATATATATATATATATATATATATATATATATATATATATATATATATATATATATATATATATATATATAGCTCATTGTTAAATGAATATATACTGTATTATTATAATTATTATTATTACACTATACAGGGGGGAAGAAAAGAAAGAAAAAATCTGTACGAATTTCATTGTTATTAAACCTGTTGTAAATTGGTAATCTTAGACATCTTAGTCTTAGATTAGTAATGTTAGTATTAGACATAAACTTGGGGAAGTTTCTTGGAGGAAGGAATTGGAAAGGCCAGGGTATCATTAGTGCTTGGGAAATTGTGAAGGAATATTTGTTAGCAGCAATGGTAAGCTGAATTCCACGAATGAAGTGAAGTGGATTTGGAGTAAAGTGGATGACAAACAATAATAAACAGGAATTGCATGCGAAAAAGAGGCCGTGGAAGAGATATAAGGAGACAGGTGAAGAGAGGATGCGTAAAGAATGTACGACACAGGCCAGAAGAATGACTAGTGCTGTACGGAAAGCGAAACTGGAATATGAGAGGAGGTTGGCCCTAAGATCCAAAGAAAATCCTAGGGAATTTTTTAACAATGTGGCCAGTAGGAGGAGAAATGACTGTGGAAGAATGATATTGTGGGATAAAAATGGGAATAGAGTGACTGATGCAGAGGACATAGTGGAATTTTTCAATGAACACTTTATTGATGTATTTCATCCTGGAGGAGCCAGTTTTAATACTAGAGGGATAGGGCAAGTTCGAGGTTTAGAGGTACAGGAGGAGAGTGTGTTTCAGATACTGAGTACTCTGGATGTCAGTAAAGCTGTGGGACTGGATGGTATTTCACCACGAGTTTTGAGAGAATGTGCTAGGGAATTGACAGTGCCTTTAACCTGGCTTTTCAATGAAAGTCTGGCTGCGGGAAAGGTGCCCATGGAATGGAAGGAAGGTAAGATAGTGCCATTGCATAAGGGCGGTAGCAGACTGGAAGTGTCTAATTATAGGCCAGTTTGTGTGTCATCAGTAGTTAGTAAGATCTTGGAGAAAATAGTGAAGGACCGTATAATACATTGGACAGATGAGGGTAATGTTATCTGTGAGAGTCAACATGGATTTGTGCGCAGGGGTGTGAGGCAGCAGCTAGGTTCCTGAACCCTGTTGGTACCCATTAGGGGAAGCTAAAGCTGCTATCAACCAAACGCAAGCGATTGAACTAAAATGCTCCCAAATTTCTGTCCTAAAGGATCCTACCTGCGGCCAAGCCTAAATATTATATAATTTAATATTGAAGTGTCAAGCAAGATCTCATTGGAAATATTTGCAGAGATAATGACTGCGATGTGCTCTGCCTGCAAGAATCTCACAGAGGAGAAGGTACTGCAAGACTTTGTATCCATGGCATGAAACTCATCAAAGAAATACCCTACGATAAATATGGCAGTGTAATATTTATGAAAGATAACTTGATCCCATCGCCCATTGACTCAACAAACAACAGAAAAGTTGAGATTATTACGATTACGTTTAAAAATATCTCAATTACCTCAGTCTATAAACCACCAGAAGAAGCTTTTTCCTTCCCTGACATCCTCCTCAATAATAATGCATGCATGACTAATGTTGTATTAGGTGACTTTGACAGCCATAGTGTTAACTGGGGTTACACAAAGTCCAACGAAGATGGAGAACTTGTTGAAAAATGGGCTGTAAACCTTTCAACCTTTCTCTAAACCTAATACATAATCCAAAATTCCCTGCATCTTTCAACAGTGGCAGATGGAAGCGAGGCTATAACCCTGACCTCATATTTGTTAGCTCAAAAATATCCAACATCTGTATTAAAAAGCAGCACTATTGTGGGTAGTGCTACTCACTGATGAAGCCTCAAAAAAGGCTGAAACCGGTCTGGGTAGTGACCTCCCACCATAATGTGATAACAGCATACATTTCCTAGGAAATGTGTTTTTACATTATGGAAAATACCAAGAATTGCTACCAGAACTTTCCCCACCTTTGCAACGAGTTGCCCGTGTTTGTACTACGTTCTAGGACTACTTGCATTTAGCTCACACTAGTATTCGCTGATACTTTTATTTTACAGTTTTTTATACTATATTCGGCATGAAACTCTCTGATTCCAATCTTTGAGTTTCTTATTCGGTTTTAAAACGATGTGGGATCTAATATCCCCTTAATTTAATTAATGATTAACTCAGATTTCACCATCATTGAACTCAACGCTGCCATAAATCTATTAAAACCTAGAAACTCTGCAGGCCTTGATGATGTCTGTAATGAACAGATTAAACATTTTGGAACCCGGACTAAAGGGTAGTTATTAAACCTATGCAACACTTGCCTCAGAACCCTAAGGATACCAACTATCTGGAGGCATGCCAAAGTGTTGGCCTTTCTGAAACCAGGGAACAATCCAACCGAAGCAAAAAATTACAGACCTCTATCACTACTCAGCAACCTCTTTAAACTCTGTGAACGAGTAATTTTGAATAGGCTACAACCCCTAATTGAACCCCATCTCATTGTTGAGATAGGGTTCGATTAGGCTTTAGACTAGGCAAATCCTGCACATCACAAATTCTCAACCTCACTCAATATATAGAAAATGGTTATGAGCAAAAACTAGCCACAGGAGTAGTCTTTGTAGACCTAACTGCAGCGTATGATACCATAAACCATCTCACACTCAGAAATAAAATATACAGAATAACTAGAGACTATCGCCTTGTCCTCCTGATCCAATCACTTTTGGAAAACAGACGCTTTTATGTGGACCTTGGGAGTAGGAAGAGCCTCTGGCACCACCAAAAAAAAAATGGTCTCCCCAGGGAAGTGTGTTATCACCATTACTTTTCAACATCTACGTCAATGATCTCCCCATCTTTCCAGGAACTAGAAATTTTATCTATGCCCAGGGAAGTGTGTTATCACCATTACTTTTCAACATCTACGTCAATGATCTCCCCATCTTTCCAGGAACTAGAAATTTTATCTATACCTTGCCATAGCTACTCAGTCAAAAAATTTCAAGTCCATTGAAACCACTCTATCACTTGCCTTAAATAGTCTAATTAGATACTATACCAGCAATCAACTAAAACCAAATCCTTTGAAAACCCAGGCTGGCCTTTTCCATCTTAACAATAAGGAAGCCAACAGGAAGTTACAGATTTCTTGGGAAGGCTCTAATATATACATTCCTGGTACCCACTCTACCTCGGTGTGACTCTTGATCGCACTCTCTCATACAAAACCCACATAGAAAAAACAAAGGCAAAATTGAATGCAAGAAACAACATACTGAGAAAGCTTACCTCCTCCAAATGGGGTGCAGACTCAGTAGCACACTGAGATCTTCTGCCTTGGCCCTTTGCTATTCTTCTGCTGAATATGCCTGCCCAGTATGGTCCACATCCTGCCATGCTGAAAAACTTGATCCAGCATTGAATGAAAGCTTCTGCTTAATTACAGGATGCATGAAACCAACACCACTAAAAGATCTGTATATTTTGGCTGGTATTGCACCCCCTTCAATTCGAAGATCTGCATTCTCAGCTGACTGATGAAAGAAGCAGACAAATGAATGATGAACGCCTCCCACTGTTCGGCCAAACCGCAGTTCCCCAAAGACTAAGATTCCTATATAGCTTCCTGACAACTGTTGAACCGCTAAAAATCCTCCCAGAGACAAGACTTCAAAATGGCTTGCACTATATCCTAAAAATAATAGTGGTATTCCAAAAGCCGAACATCTTCCACGTGGTGCCCACTTGGACTGGAATACTTGGAAAAGCCTCAACAGACAGACTCCGGACGACAGGACGCTGCAAACAAAACCTCATCAAATGGGGCTACCTCACTGGCCCAGACAATTGTGAGTGTGAGACAACCCAGTCCATGGAACACCTTCTTGCTTTCCCCTTCCGTTGTCCAAAAGAGGACCTTGTATCCTGCACTGAAAGAGCAGTTGATTGGGCAACTTACTGGAGGAACATCAGACCATGTTTATTGTATATAAGTTATGTATAGTTTCCTTTTTTTAATATTTAATTATTATTCCCTGTATAATTCACCTACCAAATCTAAGCTAATCTCATTGTAATGTATCCTAATTTGTTGTAAATCATGTTGTACAGCTCACTTACTACTGTACTAGAACACCCCTCACATGGATTTGTGAGGGGGCGTTCTTGTTTTTGTAATATGGTAGCCTTTTATGATAAAGTTACAAGAGCAATAAATGAGGGAAAGGCATATACTGCCATTTTCTTGGATTTAAGCAGATAAATATAATTAAAGCAGATAAAGGAATAGTACTGTAATATTGAACTCAAAGGACTATGAGGACAAAGTCAACCATCTTCTATCGTACTTATCCGTTTACCGTATCCTAACGAAAGATCCGACATTAAAAAACCACCATGATACTAATGAATTACTACGCAATTTATCAAACTTGCCAACAGACCTGATTAAAGAACTAAAATCCATACATCCTTTAATCTCGAGACTCTATGGCATTCCAAAAGTGCATAAAGATGGTATTCCTTTATGTCCCATCGTTGATGCAATCAACTCTCCTACCTACTTATTGTCCAAACACCTCTCGAAACGCTTACAACAACACAGCCACAACTCAGAGAGTTGCATCAAAAACTCAGGAGATTTTGTAGAAAAGCTAAAAAACATCAACATATCGGACAATGATCTTCTAGTCAGCCTAGATGTCACCTCTCTCTTTACAAACGTTCCTGTAGTGGAGGTCATTGACATCTTAAGTACCTTGTTCCCACAAGATATAACCTCATTGTTTCCTCACTGCCTAAATTCTAACTACTTTTCTTGGAAAAATAAGATCTACCAACAATTAACAGGCTTAGCGATGGGGAGCCCACTTTCACCTTCATGTGCCAACCTCTTTATGGAAGGTTTCGAAAACAAAATCCTATCCCAAATTATGCCTAAACCTAAAATTTGGTTCAGGTACGTGAACGATATCTTCATCGTTTGGAATAACAGCAAAGATGATATATATGACTTTCTCCAAAAGATCAGCTCTTTCCATCATTCTATTAAATTTACTCTGGAACTTGAAAGAGATAAACAACCCGTTTTTAGACATCTTAATCAAAAAACAAATTGATGGCAGCATAAATCTATCTGTTTATAGGAATTCGACCAATACAGGACGCTATCTACATTTCAGCTCCTCTCACCACATCTCACATAAGCTCAGCATTGCACACATTTTAAAGAAAAGAGCGATTCGCATCACAACGGACAACAAGACTCTTCAAGGTGAGTTAACATTAATTTCTAACAATCTGTACTTGAACGGGTATCCAAGAAGACTAGTCAATCCTATTCTTTTCTCTGAACCACCACAAAGAGAACAAGAAGATATTCAATATATAAAAACTATTGCAATTCCGTTTGTAAGTGGCATCTCCAAGAAGCTCACCAGCCTTCTCAAAACCACACAAAATAAGAGTAATAAAATTCAAAGCAATAGAAACTATTCTTAAACTACTAAGATCTCCAAAAGACCACCATCCTTTCTATAACGTGCTCGTGTGGCTCTAGTTACATCGGACAGACTTCAAGAAGCTTCGAAATCAGGCAAAAGGAACACATTGGCTACGTCAAACGCATCAGACAACACATTTCTGGCCTATCGTCTCATTTCTCTACAACTAACCATGTCATCGAGTGGAACAAAAGCTGTTCCCCTTACATAGAAGAAAACTACCATTCAAGAATTTTTAAAGAAGCAGCCACAGTCGCTCGTTCTACAGTTAACCTTAACAGAAATCAAGGTTTAATACTCCCAGAGATATGGAAAACCTTAATCAGGACTCTAAATATACAAGTAATTCCAATACAAACTATAGAAAGTTCCTTAGCAACAGTTAGCTAATCTTGTACACGCGATACGTGTTTCACTCATGTTCGATTCTATTTTATTTGTAATTATTCTTGTCAGTTTTACAGTTACTCATAATTGTGAGATTGTTTTAAGCCTATATGACTGTGTCCTGACGATGCCAACAGCTTAAGTTTGGCGAAACTAGTTGGTTGTAGTCAATAAACTTTTATCAACACTTGATCTGTAAACCAAATATTTATAATAATCCATAGGATCAAGAACATAAACCTTCATTATGGGACCTGTATTGTTTATCCTTTATAACAATGACATTACAGTGGATTGCAGGGGGATATTCAGTTGTTTGCGGATGATGTGAAGCTGGGAAGGGTTATTAGTAATAGTGCAGATGCGGTAGCCCTGCAAGAGGATTTGAATAAACTAGAGAGATTGGCAAATGAATGGGTATTTAGGTTTAATGCAGCAAAGTGTAAGGTCTTGAGGTTTGGGACACATCGATGGGACGCTGCATCCTCTATTGGAGGAGATTTACAGGAGGAAGTAGGAGGAGACAAGAGACCTGGGATTGAATATTGATAGAAACCTGAAATTCAAGGGACATATTGCAAAGGTGATTAGACCCTGATTAGACCACACTTAGAGAATTGTTCTAAGATTTGGTCCTCAGGATTTGAAGGAGATAAATTAACCGCAGCGGCGGATAACAAAGATGGATCTTTCAGGACTGTACAATGTTAGTAATGAGGACCTGCTGAGGGAATGTGGACTGCAGAATTTGGTGGATAGAAGAAGGAGAGGTGATATGATCGAGACTTTTAAACTGTTGAAAGTGGTTACAGGGTTGACACTGGGGAGTTCTTTCGCTTGGTTGAACAGCGGGAAGGAGTGATGACAAGAGGCCATCCCTGGAAGTTACAAAATGAAACTGTGAGCAAGAGGGGTGAGCAGTGGTTACTTTGCATGGAGGGTAGTTGAACCGTGAAATGCCTTGTCTGATAGAGTGGTGAGAGCAAGAATGGTCAACGAGTTTAAGGAGTGGCATGATTGACTTTGTGTTTCGTAAGAGGGACCTCCCACGATGAGTCTTCATAGACTTGTGTTTCCTAGGAAGGACCTGCCGCGATGAGTCTTTTGACTTCTTGGAGGCCTAAATAACAATAATTAATAATAATATCTCCCTCTTCCTCTTTTCCACCAGATTCTGCAAGTTGCATCTTCTCAATCTTTCCTCATACTTGACATTCCAGAGGTTAGAAACGACCTTAGTCAGCTGCCTCTGGACGATTTCCAACGTCTCTTCGTCTTTCTGAAAACCAGGTGACCAAAATTTGGGCACAAATGTGTCCATGTGTGACTTAGCCTTATACAACGGAACACGAATCTCCATACTTCTACAACTCAGTGTCCTTCGCATCATTCCCATAAGCCTTTGTGTTGTCTACACAATTTTGGCGATGTGTCCCCTAAATTTCAGATCCTTATCCACTATCGCCCCCAGATCTCTTATTTCCTCCATCTCTGACAATATATCCTCATCAAGCATAAATTCTGCATCCAATCTTTGTTTTCCAAATTTTAAAACCTTATATTTTGTAACAGTGAACTCATGTCTCGATTCCCGTACTCAATTTTTTCAAGTCTTTTTGTAAGGCCGCAACCTCTTCTCTACTCTTCATTGTTCCTCCCAACTTTGCAGCAAACAACTGAATATCTCCATCCAAATATGCACCAATATCATTAATATTAAACTCATTCAAATTATCAAACTAAAATTAACTCATCTTCTTTCATTTTCCTACTGTTAATGTGTTGAAGAACACTTCTCAACTACTTCTTTCAAAACTCTAGCCTCAACACAGCAAATGTGCTGTATTTTGGAAGTTTTTCCACTTGGTTATACTATAAATTAAAGATACCAAGAAATTAGATACAGTATTTGTTTTAATCCTTTATCCAAGTGTAATCAAACAAGTTTGCACCTGAACTATTTTCAGGACTGGGGCAACTCGTATAAAGAAGCTAATGACTCCACATCACTTTCCTTAGTATCCCATAATGCAAAGCACATCTCCTTGCAGACATGTATAATGTTATACCTTATGGGATTCACTACCTAGACCTGTTTCGACTTTTATTGAGGTCTCTTCAGTGGGAGCCAGACCCAGAGGTGATACTAAGGTTGAAGTAATGCAGAAGTCATATTTTCATATACAAGGAGCCAAAAGGTATCACACCTTATTATTAAAAGACTCTGGATTAGAGAACGTTCTTGGATGTTTTTGCGCTTGGTTATACTATAAATTAAACTTCTGTATGATATATATGTACTTGGCTACTTGTATATGGAAATATGACTTCTGCATTTCTTCAAACTTGGTATCACCTCTGGGTCTGGCTCCCACTGATGAGACCTCAATAAAGATTGAACCCGGTCTGGGTAGCGACCCTTCCATTAATGCACAGCATTATACATGTCCCCAAGGAAATGTGCTTTGCATTATGGGATACTAAGGCAAGTGATATGAAGTCATTAGCTTCTTTATACGAGTTGCCCCAGTCCTGAAAATGGTTTAGGTGCAAACCTGTTTGCTTACATTTGGATGAAGAATTAAATCAAGTATATAATTTCTTGGTATCTTCAATTTTTAAATGTGCTCTATGTTTGACTTGTTGTCACATTTCGGCATGTTATCAAAACTAAGAAAGTTTCTTTTATTCTGCATCTCCATGAAGATAGATGTATCTTCATGGACACGATTTAGTTGTCCCTTCAACTAAATCGTGCGATATTACACTATAGATTTTATCAAATAGGTTTTGAGTTAGTCAGTCTCCTGTGGTGGATGCAGGGGTTTATTTCCACAGAAACTAATATTTTCTTCCATAATCAGGGAAACAGACCAGAGAATATGTCCCATTAACAGAAAAAATGATGTGTAGATGGCGGATGATAATATGGAGCAGGTGATGGATTTGTATAGTGTAGATGGTGCATTTGTGTAATGTAGGAAGTGGATTGCACATCATGTAAAGTAACCTTCTGCAATGAGTCCTGGGACTCCTTGAGATACCACCTAATAGTAATAGCAGTAATACTAATATAGTTCTGAAGTCTGCTTCGAATTATTAATAAGAAGAAAATTTTATTACTAATATTTACAGTAAAGAAAGAGTGACAAATATTTAAAAATTTATTTTTTTCATTTTTTAAATTTTTTATCAATATACATTTTAAACTAATATACAATTAAATCATTTTACTATTTCCATGAAGTGAAAGAAAGTACAGGTATCCCTTGATTAACGCGATTAATTAAATCCTCGATGTTACTTCGTATATCCAAATCACGTTAAACAAATATAATAATCAATGGTCAAAATTACAATTCGTCCATCATCGATTACTGTATTAATAATTCGTTTTATATGATAATCTTTTAGGAAAGATAAAAATGAATACAGTGTAAATGTTAAATAAATGCTTGTACATACATTAGTTATTGCAATTTTTTAATCAAAAAAAATAATCAAGAGTCGTTTGAATAATTTTAGTTTTTTCCTATCAGAGTAAATTCTACGATAACAAGCGAAATGGCTCTCTCAACTTCGGCAAACAAGCATTCTTCAATTAACATCTTGATCCATATCCATTACTTGCTGCTTAAGCAAGTAATGGATATAAATCATTTCTTTCGTTGTTGTTTCTACTGCCTTTGACAATGTCTTTTTAAGAAAATAGGTTTTGAAAGTTGCAATGACGCCCATGTCCATGGGTTGTAGCAACGATGTTGTATTTGGTGGAAGTTTGGTAAATTTAAAGGCGCGTTAATTAAAGCTCTTGCCGCGTATATAAATGGATTGTCGCAATCAATTTCGTCGCTTTAATCAAATCCTGCACTTAGCAAAACCGCGTTAAACTAGGGATACCTGTATGCTATGATAATCAAGAAAATACTCAATGCATGAAAATATAATGATTTCTGTATTATATACTGGCTTAAATATCCATTTAAGCCAGTTAACAATCATTTTAACAACAGGACTTAACTACTATTTATGATATTCCAAGAGAAAATTGAAATTTGACTTGCTTTATATATACTGTAAGGAATAATTTTCATGAATCTTCAGGCCTGCAGAAAAATTTACTTTTTACAAATTATATAGATATGTGTGTGTGTTTTTATTTATTTAAAACTCTTTCTTAAGCGACTTTTTTTCCACCTTTTTAGGGAATATGTTGCAAAAGCGAGAATCACGTCGAACAAAAAAACCACAGAATATTAATGTAAGAGGTGCATGGGAGAAGAAGAAAGCGAAGAAAAAGAAGAGTGAAGGAATTACAGAATGCACTCATTATTTTCGCAGTATTAAAAAATCGAAATTTTTGATGTGTATCTTTTGTTTGATCGGATTTATTTATCAAACAACACAGTTTATTTTGATGTATCTGGAATACCCAACTGTGCTGGACATTTCCTATTCATCCTCAGCTTTTGTTTCTCTACCAGCAATAACTGTCTGTGACAAAAATCCGTAAGTCCATATTATTTATATATAATGTTTCCTTCATGTTATTTTCCCTCTTTGCTCTCATAATTCCACAGAAACAATCGCTTTGAGTATTTGTGCATATAGATAAAGATGAACTCTAAATTATATATTTAGTTTAATCCTTTATCCAAGTGTAATGGGAAATTTATGATTTCCCATTACACTTGGATAAAGGATTAAACTAAATATGTAATTTATAGTCTATCAAGTGGACAAAAAACTTCCAAACATGAATTCAATTAAAAAAATAATCTCATAAGATGATAGTTTGGGCTACATAAATTAACCCTCATGAAAAAAATTAAAGCAATTCTTCAGCCTCTGAGTAAGGCACAGCGAAATCTCCTTATTTAGATGAAATCCTCAATCTTTTAAATTATAATAATCAAGAAATTATATTCTTGTTTTAATCCTTTAGCCAAGCATAAGCAGATAATTTTTTGGAGAATGATGTAAGTTTTTTCCACTTGATTAGACTATCATAAATTTAGTTTAATCCTTTATCCAAGTGTAAGCAAACAACGTTTGCGCGCGAAGTATCTTCAGGACTGAGGCGGCTCGTAGTGAAGGTGGACCAAGGTCTCATCACTCCTTCTTTTAGTATCTCCTATAGTGCAAAGCACATCTCCTAGCGGACATGAATGCTATGCGTTAGGGGAAGGGCCACTACACAGAACGATTTCAACCTTTATTGAGTTGGCGAATTGCCTCAGTCCTAGAGATACTTCAGGCGAAAACTGTGTTTGCTTACAGGTGGATAAAGGATTAAACTAAATTCATCATAAGCAGACAAAGTTTGCATGTGAAGCATCTTTGATGTATCTTCACAACTGGGCTACTTGTATATAGAGGCTAATGACTGCACATTAATTGCATTAGTATCCCACAGGGCAAAGAACATCCCCTTTCAGACATATATAATGCTATGCTTTATGAGAACGGCCACTACCCGGACCAGTTTTGACCTTTATTAAGGTGTCATCAGTAGGAACTATATCCAATTTGATACCAAGGCTAAAGAAATGTAGAAGTTGTATGTTTCCGACCTTTGCACTACTTGTTTGTGGGAAATTTATGACTTCCTACCACACTGTTGTTTTTCACACTCCTCAATAATATCCTGCTACCCATCCTTACATTTTCCCTGTTCCTGAACAAATTATTTATTTCCACCACCACCACTAATGCTTACTTCTCATTTCCAAAGCACCTATCCTCCTTCATGGAAAACACACCTTGTGCACGCTTTTATCCACCCCAATTTTAAAAATAGAATCTCCATACCATACTACATGTGAATCATTAACTTCTTTTTCTATACTACTTTTCATATGATTTTCTTTGCACTCTTCCATTCGAATCTACGAAATTACTTTTCTGATTCTTCATCTCATTCCATATCTTAATAATCTCATTCTTCAATTCTAGCATTCAGTAAATCGTAGTCATGATGGCACTTTTACACCATTGATCAGCCTCTCCTGCAATCAATCTCACTTTTGGTATGGCATGTTTTCCTCCATTTTCAGTATTACAATAACATTCTATAATATTCTCTCACTTACCCTTGTAGCTGATAGCACTTTAAATCTTATGTTCTTCACTTCCATTCACATTTCGTCTACTATTCATGCCTCATTCTCAACATTCATTTAACTCCACGCAGTCCATTAAAATCACTGTTTTAGACTGTTTATTCGATTTTGTGGGAGGACTATTTGAAAACATACCATTCAGATTACCAAAACATTCAACCAACGTGAGGAATTTATTCAATTTAATAACAACTCGGTAGAAGATGTATAACTGACCGATATCAGATAACAAGAGCACTTTCAGCAAACTATATAACATATAAGTACAACAATCACCATTGCAAAGCCATCCGAAACCTCTGGTGAAAAGGCTGAAACAGGCGCTATATAAATATTATAGCGAGAATGAATATTAGAGAAATTCCTGTTTTTCTTTCCCTCTCACACACATAAAAAAAAAACAATGACAAACAAACCTCTTTCAAAAAACACCACGACAAGGACACAAACAAACACTCCATGTCCAAATTCAACCTTAGTTGCAAAAAAAGTTAAACTGTGTAATAGCAGTTGAAGCCTTCCAAGCACGCATCGACAAATAGTAAAACCAACTCCTGGCTTGCGACCAGTATAGAAACATATCCATGAAACCACCATCATCTATTATCTTCCTCGGATAAGCTCTGCAAACTTCGAGGAAGAAATCAGAAATGCCTCCTAAATTATTTTTCTTATATTAGTTTCCACTAAAAAAAAAATTATAACCATCACTGTTAATATTAGAACATGTATTGTAAATGTATAATACAGAGGCAAAGAATGTTATTAAAATTATTAACTGAAATCCAATGTTGAAAAATGTTTAAAATTATACTCAAGATAAATATGTGTAAATATTTTAGCATGAATAAAAATATTATTTATTAAAAAAATTATATTATTATTATTATTATTACACTGCATTAATATTACAGTTACACTGTAACAGTCATAAAGTGCAAAGTAGCAGACCATTATTTCACCGCGCTAAGCCTGCACCCTAAGACAATATCCATGCAAAGCCCCACAGATGATAAGCAACACAAAACAATAATAGACGAAGAAATATTCAACCACAAAATAAGAAAAACCGACTGGGAACATATCGCATCAGATTCAGCAGATATCTTATGCAACACCATTAAACTCACACTGGATCAAATATATAAGAAAGCTGCAAAGAAAGTCAGAATTCTTTCAGTAGGCATACGAACAGTTGTGTGGTGGTATCGCTGCTCCCGCTTTTTATAGTTTTAAAGTGGTTATAACTCCTCTTTTTAATTTAAAAAAGTGTCATAAAGTAATTCTGCAAGTCACTCTGAAGAGAGTCATATATAATTCATCGGAATCGGCCAAGTGGAATCCACATTTTGAGTATGCTGAAAATTTAACAGCGTTCATCGCGGTTGCTAACTAGCACACAACAAAGGACGTCGCCATTTAAAGATGTTGCTCAAGGGAAGAATGTTGAGTTATGAAGTACCTGAAAGATTTATTGTCCGACGGAAGTCATATAACATGCAGAAAATGCCTTAGGAATCTTCACTGTACATGTTCCGGAATTTCAGAAACAACATGGCAGCGCAAATCCAATGCAAAACGAGTGGAATGAAAGTGCATATACTGCAGTGAGAACAGAGACACGCTGTCACCAAGGGCACAACTGATTACAACGGAGGCAGAATCGGACGATGAACTGAAGAGACAAAAAAATACCCGAGAGCTTATAATTTGAATTTTGTAAATTTATTACTAGAAAAAGGTTTAGAGAATATAAAAGCCAGCTTGGTAGATCTTGTCCAAGAGCTCCTTGATAAACAAATTAAACAAATAACAAAAAAATTAGCGAATATAAAGAGTTTGTTAAATATAATAATTCAACACTCGAAGAGGTTTACAAACGGTAAAAGACATTAAAATCAGCATCAACATACTAACTGACAGGCAAAACAAATTGATGAAAGACACATCCGAACGCCGTCAAGAATTTAATTCCCAAAAACTACAATACGAACTTTTTAATCAACAACAACATAAAGAACATCTTGTCATAAACGGTTTTTCAAAAACTGCATCCACAGAAAATCTCCGAGACGTAGTTTTAAAGTTAGCCCATGCACTTGACATCCCCCCCCTACAGCATAATGATATTCAGACCATAAATCGGATTCCCAGGAAGAACAAAAAACAAGGCTTGTCAAGACCCGCACCAGTCATAGTTCGGCTGAAAAGCAAGTCCACAAGAGACAATCTCATAAAAGCCAGCAGACTGAAAAAAACAGTTGTCAAGGACTTAAACAAATCGCAAGACAACACACCAATCTTTCTATCTGAGTATTTAACACCATTCAATCACAATCTGTTGTACCAAGCAAGAAAAGCAAAAACAGAAAAAATTATCAATATTTGTGGATCAAAGACGGCAAAATATTCTTGAGAAAGTCACAAACTTCAAAGTCTATACAAATTAAAAGCACTGAAGACATAGATAAGTTGTCAGAGTGAAACCAAAGACTCCAATTTAGTTCAAAAAGAAGACCTCAACACAACAAAAATGAATGTGAACCATCAGATAGATGTAATTACACCAGAGTACATCAGCAATTGTACTTTTGACTCGCTAGATGAATGTAAACAACACACAGTACAATCGAGAGGACTCTCAATCTTGCATATTAATACCAGAAGCATTCGAAAATATTGCTTATTGTTAATGGCTTATATGAGGTATTAAGCCAGTGTTATTGATATACTGGTGCTAATATTAGTATTCATAACTAATGACGAAGCGACTGCTTTCCTAATTCCAGGCTTTCAACAACATAGATCATTCCAACAAACAAAAATAGGGGTGGAATATTAATATTTATCAAACATAATTTAATAGCAAAAGAAATTGTCTATCAGTTTGAGAATGCTGAAATCCCTTGCATTGAAATCACTGAAATCCCTTGCATTGAAACCACCAATAGACAGCATCCCACAATACTAAATGCTATTTACAGACCACCAAACTTAAACATGATAAAATTCTTGCACGATCTCAATTGCTGGCTTTCACGCCAAGAAATATGCTCAACCGAATACCTAATGATAATCGTCGACAAAAACATAAATATTGCAAACAAAATCCAGAACAACACTGTACAATACCTAGACACACTATCCATGTATAATCTAATTACCAACAATAACATCATTTACTAGAGAAGAAATATTTGGAAATACTATCACTGCTTCCTGCCTAGATAATCTAAACGTCCGAGCACCACCAAACAGTTACACTGCATCAGTCATAAAGTGCAGACCATTACTTCATCGCTCTAAACCTGCACACCAAGACAATATCCGCGCAATGTCCCACAGAAGAAAAGCGACAGAAAACAATAATAGACGAAGAAATAGTCAACCACGAAATAAGAAAAACAGACTGGGAACACCTGGCATCAGATTCAGCAGATATCTTATATAACAACATTAAACTCACACTGGAGGAAATATATACGAAAGCTACAAAGAAAGTCCGAATTCGTTCAAAAACAACACATAATCCTTGGATAACACAAAACTTAATCCTAGAAATACACAGAAAGGACGCTTTATGGAAAGAATTAAAGTGATATCCAAATAACACAGCTTTAAAAACTGAATATAAGATAACAAGGAATCACCTTACAACACAAATAAGCAATGCAAAAAGAAGCTACTACAGAGACAAACTAGCCTCCGCGCAAAACAGCATGAAGCAAACCTGGCATCTGATCAAGGAGATGCTAGATTGTTCTCCCAACACCACCCTCTCTGAAGCCATAAACACAGCTTCATGAAAGACGCGAAACCTACCCGACAACTAGCAAATGACTTTAACCAATACTTTGCAGACTCCATCCAAGAACTTCACAGAAATATTCCCCCAATCACAAAACGAGACCCTCCACTTGGACCGCGATCAAAACAGATATTATGGTTCCCAACCATAAAAGAAGCAGAACTATTTTCTGCAATACATCAAATCAAACCAAACAAAGGCCCAGGAATAGATGGTATCAGACCTAAAGATATAAAACAACATGCAACTAGTTTAAGTCTTATACTATTAAAATTAATATCAGACCTAAAGATATAAAACAACATGCAACTAGTTTAAGTCTTATACTATTAAAAATAATAAATAAAATATTTAAAATAGGACAGATACCAACTATGGTAAAGACTGCAAAAATCACACCGATATACAAACATGGAAAAAGATATTTAATCTGCAATTACCAACCCATAGCAACATTACCAATTATCAATCTAATTATGGAGCGGATCATACTGAAGAAACTCACAGCATACACTGAGATCTTTCATATTATCCCCAAAACACAATATGGTTTTCAGAAAAATAAGGGAACAACATCTCTCCTGGAAGAGTTTACAGTCGAAATGAAACCTAGTAAACATAGGTTTGATTTTGTAACTTCTCAACACAGCAAACAAACCAATAAATAACTAACTGGTGTTATCCTCAGATAAGCTTACAAATAAGCTACGAGGATGAAAGCTGAGAAATTACATCTCACCCAAGATATAAAAAAAAAATCATAATTGTAAATATACATATAACGCATTGTTAAATGAATAAATGTGTATTATTATTATTATTATTATAGATCTCTGTCACGCGAAACGTGTAACCATAGATACTAGTTTGGTTTACAACGTTTTTTATGTTCCTTTTAATTTGCATTTACTAACTTTCATATCTCCGTAATGCCTTGAAAAAGCCAGACAGTTTGCTGTCGAAACTGGTAGGCTTGAATAAATGTTTTTATTGTAAAATACTGGTCTGTATTAATAAAATTGTATTTCTATTATAAAACGACCAAAAATGTATACTTTAAGTGTATTATTATTATTATTATTATTAATGGGGCATTATATCAAGCAATACTTAGTCTTTATTTGAGTTGTGAGTCAGCAGTTAGAATTGAAGGAAGTACAGGAAGATGGTTTAATGTTAAATCTGGTGTGAGACAAGGATGTACATTATCCCCTCTGTTATTCATTATCTATATGGATCACATTATGAAGGAAAGTGGTATTAAACATGATATCAGAATTGGAGATGTTAATGTCAGCTCTTTGCTTTATGCGGATGATGTTATACTTCTAAATAAATCCGCTACAAGTCTGCAAGATTCTCTGACTAAATTGAGTAGCTGTTGTAATAGATATGGTATGAAGGTCAGCAATAAAAAGACAAAGACAATGAAAATAGGCAGAATCATTGAAAACGTCAACTGTGTTGTGAATGGAGAACCTGTGGAACAAGTAAAACATTTCAGCTACTTCGGCACAATTTTTACGGAAGATGGTAAATTAAATATAGAAATAGACAACAGAATCAGCAAAGCTGGTATCGTGGGAAGTCAATTGAATAAATTCATATGGAATAAGAGAGAAATTAGTCGGAACACTAAATTAGCTGTATACAAGACAGTATTCAAACCAGTTTTAACTTATGGATCTGAGCGCTGGGTCAGAAGTAAAACACTTGACCAAAGACTGCAGATATTAGAGTCCTGAGAAAGATTAGAGGCGTGAACAGATGGCATCAATGGCAATATCATAATAAAAATAAGGATATTAGGAAAGAACTTGACATGGTCAGCATCCAGGAATGCGTTAGCAGAGCTAATCTCAGGTGGTATAGGCATTTAAACAGAATGGGTATGGAAGGATTAAGAAAACAAGTATTCTCTGCCAGGTTGGCAGGAAAACGACCCAGAGGAAGACCAAGATATAAGTGGATTGATATGGTACAAAGTGCCTTAGACGATAGAAATATAAGATCTGATAATGTTGGAGTCTTGACAAGTAACAGACTGATTTGGAGGAAAATTGTAGATAGGAAGTTAGTAATGATGTAAATTTTTCATGTAGTACTATCATATCCTGTACACCCCTTGAGGGTACATAGCAGGAATTTGATTATTATTATTATTATTATTATTATTATTATTATTATTATTATTATTATTATTCATCTGAGACATAAAAAAAAAAATTCTGTATAATCCTTATTGTAAATACTGTAAATATTATTATAGTATGTAGCTTATACTGAGACATAATAAAAAAAAATATTATTATTATTATTATTATCATTAATATTATAATTATTACATTATATAGGGAAAAAAAGAAAAGAAAGAAAAAAGATCTGTACGAAATTCATTGTTACAAAAAACAAAAAAAAAAACAGAATTAAACCTATAGAAAATAAGAGGATAAAGATCCTTTGTTGTTTTATAGCCAGTAAGTGAAACTAAAGATCGATAACTACGATCCATAAGTTTCAATGCCGAAAAACTATCTGTGAAGGCAATTCGAAGCAAAGGTGGAGCAAGCTCCCTCACTATTCTTGATATTCTAGTGAAGATATTTTTATCTTCACTAGAATTAAACCTGTTGTAAATATGTAATCACAATATTCATCATAATTTTAATTTAAAAAAAAAAGATTGAATTATATGGAAAAAAATATGTAGTCAAGTATGTATCATATGTAATCAAATACATGTAATGTATGTATCACCTGTAAAAAAAAAATAATTATTGTGTCATAATATCATTAATATAATATTACTATGTAACATAAAAAATAATGTAATAAAACATTATTATTAAAAAATTATGTAAATAATGAGTTTACATTCTATTTGACTAGAAGAAAACATCTTAAAGTTGTTACAAATTGTAAGGTAATTCCAAAATCTTAAGTGGCACAGCAGCACCGACTGCTCTGTGCAGATTTTAAAATTAGATCGAAGATAAGGACCTCTGGAAGCCATGGGATGAAGACTATTAAGTGGTTTCGCTTAAAAGAAGAGAGCGTTAGGAATCGTTTTAGGGAGAGGGTATGAGAGAGGATTTCGGATGAGCCGGAAAGTGTACAAGATTGGTGGAAACATAAATCAAAATGCAATCCTGAGCTGTACAATCAAGGGTCTTGGTGAGACATCTGGAAATATTAGAAAGCAGAAGGAGTGTTGGTGTTGGAATAATAATGTACAAGTGGCAGTGGCAGTGACAATGGCATATCAAGATCTGTATGATCAATTAGAAATAAGGGAAGGACAGAGAAAAATTTACCAACTAGCAAAATGTAGAAATAAAGCAGCGAAGGACATCTTACATGTGAGGCAGATCAAAGACCCTAAAGGAAGAGTATTATGAAAGGATGTGGACATAAGAAACATATGGAGAATATACTTTGAGGGACTTTTGAATGAATTGTTCACTTTCTGGATCCAGCTTATTCTCAATATCTTTCTATAGCACTTCGTCTCGAATGCCAATATCCTCCTTTCAGATTCTCTCAGGCCTCGCATCCATAGAGAATGCTGCTGAAGATACAGGTTTATACAATGCGCAGTTTAGTTTGCATCTTTATAAATCGGCTCTTCCATACTTTGTCCATGGCTTTTAAAATAGTTGTTGCTTTGGTTATTTTAATTTTTCTCTCTATTTTGGGGTCCAAGTCATGCGTCACGTGGCATCCAAGATATGTGAAGTGTTCCACATTTTCCAGTTGAAATCTGTCTATCGTAACTCTGTTCAGTAACTCCTTTTGTCCGAATATCATTGTTTTAGTATTTTTTTAAAGTTGACATTTAGTCCATATCAACTTTAAAAGAAACTAAAACAATGATATTAGTTCTTCAATCAGGACGATGTCATCTGCAAAGCAAAGGTAGTTTATTCTCATGCCATTTATTGAAATGCCTCCACCTTCTTTAATCTTATCTAGTGTTCTTCCCAGATGTGTGATGAAGATGATTGGTGATATTGGGTCCTCTTGTCTTGTTCCTTGACTAGTGGCAAACCAATATCTAGTGGCACTTGCTATTCTGATTTTTGCTTGTGCTTAGCTGTTTATATCTTTCAGCAGGCGGATCAATTTATTGTCCATACCAGGGGTTCCCAACCTTTTGTTTCCTAGAGCACATTCTAAAATACCGATAGGGCGACGGGCACCATCTATTTTTTCAAGCAAATTTTTTGAATTCGTTTGTTAAATGAATACATACAAAGTTTACATTATAATCAAATGTTTTATTACTTAAAAGTTTACATTATATAAAAATTTAAATATATATATGTAAGTTAGTGTGATTTTTGGCATTGCATTTCATTGGCCGGTGCTTCATAATTAGGAGAATATGATGATATTCCAGTTCATAAACTGGAAGGAACAACATCGAATGCGCGTCTACTTTACGTTGTATGCGTTTAATACTCGTCATGTGTCATTAACGCATGCGTCGTATAGCATGCCATGAATTGTTGCGTGATTATTTCAAACTAAATGGCACACGGTTGAACAGCGGCGGGAACACACAAATTGGTCGACGGGCGCCATGGTGCCCGCGGGCATAGGATTGGGAACCCCTGGTCCACACCATAAGATTACAAGACATCCCTTGTTATATTTTGGTCAATATTATCAAATGCTTTTTGGAAGTCCACGGAACAGCAATATATATTTTTGTTCTTTCTTCGAGCTTTCTCAGCGATTAGTCGTAGTGCGAGTATTTGTTCCACTGTACTTCGATCTTTTCGAAATCCGGCTCGCTCATCAGGACGATGTGCCTCCATATCACCCTTCAGGCGTTCTGGTAGTATTTTCATCAGCACTTTGCCAAGATGACTCATTAATGCAATAATTCTGTAATTGGTGCATTCTAAAGCACTGCTTTCCTATGAAGAACAACCAAGAACCGATTTTTTTCCACTCTTCGGGGCATACCCTGACCTGCATATTTCATTACATAGCTTATGCGTTTCTTTTGCAACTGATTCTCCCCCATATTTTAGCATCTCGCGTTTTATGTTGTCATCTCCAGGAATCTTGTTGTTCTTGAGATGTTTTATAGTCTTATTCACCTCCTCTTCCAAGATGTCGTTTTCAAAGATCTCTGCTAGTGGAGAGATTGCTTTTAGTTCTTTGATTACTTCTTTGCAGTATTATTTAGTTGATTTTTATATAGTTCGCTGCAATATCTTGTCCATCTATGTATGATTTCCGTCTTGTCCATCAATACTTCACCATCTTCATCTTTGACTGATCTTGTTTGCCAATTCCTATTGACATTTCTTTTAAGTTTGTAGACCTCTAGTTTTGAAGCACACTATGCGTGGTAATGGATGGTTCTTTTCCTCTCACCGTTCAACTAATACCAGGGTTCCACAAAGTTTTGTCCTCTCACCAACCTGAAGTAGGTCAGATATATATATATATATATATACATATATATATATATATATATATATATTATATATATATATATATATATATACAGTATATATATATATACACATTCTTTCTTAATACTTTAATACTCTTAATACTTTCTACATATATATATATATATATATATATATATCTGACCTACTTCAGTTTAACTACAATCCAAGACACAGTTTTGCAGACGACTACATTTCACACCTCCCTTTCATATGATAAACCTTACTCTATGTAACTCACCTCAAGCTAAAGAACATCAACCACCACCACCCTGAATTCTGATCTCCGAGCAATCCTCCAATGGGGTTCAGATGACCTCATCAATTTCAATGTTAATAAATCATAGTTCTGTCTTATCTGTCATAAAAATATCATTATATCCCAATATTATTTTTGACAACACCCAAATTTCCAGACAGCTTGAGATTTCTCTTCTTGAAATAACCCTGAAATCAAGCCTCTCCTCTCATAAACAAATCGCAACCATTGCATCCACAGATTATAAAAACTAGAATTTCTCTTTTGCTGAAGACTTTACTTCACCGCTAAATAGCTGTTAACCTTATTATTATTATTACTACTACCGAAGACCCCATGGAGTCAAAGACTCATTCAGTAGGTCCTTTCATCATACACAGAGCTCATCATACTGCACTTAAAAATAGCTGTTAACCTTATTATTATTATTATTACCCAAGACCCCATGGAGTCAAAGACTCATGCAGGAAGTCCTTGCTTCATAAACAGAGCTCATCATACCACACTTTAAACACACTCAGATTCTCTGCTGACAATACACTCTCAGGCAAGCATTGCGATCATTCACAGCTCTACACACAAAAAATGTGCCTCTAATTCCCCTGCGCACATCCTCTTCATACAGTTTCCAGGGATTGATCTTCTGATTCTCCCCTGATCTCCCACAGTTTTCTGTAGAACCTCTCTAACATAGATCCCATAACAACCCCTTACCAACCAGTAGTTCTCTATCTGATCTCCCGTCTTGTTCCTATCCACCAGAATCTGTAAATCACAAAATTCACAACATTTTCCCAACATCTTCTCAATCTTTACTCATATTCAACACTCCAGAGGTAAGAAACCACCCTAGTTAGTCGCCTCTGGATCCTTTCCAACATCTCTTCATCCTTCTGAAAACCCAGTGACCAAATCAGGGCACAATAGTCCAGGTGTGGCTTAATCAAAGCCTTATACAATGGAACAAGAATCTCCCTACTTCTATAAGTCAGTGTCCTCTGTATCATTCCAAAAATTGTGAAGACAACACAAACATGGCAACGTGTACCCTAAATTTACGATCCCCATCCGCCATCACCTCAGGATCTCCTACCTCTTCCACTTCCAACAATATATCCTCACCAAGCATAAATTCTGCATCCCATCTTTGTTTCCCAAATTTTAAACCTTACATTTTGCAACACTGAACTTTCATCCCCACTCCCTATCCCAATCACTCAATTTATTCAAGTCTTCTTGTAAGGCCACAACATCTTCCCAAATCTTCATGGTTGGTCCCAAACTTGAATCATCTGCAAAAAACTAAATATCTCCATCCCAATCTTCATCAATATCATTTATATACAAGTTAAACAGTAGTGGCCCTAAAACATACCCCTAAAAGACCACTATTGCTTTCTCCTGGATATCGCTCCCCCATACACAACTTGCTGATATCTATCAGATAACAAATCTCCACTCCAACGCACCAATCTAATATCCAACCCCGTCCACTCTACTTGGACTATCAACTTATCAGGCGGTAATCTATCAAAAGCCTTTGTGAAATCTAAATATATTACTGTGTCCAAGGAAGCAGTCACCTTATTGTAATAAGTAAGTAGGTTACTAAAACTATAAAGATTATACCATTGTTTTCAACCCAATTATGGATCCTAGTTCTCCCAAGCTTCTCCAACAACTTAACCACAACACCTGATACACAGATAGGTTTATAATTTGATGCATGAGTTCAATCACCTCCCTTATGAAGCGGTACAATCTTACCCTCCTTCCACTCCTTAGGAACTTGACCGACAGCAAGACTCATACCAAAAAATATGTTAAGGCAAGTGTCAACCCCTGGCACATTCCTTCAGACTACGTGGTGATATATTATCATATCCCAGAACCCCATGAACATCTAATTTGCTCAACCCTGCATACACTTCTTGCTTACTTACAGTCAGCCTCTCCTTCCCATCATTAACTTCTCTCAATCTCTCCATGAAATCACATCCACAAGATTGAACGACCTTTATGAACTTCTCATTAAGTATCTCCACTATATCATCCGCAACAATTGTCTTTATACAGTTTTTCCAAATGAATGTCATCCTTCCATAATCATTCTTTTTTTGCTGGTTTGCCTGGTCACCCGGCCTGCCTTGTCTTTGTAATCCTCATGGAATTAATTATTTCCACTTCTCTTATGCTTCCTCCATAATACTTTTTTCTCTGTATTGCATGCTTAATCTCTTTTTTCATCCATTTCACACTTACCTTATATAACCTTCTGACCCTTGGAATATATTTATACATTGCTTCTACAAGTTAGTTCTTGAAAATCCCACAAGCTGCATTGATCTCTTTTCCAGCCAACTCATTATTCCATGCCACACCTGCACGCTCTCTCCTGAGCTCTTCATAATCACTCCCCTTGTAGTTCCACATATACCATTTCTCACAGAGGTCCTCACACTGCTGGCAACCACCAAGGTAATCACCTCATGGCCACTCTCACTAATCGGTGGGTGATTGAACAACTCATTTATAATTACATCTTCTGAGGACATGATCAAATCCAAGATTCTCAATCCTCGTATGACCTCTGTTACATACTGTCTAAGTATGTGACAAAACTAAGTATCACTCAAAAACTCACGAAACTCATTTTCTTTACTTCCAGTTGCTATCTCATCATTCCAATCTATTGCCGTCATTAAAGTCACCCATAATGATCATCCTTTTCTTATATGCTTGGCTAATTTGATTATACATTTCATAGTCACTACCATCCACATTCCCAGATCTATAAGAACATCCAACCAACTATTTCATTCTATTCACCTCTATTTCACACCATACTGCCTCAAAGCCACTGCCACTATTTCCCTCTTGAATCTTAAATGTTTATGGACATTACTCTTTTTCTATCATCAATAGCACTCCCCTCCCTTTTTACCCATTCTGTCCTCACGAAGCACATCCTACCTTCCATCTCTATTTCTGTCAGGATGTCGTCCTCATCTAACCATATCTCACTTTTTTGGGTAAACAGACTCAATTAATGCAACCATTTCATCTGCTTTTTTTCTGATACTTCTAGCATTGGTATACCAACACAACAGCTCATTCCTGGATCTACAACTAGTTCCGCTGATTATACCACTCATTCGATGTGATCTTTCCATGCTCGGCTGGAGCCATTTCCCTTTCTGCTTATTCATTTTAGAACCCTCTTCAAGTCCAACTGTTTCTTCTTAATTCCAAGTCATTTCATTCCTTTCCTGTCTACACATGCTTTCACATTATCTTGGAGTATCCACCTTTCTCACGTATACCCATGTCCACCCTAATCCTACCAATTTCTCTGTCCGTCTTGCACATCCGTTCTCTCATTATCTATACTCATGCCACGTACTTCCTCATTCATAACCACTTCTTCAGTCTCTCCTGTCTAACTCTCCCACTCTTCCACCTCACTTCCCACTTGATCAGATTCATTCTCTGCACGCATTTCTGTACCTTCCAGCTGCAGTCTCTCCAAGCGACTCACACCATAACCTCTCAAACGCAGTCCATCACTCTTATACATCGTTCACTTCTTCCTTCAAACTCATTCCACACATTAACAAACTGCACTCCTTTCTCCTCACACATTTCAGCTATCATATCATTCATAATCGTTGCTCTCCACCTCATCTCACCACGGTTAAACCTAGGCAACATGCTAACTACCTTTCCTATCAGATTATTCTGTTTTATCCGTCTAAGCAACCTCAAGATATCCAATCTGTCGTGACATTTGTTCTCAGTCAAGTCATCGTACCTATTAAAACTAACAACTCTTTTGCCCACTTTCTTCTCATATCCAATGCCTCAATCGCTCTTCCTTATTCTACCACCAGGAAAACACACCTTATGCATTCTTTCGTCCAGCACACCTTTAATAATTGAGTCGCCATACAACGCCACTCGTGAGTCCTTCATTAGCTCTTTTATACCAACATGATTTGTTTTAATCATTTTCACTCTCCCATACATTTCCTGAATTTTCTCTACTTCAATCTGCATTCATTTCATTTCTTGCCTCATCCTAACTAACTCAACTTTCGAATCTTGCCTCGCATTTTCTCTTTCATTCATTGTTTCGAATTATCGAATTCTCGAACTGTCCTTCACACTTTCACTCTCATTCATCCTTTGAGTTTTCGTATTCTCGCTCCCAACGTCCAACTTTCGCTGTCATTCATTCTTTCAATTTTTCAGGCCCTCAATCCTTGCGTCAAACTTTTGCTGTCATTCATTCTTCCAAATTTTCCAGTTTTCTAACATTGCATCACACTATTTCCGGTTTCATTCATTCTCCCAATTTCGTTGCTTCCACCACATTCGCATCACTTTTGTCCTCATTTTAGAAATTAGGACTTTACAACCATGTTATAAATAACTATTTTAATTTCCCCACGTTTCGACTTTCATATTAAGGGCATCATCTAGAGTATATACATATATACAAGGACAATCTGAGTTACATTTCAGAGAGTATGCTAAAGAGACAATGATTTGATCAACGGTTATTCTACTGGCATGACCTCTAGTGAAAATATAATATACATAAAAAATACAGATAAACTTTAAAAAAATTAATTAATTATTTAGAAACTACAACAAAGCTAAATTCTATTTAAGAGAGCATAAGAGAGACATTCTTTAATGTAGTTTTCTTACAGTAACAATGATGTCCTATTTTTAACATTGCAATTGTTATATTAGATTTATGACTCTGGATTATCTCCAGTCTTGTTTATAGTTAACTCTTAGGGAGAAAGGTTACGTGGGTAGAATATGTGCCTTCCATATGCTTGGGATTTTTAGACCATCATTATTGTTCAGATTAGGGTGGTTGATAAGAATTCACAGGATTCATTAAATTGATGTTCATACCATATTTTGGTATGAACATCAACTACACATGCTGTTCATACCATATTTTGGTATGAACATCAACTGGTGCTTTTCCAGTCAGTTCTATGTAAAATGTTCAGGACATGATCAGAAAGGCCAGCTTCACCATCGTTATTATATTTAATGTGTCGTTCATGCTCCTTTTGTATGATAAGAATTGTGCTTCCTGTTTCCCCTATATATGGTAGATTACAGGTGCCATAAATACGATATACTCCAGGGTGGGCCAGCGGAGGGAGTGGGTCTTTGGATGAGTTGAATAGCTTTTTAATTTTGCATGAGGTTTAAAGGTGGCTTTGAGTTTGTATTTCTGTAGCATTCTGTTATTTTATCTAATGTCCCTTTAATGTGAGGAATGGTTATAGTTTTATTGTAGTCTGGTTATCTTTATTTTTTTATTGTGGTCTCATAGAGAATTTTGTTAATAGTGTTTTGGCTGTAACCATTTTTTAGAAAAGTATTGCTGATTACTTTAAATTCGTCTTTAAGCGCTTGTTCATTGGAGAAATTCTTCAAAGCTCTGTTTTTTAGAGTATTAATGACAACTAGTTTTTGTGTTGGGTGGTAGTAGACGTTCATCATCATCATAACACTAATTACAGGTATAGATCATATTGGTCTGTTCCTGTCTGTTATTGATCCAATATCCTTTTCTGAGGTCTACCCTGCCTTCTCTTTCCAATTGGCTTATAGTTTAGTATTTGTTAAGGATATCTATGTCTTCCATAATCTCTTTTTCGTCTGCAATTCCCCTTTTATTTCTCTTGTGATCCATTTCACTCAAAATTGCTTTAACTTCTTCACTCAAGGTACCATTGATGTCAACAACTTTTTCTTGTTTTTTCCATACACTAATACCCTCCGCCCCACTTCCTTCAAATTCTTCCATCCATTGTATTGATACAAGCTGGTTTCTAAATCGTTGATAGTTACCTCCATTATAAATTTTTCTGCTTTGATACCTCCACATGCCTATTCATCCTCCAAATCAGGACTACATGGTCACTCTCGCCAATGGAGTACAAGTATGACATCTCAGCGACAATCAGATCCTCTGATGCTATGACTAAATCCAAAACACTCAATCCTCATGTTCCCTCCACCACATGCTGCTTAAGACAATAATCCCTCAAGAAATCCAAAAATTCGGTTCCCTTATTGCTGCATGCTGTCTCTTCTACCCAGTTTATATCACTATAGTTGAAGTTCCCCATAATGATCACTGACTTTCCACTTTGCACTTTTCAAACTAATTTGTCTAAACGTTTCCTGCTCATCAGCAGTTATTTTTTCCGGTCTGTAGAACCATCTCACTAAATATCTTGTCTTATAAACACCTATCTCACACCATATAGTCTAAAAGCCATTAGTGATCTCCATTGCAATTCTCCACCCTGAGAGGACACAATTAATCTCTTATCCTGAATAACACTGTCCAATTTAACCCTCCCTATACACCTAAAATATGTTATATTCTTTGATTCTATGTCTATTATAAACATCCTCCTCAGTTAATACCAACAACCTTTTGAGTGACTGAGTCAATCAATGCCACAAACTCATTCCCTTTATTTCCATTGCTCCTAGCATTTGTATACAGAAAATCAGAGCGTGGCCAGTATTCTTATAGCCATTATTACTCCTCGCATACATCACCTGACTCTATAATATATTGAACACCTTTTCATGCCAGTCAGGTTGGCCGAGTGGTCATCATATCCGCTCTACAGCCAAAAGGCTGTGGGTCCAAATCACACTGTGGGCATGGATGTTTGTGATTGTCTGTGAAACTACCAGTGCTGGTGATGGTGGTGGACAGTAGATGGCATTGGTGTAGGTTATGATGGTAGTGGTGGCTGTTTGTAGTTGGTGGATTAAGTGGTGGAGACAAGAGTTCTAGAGTAGAACTTCCTCAATGAAGTGAGACTCCTTGGAGGTGTCATGTAATAATATAATATAATACAATATAATATTTAAAAGAATTTAAATTAATATATAATAATAATAATAATATGCAAGAGCCCTTTTCTATCATTGTTCCTCGCTGTCATCTCATTCGTTTTGTTTTATATATTTGTGTTATGTTTCATATGTTTGTGTATAAATAATTTGATCAGTCTCAAATCAGTAACTTTAATTTTAAAATCAGGGTAAGTGATAATATTTTTTAAAAATAACTATTAAATAGAGGGATTACAATTTGATCATTCCACATTTAGGGTAGATCGCAAAAAAATTTGTGACATTAGGCCTGATCTTTGCTCCCCTACTAATGAAAGGTTTTGCACATATCGTCCATTGCTTTGTGATGGCAATGGAAAAGTTCCTTTAGGATATGAAAAGGTAAGTCTTTTCAAAAAATTTTAATATTCTTTATAAATTTTAAAATTCATTAATTTTGTGCAGAAAATTCAATTCCAGCATTTTAGCCTGATTTAATTTATTACCTCTTTGAATTCATCTGTTGTTTCATGCAGAAGAGGACTGATTTCATAAAGATTTGTTTATCGATTACTAAATAGTAATTGTTTAAGTTAAGGGATATTAATCCCATATAGTTTCTTAGCCGAATAAGAAACTCAAAGAGTTTCATGCCGAATATAGTATAGTAGAAACTATATATATAAAGTTCGGCGATTCCAAGCGTAAGCAAATACCTGGATACTGCAGCACTGATCCCAAAGGGTAGTGCAAGCTGGGGCAACTCGTGGTAGAAGTGGAGCAAGCCGAATTGAAGCCTTTCGAATATGTCGCCGAATTGAAGCCTTTGGCTCTTCACATATCTAATAATTTATTAGAGCACCTCACGGCAATACTCGTAGAAGGGGTACAAGTTCTGTTCGCTACAAACTTGATATTAACTAGGTCTGGCTACTCACTGATGAGACCTCAATAAAGGTCGAAACCGGTCTGGGTAGTGACCTTCTCTCATAATGTGAACAAAAATACAGTTCCTAGGAGCTAAGTTCACATTATGGGCAAATATCAAGAATAGTGATCGGAGCTCGCTCCACCTCTACCACGAGTTGCCCCAGCTTGCACTACCCTTTGGGATCAGTGCTGCAGTATCCAAGTATTTGCTTACGCTTGGAATCGCCGAACTTTATATATATAGTTTCTACTATACTATATTCGGCATGAAACTCTTTGAGTTTCTTATTCGGCGAAGAAACTATATGGGATGTAATATCCCTTAACTTAAACAAATTATATGTCGCCGAATTGAAGCCTTTGGCTCTTCACATATCTAAATAGTAATTGATATTTCTTTACCTGTTACTACATAATGTTTCGGATTTAGTATGTATGTTTGTTTATGTTTATTAAATTTTTATGGGGATACGAAACTCCTGAATAAAGTAGATGAAATTTCAATTATATTTACCAGTGATATATTTAATTCAGTTCATTATCGAAGTGTAAGCAAACAACGTTTGCGCCTGAAGTATTTTCAGGACTGAGGCAATTCGTGGTAAAGGTGGGATAAGTTCTCGTCATTTCTGATCACCTCCTCTGGGTCTGGCTCCCACTGACGAGACCTCGATAATGGTCGAAACTGGTCTGGGTAGTGACGCTTCCCTTAATGCATAGCAGTATACACGTTCACAAGGAGATGCGCTTTGCATTATGGGAGATACTAAGGCAAGTGATCAGAACTTTTCTCACCTTTACCACGGGTTGCCCCACTCCCGAAAATACTTCAGCGCAAACTTTATTTGCTTACACTTGGATAAAGGATTATATAATTTGTAGCATAGCCAAGTGAAAAAAACTTCCAAATAACTATCTCTAATCGAGAGAATTTTAATAATAAGGTGTTTATATCTTTTGACAACTGGTATATGGTGATATGACTTCTGCTTTACTTCCACCTTAGTATAACTACCTCTGGGTATGGCTCCCACTGATGTGCTTTTGCACAGAAATAGTCCCTTTCCTTGAGGTATGAGAAGCTCTGCTTGGGGTAAGTTTTTACCTGTCTCTGAGTGGGCCACCGCAGAGATTATGGTTCTGTCTGGTAGTGGGGTATGCCTGCCACTGGGTAGAGTCAACGCTGAGAAGTTCTCGGTGACGGGGTGAACCTGTCACTGAGTGGAACAACGCTGAGTTGGAAGATCCTTCGGTCACTCGTAGGGAGTGATTTGGGGGTATGCCTAATTTTTAGAGAGGTCTTTACTTAAACAGCACCTCGATAAAGGTCAAAACCGGTCTGGGTAGTGACCCTTCCCTTAATGCATAGCAGTATACAGTTCCGCAAGGAGATGTGCTTTGTATTATGGGAGATACTAAGGCAAGTGATCAGAACTTATTCCACCTTTACTACGAGTTGCCGCAGTCCTGAAAATAGTTCAGGCGCAAACTCTGTTTGCTTACTCTTGGATAAAGGATTAAACCAAATATATAATTGGTAGCATAGTCAAGTGAAAAAACTTCCATCAGTTATACTTAGTTAAATTTTAGATTTAGATATATTTAAGCTATTGTATACTGCACATGTCATACGAGAAATGCATATGTCATCAATGCATATTGGAAACTGTTGTATGCAAGTCCTCTTTCTTCACTTCCTTGAAGAAAGAGGATCCACGTTTGTGAATCTTCTGCTGTGCACCCTTTCCAACATATCCTTGTCACTATGAAAACCAGGTGACCAAATCTGTGCACAATATTCCATATGAGGCCTGATCAAGGCCTTATACAATGGCATCATAACTTTTCTATTTCTGCATGTCAGGGTCCTCCACATCATTGCAGTTATCTAATGTGATGTCTTCAAAACTTGGGCAATTTGACCAACGAATTTCTTGTCCTTGTCCACCATCACTCCTAGATCTCTCATCTCCTCTACTTCCTTTAAAGTTTCCCACCAAGTGTATACTTTGCATCCCATCGTTGCTTACCAAATCTCAAAACCTTACACTTTACAACATTGAACTGAAAGTTGCACTTACTTGCCCATTCATGTATTCGATTCAAGTCCTCCTGTAAGGAAATAAGATCTGCTTAATATATGTCCTCTACAATTTTGTATCATCTGCAAACAGCTGCATATTACTAGTTAAACCCATCCCAATATCATTAACATAAAAATTGAACAACAATGGTCCCAAAAGTGACCCCTGTGATAGACCTCAGCGACCTTCCTCTTCTGGGATTCTGTACCCCTATATACAACTTTCTGAAAACTATCTGCCAGCCAGTCACTGATTGAGCACAGAAGTCTATTATCCAATCCCATGTGTTTCAATTTATTTACCAGCTTGTCGTGTGGTAATCTATCAAAAGCTTTTGCAAAATCCAAGTACACCACTGAATATGCATCTTCTCCTGTCCAAGTTATTTGTCACCTTGCTATAGTACATAAGTAAGTTAATGAAACATGATTACCCGAAATTTTTTTTCTTCTGTTATCTACCCATTTCTGTATCATACTTCTCACCAATCTCTCCAGTACCTTCACCACGACTCCAGATATATGGATTGGCCTAAAATTTGAAGCTACAGCCTTATCATCACTACCTTTATGTAGTGGAACAATTTTACACTTCTTCCATTCCCTTGGAACCTGTACTGTTGTAAGACTCTTAGTAAACAGGCATGCCAATGCTACTGCCAGTTCCTTGAACATTTCCTGAAGATGTGTGGTGATGTGTCATGAAATCCTATTGCCTTAGTAACACGAAGTTTATTTATTTCCTCAATTAGTATCCTCAGTTAGTATCAATAATAAGACTCATTACTGAGAGTAAGTGGGGTTTGGTATAGTGGCGGCTCGTGGCTTGAAATCGTGGGGGTGCTGCAATTTTCCAAATGTATACGTATTTGGATAAAATATGAAAATTATGGTAAAAATTTTAAATAAAAATAAACATGAAAAAATATTCTTTATTATCGATAAAATTATACAGTTTGGTATAATTCAAAATTACTTAAAAATAAAATCCATTCTTCTTGTTTTTTTGAAAAGGTCAATATCTTTTTCCTAGATGTTTGTATGACTGTTGAAGAATGTTTTCTCCATTGAAATACTCGCTAGTGCATTTAACCTATCCTGATTTATATAGTGCTCCTCAGAAATGTTTTTATTCTCTTTAATGTTGAAAAACAGCGTTCTGACTCTGATGTAGTCATAGGAATCGTCAAGAGAATTTTTATCAATACAGTAATTTCACTAAGAAAGCAATCTAAATTATTTTCTGTTATAAATTTTAAGAAGTCAATTAATTTACAATAATCATGCATGTCGGGTCTACTGTAGAATAGTCGAAGTCCAGTTTCAAGTTTTTCTTTGTTGATCATGGAATTTGCTTCAGTGGTCAATTTTATTTCTTCTGTAGGCAATTTATTCTTAAAATTAGCTAATTTATCCTTGTTAAATAATTTAGTAGCTACTAAATGTTTAGTGAAAGAATACCTTTCCTCCGTATCAACACATATGCAGTCGCATACTTCCTTTGATTCAGCGGTGAGCGTCTTTGAAGGATTCTCACAGTACTTTTAATTCCTTATTGCGAAAATAGCAGTTTTAAAATTTGCTATACATTCATGTACTTTGAATACTTCAATTTCTCGAGATTGCATTTGATTGCATATTACTTCAAAGAGGCATTATCTGATGAAAAAGCTCCAACCAGAACATGAATTTTTCATTATTTAGATAGTGCAAAATTCCTGTGGCTTCTGAAATACTTTGATCTGCATTTGATGTTGACTGAATTTCAGCAAGGCAGCTTTTTAACGGTTGCAAATTTTCGTAAACTTTGTTCACAGCGCGTATGTTAAAGTTCCATCTTGTAGTAGATGAGAGCAGAATGGCGCTGTTTATACGCTTATGAAGAATTGATACACATGTTGATATAGCCATAATATTGGAGAACAAAATTCTTGAGTTCCGCATAACACTTGCTGAATATTTCATTATAATATTCAGTTGGTGGGCATAACAATGAGTGAAATGTGCATTATTATGAAAGTCTTTAACTTTTGTTTGAACGTCCCCTTGTTTACCCTTCATGACATTTGCACCCTCAAATGTCTGAGCAATTAGTTTTTGTCTATTACCTTGAAGGATAATATCTAACTGCTCTAGAATACATTTGATAAGCCATCTGCAGTTTGATTCTCTGGAATAAAGAATCCCCAAAAGCGTCAAAGTATGTCTTCCTTCAATAAGTGCCGAAAAACAATAACCATCTGAGAGTGTTCTGAAACATCCATTGTGTCATCAGCTATGACAGCAACAAATGAAGCTGCTTCAATGTCCCTACTTACTTCATTTTGGTATATTTGAAAAACACAATTGAGTATCTCATTCTGAATAGTCTTAGAAATACCTTTAAAGACTGTGCTGGCTTCTAAATGATTTCTTAAATATGGATCTAATTTAATCGCAAAATTCACTAACCCCCTAAATAGATCTGGATTTTCCGAATCATTTTTTTCGTCATATCCAATAAAGGAATTTCAAAATTTCCACGACATAACATACAGTCAATTGTTGGATAAAATATCTTGGATAAAATTTCACAGTTTTTAGCAACGTTATTGTTATCTACAGTTCCTAAAAGCGACAAAGAAACTGCATTTTCTATAATAAATTTAGTTTAATCCTTTATCCAAGTGTGAGCAAACAAAGTTTGCGCCTGAAAGTATCTTCAGGACTGGGTTAAGGTGGTACACACCAGGGCAACTCGTTGTAAAGGTGGAGCAAGCTACCAACACTCCTATCTCAGTATCTCCTATAATGCAAAACACATCTCCTTGCGGATATGTCTAATGTTATGCATTAAGGGAAGGGCCACTACCCAGACTAGTTTCGACCTTTATTGAGGTCTCTTCAGTGGGAGCCAGGCCCAAGTGGAGATATCAGTCCTTATAAGGACTGGCTTAAAGGGGCAAAGCAAGAATGCTTTTCATATTCCCCGTTATCTGTAGAGGACAGTGTAAGGATAAGGTGTTATTGAGCTATTAAAGCTCTGATCATGGCAGGAGGGTAACAGCAATAGCCGAGCCTCAGTCAGAACTTCATTGGCTACAGCATTGCCATCCATTACCCTCCAAGGGTATGGTGGTTCAGGTCAGCCAAACCTGTGGACCTGTTCCTGGAGATATCAGGCAGAAGCATTAGCAGGTCATCTCTACCTATAGGAATTGCCAATTGGTGTGCCACCCTTTTTTAATAATTTACTCTCGATTTAGAGAAAGATGTTGAAAGTTTATTTTTCACTTGGTTAGAGTATAATAAATTTAGTTTAATCCTTTATCTAAATTAGTAACTAAATTTATTATACTCTAACCAAGTGAAAAAATAAACTTTCAACATCTTTCTCTATATCCAGAGTAAATTATTAAAAAAGGGTGGCACACCAATTGGCAATTCCTATAGGTAGAGATGACCTGCTAATGCTTCTGCCTGATATCTCCACTTGGGCCTGGCTCCCACTGAAGAGACCTCAATAAAGGTCGAAACTAGTCTGGGTAGTGGCCCTTCCCTTAATGCATAACATTAGACATATCCGCAAGGAGATGTGTTTTGCATTATAGGAGATACTGAGATAGGAGGGTTGGTAGCTTGCTCCACCTTTACAACGAGTTGCCCTGGTGTGCACCACCTTAACCCAGTCCTGAAGATACTTTCAGGCGCAAACTTTGTTTGCTCACACTTGGATAAAGGATTAAACTAAATTTATTATACTCTAACCAAGTGAAAAATAAACTTTCAAACTGCATTTTCAATATTTTTTTGACCTTTCATGTTTTTCAGTTTCTTCTCTCATTTTATTTATATTTACAAAACCATGCTTTGTCCATTTCGTATCGTCTCCAAACAACAAACACGGAAACAAAATAGTGCATTTTTCACATCACAACCACATATCCAACTTTTCTTTTATACCACTCTGTATTAAAACTTCTAATGTACTTCTTGTCATTGCTTATTTCTGGATAAGATATTTGAATGTCGGCGGAAGGACGGCCTCTTATTTTAATAGAAACTTTCTCAGCAAGAGTCAGTTGTGAAAATTTGTTTTTGTAGTTCACTTATCACTACTGTCGCAGAACTTATTTCTTGAGGTTGCATTTCTGAGGTCATAATTGTCAATAACCCCAATAATGTTCTGAAATAAAACCTATAACAAATGTTATGTCTTTAATTGTAATGTCCAAATATTTAAAGAGACGCAATAAACACGATAAGCACTACGAACACTCTACTACTGGCGCAAACTGCATATAAACAACAGTGGAACTACGCGACCGACAGTGCCGCATTACGCTAATAGCTCGCATCTCACTATGACGTGCATATGCTTGCCCGCGTAGCAATATGACAATGTGGTAAACACAGTGCTGCTAGCGCCCTCCTAAGTGCTACAAGATGGATTTTTATTATTTTTTATATGAAATAAGATAATTGTATAGGATTGTTGATGATAAAATTAAATATTACAAGCAAATATAAATAAATTAATAAAAATATTTATATATCGAGAAAAATTGGGGGTGCTGTAGTTCTGCAGTGCTTATGCACGAGCCTCTCCTGCTTGGTTATAAAAGAAAGGGTGGCGAGAGAGTGTGCAGAAAGTATTTTGAAAGTGAGTGCCAGATGTGTTCATCAGGTCAAGAGAGTTAGAAAAGCAGATGTCATATATGTGCAAAAATATCAGTGATGAAGAGATGGAGAATACCAATGCAGAGTGACTATAAGTGACTACTATAAGAATGATATTATCATCATCATGCATATCAACGATTTAGGCCTAGCACGGCCTGTTCCGGCCTTCGAAGTCATCGTTGAATCGTTTAAGAGGACGTCCTGGTTTTCTGTTTCCTAATGGCTTGTACTTTAAGGCTTGCTTTGGTAATCTTTCTGTTTTCATTCTTTGAACGTGTTCCCTCCATTTGTGTTTATATTTCTTAACTTTTTCTATTAAGAAAAATGTTCTTGGTTTAATTCTTTCATAATTTCTTGGTTACTTTTGTGATCAAATAGGGTACACTTTGCAGTTTTTCTGATAAACTTCATTTCTGCTGTTGTTAATCTTTGTTTGTCTTTTTGTTTTATTGTCCAGATTTCGCTTCCATACAGTAAGACCGGTAGGGCTAATGTATTGTATACTTTTAGCCTGTTTGTTTTTGAACTAGGTTTGGTTTAAATATAGAGTTAATTACACCTGTTATTTTTAAATATTTTGCAATTTTTACGTTTATATCTTTTTTCATTTTCATATGTGATTATACATCCTAGGTAATTAAATGAAGTTACCTGTTCTAAGATCTTGTCATTTGTTACTATCTTTGTTCTTGCTGGATCTTGTCCTTTAAAGGCCATAGTGTTTGATTTTTCCGTTGATATTATCATACGATAATCTTTGGCTATCTCATTTTGATCTAAAATAGCTTTCTGTATGTTATCTTCAGAATTTGTAATTAATTATTATTTGGTCGGCGGCAAAGGGGAGAGTGTTTAAGTTCACTGTAGGAGAAAGTTTAATTCGTTGATGTAAATTTTTATTCCATTTTATTATTATTTCATTCAAGTAGATATTAAAAAGAGTTGCTGAGAGGGGACATCCCTGCCGGACCCCTTGGTTTATCTCTCTCGTATATGATAGCTCGTGATTTAATCTTATTTGTATTTGATTATCTTCATATATACTTGTGATAGCTTTTAGGATATTATTTGGTATTTGTCGTTCTTTTAATATGTTAAATAATATGTTTCTTTTAACTTTGTCAAATGCTTTTTCAAAGTCAATAAATGCAATATGTGTTTCTGAATTGTATTCTCTTCTTTTCTCTATTATTCTGTACTTCTAAAATAAAGTTTTCGAAATATTTCATTAGTTTGTTATTTAAGATTCTGCTATATATTTTGTAACAGGAATTTAGTATACTGATACCTCTATAGTTATTAGGGTCATCTCTATTACTTTTCGTAAAGATAGGAATCACAATTGCTTTTCTCCATTCTATTGGGGGATACCAGTTGAATAGATTTTGTTTAATAAGTGTTTCTTTGAATCTTGTTCCTGCGTATTTATATAGTTCTGAGCCTAGCTTATCTTCTCCAGGTGATTTTGCGTTTCTTGTTTCTTTCAGGCTGATTTCTAATTCTTCTTCAGTTATTTCCTTTTCATTTTCGTTAATTGTTTGCCAGTTGTCTTTTTTAAAATATTTGTCTCTCCACAATTCTGTGTAGTAATTTAGAAATTCTTCTGATTTCAATTCGATGTTTAATTTTATACAAAGTGTTTCAAAATCTTATATACATTGGGTCTTATTTTATATAAATCATGTTCTAAAATAGAAACAAATTTGTTCCATGATTCTCTTTGTCTTTTTCTGACTTCTCTTTTAGCTATGGCTCTTATTCTTTTATATTCTATTTCCTCTTCTAATCTTTTACTGCTTAATCATTTGTGATATGCGTTTTTTTTTGTTTTTGTTTATTTCTTTGATTGTATCATCCCAGATCTTAGTTTTTTCCTTTTATTGAATTTTTTGGTCTTTTCTAAGCTTTTATTTGCTGCTGCATTTAGTATCGTTCATCTCATCTCATCTTCCTTATACCCTCTTTTACATTGCGGTGTCGAGGGTCCATCGATCATTGGACCTCACTCCGTTTGCAGGATAAGGTGGTCAGCCCTATGCCCCGGTATATCCTTTGGCCTGTAGTGTTGAGTTCTCAAGGCCAGTTTGTCTGCTTTGCGGGATGAAAAACCCCAGAATGAACTGTGGAAAAAACCCAGCTGTCCACGCCCAAGACCGGCTAACTTGGCTATGGCTGAGGAAGATCCTTCAGCTCCTCACGTCACCGACGGGAATCGAACCTAGGACACTCCCTCCCCAGGAATATGGTTGCGAAGCGCACAGCCACTAGGTTAACCGCGCGGACATTTAGTATCGTTTTTATACGATATTATTATTTTTATAATAATTATTATATATCATCTGCATGGAATCCAGAGACTGAATGTGGGAAACCCAAACTTAATACATTTTACACACAATACTAAAGCTCTCTCTTAATAAAATAATAATAATAATAATAATAATTTTTTTAAAATTGTTCTTTCAAATATTTACATATGTTCAATGATCATCTATTCGGTATATTATTTTACAAGCACTTTGTGTTACATATAATGAGATTTAAATAGTAATGATGATACATTTTTTTTATATATATATAACAATCATAATAATAATTTACAATTATATTGTTCAGAGTTACATAAGTTGTATAATATTACATGTTGTGGTTTACTATTTTTTTTTTTTTTTCAAATTTGAAAAGGTGTGATTATACAACAGAATTTACACATATGCAATCTGAATATTATGTGTCCTTATTTTCACAAACATACGGTGTAAACTCATGATTTACTTTTAAAATAATTTTTTTTTTTTACATTGCATACATTTGTTACAGTTATTATATACATTACATACATTTGTTTACACATGATACATTACTTACATTTGTTTACATGTGATATTTACATTACGTACATTGGTTTACATATAATACATACATTGGTTTTCTTGTGATACGTACATTACATGCATTTGGTTACATATGATACATCTTGGAGGAGAACTAATTTTTTTTTTCCTTTCATCCTCGAAGCTTATATGTAAACTTATCTGAGGATGACACCAGTTGGTTATTATGTATTGTTTTTTTTTTTTTTTGCTGCGTTAGGATGCTACGGAATCTATGATTGAGAAATTCGCGCACGCGCGCGCGCGCACATACACACACACACGCACGCACACACGCACACGCACGCGCGCGCGCGCACACACACACACACAATAAATTAGAATGTATTGATGCGTCGCTGAACTGGAAGCCTGAACGAATATTTTGTGTTTCATTAAGTTTGTATGTGTATTTTGGGTGCGTGTTTCTTGTTCGTAGTATGTCCTTTGAGCTCTTTTCAGGCTATTGTAGTTTGTAAGGTTTCTGTATTCAAAAGGTAATTTGTTTATCAAGTCTGGGATGTAGAAGTTTCGCGTGGCCTTTCCGTAGTGATTATTGTATTTATTTGTGATAAAATTAGTAGTCTGAGGTCTTGTTATACGGTATGTATTTCTGACTGTCCTGTAGTTGGCATCGAAATAATGTTTTAGCAAAGCTGCATAGTGACATAAATGTTTTGCTGTCAGTATTTTGTGTTCTGACATTGCAATGTTTATAAGGTCGTGATTTTCTTTTTTTTCCCAAAAGATCAGTTTTGTCATTTTGTACTGAAGCGACATTAATCTATTTAGTTTGTAGGGTGCACAGAAAGCATACGTTGTTATTGGGTATCTTAGTATATTTTGGCATAGTGCTTTGTATATCAGTGTTTTTAGGCGTATGGGAACTGTCTTTTAATCTGTAGAGTTTGCTACTTATTGGTCGGAGTTTGTTGTATAGATGGTTTATGTGGCTATTCCAGTTCATATCTGCATCGAGGTAAATTCCAAGGTATCGTATTGTTTCAACCTGAGTGATTGTAGTGGTTTTGCTGTTCTGTGTTTTTTTTTTTTTTTTTTTTTTTTTTGTGTTGGAAAGTGGATGTTGGATGGTTATATATTTGTTATCAACTAGTCGAGTCAGTGGATTTCTGAATATCATTAATTTTTTCTTTTCTGAGTTTAAGTGTATGGAGTTTTTCGTGAGCCAGTCTATGATCAGATTTATGTCATGTTGCATATTTGTTTGGGCAATGCTTGCGTTATTATGGATGGATATTATTGCTGTATCGTCTGGGTATTGGAATATTTTTTATCTTTGAGTGGTAGCTGATTAATATCGTGCGTGTAAATGTTGAATAGAGTTGGGGAGAGTACAGCTCCCTGTGGCACTCCACAGGTTACTGGTAGCTCTCTGCTTCGGTTTGATCCGATACGTGTGATATGCTTTCTATTTTAGAGGTAGTTTGTAAACCACTTGTGAAGATGCCCGTCTATTCCAACATGCCTCACCTTTTCTAACAAGGTTTGATGTGTAAGTATATCGAATGCTTCAGTTAGATCAATAAAGACTACCATGGCTATTTTGTTTTTGTCTAAGGAGGTATTAATTACGTCTGTAAAGTCTTCCAAGAGAGATGTTGTTCGTTTATTTTTCTGAAAACCATATTGTGTTTTGGGGATAATATGAAAGATCTCAGTGTATGCTGTGAGTTTCTTCAGTATGATCCGCTCCATAATTTGATTGATAATTGGAAATGTTGCTATGGGTCTGTAATTGCTGATTAAATTTCTTTTTCCTTGTTTGTATATGGGTGTAATTATGACGGTTTTTAGCATACTTGGTATCTGTCCTGTTTTAAATATTTTATTTATTAGTTTTAGTAGGATAGGACTTAAACTGGTTGCATGTTGCTTTATATCTTTAGGTCTGATACCATCTATTCCTGGGCCTTTGTTTGGTTTGATTTGATGTATTGCTGAGAGAAGTTCTGCTTCTCTTATGGTTGGGAACCATAATGTCAGTTTTGATCGCGGTCCAAGTGGAGGGTCTCGTTTTGTGATTGGGGGAATATTTCTGTGGAGTTCTTGGATGGAGTCTGCAAAGTATTGGTTGAAGTCATTTGCTAGTTGTTGAATAGGTTTTGCGTCTTTCATGAAGCTGTGTTTTATGGTTTCGGAGGCGGTGGTGTTGGGAACATAATCTAGCATCTCATTGATCAGATGCCAGGTTTGTTTCATGTTGGTTTGTGCGGAGGTTAGTTTGTCTCTGTAGTAGCTTCTTTTTGCATTTCAGATTTGTTTTGTAAGGCGATTCCTTGTTATCTTATATTCAGTTTTTAAAGTTGTTTTATTTGGATATCGCTTTAATTCTTTCCATAAAGCGTCCTTTCTGTGTATTTCTAGGATTACGTTTTGTGTTATCCAAGGATTTTGTGTTGTTTTTGATCGAATTCGGACTTTCTTTGTAGCTTTCTTATGTATTTCCTGCAGTGTGAGTTTAATGTTTTTGTATAAGATATCTGTTGAATCTGATGCTAGGTGTTCCCAGTCTGTTTTTCTTATTTCGTGGTTGACTATTTCTTCGTCTATTATTGTTTTCTGTCGTTTTTCTTCTGTGGGACATTGCATGGGTATTGTCTTGGTGTGCAGGTTTAGAGCAGTGAAATAATGGTCTGCTACTTTGCACTTTATGACTGATGCAGTGTAACTATTTGGTGGTGCTCGGACGTTCATATGGTCTAGACAGGAGGCAGTGATAGTATTTCCGAATATTTCTTCTCTAGTACATGATGTTATTGTTGGTATTAGATTGCACATGGATAGTGTGTCTAGTTATTGTACAGTGTTGTTCTGGTTTTCATTTGCAATATTAATGTTTACGTCGCCAATTATCATTAGGTGTTCGGTTGAGCATATTTCTTGGCTTGAAAGCCAGCAATTGAGTTCGTGTAAGAATTTTATCATGTTTAGGTTTGGTGGCCTGTAAATAGCATTTGGTATTATGGGATGCTGTGTATTCGTGGTATTAATGATTTCGGGGCAGAGGGTTTCAGCATGCTCAAACTGATAGGCCATTTCTTTTGCTATTAATTTTTGTTTCATAAATATTAGTATTCCACCCCCTCTTCTTGTTTTGCGGCATGATCTATGTTGTTGGAAGCCTGGAATTTGGAAAGCAGTCGCTTCGTCATTAGCTATGGATACTTTTGTTAGAATCAATATATCAATAACATCAGTGTAATTCCTTAGATAAGCCTGTAATAATAACCAATGTTTTCGGATACTTCTGATGTTAATATGCAAGATTGAGAGATCTCTCGCTTGTACTGTGTTTTGTTTCCATGCATCAAGAGATTCGAAAGTACAATTACTGATGTATTCTGGTGTAATTACATCTATCTGATGGTTCACATTCATTTTTGTTGTGTTGAGATATTCTTATTGAACTAAGTTAGAGTCTTTTGTTTCACTCTGGCAACCTGTCTATATCTTCCGAGCTTTTTATTTGTATAGACTTTGAAGTCTGTGACTTTCTCAAGAATATTTTGCCGTCTTTGATCCATAAAAATTGATACTTTTTTTATGTTTTTTCCTTTCTTGCTTGGTACAAAAGATTCTGATTGAAAGGTGTTAAATACTCAGATAGAAAGATTGGCGTATTGTCTTGCGATGCATTTAAATCCTTGACTACTGGTTTTTTCAGTCTGCTGGCTTTTATGAGATTGTCTCTTGTAGCCTTGCTTGTCAGACGAATTATGACTGGTGCCGGTCGTGGTGAACCTTGTTTTCTGTTCTTCCTGGGAAATCGATTTATGATCTGAATATCATTATGTTGTGAGGGGATGTCAATTGCATGGCCTAACTTTAGAACTACGTCTCTGAGATTTTCTGTGGATTCGGTTTCTGGAAGACCGTTTATGACAAGATCTTCTTTATGTTGTTGTTGGTTTAAAACTTCGTATTGTTGTTTCAGGGAATTAAATTCTTGACGGAGTTCCGATGTGTCTTTTATCAAATTGTGCTGCCTGTCAGTTAGTGCGTTAATGCTGGTTTTAATGTCTTTTACCGTTTGTAAGACTTCTTCGACTTTTGAATTATTAAATTTAACAAACTCTTCATATTCGCTAATTTTTTTTGTTATTTCTTTATTCTGTTTATCAAATAGTTCTTGGACAAGATCTTTCACGCTGGCTTTTATATTTTCTAAACCTTTTTCTAGTAATAAATTAACGGAACTCAAATTATAAGACTCACCGGTGTTTTGTTGTCTGTTCAGTTCATCGTCCGATTCTGCCTCCGGTGTAATCAGTTGCGCCATGGGTGACGGCGTTTCTTTGTTCTCGCTATAGTTTAGGCACTTCCATTCTTCTCGTTTGGCATTGGATTTGCGTTGCCGGGTTGTTTCAGAAAGTCCGGAACATGTAAAGTGAAGATTCCTAAGGCATTTCCTGCAGGTTATGTAACATCCGTCGGACGGCAATTCCTTCTGACACTTGTTACACTTCATGTCTCTCATTTCTTCCTCTGGACAGCTGCAAGGATGGCGACGTCCTTTGTTCTATACCCGTTAGCAACCGTGGTGTACGCTTCAATTTTTTTAGCACACTCCGATTTTGGATTCCACTTGGCCGATTTCGATGAATTATATGTCACTGTCTTCAGCGTGACAAGTAGAGTTTCTTTATGACACTTTTAAATTAAAAACAGGAGTCAGAACCACATTAAAATTATAAAAACGGGACGAGCGATACGACCATGCAACCGTTCGTATGCCTACACAGCGCCCTCTCAATAATAATAATAATAATAATAATAATTACACAGTATCTTCGTGGAGTCCAGAGACTCTTCGTTGGAGACCCAAAATATATATTTTGCACAAGGCGGTGCAAAGACTGTGTATCCAAATATCTCTTAGTGTGTCTGAAGTGGTGGGGAAGATTTTTGAAGAGTTTGTTAGGGTTTGCATTCAGAAATGGGTTGAACGAGAATTTCTAATTTGCAATGAAGAGCATCGGTTTACTAAGGGAAAGTCATAATTTAGCAACTTGCTCACATTTTATAATAACATCATCATTGAGTTGCACAAGGGGAATGAATATGCTATGGTTGTTTTGGATTTTGCTAAGACTTTTGACAGAATACAACATGGAAGACTTGTATTAATTGGAGAACATGGGTTTGGATTATAAAATATTAGCATGGATAAGAAGATGGGTGACTGACAGATAAAAAGTAGTAAATGGGAATCTACAAGATTTAAGGTAACAGTAGTATACGACAAGAATAAGTCCTTGGTCTACTCTTAATCAATCTGTGAAATAATGATATTGGGAAGTATTTGACAGGCAATATGCAGCTATTTGCTGATAATGCAAATATAGGCTCCAGGGACGGGTCCTCAGGTGGTGATATGTAAGCTATGTAAGCTATGTATGAAGATATGTAAGCTAGCTGCAATGAGGAGAAACCTGAGCATCCCCAAACCGAGGCGGTAGTGCTAATAGGGCATTATCAAACACTGTAACATGTTCAGGTCATCATTCAATGGTCATATCGCATCGTCCGTAGGGTTGATTACCAAGGGACGTTTTAGGCAGAGGGACCCGTTCGAAAAATATATTACAGTCTCCCTTGGACACCATTCTTTAGCACTCTGCTAGAGAAAACTCCATCAATGGGCCCGCTACCTGTTTGGGAGCAGCACAAAGAAATGGTTCTGCAAAAGTATGGAAATGGCAACGACAACGGCACCCCTCTCTCTCTCTCTCTCTCTCTCTCTCTCTATGTTCACTGGGCATACTCACAAGCCGGGGACTTGTGAGTATCCCCACACCCGCCTGAGCAGATATTGTCGGGCTCAGACCAGAGTAGTAGAGCTTCCACCCCTCATCTAAGTCGACAGTTCCAGAGCCTCTCCTCTTTTTCGAAGAAATTTCGACTAAATCTAGTTGGTGGCGCTTGGCCTCCTCGACGAGTTCCTTCTCCTTCCCTGTCAGAGAAAATATGTTCCAGTTGCCTAAAGCCATAGTCTGGTGCCGTTGTCGTTGTCATTTCCGTCCTTTTGCAGAACCATTTCTTTGTGCTGTCATGTGAAGCATTGGATGAGCTCAGGACAGGAATTAGGATAGGAGGTAGATTGATCAGTAATCTGAGGTACGCTGATGATACAGTACTCCTTTGCAATGACAGGGAAGAACTAGGACTAATTTTTGACAAGTTAACAAGATCAGTAATGACAGAGGACTTCAACTGAATCCTAGGAAGACAAAGATGATGATGATTCTCAAAGATAGAAAATACAGACAGAGAAGCTCTTGAAAAACAATTGTACCTGAATGGAGAACAAATTGAGGAAGTCAGCAAGTTTGAGTACCTGGGATCCATTATTAATGTGAATAATTGCTTTTCAGAAGACGTCAGAAAAGGTTAGGAATGACTAAAATAACAGTCAGAGATCTCAGACGTGTCTAAAATCTGGAAGGATGGATCTATCTCCATGAAAACAAAGTTGAGGATTTTGGATGCAGTTGTTTTTCCAACAGTGACTTATGGATGTGACTCTTGGAACTTAAAGAAGTCAGATAAGAAATGGATATCTGATTTCGAGATGGTGCTACAGAAGGCTGTTGAGGATATCATATACTTAATGGTGTACAAATGAATGGGTGTTAGAAAAGATTAGTAGAACTTTAAAGCTCCTTAAGGATATTGACAGAAGAAAGTTAAAATATTTTGGAGAAATAGAAAGGATGGAAAGGGGGACTTCTCAGAATAGTAATAGAAGTTTTTTATCCCATTTTTAACCCAGATGTCTCCAATTGCACTATTTGTTGAGAAATGTAATACACAAACTGCAAATGTCGGTACCTTATTCAGTGATACAATAAAACGACCTACTTTTACTTGTGTCTGCAGTCATTATTGGTTACTGGGAGGGAGCGTGGTTTGCCACAGGAAGCAAGTCATTATCGCCCTGATGTGAACGTGATTAAACTTTTTTTTTTCCTTTGCGAGGTATAAGCGAAATTTTTCAATTTCTTTTTTCGCAAAGTAAAATCACGGGTGCGAGTTATATTCCAGTAAATACGGTAAGTTATTTTTAATGCTATGTGAAATATATTATCAATATTCAGGATTGTGAAGTGTTATCTGCACGTGATTGATATCATTAAAGAATAATCTTAGATCGAATGCGTATCCTTCTCTTTCATTTGCGTGTGTAGGTCGGTTTATAATTGTACAAATTTTTTGTTTGCTTAAACTTTGTTGGTACATGCAGAGAGTGATTACGATGAGATTGAGTGCAAATTATAATTTTTTCGATTTTCATTAAAGTTAAGAGCTGTATGAATAAAGCAATTATTTAATTGCTTTCTTATATGTATATTTATTTATTTCCTTCCTGCTGTACACTGATTGAGAATAATGTCACCACCACCAGCAACGAAACATAGATATTCAAATAAAAAGGATATTAGACAATTTAAAGAATACTGGACATGTATTCTTTAAATATGGCATGATTAAGAAAGAATAATAAAGCATTATGCATTTTATGTTTCGAATCAGTTGTTTGTAATACGTCTTCTGTAAAGAGACATTTTGAAACTGTTCAGAAGAAATTAAGTAACAAAAGTGAGCAAGAACGAAGAGAATTAATTTCTCGTGAACTGAGCAAGACAAAAAAACAGTTCGATATGTTGATGAAATTTTTTTCAGGTAGGCCTAGTTCCAACTTAGTTGCTGCTAGTTTTGATGTTTCAAAAGTTATTGCCCAAAATGGAAAATCACTCAGTGATGGGGAGTATATTAGGGAAGCATGACTAGAATGTGCTCCTTTCCTTTTTGACAATCTTTCAAAAAAAAGGTAAAAATTATTCAGCGCATTAAAGAATTATCTGTGAGTAGAAAAACAATTAACGATAGGATACTCAAGTTGGAAAGGAATACAGCAGAACAATTAACAAAAGTTTGGCGTCGTGTAAGTTCTTTTTCTGTTTGGATTGATGAGAGCACAGACATTACATCAGCTAGGTGGCAATCTTTGGTCGATTTTGTAAGGATGACGAAATATGCGAAGAGAGGATTAACCTTGTAAGACTACCTGAGGGTATCATTGGGGTTGAAATATGTAAAGCAGTTACGAACGAATTATCTATTCGGCAAATTGATATTTCAAAAGTGGTACCGTCACAACAGATGGTGCGCCCAGCATGATTGGTAAAGAAGCAGAATTTGCAAATCTGTTTGCAAAATATGGTGGTCATCCACTGATAGTTTTTCATTGCATCCTACATGAAAAGAATTTATGTGCAAATGCTGGCCTAAAGGAAGTTCAAAAGTGATGCAAACGGTAACCAATTTCTGCACCTGCTTTGAATAAAAGACAATTTCAGAATCTATTGAATGAGGTGGATTCGGTGTACAAAGGACTAATAATGTACAGCAATGTTCTTTGGCTTATCCGAGGTCGTCTTGTTCTGAAACGGTTTGTTGAATGCCTGGTTTAGATAAATCTCTTTTTGACTAATCAACAAATGTCTTATAAAGAAAGGTATGACATCGTGTGGATTTGTAAAATCATGTTTATTACAGATTTTTGCGAACATTTAAATAACTCGAACCTCAAGCTACAGGACACGAAATATCTTCAAATAAACTTGCAGATGTTTTCATGGATAAATATAAGATGATTTTGAAATGCCGTTCATTGATTTTCAAAGTAGCTCAATTTGGATGCAGAAATTTGTTGACCTCAGAGTTGACTTTGGAAAATATCGAAAAGGAGCAATTAGAGACGGGAGTAACAGAGAGACGTGGGGAAAAAGAGGGTACTAATAACTAGGAATGTTATTCCCGAAACTTTTGTATGTTTAAAAACCCTTGCAACAGCATTATTATTCATTTTTGCATCTACACATTCTTGTGAATCATTGTTCTCAGTGATGAATTTTGCTAAGTCTCGTAACAGGAGTACCTTAGAAAACCAGTAGCGCATGCATATCTCTAAATGTTACAAAATATATACCTGATATAAATTAATTGTCATTAATGATGCAGCAGCAGCAGCAAAAATCTCATTGATCCTAAATAAATAAAATGTCCACTATTTTTATTTAGTTTTCATTTGATGTTTTTTGCTTAAAATGGTAAAGATTAACTTCTGTTTAATATATTATGTAGGTAATATAAAATGAATTTTGTTTGTAATTTTTATGTATTACTCTTAAGGGTAATACATAATCTTTAATTTTATTTTATTTTATATTGTGCTTTAGGCAAGTAAACCGATTATGAGATTATTCACTGCAATATATTGGGAAACCTTGAATAAACTTATGTCTGATTGATCTTTATAAAAAAAAAAAATCAGAATTATTATTTAACTCTTTTGCTGATGTTAAAATTGCGTCTTTAAATTGTGCGGCTTTATATGGCAGCTAGAATTACACTTAAATGTAAATAAAAAAATATTCGCGCTGCCAACAGGGTAGAAGGCCTAAAGTAAAAATTCCATCACTAATTTTTATATTCATTCAATCTTTACAATAATCACTCTTATAATATTCTTCGATTTTACCATTCTAGTGTGATTTTTGATTATTTGAAAAGGTCTTCCCAATACTTAAAAACACCAAATAATAATATGTTCCCCAAAATTTCGGTTGGCACGTGAGAAAATTTTGCATCAAAAGACTGACTATTTTAGCCAGTCACCAGAGGTGACGGTGACTAAGCCTCACATTGTCAAAAATGCTGTCTTTTTGACTTTTTTTTAGTACTTCTGGTGTATATTGAAAAGGGCGGCAAACTCAGGGACCGCCCAGGGCGGCAAATGCTCAAGCTACGCCACTGACTTGAGAGATTGGTGAGAAGTAGGATGCAGAAATGGGTTGATAATAGCAGTATTCTCCGTGGTTATCAGCATGGGTTTGTTAAGGGGAGATCATTGTTTCACTAACTTACTTATGTACTATAACAAGGTGACAAATAACTTGGACAGGAGGAGATGCATATTCAGTGGTGTACCTGGATTTTGCTAAAGCTTTTGATAGATTACCACACGACAAGCTGGTAAATAAATCGAAACACATGGAATTGAATGATAGACTTCTGAGTTGGATCAGTGACTGGCTGTCAGATAGGTATCAGAAAGTTGTATATGGGGGTGCAGTATCCCGAAAAAGAAATGTAACGGGGTGTGCCGCAGGGGTCAGTTTTGGGGCTATTGTTGTTCAATTTTTATGTTAATGACATTGGGTTGGGTTTAACTGGTGACATTCAGCTGTTTGCAGGTCATGCAAAATTAGGGAGAGCAATGAAGAGTGAAGCGGATGTTATTGCCTTACAAGAGGACGACTTGAATAGATTGCATGAACGGGCAGGTAAGTGGAACTTTCAGTTCAATGTTCTAAAGTGTAAGCTTTTGAGATTTGGTAAGCAACAATGTAAGCACTTGGTATGGGGAACTTTTACGAAAGTAGAGGAGATGAGAGATCTACGAGTGATATTGGACAAGGACCTAAAATTCATGGGCCACATCGCACAAGTTGTGAAGGATAATAGCAATAATGCAGAGGACTGTGACATGCAGAAATAGAGAGATTGTTATTCCATTGTATAATGTCTTGACCATGCCTGATATGGATTATTGTGCTCAGATTTGTTGCCGGGTTTACACGGTGACGAGGTTATGTTGGCAAGGGTCCAGAGAAGATTCACAAAGGTAGTCAGTGGTCATTGGAATGTGGAGTATGAGGACAGATTGAGAGAATGCAAGTTGCAGATCTTCGTGAATAGGGGTATATGATTGCAACATACAAGCTAGTCAGGGATTGTTTTCGAATCGACATGGAAGAAATTTTTCATTGAATGGAAGAAGGGAGTAGAACAAAGGGCCAGCTCTGGAAACTGTATAAGGAAGTGTGAACAGATGAGTGAGGAGTATGTCCTTTGCATGGAGGGTGAGTGATTAGAATGCATTGCCTAAGTGTGTTGTGGGTGTAGACACATTGAATCAATTTAAAGGCACGTTGGATGAGCACTGTGTGCAATAATATGTGTTGGATGAGCATTGTGTGTAATAATGCGGGTTGGATGAGCACAGTGTGCAATAGTGTGACCTTCCGCAATGAGTCTCTGATTCCGTGCAGGTAAAATATTAATAATTTTGTTTTTATATGATAATATTTTTATTGATCTGCTAAAATATTTACACATACAATAAACATCTTGAGTGACATTGCAACTTATAATTTTACGGAATTCAGCACAAAGTGCTACATTTTCTACATTGGATGTCAATTAAAACTTTTAAAAATACTTTTTTGCCTTTATATTATGTACTTACAACACGTTCTTCTAATATTTACAATAAAGATTATACAGAAATTTTGAATATAGAATATGCATAATAATAATAATAATTTTTATTATTATTATTTATTTATTTATTTATTTTATTTATTTTTTATTTGTTCTTTTTTAATCTCTCAGATAAATTGCATAGATAGATTGCATAGATACTGTAATAATTATATATATATAATATTTATAACGCATTACAATTGTGAATAACAGATACTTGCAAGTTAATAATTTTCTTCCTCGAAGCTTAGCAGAGCTTATCTGAGGAAGATAATAGATGGTGGTGGTTTCTTGGTTATGTTTCTATACTGGTCGCAAGCCAGGTGTTGATTTTACTGTTTGTTGGTACGTGCTTGGAAGATTTCAACTGTTATTACAGATTAACTTTTTTTTTGTGCAAATAGGGTTGGATTTAGACATGGTGTGTTTGTTACTTTGTGTTCTTGTAGTGATGGTTTTTGAGAGGGGGTTTGTTATAGGTTTGTGTGTGGTGGGGAGGAGAAAAACAGGAATTGCTCTAATTTTCATTCTCGCTATAATATTTATACAGCGCCTGTTTCAGCTCTCTGTATGTTCCTAGGTTTCTGTTGTCGAACGGCAGTTTGCTTATCATGTCAGGTACGTAGAAGTTTCGGGTGGCTTTGCCGTAGTGATTATTGTATTTATATGTTATGTAGTTTGTTGACTGTGGGCTTGTTCTTTGATATGTTGTTATATATATGCCGTTTTCGGTTAACCAGTTAGTGATTTGATTGATGTCATGTTGCATATCTGTGTAAGCGATATTTGCGTTGTTGTGAATGGATGCTATGGCAGTGTCGTCTGCATACTGGAAGATTTTACTTTTTAGTGGAAGATGACTTATATTGTGTATGTATATGTTAAATACAATGGGAGATAGTACAGCTCCTTGTGCTACTCCACAGGTTACCGGTACCTCTTTGCTGTACGTCGATCCTATGCGTGTGGTGTGCTTTCTGTTTTTCGTGTATGCTTTAAACCACTGGAGTAGACGACCTCCAATTCCGATATGGGTTAGTTTCGTTAACAAGGTTTTGTGTGTTAGTGTGTCAAATGCTTTTGTTAGGTCAATGAATACGACTAATGTTATTCTGGTTTCATCCAATGCAGCGTTTATTAGTTCTGTGAAATCTCCCAGAAGTGTTGCTGTTCCTTTATTTTTTTGAAAGCCATATTGTGTTTTGGGTATGATTTGAAAATTTTCAACGTATGTGGAGAGTTTCTGATGCACGATGCCCTCCATGATTTGGTTCATTACAGAAAACATTGCGATGGGTCAGTAAATTACTTATAATGTTTCTTTTTCCCTGTTTGTGTATGGGTGTGATTAATGCAGTCTTCAGTGTTTCAGGTATGTGTTCAGTTTCGAAGATTTTATTTAACAGTTTTTGTATAACTGGATGAAGGTTGGTTGTACAACTCTTTTGGTCTGAGTTCGTCTATCCCTGATCCTTTGTCAGGGTTAATCTGTTGAATTGCAAGTGATAGTTCTTCTTTTGTTACTGTGGGGAATCACATCGACTGGGTTGCTCGTGGGCCTGGTGGAGAATGTTCGTTTATGTCAGGAAATTTTGTTTCTTGTAGTTTTTGGACAGAGTTCACGAAGTGCTGATTAAAGTTGTTTGCCAACTGTTTGAGGGATTTGAGGTGGCAAGCAAAGCTGTGTTTTATTGTTTCTGTGCAGTGGTTCTGTGTATATTGTCCAGTATTTCATTAATCAGGTGCCAGGTTTTCTTTATGTCATTCTGAGCTGTTGTTAGTTTGTTGCTGTAATAGTTTCTTTTTGCCGTTCTAATCTGTGTTGTTAGGAGATTCCGATTTCTTTTGTATTCAGCTTGTAAAGCGATATTGTTTCACTACTTCTTAAGTTGTTTCCATAGGGCATCTTTTCTTTGCATGTCTGTTCATATGTTGTCTGTTATCCAGGGATTCTGTTCGTTTTGGAACGTATTGTTATTTTTGTTAATGCTTTGTTACAAATTTTATTAAATGCAAGTTTAAGATTATTATATACAGCTTCAGCGGAGTCTAAAGATGCTATCTGCATCCAGTGCGTTTGTCTAATTTCATCGTTCACTATTGCTTCGTTTAGAATGCTGTTTTTGCAGTTTAATTGCTACTTTAAATTCATATGGATTTTCTGATAACTATTTAAAAATCATCTCATTGCCGTTTGTTCTGATGGAGCTAGTGTAATGTTAGGAACAAATCACGTGTTGCAATCAAACTTCTACAAAAATTTCCCAACGTTGTGATTTGGCATTGCGCTCATCGTTTACACTTAGCATTAGACGATTCGAAAAAAAACATTAAACAAATAAATCATTTTGAAATATTTATGTACTTTTTTTCATCAATCACCAAAATATCAACGAGAATTAAATACGATTGCAAAAGACCTTGCTATCGAAATTTTAAAGATCGGCCGTGTGTTTGTACAACGATGGGCAGCTTGCAGTTTACGAACGGCTCTTGCATTGTGGACAAATTACCTATGCAAGCATTTTGCATCGAACGATAAATATAAGCGCTTTTTAAACCGACTTCTCAATTTGGAATTTTTAAAAGATCTAGTATTAATGGTTGATATCCTAGAGGAATTATCAATCTGTCAGAAGCTCTACAAAGTCACAATATAAGTATTATAAGGACTAAGTTAGGCTTTATTTTTTATTTGCACGACGATGCGAGTCCTTTGTTAAAATTTTCTTAGCTCACCACTGCTGTTTTGTAGTCTCCATGAGTTTTATGGGTTCTGGTTCAGTGTGTAACTGCAGTGCTATGAAATAATGGTCTGCCAGTTTTCATGTTATGACGGCTGCTGTGTGGCTGTTTGGAGGGGCCCTTATATTTATATGATCAATGCAGGATGAGGTTGTTGTGTTTCCGACTATCTCTTCTCGTGTATACGACTGTATGGATGGGGTTATGTTATATGCCGATAATAGGTCTAGGTATTGTTCTGTGTTGTTATTTATGTTCCTAATGTTTATATTAATGTCTCCTATTATTATCAAGTATTTTGAGGTGCCTACTTCCGTGGCTGAAAGCCATCTGTTTAGTTCTTCTAGGAATTTTTGGTGCTTAAGTTGGGTGGTCTGTATATTGCGTTTAATATCAGGGAGTTTTCTTGTTTGATGTTTTTAATTTCGATGCATATGTTTTCTGCGTATTCTAATTTATAGTTTATTTCTGTTACTTCTAGTTTATGTTTGGTAAATATTATTATACCACCGCCTCGTTTTGTTTGTCTGCAGTGTTTGTGTTGTTGGAAGTGTGGCATTTGGTAGGTGGATGCCTCTTCGTTTGTCGTAGATACTTCAGTCAGTATTAAAATGTCTATTTCGTCTATAGACATTTTAATACTGACCTTCAAAATTTTTGAATATCAAAAATACTGGCTTCCTTCAGATAAGCTTGCAGTGTCAGCCAGTATTTTTGAATGCTTCTGATGTTGATGTGGCGAATAGATAGTCCATTTTTGGGGATTGTCAGTTGTTTCCATTCTGTTATTGATTTCAGAATGTGGCAATTATCATGTTCCGGGGTGATTACGTCTGCTTGATGGTCTGCATTCATGTAGGTTCGTGTGCTGTTCCTTCTTTACGAGTTGTCAATATTCCTTTCAATGTGGCAGCTTCTTGAGGTCTTCTACGGATTTTATTTCGATTGGTTTTGCGTCTTGCGTCCTTCTAAGGAATATTTTCTATCAGTTATCTATATAAACTGGTAATTTGTTTCTGTCTTTACTTTCTTTGCTTGGTACAATTGTTTCTGATAATATGGTGTAAAGTATTCCGACAAGTATACTGGGGTATTGTCGTGGTCTCCTTTCAGATCCTTGACTTCTGGTTTTTTAATCCTGCTAGCTTTTATAAGTATAGTTTTTTGTTGGGCTGTTCGTGAGTTGCACCACGACCGGAGGAGGACGGGAATTATTTTCTCTTTTCCTTTTTGGTGGTAACCGATGTACTTACTGGATAGCTCTTGATTCAATGGGAGCGCCAGTTTTTTGGCTTATTTGTATTACGGTGTCTTTTAGATGTTCCGTGGCAATAATGATGATAATAAAAATAATAATAATAATAATAATAATAATAATAATAATAATATGGAAGGCACATATTCTAACCACATAACCTTTCTGCCTAAGAGTTAATTATTTATAGGACTATTGGTAACCTAGGATCTTAAATCTAATAGAATGATTCTCATGTTAAATTAAGACATCATTTTTGTTGTAATAAATCCATCCATAAGAAAAAAAATTCTCTGATGTATAGCTTTGATGTAGTTATTTTATTTCATTTATTTTAATTTAATTTAATTTTTTTCACTAGAGGTCAGTCCAGTAGAATAACCGTTGATCAAATCATTGTCTCTTTAGCATAATATGTGAAATGTAATGTAGCTTGTCTCTGTATATATGTGTGTATACTCGAGATGACGAAGGTCGAAACGTCGGGAAATTAAAATAATTATTTCGAACACGGTTGTAGTCTCCATAATTTGCATGAAATGAATGCTGATCACCGTATAACACTAAAGAAAGTAACAGTTCTTTTGTTACTGTGGAGAACCGAACTGACTGAGTTATTCGGTGTCCTAGTGGAGAATATTTCTTTGAGTGAGGGAAGAATGTTTCCTGCAGCTTTTGAATAGAGTTCGCAAAGTACTGATTAAAGTTTTTTTCTAACTGTTAAGGGATTTGAGCTCGCAAGGAATGCTGTGTTTTATTGTTTCTGAGGCACTGTTTTTGTGTGTATTGTCCCGCATTTCCATGATCAGGTTCCAGGTTACCTTTATGTCATTCTGAGCTTTGTTAATTTGATCCTATAATAGTTTCTTTTTGCCTTTCTAATCTGTGCTGTTAAATAATTCAATTTTCTATTGTATTTAGCTTGTAAAACTATATTGTTATATTACCTCTTAAGTTATTTCTATAGGGGATATTTTCTTTGTATATCTTAATATGTTTTCTGTAATGTCCTCTGGTTTGGGAGCATATTTTTATTTTTGTTAATGCTTTATTATATATTTTATACAATGTAAGTATATGCAGCATCAGCAGTCTGAAGATGTTACCTGCATCCAGTTTATTTTTCTTAGTTTGTCATTTACTATAGTTTTGTTTATGATGCTATTATACTTTTTTGTGGTCTCAGTGATTTTATGCAGCTGTAGTGCATTGGCATGATGGTCTGCCAGTTTACACAGCAGCTCTTTGGAGCGACCCGTCTATTTATTATTATTACGTAACACCTACAGGGAGTCCAAAGACTCTTCGAGGGAGGGCACCTACTCTACAACTCCCTACAAAATACAACTCACCGCAACTACACCAACACCATGTACTGCCTACCACCACCACTACTATTTCCACTGGCAATCAAAAACATCCATGCCCACGAGGGATTCAAACCCGCAGCCTTTTGGCTGGAAATCGGATACACTAACCATTCAGCCAACCAGGCCGGCTGGATCTATTCTCGTGTATACGACAGTATGGATGCGGTTATGTTATATGCTGATAGGAGGACTAGGTACTGTGCTGTGTTTTATTTATGTTCATAATGTTTATATTGATGTCGCCGATTGTTATCAGGTTTTCTGAGGTGCCTTGTTCTGTGGTAGAAAACCGTCTGTTTAATTCATCAGGAAATGTTGTGATGTTTATAAAGTGGGTGATCTGTAGATTGTGTTCAATATCAAAGCGTTCTCATGTTTGATATTGATAACTTCAATGCATATGTTTTCCACATATTCTAATTTATAGCTTATATATATTACTTCTAATTTATTTTATTATTACTGACACCTCTAGGGAGTCCAAAGACTCATTGAGGGAGGGCACTTAAACTACAACTCTCTGTCTCTGTCACTCAATCCACCAACTACAACGAACCGCAACTGCCATCAACATCAATGCCATCTACCGCCCACCACCACCACCACTACTAGTATTTTTCACAGACAATCACAAACATCCATGCCAACGGCGGGATTCAAACCCGTAGGGTTTTTAGCTGGAGAGCGGATACGCTAACCCCTCAGCCAACCAGGCCATGTTTTATTTATGTTTGTTAAATATTATTATACCACAACCTCGTTCAGTTTGTCTGCAGTATTTGTGTGTTGAATGTTTGCACTTTCTAAATTGTTGCCTCTTCGTTTTTTTGGTTTTCTGTTAATACTAAAATATCTATATTACCTATATATTTATTTCTTCAGATAAGCTTGCTGGGTAAGCCAATATTTTTGGATCCTCCTAATGATATGAAGAATACGTAGTCTTTTTTTTTCTTTGGGGGGAGGGGTACTCACTTGTTTCCATTCTGTTATCGAGTTAAGAATGCGGCAACTGTAAACAGAAAATAACTGTTTATATCACCATTTAGTCTCAAAGAACAGCTGTAAGCGGATTTAATTCTGGGGTAATTAGATTTGTTTGGTGATCTGCATTCATGTAGGTAGATATGTTGTTCACTCCTTTAAGATCCATCAGTGATCCTTTTAATGTGGCAAACTGTTGAGATCGTTTTTTTTTTTTGATTGACTTTCTCTTTTTAAGGATTATTTTACTGTCTTTCTTATCCAAGTCATAGTGCTCAATAGGATTAAAAGCAAAAGGCGGCACTAAGCAAACTGTGTTTGAAGAAAGCTCATTTCATGAAAGAATAAAGTTGCAAACTTGGATGTCCTCTAATGTTTCAAAGACATCACTAGATTTTTTAGCACAGGGAAGAAGTTTTATTTGAAAATTTGAAGAAGGCTTCAGAATTACTGATATCGCCAGAGAGTTTGGAATTCACATAGCGCTGTATCCAGGCTTTGGGTAGCATTTCAACCCAATGGAATGCATTTCAGGTGTTTTCTAACTGTTCACCCTTGCTCGACCATGGAGCATGAAGCCAGATTTTTGGTTATAAGAGCGAAAGGTAATGGACACACCATAGCAGGTCAGCTTGCAAGAGCTGACCATTCAAGCATAGGTAGGTGAGCATCTCATCAAACTTTGGTAAGGTCTGTGACAAGTGGTAAGGCCTATAGTCTGGATCCCTTTATCCACATCCCATCATAGAGCATATTTTCAGTGGTGATGTATCCATAAAAATTGGGCAAGACACAAATGCGCTAATATATTCTTTAGAGATGAGAATCATTTTAGCCTTTTGCTCTGATCCTAAATGACATTTCATCTGACTTAAAAGTGGTACTGCTTTACCATCATGAGAATATTTCTGAAAGGGATAGATAAGGGGGATACTGGGGTGATGGTGTGAGGAGGCATTATTCTCAATGGATGCACTGAGCTATAAATGAAGGAAAAAGCACCTATGAGTGCTGAATAATATTACACCAAAGTTCTTCAATCTCATGTTCAATTGTTCCTTGGTTCTATAGACAAAGATTTCAATTTTATGGATGACAATGCCACTCCACATCGTAGACGAGCAGTGGAGATACTTCTGGAGACCGAGGATAGTAATTGAATCGACTGACCAGCATGCTCCAGAGATCTCAATCCCATAGAACACATTTGGGGAGCAATAGGAAAACACATTACTGCTCGAAATTCCCCTCCAGCAAATAAACAAGGCCTTATCCTTGCTCTGAAGGAGGAGCGATCAAGTTTGCCTCAAGAACTCGTGAATCTGTTATGATATTGTGAGAGCTGTATCGCGGTTCAGGATGGACATATTCTACACTGTACATTAATTCCTTAAATACGTCCTTACATCTTTTGCCAAAATCGTATTGCAATTTAATTTCTACGAAATTTATAACACTTTTTTTTGTATAATATAATTTATTAGTATGCAGGCAATAGTTTATGTCCACATTTGGCTGTTATCATGAGAATTGTTTGATATACAGGTAAAAATATAGTTCATCCTTAGCTTTTGGATACCAGTGTAATAATAATAATAATAATTTTAAGAAAATTATCAAGCAATTTAAATGTTTATACATACTGCTACACTACACGAAGATCTAGTATATTCTCACAGTGCAAGTGATACATGCATTTAAGTTACCTTTGGGGTCAGTGTTTTTGTTTATTATGTAATACTTGCTTTTTTAATGGTTGACAACTTGTATGAAAGAGGCAATAAAAAGATTATGTGTGATTACTAATTTATTTATTTTTGCAAAATTGATGCTTGATTTTATCTATCATTATTAGCAATTACATTTTTTTAACCTTTAAGGCAAGTAGCTGTTTATATCATTATGTAGTTTGAAAGAAATGGATATGGATTTTCAATACGCATACGTTTTATGTAGCAGTTCTGTCTGGAAAAAATAACCATGTAAAAGAAAGCCCCCCCTTCCCTCCCCAAATCTGATTATTTGATTTTTGATTACAAACAAGGTCGCATTGTTTTCAGTCCCTCTTATCATTACCAATACTTTACCTTCTTGCACTCTGATAATAACCAAAACGCGATCAACCTACCAATTTATGTGCCTTTCATTATGGGATGCTAAGGCGATGATTTGAAGTCATTAACCTCTATATACAAGTAGCCCAGCCGTGAAATTACTGCTTCATGGCTGAGCAACTTAACGCACAAACTTTGTTTGTTTACACTTGGATAAAGTATGAAAGAAAGAATATAATTTCTTGGCATCTTATTTATAGTATAATGAAGTGAAAAAACTTTAAACATCTATCTCTAGTCCAGACTATTTCAGTAATAAGATGTGACATCTTTTGACTGCTTATATATGGGAAATATAGATTCTACATTACTTCTATTTTGGTATTTTTTCTGGGTCTGGCTCCCATTGACGACATTCATTAATGCTCATCATTGGGTTTGCTTACTTCCTGGGGAGTAGAGAGGTTCTACTCAATGGCGCGTATTCTCTTACCACTGGGTGGAACAGCTGTTGAACTTTGCTTCATGTCCTGAAGTGATTCAATTCTGGTAAGGGTTTGATAGTGATCTGATAATGAGTTTCGTAGTGATCCTTTAGTTCACTCAGTGAGATCCAAAGAGATCTTGAAAATCACTCAGAGTTTCTGGAGAGGTATCATCCACACTTGACATACCTCAATAAAGGTCGAAACTGGTCGGGGTAGTAGCTCTTCCTATAATGCATAGCATTATACAAGTAGTTCAGTCATGAATATACTTCATGCTCAAACTTTGTTTGCTTTCAAACAAAGATTCAAGGGGAGATTCAGGTTTATGTTTGCAGGAACCAATGAGGCAAGTGACTATGAGAATGAACAAAAAGAATGGGATTGTGAATACAAAGTGTAAGTGCAGTTTCAGACTCCGGAGACTGTATTTCACATTATGTACACTGATTTATGAATATGACACTGGAATAGTAGTTGGCAGATTAAGAATAAATAACTTACGTTTTGCTGACGATACCGATCTTCTGGCAGAAAGTGAAGAAGAATTACAAAAGATAACCGGCCGCGTTTTTGGAACATTAAATAAATATCGATTATACATAAACCGACAAAAAAAAAACAATCATAACCTAGAAATCAGACATTGAAATCTTAAAGACACAAATTGGCAAAAAGCAAATTGAGAATGTAAAGAAGTTCACTTATCTAGGAAGCACGTTGAGTCAAGATGGTCGTTCAAAAACCGACATTAAATAGCGAATTGCTAAGGCAACCGTGGCCCTACAGAAGTTAAAACCATTGTGGGGAGATAACAGAATAATAATCACAATCAGACTAAGACTAATTGACACCTTGGTGAATTCTGTCCTCTTGTATGGTTGTGAGGCATGAACTTTTATGAAGGAAGATGAGAGGAGACTCCTGTCTTTCGAAATGAAAACTTACAGAAGACTTTTGAGAATCACCTTTACCGCTCACGAAACCAATGAAAATATCCGAAAACTGATTGACTCAATAGACGGGAGAAAAAGGGAAAATATTCTGACAGTCATCAGAAGAAGACAGATGAAATGGTTCAGACACATGGAGAGGGCTAATGGCATTCCAAAGCAAGCACTAGAAGGAATCGTTCCGAGATCAAGAGTTAAGGGCCGACATCAATTAAAATGGACTGATAACATCAAAAAATGGACAAATTCCTCCCTTTCTCAACTGACATCAAGAACAAGAGACCGAGACGATGGAGGAGGCTAGCAAAGAGTATCACCTACCAGCCATGAATGACCCAACGGTTCATTTAGGACTACGGGAGAAGAGAAGAGATACACTGTTGTCAGAGGTATGTCAGAACAAATAGAGGTGAAAAAGGCTTTTAACATTGGTCAGTTCTTGGTCAAATTTCAGTGGCATTAGTAAGACCAGCTGACAAAATGTGAGGAAGAGAGAATGTGAGAGAGAAGAGTTACAGTATTTTTGGGAATAAGACTCGGGATATAGTATTTTCAGGGTGCAATTCATCTGCTGATGACTTCCAGCATCGGAGAAGTTGAAATCCAAGAAGTTGAAGTTATAGAATGAGAAAGGGTGATGTAGATGGTATCCATCAGAAGATAACATCACTGAATGGAAGGCACAAGCTACAATTCATGTAGCTACTAAGGAATTATTAACTGAGACAGCATGTAAATGACACCAGGAATTTGATCATGCCACGCTAGTGACTACTGAAGGGTATTGAAGGATTTGTCTATAACCAAGGTGCCGCACTGCTACCAATCATATAGCTTGGAAGAATAGATATCTGGAATTTACACTTAATGATGATTATTATTATTATTATTATTATTCAGGCCTCCACGAAGTCAAGAGACTCAATTCTGGATGTCATTCATAGGCAACACAAAGTTAGTCATACCACTTCCTGAACTCATTGACCGTTCTCGCTCTAACCGCTCTCTCAGGCAATGAATTCTACGGTTCAACCTCCCTCCATGCAAAGAAACCACTCAACACCATCTTGCTCACAGCCTTCTTTCGTGACTTCCAGGGATGGCCTTGTCATCACTCCTTCCCGCTGTTCCAAGCGAAAGAACTCCCCAATATCTACCCTGTAACTGCCTCTCAACAGTTTATATGTCTCGATCATATGACCTATCCTTCTTCTATCTACCAAACTCTGCAGTCCACATTCTCTCAGTCGATCCTCGTCACTGGCATTGTACAGTCCTTAAACCATCTTTGTTATCCACCTCTGTACCCTTTCTATAGTTAGTTTATCCCCTTCAAATCCTGGGGACCAAACCTGAGAACAACAGGGCTAAATGTTATTTGATCAGGGTGTTATACAATGGAATGATAACACTTTTATCTCTATAGGTCAGGGTCTTTCTCAGTATTGCAGCAAACGTCTTGGTTACCCTCACCACCCTTGCAATATGCTCCTTGAATTTCAGTTTTCTATCAATCATCACCCTCAAATCTCTTGTCTCCCTTACTTCCTCCAGCATAGCTCCTCAAATCGAGTATGCATCCTCCCATCAATGGATTCCAAACTTCAAGACTTTACATTTTGCTGCATTAAACCGATCCCCCCCTACTGTGTAGTTTATTCAAATCCTCTTTCAGGCCACATCTGCACTATTATTGATAACCGTTCCCAGTTCCACATCATCCGCAAACAAATGAATATTCCGTTGCAATCCATTGACAGTGTCATTGATATAAAGGTTAAACAATATAGGTCCTAGTACTGAGCCCTGTGGGATCCCACGTGTAACCTTCTGCTTCCTTGATATTTCCCTACCATACACAACTCTGTATCTATCGGACAGCTAATCCGGAATCCAGTTGACTAACTAGATATCTAAACTCATGTGCTGCAACCTAAATATCAGCTTAACATGTGGCACTCTGTCAAACGCCTTTGCAAAATCTAAAAAAGTGGCAGTATATTCCTTTCCCTCATCAACTGCTCTTGTCACTTTATAATGAAGCGCAATCACACTCCTAAAGCAAGAGCTCACCTTATGAAATCCATGTTGATTCTCACAGATAACATTACTCTCATCTGCCCAATGTTGTATACGGTCCCTCACTAATTTCTCTAAGTCCTTAACAACTACTGATGACACACAAACTGGCCTATAATTAGACACTTCCAGTCTGCAACTGCCTTTGTGCAGCAAAATAAATAAATATAACTGAAATTACGATAAATTCAGAAGACTGATAAGAGCAGTGTCATGGCATAAAAAACTACAGAAAAAAGAGAAATGGTCAGGATTGTTTGAGCAAAATGGTAGAAAACGTCTTACTTACAGTGTTAAAAGAATGATTCAAGTGAGAATGAACTGGATGAGCAGCATTATTAGCCAGAAGCTGAAAAAAAAAAGAAAAGAAAAAATAATGGTTTGTGGAGGAAGTTTAACCACGTTGCCATTAATATGGATAAAATACATCACTTCTACACACCTCGTATCCATCATATATTTTAATTTAATATCAATGGTATGAATTTTAATATGCACTTCAGATCCATGGTACCCTTGACGTATATACACGTCATGGCTGGTTCGGTGGTTAAATACAATGATGATTAAAGCACATAAACTGTAAAGGCACATGCAACAAGGGTGATGACCACCCTGCAAGGACGGCAAAATGAGAGTACAAGAGGATAGTTGCGTAACCAGAATTTTGGTACTCAGGGCGGCATTTTTTGGACCCCTCTCCCCATCCAAAAAACAATACATCTGTTTAAACTTTCAAAACATATTTTAGTTTACATTCTGTAGCACTTAACGTTTACGTAATGTTCAATAACTTTGTCAAAGTTTATCTTGCTGCCATAATTGTTTTCTATAGAAAGTACGGATAAATTACTTAGTCTCTCTTCTGTCATATTAGACCACAGGTAACTTTTTATTAATTCTTCATCATCATCAAATTCCTGCCATGTACCTCAAGGGGTGTACAGGATAAGATATTACTACATGAAAAAAATTACATCATTACTAACTTCCTATCTACAATTTCCCTCCAAATCAGTCTGTTACTTGTCAAGACTCCAACATTATCAGATCTTATATTTCGATCATCTAAGGTACTTTGTACCATATCAATCCACCAATATCTTGGTCTTCCTCTGGGTCGTTTTGTTGCCAACCAGGCAAAGAACACTTGTTTTGATAATCTTTCTTCGCCCATTCTGTTTAAATGACCATACCACCTGAGATTTGATCTGCTAACGCATTCCTGGATGCTGACAATGTCAAGTTCTTTCCTAATATCCTCATTTTTAATATGATATTGATATTGATGCCATCTGTTCACGCCTCTAATCTTTCTCAGGACTCTCATATCTGCGGTCTCTAGTCTTTGGTCAAGTGTTTTACTTTTGACCCAGCGCTCAGATCCATAAGTTAAAACTGGTTTGAACACTGTCTTGTATACAGCTAATTTAGTGTTCCGACTAATTTCTCTCTTATTCCATATGAATTTATTCAATTGACTTCCCACCATACCAGCTTTGCTGATTCTGTTGTCTATTTCTATATTTAATTTACCGTCTTCGGTAAAAATCGTGCCTAAATAGCTGAAATGTTTTACTTGTTCCACAGGTTCTCCATTCACAACACAGTTAACATTTTCAATGATTCTCCTATTTTCATTGTCTTTGTCTTTTTATTGCTGACCTTCATACCATATCTATTACAACAGCTATTCAATTTAGTCAGAGAATTTTGCAGACTTGTAGCAGATTTATTTAGAAGTATAACATCATCCGCATAAAGCAAAGAGCTGACATTAACATTTCCAATTTTCATATCAGGTTTAATACCACTTTCCTTCATAATGTGATCCATATAGATAATGAATAACAGAGGGGATAATGTACATCCTTGTCTCACACCAGATTTAACATTAAACCATCTTCCCGTACTTCCTTCAATTCTAACTGCTGACTTACAACTCAAATAAAGACTAAGTATTGTTTGATATAATGCCCCATTGACACCATATAACTGCAGCGTATTGAATAGCTTCTCTCGTGGCAGCTTGTCATATGCCTTTTCCAAATTGTCAAAACTTAAATACAGATCTTTGTTATATTCCCATGCTTTCTCGACTATTTATCGTAAAGTGAAGATCTGATCCTGACAGCCTCTATTTGGCCTGAATCCAGCTTGCTCTTCACCAAGCTTTTCTTCTACAATTCTTCTCAACCGTTTCTCAAGTATACTTGCATAGATCTTGCCAGGAACACTCAGTAGGGAAATACCTCTGTAATTCTCACATGCAGTTTTATTTCCCTTTTTATATATGGGTACTATTAGAGCTCTACTCCAATTATCGGGAATTCGTCCCTCTGTCCAGGCTTTCTGAACTATGCAGTGCAGCCACTGTAAGACTTTTATACCACCATACTTCAGCATTTCTGGTCGAATATCATCTACTCCTGCTGCCTTTCCACATTTTAAGCTTTTGATGGCTTTTTCTACTTCAATTTTGGATATGTATTCCTGACTGCATGCCTGGTCAGTGTTTTTTTACCACTGTGCTGCCATCAGTGCTTGTTTCATTTAGCAGTTTTTCAAAGTAATTACTCCATATTTAAAGGATATCTTTTTCTCCCGTTTTCATTTCACCTTTATCATCTCTAACTCCTTTTACAGCACTCTTTCCTCCATCCATTTCTAAGCTTCTTCAACAACTTCCAGAATATATTTGCCACTTCTTGATATTTATTTTCTATAGTCTTGCCAATGTCCTCCCATCACTTTTGTTTAGCTAGTTTTACACAGTGTTTCGCTTTCTTACATTTGTCTCTGTATTCTCTAAGAGCAGAAGCTAACTTATTTGCCAGGAACTTTTGATATGCTTTCTTCTTTTCCTTCATTTCCTCTTTAACTTCCTGTGTCCACCACGGAGTTCTGATTTTTTTATCCTTGCAGACAACCTCACCACATGCCTCTCTGGCAGGGTCAAACAATGTTTTCTTCAGAGTTTGCCACTGAATCTCCAAGGTTTGATTCCTGTTCTCAATCTCTTTCATTTTTTCTTCGATAATCTTTGTGTATTTTAGTGTACAGTTCACATCTGAGAGCTGCTCAACTTTTATTCGCTTTAAAACTTTCTTATATCTTATTTTTTTTCCGTATGAAATACAATTTTATCCTGCTCAAGACTAAATGGTGATCGCTTCCAATTTCAAATCCTCTGTACACTCTGGTGTCCTGCACTAGGGAGAAAACATCACTATCAACAATAACATAGTCAATGAGACTTTTCTTATTCCTTGCCTCTTCTCTCCATGTGAATTTGTGCACATTTTTATGTTGGAACATGGTGTTAGTAATAATCAGTCCGTGTCCTAAGCAGAAATCCAACAGGTATTTGCCATAATAATAATAATAATAATAATAATAATAATAATAATAATAATAATAATAATATTTGCCATTATTATTAGCTTTGTTCTTTTCTCCAAATTTTCCCAATATATTTTTGTATGTCTGACAATCATTTCCTACTCTGCTATTTAGATCCCCAACAAGGACCAACTTTTCCTTTTTCATTGTGTCAGTTGCTTTTTATAAAGCGTCAAAAAAAAAATTCCTCCACTTCTACCTTAGTAGAACCCTCTGTGGGACCATAGGCACAAATAAGTCTCATTGTCCAGTTCCCCATTCTCATATTTGCCCACATTACTCTACTTGAGACTGACTGCCATTCAAGAAGATTAGCCTCGTATTTTGTGTTGAATACTATGGCTACTCCTTCTTTTCCTTGATTGTCATTGCCTGAATATAGCTCAGAAAGATCTCACCAGTTTTTGTCTTTTTTATTAATTTAAATTTAGAAAAGTTTCTTTCACAAGAAGCTCCTGATACAAAAATATCTTAAACACAGTGAAATATTTGGAAGAAATTTCACAAAATCCTACTCTACAATGAACTGTAAATGATCGAAGAGCTGTCCATTTTTAAGCTACTTGTTTGCTGATATTAACAGCTGTTAGATGTCGCTGAAGTCTTTATTTAGGGAATTATATCTTCGCTTTGAAATTCATCATAGACATTTGTTAAATTGCGGATGCGATTTTCGAAATCTTTTTCTGTGCCAAGTATTAAAATATTTAGTTGTAGAATCCTAAAAATCGTCATTATTTCATCCACTGCTTTGTTACGCTATATAATTCTAGAAAAAGCGATCAATACATACAAACATTGATCCTCTCACCTCCTCCTCTTGAAGTGTAAGATCAATCGTCCAACAATTCTCCCAGCATTTTCTTTTTAGTCGTTTTCTGCCCCTTATTTCTGGAATGTCCAATTGATTGCATTTTGTTGTTGCATATTTGATTGCCCTATTCACCATTCCTTCTCTTTCATTTTCAAGAAAGAGTTTCAGATTTCTCGCACTACATTTTTCTAAACTTATTTCGCTAGTTTGCATATATATATTTGAGAGTACCATTTACTTCTAAAACTTCATTCCAAAAAGACACACAAAAGTAAAATCAAACATTGCATCAAGTAAATTTTGAGCTGATCCTCGTGTGTCAATATTTTCATTTATATCACATAGTGCTTCTAAACTTAAAATTAACTTTTTGCAGAGGTTCTGTGGTTAAGAATTTCAATATAATTATTCCGGTTTTGTGACCACATGTTGTTGGGTGTTGGTTTTGGTAATTGTTTAGTTTTAAAAACAGTTTTCATTAATAAACATGTGGTTACAAATTATATTAAAATAATTATATTAAAATTAACTTTTCGATATTACATCTTGCAGTATGAACTGCTTCATAGTGAGCACTCCATCTTGTGTATGATAATCTTTTTAATGTTATTCCTACATTTTCCTTCAATACTTACCAACTGTGAGTTGAATTTAAAAAAAAATAAATAAAAGTTTTCCAAAAACTGCAAAAAATGTTACGCAAGTAGAAATGCTTCCAAAAGCATGAACTCCACAAAGATTACGTGAATGATTTGCACATGGTATAAATAACGCTTTATAATTGATACTTTTTATTTTACGTAGAACTCCACCATGAATTCCAGACATAGTTGCCGTATTATCATATCCCTGGCTAAGGCATAGGTTGATGCCAAGTATGTCCTCTTCTAATTTCTTCAGAATGTCAGAAGTAATATCATTTGCATTTTTTCCTGAGATAGAAAAAAAGCCTAATAAGCCTCACTTACTTCAACTTTCCATTTTCGATGTGCACGTATCTGATAACTTCACACATTTGATCCACGTGAGATACATCAGGAGTACTGTCGAAAAGGATCCCGTAATAGTTAGTCTTTTTTATGTCCGCCAATATTTTGTTCTTTACATGGTTTCCTAGTAAATTTATGAATTCATTTTGGATTCTGGGAGATAGTATGAGCTGTATCTCCTGTTATGTAAAGTAGAATGTTCAGTTCTTAATAAATGTTCTTTTAGAACAGGGTCATAATGAGATAGAAACTGAATTAACTCCAAAACATTTCCTTTATGTGTCACTGACGAATTTTCTCTAACCTCGAAAAGAAACTTCTTGACTAGCTAAAAAGAGAATTCCATCCATAACTCTTCAAAACATCCTTCATTTTTGTCTTTTCCTTAATAATTTGATCTCGAGTAACTTGTTGTATAGTCTTATTCAATTTTAACCTTGTTGTTAAGGTTTTCCACATTTCTAAGCAATTGAGATGCTGTTCCGAAGTTCACGTTCATGTTGCGAAATCTTTGGATTTAATTTCCACCATTTATTAAAACCATTCACAAAACTCGATACTCTAGTTGTATGGCCGCAGACAAATAAATGCAAACAAAACATTATAAACATTTTTGCTGTCTGAGAATAAGCCATTCAAGTTCTAAAAACATTTTCGCCATTTGCTAGTTCTTTATAAAACCATGATTTTGTAAGTTGGCGACTATCTCTTTTAATTCCTATTCCAAATCTATCTGTTGCATCAAAAGGTCCATCTTTATTTTGAAATACTTCACTTCCTTGCTTAATATTATCAATTTTAATTTCATCTGGTACTGGGATTGACCAAGCAGCAACATCGCAGAATATTTCATTTTTATTTGTCCATTCCATTTCCTTACTATTGACATTCTTTATTTTTTTTCTATTGCTTCTGTCGTATTGATTTCAATATTCTTCTCATCAATATTTTTCTTATCCTGCTGGACTATTTTGTTCCAAAGTATCTTCCATTTATTGCCGTTCTTCAGCCACTAGTTATTCTATTTCACCTGCTATAGTTGAAACTGATGTTGCTGGCATTATGTATTTTATAATAGTTCCCGACATATTTGCAACAGCGTCTGCTTTCATTTTTTATTCCTTCTTTGATATCCACTTGGTCTTTGTCGTTTCATGTTCCTATAATTTTTAAAGAGGGTTTGATTAGTGTTTGACTAGTATAGATTGTATCGATCGGAATTAAATCAGAAAATAATAGTAGAAAACAGTTTTAAATTTGTACTTTTATAAACTGTACTTACGACTGTATCTGCTATGTAGTACAACCTCAAAAATACTTCTTCTTCTTCCAAGTTTGTTTATAATCAGCCTATTTTCAAAACACAGTATTCTATCATTGACTAAAAATACGAATGTGTACACTTATACGTTTGGATAAATAATGTGTGATTTTACTATATTGTTCCGCTGATTCAGCTTCGCCTTGATTTGATTGGCTTTAAAACAATAAAATTTGAAATTTTAAAATAGTTAAGTTTATTGTTTGTTTTCAATCAAGGTCATGCGTGTTTCTGTCTTAACACCACAACCACTTCATTACCACTAATTGTAAATTAGAATGTTATTTGCCCTCTAGTTTTGACGTTGCAATAACACAAAAGTAAATAAACAAAATTCGCATTTTGATTTGAATTCGAATTAACTATCTACATATTGTATATGTATGTCGTATTTAGCACCAAATTTTTTAAAGAAAATTATTTACGAATATCAATAATATTAAATAATTTTTTAGAACTGAAAATGATGCAAAAATTTTTATACAAATATCTGGTGAATAGTAATGAAATTCCATGCTCTTGGCCCCCATTCAGCTTGGTGCCCGAGGTGGACAGCCTAACCCCACCCACCACTTCCCCCCTCTGGGTATGCCACTGCAAGAGGAAATTAACTGATTGAGCCAAAGGTAAGAGGTTTCTTTTAGTAGGTGACATGTTAAAAGGAGGATGCATATGGAGGTGACTAAAGCAGAAAAAATGGTTGAATTATTGAATGATCACTATTTAAGAATGCATCATCCAAATAGAGATATTGCTCTTATCTGGAAACAGAAGTAAATGAAGTTGAGAAGCATATATCGGATATTACAAAACCTTTATGTGAATACAGCTGTGGAATTAGATGGAATATCAGTTCAAATATGAAGAGAATGTCAGGACCATTGACCATATTGTTTTAATTTAAATCTCAACTCTGGTATGGTCCCAAGGGAGTTGAAAGATGCGGAAAATAGTTTAGTTGTATATAAGAGATTACAAGACATAGGTAGTAAATTATAGACAAATTGGCATCTCCGAAGTGGTGGTGGTAAAGGTATTGGAGAAGTACGTTAATGGTAAAATTCTGCAATAGGTGAATGGCAATATAATATTATAATACTGTATGTGGTCAGAATGGTTTAGTGAACACTTTTTTTATGATTAAGTGCAGCTGATGTTGATGATACTGCTGGATTTGGCCAAGGCATTTTGACTGGATACCACATGAAACTCTCTTACTAAAATTGTAACTTTGTAGATATGAAGTTGGTAAAGCAGATAAGAAGATGGCTGATTAAGAGACATCAGAGAGTAGTTAATCAAGCAGTACGTTCCAGAAGTTTAAGTGCGCTGTAGACCTCTATTTAATTTACAAATCAATGATATCGGAAATGATCTCAAGGGAATATTCAGATGTTTGCAGATAATGCAAAATTAGGAGTAATAATTAATAAAAATGATATAGAGATCTTGTAGGATGATTTAATTAGACTCTCAGTGTGTGTGTGTGTACAAAAGACGACTGTCAGTTTTACATGTGCAAAATGTAAGGTCATGGATTTGTGCTCCTTTGGTTGAAAAGATTGAAAGCCGTGTACTGCACTGATGAACTTGCTCTTCAGTACAGAAACGAGCCAAATCATTTGCGGATGCTAGTGGACTGTGAGTTGAAGTTCAGAGGTCATATTGAAAAGTGACTAAAATACTGCAGCTCAAGGGATTGTCTGGTTATTGAGGAACAAACACACTGAAAACCAGAGATAAGGAGGTTGTTATAATTCTTTATATGGCCCTATTACAATTCCATCTGAGCTGTTGTGACAGATATGGTCATATTGGTTTCTTGAGAGTAAAGAAAAGGTGGAGGAGATCCAGAAGAAAGAAAGTGGCCAAACTGAAGATCAGTATGTTAAACAAATTGTGGGATAGAGAGAAAAGGGACTATATGATAGAGATATATACGTTACTGAAATGATTCTACTGGATTGATAGAGAAGAAAGTTTCAAGTTCAAGGGCATGGTCAGCTTGAATAACTACTATAATAAATCGGGTGTGAATATCAGCAATAAAAAGACAAAGATTATGAAAATAGGCAGGAACACTCAAAAAAAAAAAAAGAAACGTCACCTGCATCATGAACGGAGAACCTATAGAAGTAAACGATTTCACCCATTTAGAAAACATTTTAGTGAAGATAGCAAGTTAAATATGGAAATATAAATTAAAGATGCCAGGAAATTATATTCTTGGATTAATCCTTTATCCAAAGGAAGCAAAGAAAGATTTTTTTTTATGTTGGGCCCATATACGTGAGGTTGGTTGTTCAACTTATAGTACTTCAGTACAGTATATGGGTTGGGAAAGGAGAAACTTGTTAACATTCTATTTAAATGCATGTATATTGTATTCATTGGGAAATACATCACGGAAAGACTGTTCCACAGTACAGCAGTATCAGGGATGAAGGAGGAGGAAAACAAACTTGTTCTGTGGGTTTCAAGGTGTACTGTGAAAGGATGGTGGGCGACAAGTGTGCGTGTTCCAATGGGTTTAGTACAGGGTGGGGAAATTATTGATGCTGTTTCAGATGAACATTTTCCATGGAAATATTTACCGAATATAATTAACGTATAAACGACTTTCTGGCATGCAGTGTTTGCGGCATGTATGCTTCCCCGGAGTTGGATATGCGGCGGGTGAGAGAAGGGGGTTGTGCGTATATGCGAAAAATGCAGACAGTGGGAGGTAATCAATGAATTAGATATTTAGATAACCGACCTAGTTGCTTCAGAGACGGAAATGAATGTTGAGAGACGAGTAGTGTGATAGGAGAGAATGACGAGCAAAATATTAATAAGAAAATAAGAGTCGGGAGTGTGGAAGGCTTGAATGACTGTGAAGTTTACAGAGATGGTTTTGATTGGATAAATGAATGGCGAATAAGAGTGACTAAATTGCAAAGAGGGAAAGATGAACTGAAAGAGGAGGTGGAATATCTTGTGAATGAGATGAGAAGTATGAAAGATGAGATTCGGAGAATGGAAGAGATGAAGGCAAGGCGAATCAGAGTAGGAGTGAGAGAGTGTTTTGGGAATGATAGACGAGGAGATAATAGAAGAAGCAGAAGACAGGGAATGAGAAAGAAGTTTCGGAATGATAGAGGAGAGAGAGGGAGGGATGTAAGTGAGCAATTAAGGAACAGAACGGTTAGAGGTGTGATGTATGGAGATTCGATGATCTCAGGTGTGCAAGATAGAATGTCAAAGGTGTGTTTGCCTGGAGGGATGATAGAAAATGTGCCTATGGCAATTAAGAGGAGTGAAAGGATTCATGAAATGATTGTGATGGTGTGCACGAATGACTTGAGAGGCAATGTAAATAGGGCGGCGAGAGATCAGAGATTCTTGCTTGAGGTTGTGCAAAAAAAAACACAGAGAGGACAGATTGTGTGTGTGTGTGTGTGTGGCCCAGGTATATGATAGTGACGAGCTCAGCAGAAGAGCAGTAATACTGAATAGAATAATAGCCAGAATGTGTCAGAAGAGAGGATTGGAATATGTGGATGCTTGGAGAGCGTTTGATGACAGAGAGGAACTGAATGCGACAGACCGCTGGCATTTAATTGAGGAAAGACGAAGGCCTTGTTGAGATTGCTGTTTCATGAACGAGTCAGTGTGTCAATGCAGGGACAACTAGATTCCCAGCGTGGATGATAGCTGGATTGGCCTCTTGTGGGAATGGGTGCTTGGGTGAAGTGAGACGACATCAGGTAACAGTGAGTCCAGTGGGGTCGAGAGGAAGACAATGATAGGTATAGAAGCAGTGACATTTTTATACTCTATACTAATGCCAGGAGTATCCAAAATAAAGGAGATGAATTGGTGGCACTGATAGCATCAACATTGCCGAAGATTATTGGGATCTCAGAGACCTGGTTGATGGATGATGATATAATAACTGGAATTGAAGTGGCAGGGTACAATATTTTTCGGCAGGATAGGAAAGGAAAACGTGGTGTGCAGTACTGCTTATGATAAGTGACGACTTATGCCCTCTAAGAGTGGAGGCTTTGGAAGGCAGTGACATGATTCATTTTGAAAGCATATATTGTGAGGTAGAAGTGTGCAAGAAAAGATATTTAGTGGGATGGTCTTATTAACCAGGAATCACAGATGATGGGAACCAGGAGATGTTTAGGCGAGTGAGTTTGGAAAGTGCAAGAAGGTGGTTGTTATGAGATATTTTAACTACAGCAGAATAAGCTGGAAAGAGGAAAATGCATGTAGTAATAAGGAGATGGAATTTCTAGAATTCTTGAGGAACAAATGTCTTAGGCAACATGCAATAGAGGGAAAAAGAGGTTCAAGAGTTTGGATTTGGTCACAGCGTCAGATGAGCTGATAATAAGTGAGATATCATCTCTCCCACCAGTTGGAGAGCGTGACCATGTGGTTTTGACTAAGAACATAAATGGACATGCAGGTGTATCAAAGAAAAGGGAACGTATGTGGGATTATAAGGCAGGTAATTATAATAGTCTTAGCTATCAACTAGGGGAAGTTCCATGGAGAGCAGAATTGGAAGGCCAGAATATCATTAGTGCTTGGGAAGTTGTGAAAGAACATTTGTTAGCAGCAATAGTAAGCTCAATTCCGTAAGTGAAGAAGAGGACACAATTTGGTGAAAAGCAGATAACAAACAATATCATACAGGAAATGTATTTGAAAAAGAGATTGTGGAAGAGATATAAGGCAGAAGGTGAAGGGCAGATACATAAAGAATACAAGATGCAGCCCAGGAGAGTGACCAGTATGATGAGAAAGGCAAAACTGGTGTATGAGAAGAGATTGGCACTAAGATTCAAAGAAAATCCTAGGGAATTTTTTAGCTTTGTGACTAATAGGAGGAGAAATGATTGTGGAGGAATGACATTGTGGGATAAAAATGGGAATAGAGTGACTGATGCAAAGGACATAGTGGAGTTGTTCATTGAGCAATTTATTGGAATATTTCATCCTGGAGAGGAAGGTTTTAATACTAGAGGGATAGGAGATGTTCAGCATTTAGAGGTGCAAGAGGAGAGTGTGTTCCAAATACTGAGGATTCTGAATGTCAGTAAAGCTGTGGTATCAGATGGTATTTCACCACGAGTTTTGAGAGAATGTGCTAAAGAACTGACAGCACCTTTGACCTGACTTTTCAATGCTGGCTACGGAAAAGGTACCCAGGGAATGGAAGGAAGGTAAGATAGTGCCATTGCATAAGGGCGATAGCAGACTGGAAGTGTCTAATTACAGGCAGTTTGTGTGTCATCAGTGGTTGTTAAGGACTTGGAGAAATTAGTGAGGGACCGTATACAACATTGGCAGATGAGGGTAATGTTATCTGTGAGAATCAACATGGATTTGATAAGGTGAGCTCTTGCTTTAGTAATATGATTGCATTACTAAATTACATTACTGATATTTAGGTTGCGGCACATGGGTTTAGATGTCTAGTTAGTCGACTGTATTCAGGATTGGCTGTCTGATAGATACAGAGTTGTGTATGGTAGGGCAATATCAAGGCAGAAGGTTACAAGTGGTGTTCCACAGGGCTCAATACTGGGACGTGCATTGTTCAACCTTTATATCAATGAAATTGTCAATGAATTGGAATGTGAAATTCAGTTGTTTGCGGATGATGTGAAGCTGGGAAGGATTATCAGTAATAGTGCAGATGTGGAAGCCCTGCAAGATGATTTGAATAAACTAGACTGATGGGCAAATGAATGGAGATCTCTGTTTAAAGCAGCAAAATGTAAAATCTAAATCTTGAAGTTTATGAACCATCGATGGTAGGATGCATAAGTTATTGGAGAAGCTATACGGGAGGAAGTATGGGAGAGAATAGATCTGGGGATGATGATTGATAGAAAACTGAAATTCAGGGAACATATTGCAAAAGTTGTGAAGGTAACACAGAGGATTGCTGCAGTAATGAGAAGGACACTGACCTGCAGAGATAAAACAGTTATCATTCCGTTGTATAAGACCCGGATCAGACCACATTTGCACTATTATTCTCAGATTTGGTCTCCTGGATTTGAAGGGGTTAAATTAACTGTGGAAAGGGTACAAAGGCAGATAACAAAGATGGTTTCAGGACTGTACAATGATAGTTATGAGGATCGGCTGAGGGTATGTGGACTGCAGAGTTTGGCGGATAGAAGAAGGAGAGGTGATATGATTGAGACTTTTAAACTGTTGAGAGGTGGTTACAGGGTTGACACTGGGAGTTCTTTCGCTTAGTTGAACAGCGGGAAGGAGTGATGACAAGAGGCCATCCCTGGAAGTTACGAAAGGAAACTGTGAGCACGAGGGTGAGGAGTGGTTTCTTTGCATGGAGGGTGGTTGAACTGTGGGATGCATTGTCTGATAGAGCGGTTAGAGCAAGAACAGTCAATGGGTTCAAGGGTGGTATGATAAACTTTGTGTTTCCTAAAACCGACCTACCACGGTGAGTCTTTTGACTCTATGGAGGCCTGGATAATAATAATAATAATATAAAAATTGCAGAGACAAAATGTCTATGTGAAAGTTTGGGGAGTGAGTTGGTAAGAGGTGGATCAGTTATCAGTCTAATTGCTCTCCTCTGTATTGAGTCAAGCATTCTGAGGGAGCTTTTAGGTGCCCCACTCCAAATGTGAGGACAGTATTCGATAGCTGGGTAGATTTGTGATTTTTATAATTTAACAGCTGTTTAGAGGTGAAGTAATTCCTAAAAGAGAAATCTCATCCTGTCTTGGGATTTGAGTGTTATCAAATATAATACTGTGGAAAATGGTTCTCTTTCATGGGAAATAAGACAGAACTGAGTTTTACTAGCGTTGAAGTTGATTAAGAATTGAATAGGAATTGAATGAGTGTTGAATGGCACTCAGGTACAATGAACCTGAGTTCCATTGGAGGATGGCTTGGAAGTTAGAATTAAGGTAAGTTGTGGTTGATGATCTGTGGGTTCAAGTGAGTTGTGCAAGGTAAGGTTTATCAAATGAAAGGGAGGAGTGCAATTGCTGTCATCTGCAAAACTGTGTATTGGGTTGGGGGTCAAATGAAATAGGTCATTGATATACAGAAGGAAGAGGGTCAGTGAGACAACTGAACCTTGTGAAACCACAGCATTAGTTGGATGGTAGAGAGCCATCTACCGTCACATATAGTGTGCATCCAGACAAAGCTGGCAATCCATCTACAGAAGTCTTGAGACAGTCCAGATGATGGGAGTTTGCTTCGTAATCCTTTATGCCACACCCAGTCAAAGGCTTTAGGGATATCGAGTGCAACTACTTGGGATTCGGGCAAAATTTCTCCATGGCATTTGTCCTGGGATGGGTAATATGAGAGCAGATCACCTGTTTATCGGCATCGACAGAATCCATACTGGTGGTCGCTTAATAGCTGGGTACCTTCAAAGTAGGGTAGGAGTTGAGAATTGATGGTTTTCTCCATCATTTTAGATAGGCTGAGGTGTGTGAGATAGGGCGGTAGTTAGATGGCAGCGAATATATATATATATATATACCAGTGAAGTAAGAGAGTATGTACAGACGGCATAGGATAAGGGTCAGTTCTGCTGCACAGACCTTTTGGATAATTGGAGGAATGCCATCATGGCCAGGAGCTTTTTTGAGTGTGAAATACCTTCATGACTAGGAAACTTGTTTACAGATGCTAATGACTTCACATCACTTGCCTTAGTATCTATCCCTAATTCAGAGTATTTTAGTAATAAGTTGTAACACCTGTTGGCTACTTATACATGGAAATACGAATTCCGAATTACTTCAACCTTGGTATCACTTCTGGATCTGGCTCCCACTGATTAGCCTCAATAAAGTTTCAAACCAGTCTGGGCAGTGAACCTTCCCATAATACATAGCTGTATCCATGGCCATAAGGTTGTCCATAATTTGTCTCTATACTGTATATGAGTTTCCGAGTGATAAAGTTACTTCATGTGCAAACCAAGAATAATTTCTTGGAATGTTTAAGTTATATCATAACCAAGTGAAAAAAATTTCAATAAATATGGAAATAGATAACAGAATCAGAAAAACGGGTATGTTATGAAGTCAATGGAATACATTAACATGGAATACGAGAGAAATTATTCAAAAGACTAAAATATCTGTATACAAGACAGTGTTCAAACTAATTTTAACTCATGCATTTGAGAACTGGATTAAAAATAAAAACAGGACACAATAGATATAAGAGTGCTGAGAAAGATTAGAGGAATGAACACGTGGAATTAATGGTAGAATCATATCGAAAATGAGGATATTAGGAAAACTTGACATGGTTAGGATTCAAAAATGCATGAACAGAGCTAATATCAGGTAGTATGGTCACTTAAATATAGGGTGATGAAAATTAAAGTATACCTTTTCAATTTCTTTTTAATGGAAGATTCTGCATTTCTACCCATTCTAGATAACCCTGACACAGGAGTTGTGTCCCTGGAGGAGTTTGAAAGGTGACTGACATTTGCTTTAACATTCTGAAAAACAGGAGGGTAACCAATGGCGTGCCCCAGGGATCTGTTTTTGGGCCCCTACCTTTTAACTTGTCTGTGAACGATATACCATGTGGACTGACTGGGGATCTTCAGTTATTTGCTGATGATGCAAAGTTGGGAAGAATTATAAGTAACACTGCTGATGTCGAATCCCTGCAGTGTTACTTATAATTGTCGAATCCCTGAGATTGCAGAGTTTGAAGAGACCTTTTAATTAGACAAAAGAGTGGGGTTATAGTTTTGATATAAATAAGTGCAAGACGTTGCATTTTGGAATGCAGAAATATAAGGCTGTGTACTATATCGATGGTGCCACACTACAGGAAGTGGATGAGATTAGATATTTGGGAATGGTGGTTGATATTAGACTGAAGTTTACAGGGCATATTGCTAGTGTTGCAAAGGCTGCATATTGTAGTGGTGCTATTGTTGGATTCTGATTATGTAGGTATTAGAGTAATTATTATTTGGTTCAGAATCCAACATAATCTTCAATCACAAAGGCTAGACTTGTAAACATTATTTAATGTAAATAACTTAATTTATAATTTAATATTCATATAACTACTTTAATTTTGTTTAATACTTAATTATTTAATCAAAGATATATGTATTAATAATGAAAAGACTGTATTAAATATTAAGCTATTTTAGTTATTACTATGTTAATATTATAAGAATTTGTATTTGATAATTTAACTGCACATTTATTGAAATTAAATATTCTTATTTTGTTCCTGTTTGTGAAAGTTTATCGTTATGTAATAGCTCAATTTTATTTATGTTTTGTTTTGTTGTCATGGAGACGTATGTAAGTAACCTTGCACGAGTGGAACAGAGCATGAGGGAGAATGTTAAATGTTTATTGAAAAGAGTTTTAGAAAGAAAACACGTGAACAATTTAGGCGCGAAAAACAGATATATAAGCGATGAACGCTGGAATTATTAATTGATGGTATTTAAAATGTTTTCACAAGATGGTTGCCGTTACTGCTAGTGGTGAAGGCAAAATTGATTTTTAAGATGAAATATTTGCTACCGATGCTGGTAGATCGATTTGATCTACGGGATATTTATATATAGAGGTAAACATTCTTCATTTTGTGAAATATTTGCTACCTATGCTGGTAGATCGTTTTGATCTACGGGATATTTACATTGGGCTCTAGGACCCATTTTTTAAACTTTATTCTAATAGAGTTGTTGCCTTCTATCAGACATGACAAAACCTCTCAATGAAAGCATATTCGAAGAAGTTTACAGAGAATTCCTAAGATTAGAAAAACTATTGAGCGACAACTGGCCAGGGAAAGTAAAGTCTTAGATACACCCCCCTACAGCAGTCACAGAAGATAGGATGGATGATTTTAATAAAGGAAGTATGCTGACTGAACCAGAATCAAGTCACTCCACGAATACAGAGGATGCTGCATCTCTGGATAATACTCCGCAGTTTTTGGAAACCAACACAGAATTCCAAACAGTCAAAAAGAAAAGGAAAATCTCCTCTACTGCAGATACACCCAAAACAGCGGAGATAGAACCAGATAATGTAATTAAAGAAAGGGTACCCCCAGTCATCCTAAGGGCCAAGGAGCACTGGACGTCCGTTGCATCCACACTGAAATCTTTAGATATCACCTTCATTAAAGCCACAAACACAGAAGAAGGGATTCGCATACAACCTGAAACATCATCAGACTACAGAAAAATGACCAAACTTCTAGACAACAACAATTTGCCATACCACACTTTTGCACTCTACAGTGAGAAAAATTTAAAAGTAGTGTTAAGTGGAGTAACTGAAACATTACAAATAGAAGACCTCACTGCAGACCTCCAGCTTAAGGGATTTAGCCCAATTAAAGTCAGCCGAATGCGGAGAGCTGATAAAACACCCTATCCCCTAATTCTGGTGGAAATAAGTAAAGACCAAAAACATATATACAATCTCCAAACCATCTGTGATCTAGTCATAAAAGTTGAGGCATTGAAACATAAATCAACTACAACACAGTGCCATAGATGCAAGAAGATTGGGCATGCACAACGATGCTGCAAGGCTGAATTTCGTTGCGTGAAATGTGGTGGCAAACATGCATCAAATCAATGCCATAAACCTCGTACACTTCCAGCAAAGTGTGCAAACTGTGGAGGACCACACCCTGAAAACTATAGGGGCTGTATAGCATTTCCTCAAATCCGAAAGATACAACTCAAAACCAGTAAACCTCTTCAATAACAAGCGTCTTTCCATCAAACCATAGTCTCCACAACGGATGGAAGATCGTATGCTGAAGTTACAAGATCAACCTTCCAAAAAGACACAAAACCAAAGCAGTCACAGCAAACCAACAAACCTATCCTACTGAACATAACAAGCCACTTAGGTGAAATGCTTGCTGAACTCCAACAAACCAACCCAACTCAAGAAGCCAAAGATATCATCTTAAGGCATACACAATCACTCTTTATGGAAATTCTTAATGGATAAGTCTAAAAGAAAACCGAAATCGTTACAAATTGTTTCATGGAATGCAAATGGTTTATCTATCAAATTACAGGAGCTGCAGGAGTTTGCAGCAGAAACTCAAGCAGATATCATCCTCATAAATGAAACACATCTTCGTCCAAGTGACAAAATTAGAATCAACGGTTATAGCACTTACCGTACAGACAGATGCTTTGCTAGAGGTGGAGGCACTGCCATCTTTGTGAAAAGAAACATAAAACATAATTTAATAGCAGAACCCCAAACAGAACACATGGAAACTACAGGAATAGAAATACATATGGAAAACACAAGCAGCATTACGATATATGCAGTCTACAACCCCCCAAATAAAAAACTCCTTGTATATGACTTAGATGTGATACTAAATACAGACAGAGCAGTGATTATAGCCGGAGATTTTAATGCCAAACACTCAGTCTGAACAGCAGAAACTCAAATATTAATGGAAGAATACTCAACTCTTACACCACTTCAAGAAATATAACAGTAATAGGACCCACTGAACCCACACATTATAGAGCTACCGGACGTCCTGATGTACTAGATATAGCTACATTAAAAAACATAGCGCACAGCTATCAGATACAGCAATCAACGACTTAAGTTCTGATCATAATCCCATCATATTACAACTAGGCACCATACAAGATGTATCAGAAAACACCACCACATTTATAAATTGGAAACAACTTCCCTCAGCCTTCCAGGAAAACCTTGGTCCAATACCGCATATAACATCTGCTGAAGATGTAGAAAAAGCAGTGAAGACTCTTTGAAAACAACTGCTGACAGCTATAACAATGTACACCATCAAATAAACTTCAATAGGATATAAAACGTCTTATCCAAGAGAAAAATAGATTAAGAAGACAATATCAGAGAACAATGGACCCAGCGGATAAACAAGCAGTCAATAAAACAACAAACCAGGTTCGATATGCCCTAAAGGACCACCGCAACCAACTCTGGAATAACAAAATTATCCAATTAAACACAGAGGATCAATCAATATGGAAAATGATGAAATCACTCCGTTCAAAGTGTTTTACATTTCCTCCAATCCAAGGTGAATCTAGTGCTGTCTACAATGACGAGGAAAAAGCTGAAGCATTTGCTGACAGTTTAGAAAAACAATGCAGCCCCAATTATATCAATACAGATATAAATTTCATAAGTAATATTCACACCCAAGTGCGTAAAATAACTCAAAATGCCTCAATCAAATCCAATAACAAATCCGTGTCACCAACAGAAGTATATGAGATTTTAAGAAAACTAAACAACAAAAAGGCTCCGGGTCCAGATGGAATAACAAACAAGGTACTCAAGTTACTTCCCCGCAAAGGGGTTATGCATCTAGTAGCCATCATTAATGCCATCCTCCGGCTAAATTATTTCCCACAGCGATGGAAAATTGCCGACGCTTTCCTAATTCCCAAACATGGGAAAAATACACAGTTTCCTGAAAATTACAGACCAGTCAGCCTTCTTTCATGCATAGGTAAGATAGCCGAACGTGCTATTCTCATACGGATTCAAGAGGCAACAGATATCAACCATATAATTCAAGATGAACAATTCGGCTTTAGGAAATATTACTCCACAACACTACAAATTTACAGAGTTATCGAACATATAACCCAAGGGTATGAATGGCACCAACACTCTGGCGCAGTTTTTCTAGACATCACTCAGGCATTTGATAGAGTATCGCATCATGGACTAATTTTTAAACTACACGAAGTTGGTATTCCATTGCCACTAGTGTTACTTATCAAATCATATCTAAATAACAGAAAATTTAAAATCAAACTCAACGGTATCAGATCCACAGAGAGGAGAATCACGGCCGGAGTACCTCAAGGCTCTCTACTATCTCCCCTACTCTTCTCCATATACATGGCAGATCTCCTCAAACTGTCTCCAGCTATCACCACTCTGTATGCCGACGACACAATCATTATAGCCAGATCCCTCCGTCCACACCTGGCCACAATCAAGCTGCAGAGAGCAGTCAATGAATTGGAGGATTGGTACACCAAGTGGCGTATCGCAATTAACCCAAACAAAAGCTCTGCAGTACTTTTCACCAGACGTAAAGCAGAACCGAACACATGCATACAAATGTTTGGTAAAATCATCCCTTGGCGCAACTCTACCAAATATCTGGGAATTCATCTTGATAGACGTCTTAACTTCAAGTCGCATATGGATAGTGTTGCCACTAAGGCAAGTCAGACCATAGCACAGCTATATCCACTTTTGAATAGGAACAGCTTCCTAAGCATAAGCAACAAAATCCTCCTTTTCAAATCGGTAATCAGACCGCAACTAACTTATGCCTCTCCAACCTGGGGTCACACGACTAAAAGCAACATCAACAGACTTCAGATAATACAGAATAAATGCCTAAAATGGCATTTTAGGTTCATCAGAAACATCCAGTTACATCAAGAAGCCAATCTTCCAGATATTAAGACCTACATTACAAGCATTGCAGAGAAATTCTTCACAATCACAGATAATCGCCCAAATCAGCTAGTTCGACAGGCAGCGGACTACAAGCCCTCAGATCGTTTCAAACATAAAAAACCGAAATCCTCCATCGCAAGAGAAAGCTGATACAGCCTCAATGCTCACAATGAGCGGGTAAATTACCCACAATAATCTCATCACCCACAATCTAAAATCCAGACGAAGGGATAAAGAGTCAAGGACTCAGTCCATCAACCAATTAAGTTCAAAGTTATTAATTGATTAGGAGATTAGAGCATTAGAGATTTATTAGAGGGAGAAGGATTGGCATTAGGTTGGAATCGGGCATTCGGCAATCACAGTGCGATAATAGCGAGTCGGCAAGTCACTCAAGCATCTAAATAAAGTCTACAAGTTGAGAAGCAGTTAGCTAATAAGTTTCTGAATAACAGATAAAGCAACGGAAGCTAGCTGAGTGACTACTGAATGACTAGCGATACTTTAGTTGAGATTTATTTTCAGGGCCGACCTTTCAAGGACACACTGAAACGTGAAGCATAGTAAGAAGTAACTAGAGAATAAATAGAGGCAACAGAGTTGTGTTTAATGATAGCGGTGTTTAGAATTATAGTGCCTAAAGAATTATTTGAATGCTGGAAGAATGAACAATTGTGCATATGAAACCTCAAGTTAAAAATTATTGTGTATTGCCTTAATTCAAGAGTGATCAGTAGTGCTTCATACAAGAACGTCTGATTATATGTATTGTGCCCGTGAATTAATCCAGTGATTTCTAAGAAGATTTATTTAATGAGTGCCGTTTACTGTTTTAGTGTTTACAGTTACAAAAAGTGTTTGCGTATATGTAGTTGAAGAAGAAAAGATTATCGGTAAGAGTATTCCAACCTTTAGTTTCCTATATAGAGAAGTGTGTGTGTTTCATCCTAGAATTTCCCTATACTAACAGTAACTATCGTGGAGAATTAACTGAAGTGTAAAATTAAAGTGTTTATTTGTGAAGAGGTATTATTGCAAATTTTATTGTGTTTGGAACTTAAGGAACTGTGTGAAAACTGTAATAGAGATAGCAGAATTACCATTGTCTGAGTTTGTATGACTGTATTGCCAGGAAGGCTGAAATGTTTCTAATAACTAAATTAGTGATTTGAGGTTAAGTGTAATTTGTGATTCTAAATTAAATGTTTGTTAATCAAAAGTTGTATTTTGCCTGAATCTCTTTTACTGCACCATTCATAAAATATTCGAACCAAAGCGGGTGAATTAAGTTAGTTAAATATACTCGGCCAGTATATATATTAAGGAGAAATAGTTGAGGGTTGATTTATCTTCATTTCTTGAACTAATTCAGATATAGAGTGGTGCAGTCTATAAATATAAATTTTCTCTATATTTGTATTCGAAATCAACTAGCAACTTATAATTTTGTTTAAGAACATCATAGTGACTAACATGTCGGATCCAAAGTATAAATTAAGAAGTAGGATCCAACTCTATGATAAGAAGTACTCTAACATGCAAGGATAAGGAAGTGGTTGTGCCACTGTATCAAGCACTGGTCAGATCACACCTGGACTAATGTGCTCACATCTGGTCACCTTATTTTCAATGTGATATGGAGACATTGGAAAGGGTCCAGAGATGAGTGACTAAGACAATGTCAGGACTTTGGAATGTTGGCTATGAAGAGAAGTTGAAGAAATGTGGATTGCAGAGTTTGGTGGATACAAGGATGAGAGATGATATTATTATTATTATTATTATTATTATTATTACATCCAAAGTCTCATCGAGGGAGGGTACCTACTCTACAACTCTGTCTCCACCACCCAATCCACCAATTATACAACAAACTGCAACTGCCATCATCATCTACACCAATGCCATCTACTATCCACCACCACTAGTATTTTCACAGACTCACTCACAAACATCCATGTGCACGGCGGGATTCGAACCAGCAGCCTTTTGGCTGGAGAGCAGATATGCTAACCATTCGGCCAACCAGGCAAGCGTATATGATATATATGATATGACTCCGTATATGATATCTACTGTATATGATAGAGACATTTAAGTTAGTGAGAGAAGTTTATCAGATTAATCCAGAGGGGATTATAAAACGAGTAGATGGTGAGAGGGGAAGAACCAGAGGTCACTCCTGGAAGTTCTGTAAAAGTGTTGTAAGAAGGAGTGCGAGGAGCAAATTTTTTTACACGGAGAATTGTCAGTGAATGGAACGCATTACCAGAATGTGTTGTTAATTCAAGGAGTGTTACGGATTTTAAGATTCTATGTGACAGATATGTTGTCAGTTGAATGAACCTTCCATGATGGGTCTGCCGACTCCATGGAGGGTGTAATAATAATAATTCCTTGCTCAACTGCATTTGGATGCTGAGCTGTCATGGAGGATTTTTGGGCTCATTTTTACCTGAATGGTGCTTTGAATACCAACAATTGCTGGGCTATGTGAAAACCAGCATGCAATCCAATGAATTCCAAGGTGATCATGCATTTCCCACTGCATGGCCACCTTGTTCACCTGATCTGATTTCTGTGACTTCGGCCTCTGAGGATTTCTCAAAGACAGGGTTTAACGTGATCATCCGGATAACTTGCCAGTGCTGAAAGACACATAATGCATCATGTGCATAGCATTGGTTCCCGACCAATTGCATTCTGCCCTTGAACATGCTGTGCAAAGAATACACTTTGTGGCATACTTGGAAAAGCGTAGCACATTGAACAGTACAGCCCGTGAATGCATAATGGAATTGAATACAAATGTGTTATTTATATTACTTGTGCACTTTTATTCTTCTCACACACACAGAAAAATTACTACATTTACATTCAGTACATCACAGATTTTTTTTTCTCCGATAATGCTTCTGCATAATACACGCACAATTTATTCCTGCAAAGTTTCGCATCATTTGGATCACTGGTTGGTGCTCCACATGGCCTTAAACAGGGATACTTCAGTTTTGATTATCCTGTAGAATAGGAGAGGAAAGGTTGGCAAAACAATTTTTTTCCCAGGATGACAGGAAAAAGACCAAGTTCTAGTCGGACTGATACGATTAGAAATGCTTCGGAATGCTGAAATGTAAGAGATCTGAGAATATTGTATTCCTGATATATAATAGATTACTTGGAAGGAAAATGTCATTAAGAAGTTAGTAATGATGTTCCCTTCTCATGTAGTACTATCATAATATCCTTTACACCACCTGAGTAAATATATCAGGAATTTGATGATGATGATGATGGTGGTGGTGATGATGATCATAAAATTGTTTGGTTTCTGTCGAAAGTAAAATATATATATCAAACACCTAGAAATATTTTGATATCATAATTTACATCATCTTACATTAGTACAAAAATAGCAAAACAAATTGATTCAAACATATTCAAATTCATTCACCTGTTGGATTTCTGCTCAGGACATGGACTGGTTATTACTAACACCATGTTCCAACATAAAAATGTGCACAAATTCACATGGAGAGAAGACGCAAGGAATACGAAAAGTCTCATTGACTATATTATTGTGTATAGCGATGTTTTCTCCCTGGTGAAACAGGACACCAGAGTATACAGATGATTTGAAATTGGAAATGATCACCATTTAGTCTTAAGCAGGATAAAATTGAATTTCATACTGAAAAAAAGAAGATATATGAACGTTTTAAAGCGAATTAAAGTTGAGCAGCTTTCAGATGTGAACTGCAGACTAAAACACACACACCAAAAAAAATTAAAATGTTTGAGAACAGGAACCAAACCTTGCCGATTCATTGTCAAGCCCAGAAGAAAACACTGATTGATTCAGCCAGAGAGGAATGTGGTGAGATTGCCTGCAAGGAAAGAAAAATCAGGAGAACTCCACAGTGGACACAGAAAGTTAAAGAAAATAAGTTGTTGAAGGAAAAGAAGAAAGCATGTCAAACGTTCCTGGCAAATAAGTCAGCTTGTGCTCTTAGAGAGTACAGAGACAAATGTAAGAAAGCGAAACACTGTGTAAAACTAGCTAAACAAACGTCATTGGAAGACTTTCAAATTGGAAGACTTGCCACCTTCAAACACGGAAGGTGGCAAGTTATTCTGGAGGTTGTTGAAGAAGCTCAGAAATGGAGGAAAGAGTGCTGTAAAAGGAATTTGAGATGATAAAGGTGACATGAAAACGGGAGAAAAAGATATCCTAGAAGTATGGAGTAATTACTTCCAAACTGCTAAATGAAACAAGCAGTGATGACAGCACAGTGGTAAAAAAACACTCAACAGACATACAGTCAAGAATATATATATATATATATATATCCATACTTGAAGTAGAAAAAGCCATCAAAGGCTTGAAATGTGGAAAGGCAGGAGTAGATGATATTCGACCAGAAATCCTCAAATATGGAGGTATAAGAGTCTTGCAGTGGCCGTACTCCATAGGTTAGAAGGCTTGGACAGAGGGACGAATACCCGATGATTGGAGTAGAGCTCTCATAGTACCCATATATAAAAAGGAAATTAAAGCTGAATGTGAGAATTACAAAAGTACTTGAGAAATAGTTGAGAACGATTGTGGAAGAAAAGCTTGGTGAAGAACAAGCTGGATTCAGGCCAAATAGAAGCTGTCAGGATGAGATCTTCACTTTACGACAAATAGTTGAGAAAGCATGGGAATATAACAAAGATCTGTATTTAAGTTTTGTCTATCTGGAAAAGGTATATGACACAGTGCCAAGAGAGAAGCTATCCGAAACGCTACAGTTATATGGTGTTAATGGGGCAATATATCAAGCATTACTTAGTCTTTATTTCAGTTGTATTTGAGTTATTTATTATCTATATGGATCACATTATGGAGGAAAGTGGTATTAAATATGATGTCAAAATTGGAGATGTTAATGTCAGCTCTTTGCTTTATGCGGATGATGTTACACTTCTAAATAAATCCGCTACAAGTCTGCAAGATTATCTGACTAAATTGAATAGCTGTTGCAATCGATATGGTATGAAGGTCAGCAATAAAAAGACAAAGACAATGAAAATAGGCAGAATCATTAAAAATGTCAACTGTGTTGTGAATGGAGAACCTGTGGAACAAGTAAAACATTTCAGCTACTTAGGCAAAATTTTTACTGAAGATGGTAAATTAAATATAGAAATAGACAACAGAATCAGCAAAGCTGGTATGGTGGGAAGTCAACTGAATAAATTCATATGGAATAAGAGAGAAATTAGTCGGAACACTAAATTAGATACAAGACAGTGTTCACACCAGTTTTAACTTATGGATCTGAGAGCTGGGTCAGAAGTAAAACACTTGACCAAAGACTAGAGACCGCAGATATGAGAGTCCTGAGAAAGATTAGGGGCATGAACAGATGGCATTAATGGCAATATCTTATTAAAACGAGTATATTATGAAAGAACTTGACATTATCAGCATCCAGGAATGCATTAGCAGAACTAATCTCAGGTGGTTTGCTCACTTAAACAGAATGGACAAGGAAAGATTAGCAAAGCAACTGTTCTCTGCCAGGTTGGCAGAAAAAAGACCAAGAGAAAGACCTGATTGATACAGTAAAACGTGCCTTAGAATATAGAAATATAAATGGAATTTATATAATGGAATAAATACAGAATTTATCAGTAATGTTTTTATACGCATTTTTATAGTGTCAAGGCCTGTGTAGTTCAGTGGAAGTGATGCTTGCATCTGCTGTGCTTTGCCATCCAAAAATTGACTTAAGTTCAAATCTAGTCACTGACTGAAGGCACTTTTTCTAAGTCTGTCTCTAACTGGGTCCTGAGTTATTCGATCTCTGCCATGGGCAAGCAGGTTTTTTCTCCTGGAAACTTCGTTTTTTATCCCGTTAACTCAAGAAAATTGATCATAGAGCCAACATTATTTCAGACAATGACATATCCTGTTAGGGTAAGGTACCAGGAGATAGCAGTGTTTGTGTTCCTATCTCTTTCTCAGTTGCCATTATAAGCCTGCAAAATTCAAGTCATGAAAAGGTGTCTGGAAACTATGAACTGTTTCTGATAACTGTTTAATGTTATTTTACTTAAAACGCATTACATTAAGTAAAATAACAGTATTTAAAATTTTCTGTAAATATTTTGGAATGAAAGTATTGGAAAAAATCGTCTAATGAAAGTAATTGAAGATTACTCTTTAGTACATAATTTAGATTTCGTGGTAGTGTCTTTTTCGTTTACCTTCAAAGCTTCTTTTTGAACTTTTTCTGTGAAATTTTTTCTCGGTTTGCCTCTGTGCAACATCCAGCAATAGTCTGCCATCATGTTGGCATTCCACCTGTCCTGATACCTTCTTTCCATATCCTTGCTGTGTTGGTGGAATCGCTCCCCTTGCTCTTCGCTAACAGTTCCCAGATTCTCAGGAAAGTACTCTAAATGAGAGTTGAGAAAGTGCATATTAAGCTCATGGAGCATCCCAAATCCTCGAATTTTTGTAGCATGTGTTCCACAATCATTTTATAGTTGGGGTCCTTGTGATTTCCTAAAAATGTGGTCACCACCTCTTTCAATGCTTTCCACGCTTCTTTTTCAACAGTTGCCGTTTTTTCTTCAAACAGTTTATCCTTCGTAAGTTTCCTGATGTCCGGACCGATAAATATACCTTCTTTCAATTTGGCTGTAGATAATCCCAGAAATTTTGCACAGATGTATTTAAAACACTCTCCTTCTTTCGACAAAGCCCTGACAAATTGCTTCATCAATCCCAGCTTTATGTGAAGCAGGGGTAAAAGGAGCAACCGAAGTTTCGTGTAACACATTTTCCCTTCCAGGTTCTAATGTGACTCTTTCTGTCCATTCCTTCTTGAATCAGTGTTGCTCTCGATCTCAGCTGTCCCACTCGCACAAAAATCACAGGTATTTGGTGTATCCTCTTTGTTGTTCCAAAATCATTGATATGACTTTAAGATAATCGCAAACTGTCCATCCATGGTCATTGTACTTAAGTTTGCTGAGAGAGAAGGCTAAAGTTTCGTATCGTTCTTTCAAATGCACGGAATGTGCTACTGGTACTGAAACATACTTATTGTAATAGGGAGAAGCACAGCTTTGAGGCTTCTTTTTGAGGAATCGATAAACAACCTCCAATCGATGACTTCATATTTTACATTGAATTTGCTTATCATTCCCGGAATATCGCTACAGTAAACTAAATCACCTTCCTATGAAAATTAAGGAAGAAAATTTCTTTCTCTAAACCATGAGAAAGAAGTGCCAGGGGGTTGTAATTTCTTTTCGTTTAATCTCGAGTCCAGCAGTTCTGCAGATTCCTTAGGAAGACCCAAATCTCTGACCATGTCGTTTAAATCTGTCTGTTAAAAAAGTTCAGGTGGACCACTATCATGACTAAAGTTCAACTAGAGTATCACACAAGAAAATGTGTATGTGACAACAGGAAAGTCATCCGTTATCTTGGCGAATCAGATTCAAAGTAGCCATCTGCACTTTCACCTGCATTCCTCCCTCCCAGTCATATATTAAGAATGAGAAGTTGAGTAGAAATTTGTTTATTTACCATAAAAAGGCACTTCCAAACAGCACTTATATAACTAATTAGCTGTAAATAAAGGAGAATGAAAATAAATGCCAACGCCTTGAATTTAAATCCTAATATAATACTACTAATAAAAACGATAAAATTAGAAATTGGATAAAATTGGTGGGCGATGGAATTTTTTTACTATTTTATCTAAACTCAGCACCTAAAATCTACAAGAATCAATTATTACTTATCAGACAACTTTTCCATCGCGGGCCTGTGAATAGTTAGTGATAGGCAAAGGCCAACTATCTCTGATAGGCTACTGGTTAAGATTGAATTTCCAACTCAGTCTCCAAAAGCTCGATAAGATAAAAAGGCCTTTCCTACTCCCTATAAGGGAATAAAAGGCATCAGTTGATTTTGATTTTTTTTATACTTGCCATGACAACAGTCAGTTGTCATGGCAAGTGACTTCTCCAAAGGGAGTAAGTGAAGTTTAGCCCTAACATTGTTCTATGGTCAATTTTCTGGAGTTGTGATGTTAAAGACTTGAGTTTTCAAGAGAAAAAAATATCCTGCTTTCCTGTGCTAAAGATATTAACTCAGGAATTGTCTGATAAAACGGCTAGAAATGGTATCTAGCACTATGGAAATGAACTCCATTTTTCAATGCCTAAAACTCACCTACTGGTTGAATGAACATGTATATTTTTGACTGAGGAAAATATAAATGAGAAAGGAGAATTAGATATTATGTGAGAAAGCAAACCATTTATTTGAGAAGTGCCAAATTGAAATTCTATGTATAACTGCTTTGAGAGTCAATAGATTATGCTAATGTTCTGCTATTCTGTCAAAAAGTAAGGCAGTAAACCCATCATAACAATAAAGTGCATGAAAAACATTAGATAATGAAGATGCTAACTAAATAACTTAAGGAAATTACAACATACAATAGAATATACATTAAATTAAACTTTAATATATTTCCAATATTTCAGGAACGTCATGTTGCCATTTCAAAGGAACTTACAATAAAGACACGTGCACACAGGCACTAAACACAGTAAATGACAAACGAAGCAAGAAAGTTATGGTTTTCCTAAAAGTCCTGATGGTGCCTCCCTAGCGGGCTATGTGGGTATTCTTGGCCGTTGGGTTGAAGGTCTTATGATGTAAGCCTCCCAAATTTGGGGCAGCCTCATGCAACTAAATTGAGGTTTGGCATGTTTCTTAGGGCTGAGACTGATTCCATGAATAGTCTTTCAAATTTACACTTGCTACGGTGTACTATTGTGGCTTTCTTCCACCGTATTCTGTGGCATGTATCCAGAGCATGGTCTGCAAGACCAGAATGGCTGTACTGGTGAAACTGTACATTGTAATTTCCTTAAGTTATTTAGCAAACATGTACAACCAACGTCTAAGCCTTTCCACGAGAATGAAGATGCTAGAGACCAAAATATTTGTTCCACTGTACAAAAACAGTACAACATTCATAATGATACCACAAATTATTAGGCAATCGAAGCAGGAGCTAAAAAAAGTTGAGAAATGGTTAGGTAAAACAAGGAAGTCAACTGGATATCAATTAATAATAATAAGAAGAAGAACAAGAAGTGGAATGTAAGAAAAAAGAAGTAATACGATAATTAGCTCAATAAATTTGCAGTTGACAATGGAGTCACCAATTTGTGCTTCCCAGGCAAAAACCAATATTATTGGTTTTCAACTGAGAAACTAAGAATGAGCCAAGTGATAGCAAATGATTCAATATGCAGACTGTGTAAAAGTAACGGTATGAGATTGGGGTTGAAAAGATTTGTATAAGAGGGAAGGTGTACCTATGTAGGGATTTTGCATTGGGAACCCAGAGAAATTATTTATTGGAGTGCAACCTTATGCAGATAAACAGAGGAACTGGTTATATATATATTCATTTTTCTAAATTAACTGACTTAAAACCCGAGAATTATAACACAATGACATTTATTTGAAAAAACGCAACCTGTTTCGTCAAGAATGACTTCATCAGGCGATAAGAACATAGAAAGATATTAAAAGACGCTGAAATTAACATTGAGACACTCTAAAGCTATACAATTATAAAGCCATAATATTCGACTGTAAATTACAGTTATTATGAGCTTGAACTACAGTCCGAGTTAAAGTTCTATTGTTGTACACCTGTGCGTGTGTGGAATCACGCGATCTCCAGTAGTCAGGCAAATTATAGCTAAGATTGTTATTCATGTGAAAAAGGTCTAAGGTGATTTCCTTTGACTCGACAATGCTGCGCTCTACCTCATCATGGCAGATGTGTAGGTTTGAAGTTGATGTCCAGTTTATTTCATCTGTTTCCTAGATGTTAAACTCACCAAGATGCCTGAATCAATTAAAGTCTCTATATTTAGAAAGCCAACTTATACAGACAGATATTTGCATGCGTCAACCCATCACCATCCAGCACAAACGTTGGGTATTATATCAACTCTAGCGAATTGTGCAAGATCTGTACTATCAGAAGATGAAGAAGAACTGAAAAAGGAACTACAACATCTTCAATGGACCTTCAAAAACAATGGCTACTCTCTAAAAAATATTAACAATTATCCCACCGTCAACGTAGCAATGTAGAGACACAGGACGACTCCAAAGGTCATATCGTCTTGCCATATATCAGCACACTATCCAAAAAGCTGAGTAGAATTCTAAAGAAGTTTAACATAAAAACGTGCTTCTCGACTATGCCAAAAATAAGATCACGCTTCAACAACTATAAACAACCTCACAACTTTCTACAATTCCCAGGTGTATACAAGGTCACTTGTGAATGCGGAAAGCCTTACTATGGGCAGACAGAGAAATCTATCTTACTACGTCTCGAAGAGCACCAGCGCGATATTGCTTATAAAAGAACCAGAGCAACTGCTCTGTCAAGCCATGTCCTGTTTTCAATAAACACGAACAATGAAAGCCATCAACATGAAATAAACTGGACATCAACTTCAAACCTACACATCTGCCATAATGAGGTAGAGCGCCGCATTGTCGAGTCAAAGGAAATCACCTTGGACCCTTTTCGCATGAATAACAATCTTAGCTATAATTTGCCTGACTCTTTCAACTCTACTATTAGATACTGGTGATCGCGTGATTCCACACACACACAGGTGTACAACAATAGAACTTTAACTCGGACTGTAGTTCAAGCTCATAATAACTGTCATTTACAGTCGAATATTATGGCTTTATAATTGTATAGCTTTAGAGTGTGTCAATGTTAATTTCAGTGTCTTTTAATATCTTTCTATGTTCTTATCGCCTGATGAAGTCATTCTTGATGAAACATGTTGCGTTTTTTCAAATAAATGTCATTGTGTTATAATTCTCGGGTTTTAAGTCAGTTAATTTAGAAAAATGAACATATCCCAACCCTGAGTTAATAGTACTAATCATATATATATATATATATATATATATATATATATATATATATATATATATATATGGTGATCAGCTTTTACTCGGTTGTTGTACATTTGAAAATATTATTTGAAAACGCAACATGTTTCGTCGAGATTGACTTCATCAGGCGTTAAGAACATAGAAAGATATTAAAAGACACTGAAAATAACATTGAGACACTCTAAAGCTATACAATTATAAAGTTATAATATTCGACTGTGAATTACAGTTATTTTGAACTTGAGCTATAGTCCGAGTTAAAGTTCTATTGTTGTGCACTTGTGCGTGTGTGAAACCACGCGATCTCCAGTATCTGATAGTAGAGCTGAAAGAGTCAGGCAAATTATAGCTGAGATTATTGTTCATATGAAGAGGGTGCAAGGTGATTTCTTTTGACTCGACAATGCAGCGTTCTACGTCATCGTGGCAAACATGTAGGTTTGAAGTTGTTGTCCAATTTACTTCATGTTGGCGGCTTTTGTTGTTTGTGTTTATTGAAAACAGGACATGGCCCGACAGAGCAGTTGCTCTAGCTCTCTTATAAGCAATGTCTCTCTGGTGCCCTTCGAGACGTAGTAGGATAGATTTCTCCGTTTGCCCATAGTAAGGCTTTCCACATTCACAAGTGACCTTGTATACACTTGGGAATTGTAGAAGGTTGTGAGATTGTTTATAGTTGTTGAAACATGATCTTATTTTTGGCATAGTCGAGAAGCAGGTTTGTGTGTTAAACTTCTTTAGGATTCTACTCAGCTTTATGGATAGTGTGCTGATATATGGCAAGACGATATGACCTTATATGACCTGTTATGTCTGTATGCAAATTACAGGAGAATTAAGAACAAAGGGTTTGAGGGCATTTCCTTAGTGCAGCGGTGGCGAACCTTTTTATGTGCGCGTGCCAAAAATTTACAAATCGGTTGATAACGTGGCAGTGCCTGCCAAAAATTTACCAATCGAGTTGCTGACATGCCAGGCAGTTTTTAATAGGGGAAAATTAATAGAAAATTAATCCAACTTCATTAATTTATTTATTTATGAATTTATAATATATATGTATTTATTTATAATTTTATAAATAATATTTTATTTTATTTATAATATTATTTATATATAAATTTATAATATTATTCAGTGTAAAAATTGATTATTGTATTATTAAATTGTTTTTAATGATGTTAGTTTGAGGGGGAAAAAACGGTAATGAGAAAAATATTTATGCATTGTAACTCACCATAGAAGTCAACTGAGCATGGGAAGCAGCAGAAGGATATCAACGGTTAACTTGTCGGCAAAACGCTCATGTATTTACTCGAATATAACTTGTCCTCGAGTATAACTCGCACCGCTGATTTTACTTTATGAAAAAAGACATTAAAAAGTTTTACATACATCTCGCACACGAAAAATGTTTGAACATTGGAACTTTTTTCACTTGGTTAGACTATAAATTATATATTTAGTTTAATCCTTTATCAAAGTATAAGCAAACAAAGTTTGCGCATGAAGTATCTTCAGGACTTTGGTAACTTTGTGGCAAAGGTAGATTGACTTCAAATCACTTGCTTTAGTATCCCCATAATGCAAAGCACATCTCCTTGTGGAGATGTATAATGCTATGCAGTATGGAAGGGTCAACTACCCAGACCAGTTTCGACCTTTATTGAGGTCTCTTCAGTAGGAACCAGACCCAGAGGTGATACCAAGGTTGAAGTACGGCGGAAGTCATATTTTCACACGTTATTATTAAATTACTTGGATTAAAGAAAGATGTTGGAAGTGTGACACTTTTTGGCAACTGGTATAGGAAAATATGACTTCTGCATTACTCCAACCTTGGTATCACCTCTGGGTCTAGCTCCAGCTAAAGAGACCTCAATGAAGGTCGAAACCGGTTTGGGTAGTTGACCCTTCTCATTATGCATAGCATTGTACATGTCCGCAAGGAGATGTGCTTTGCATTATGGGAATACTAAGGCAAGTGATGTGAAATCAGTCTACCTTTGCCATAAGTTGCCCCAGTCCTGAAGATAATTCAGGCGCAAACTTTGCTAGCTTACACTTGGATAAAGGATTAAACTAAATATATAATTTAAAGTTTGCATATGTTCACATCGACGTGATAACTCGCTCCCAGCGGATAACAACACGCCCTCCCCAACAGCCATCATACTGAAGATGCAAGAAAATCATTTTATTTTTTACCTGAATAAGGTACAGAGCCTTTTCCAGTCTGTGTAATATATTTCTCAACAAACAGTGCAATTAGAGACAGCTGGAATAAAAATGGCAAAATCATATATTGCATCAGAAACACAGTATCTAACTAAAAACTATTTTCCAATTTTTCAATTACATAAAATAAGGGTTTTGTTTTATTGCATTTGAAATTCTCGATGTCATTATGACAGATCACGAAGGCTAACTTCAAAATCAAATTTTACCACGAATTCAAACATGAAAAAAACTAAGAAATATATAGTGAATGTTGTTATGACAGTTTCAGATGTTATAGAATTCGGTTGAAGAAAATTAGTATTTCAACACGAACAATAGTCGGTTCCCTTTGTCTTTGGGTCATGCAATCTTTTGTTAATACCGCACCAATCACGTGCACGTCTTCATAGCTACTCTCTCGTGTAAAACAAAATTTAATTTGTACATATCATAACAATTAAAAAAAAAGACTGAATAATTTATAAGCGTATAAAATCTGGTTCTCAGAATCAGATAATTTGTAAATCTGTGGTATGAATTGATCTGGTATGAAGTTCGGATGGTATAAAATCTTATGGATTACATTTCAATGGATTTGGTGTCGAACATTTAGAAATACTATTGTTTTCTGAGGAGGTGCAGGGTAAAGTAGTTAAAGTAGTAAATGATCAGGTCTATCTGTGAGACAGGATATCACAAATCAACAGACTGTAGAGCAAGAGGAAGATAGACATGTGGCTGAAGATGTGGTTGCAGCAGCACAATTTTCATTTCTATCTGCCAATGAGACAGGTAGAAATGGAAATCACAGTCAAGATGAGGGAAACAGGAGTGGTCAAACCAAAGAGAAAGATATTATAGTATAACAGCTAGAATAGAAAATGTTGGTGCTGGTAGAAATGGCCAAAAACACACACGATTGTTATGTTTATACATAAATGTGAGTATTTGAAACAAAAGAGAGCTGAGGTTTTGTTGCCTTAATTGAGACGGTATGCCCAAAAGTAATTGGAATAAAGTGAAACTTGGTTGTCTTAGGAGGATGTGATGTCCCGAATAGGATTAGAAGGATATATAATTCTCCGGAAGGATAGAAATGTAAAAGGATAAGGAGGAGTGTTTTTAATGATTGCAGAGGTATTGTGTCTGCAAAGTGTGGAAGTTGATAGTGCATGCATGGATTTTGAATCTGTGTGGTGCGATAGTGGAAATAAACACGTAGTATATTTGATAGAATGCTGTTAGGATGATCTGATAGAATGCCAGGGAATGTAGAGAATACTGATTGTGAAATGTATAGGCAAATTAGTTGGGCATGTAAAAAGAAGGTGATCCTGATCTGATGGGAGACTTTAATTACAGGAATATAGACTGGAAGGAGGAAATATGGGAACAAGGAGAGCAAGAGTGTGGCATTCTGAGAGACAAATATCTCAGCAGCACGTGATTGAAGAAACTAAAATCTTTAATGTTTTGGATTTGGTAATAACGTTACAAGATGTAGTTGTTAATGAAGTGTTGACACTGATTCCAGTTAGTGAGAGTGATCGTGAAGTGAACGTATTTTAAATTCTTGCCAGTTTGAGAGAGAGAGAGAGAACTAATGTAAGGCAAGAAGATGTAAGCTCTGGGGGTACTATAATCTTCATTGGTTTGTTTGTGATGGTGAAATAGAAGTTTCTCAATACTTTTTGGCAGTGCTTTTTTATAGAAAAAAAAAAGGTACCGGAACTGACATCTTGTTAAGCTTTTTATTAAAGAAAATGGTATTCAAATCTTAATTTAAATGAAATATAAAGGAGCTCTTGCTGTCACAGAGTCTCATAAATGAATAAAATATAATTTTATCTTCAGTTTTTTAGACATGATCAAATGTAAAAGTAAACAAAAAATTAAAATATACAACCAAAGACCAAATATAAGAGTAAAAGTAAATTTGTAATACATTATATAATTAAATAGAAGTTCATAATGTTTTCCAAAGTTATGTCCAATTCTCATCGAACAAATCCCTCTTCGCCTCCTTTCTTTGCTCTTAATATTTATGGCCGAATGTAATTCTCTATGTAACCACAGATCGACATACTTTGATGGAACGAAAAGTCTTAAAGGTGGTCCAACGAGTTTGATGAATAAAAGTGGCGAAACTGTTTTAGTCTTCAACAAAGCTCTTGTTGGGTGATAATTAAATTCATCTGCGAAAATCTGCATTCACATCCACTTGATGAAATGGGAATGGTAATCAGAGCATGTACCAAACGCAACAGTTTTTCTGGGTATGTCTTATCGAGAACGTATTCACGGAATCCACGAATCATTTCTCTTTCATTTAGTTGCAGTCTGATTGAAAATTTTCTAATTTTCGCCTCTCCGAATGTTAGCTGAGAGTCAATATCAAGCTAATATTGAGGAGGAAGGAGGAAGATTAGATTGAGATGATTCGAAAACATCAACTGGCACCCTTAATCCATATTTTTGATGTCGTGTCTGTTATTATTCTGGTTTTTTTTTATTAATGGGACCTAGGTGGTAGAGAAGTAATTGGAAATCTTTTAATTTTGAAACTTGGGATCAGACTTTTACACTAAAAAGCAAAAAAAAAAAAAAAAAAAAATGCTAAAAGGATATGTAAATAATAACGTTTAATTTACGTCAATTCAATAAAGATATTTTTTAGAAAAAAATAAGTGTTTACCGAAAATCTTTCGCATGTTGTCCATCACAACGTCCATACATCCACAAACGCAGATGCTAATTGGCGTGTTACCACGCGATGCCTGGTAACACCCATGCGCATGTGTTATGTACACGCAAACATTATTTCAAAAATTAGTTTTGAAAAATTGAAAAAACTGTAAAAAAAAATAGGTGCCGGAATACCGTTCCGGTGAGTTAGACAAAATCACTGCTTTTTTTTGGAGAGAAACCATTATTGATCATGGTCCTTTTGAGGAAATTAAGTTCATTTTCTAACTCTACGTCATTTGATAATAAGGATCTGGCCCAGTGCGCAAGAGTAGATATAATGCCATATTTCTGAATGTGTTTGTTTCCTGAAGATTGAAATTTTAATGTTATCAGTACTCGTGGTTAGCTTTATGTCTAAAAAAAAAGAGAGTTTGTTATCTTCTAGCTCAGAGGTGAATTTGATGTAGTGATGAAAGTTATTTAAATGATCAAGAAATTAGGAGGTTATCTGGGCGTGTTTCCATATAAGGAAAACATCGTCAATATAACAGAGCCAGATTTTGGGTTTCAGTGTGGCCGAACAAATTGCTTTTTCTCCCAAGGCTTCAAGAAATATTTTTGCTAGCACGGGTGAAAGCGATCTACCTATGGCTAGTCCGGTGTTTTGTTTGTAGATCTTGTTTTTGAATCTGAAGTGGCCCTGAGTCAACAAGATGAATAAGCAGAGTGAAGAACTTCTTTGATAATTTGTTCTTGAGAAGAATGAGAAACTCTTGGGTTGGTACATTGGTTAAAGAGCGAAACTACGTCGAAGCTTGTCATCATATCTATTCTTGTGGCATCGAGCTAGATCCTTATTATCAGACGACGTACAGTTGCAAAATGAACTTAATTTCCTCAAAAAGGACCTTTATCAATAGTGATTTCTCTCCACAAAATATTGAGAAACTTCTATTTCACCGTCGTCAACAAACCAATGAAGATTCTGCTAACCGCAGAGCTTACATCATCCTTACCTTACATTAGATTCTTCTTCCCCCAAACTGACAAGAATTTCAAAAAAGTTCAATATTGAAACGTGCTTCTCTGCTTTAAAAAAAACTCCGATCTCTCCTTAGTCAGCCTAAAGAAAACTTTCACCATCTTCAGTCCCAGAGTATTACAGAATTATTGTAGTTGTGGTAAACTTTATTACAGGCAAACTGATAAATCAATCTTTCTCCATCTTGAAAAGCACAAAAGAGATATCTCTTATAATGGAATCCGAGCCAGCCACGTCTTTTTCTCTGTAAACTCTGCTGAGGGCCGCCAACACCAAATATACTGGCATCAAACTTCTAATATTCACAAATGTTACAATGAACTTGAAAGACGTGTCCTGGAGTCATAAGAAATTGCCCTCGATTCTACCCACATGAATAGCAACCTAAGCTCCAATTTACCCAGACTCGCATTGCTCTGCTATTCTGGGTTCCAATAATGTTTTACTAAAATCTGGGACATTTCTGAAATTTTTACTTAAAAAAACCACAGACATTTTGTAAAAAAAAAACGGGACATGTTAAAAATTAAGAAAACCAAAAAAAAAAACAAAAAACTATGATATATGTTTCACTTTAAATTAAATACTGCTTATAAACACACATTAACATTAAATCCACTTTAAAAAAGATTATTAATCACAAACATATTTAATTAGAAAAACATTTATCAGATTTATTGTACCTGTCCAACAATTTTTTTTTTTCTTTTGATATTTGATCATAGAACTCAGAACAAGAGAAATTCTTAAAATATGTCTTTACAATGGTTAAATCATTTTCTGTTTCAATTTTAAGTCTGTTTTTTTCATCTGTCCAGAGCATTTATTAATGAAAAAACAGTTTAACAGTTGCATTAGTTACTGGCGGTGCTGAACAAAATCTAACTAGGCATTTAATACTCCCAGAATTTATGTCCTGCTTTGTAAAATGAGCAAACATTTCACACCATTTATCACTGACACTTTGATCCTTCTGTTCACTTCCACACTTCAAATTTGCTTTCACAATATTTTTTCACACATAGAAACTCATCAAATAATTCCACTTCATTCAGAGTAAAACTTCGTGACACTGTCTGCATGAATATGTAGCTTTCTTGTATGTTCTTGCAAGTCACAAGATCCTTTCCCTTCAAATTAATCCAATCCATAGACTGAAGAGGTGTGAGAAATGGTGTACACCACTCCTAAATATATTCAATACAGGTGCAGTAGAAATCTACTGCATAGCTTTCAAACTTTTCAACTGTTATTGTGTCCTTCTTTATCTAATCCTTGCAACTGTTTTCTCACAGTAGTTGTAAGAAACTTTTCTGCCTTCCTACAATTTAACCTTTCCACCAATTTGTTTGTTTCATCTTTCACTTCAATTACTGTCATATCTTGCTTTTTAATACATTTAATGGTATCATGAAAGGTTTTTAAACTGGCTGGCAAGGAAATGCAGGAGTGTAATTGAAAGTGGATTTTCAAATAAATTTTCGAGACTGATAGGACATTTGTCAATAGAAAGAAAATATGACTTCAATGAAGGGAACATGTCAATAACCCTCTGTGTTGCAGGAAAAAGAGAGAGCCACCTTGTCTTGCTGCTACCCAAAACAGTTTTATATTCTGTGTCTGTGAATTCACAAAATGATATAAATTCCTCAACTCGTACACAATATATGTTGAAATGTTGGTAAACTCTTGTTAATTATTAACTGAAGATCGATAGGCAAGCAATCTGAATCAGTCTGCACAGCATTATTTATCACATGTGCAAGGCAACCAATTCCAATTAAATTGTTCACAGTGTTTTCTTGCATTTTGAAGTACAGATTATTCTTTCCCTTTCTCTTCTTTCCACCAAAGTTTGAATTTGCATATCTGCTAATAGAGCAATAACCTTTTTCAGGAGATCTAACTTCTGTAACACCTCCAAAACAGAAGAAAATAAAAGTTCTGAAGTTGCAACACCCTAAATTATGGAACTCTAACACAATTACTTCCACACCTTTTTTCTGGATGATAGTATCTAATGACCAGAGGCACTAATTTCATGTCAAAGTGGTTTGATGAATCGATTAGTACTGATATAAACGAACTTCTTTTAGCTCATCCTCAATCTGCTTTGTAGGCTAATGGCACAATAACATTGGTTATTATATGCATTGCACTCTGTTTGCGAACACATGAATTTATCGTTGAAACTTTTTTTTCTCGATGATGGTTGTTCTGCAATCCATAGAGTTAAAGTTGTGGTTTATGCACCGTTGTGTGATATGCGAAGATTTCTTCCTGCGCTGCCACTGATAACTCTTTTCCATTTTCGTTTTCACAATTGAAAAATTACTTATGTTGCAATTGGAAGTCTTACTTCGAACAGCAGCTCTATGTTTATTCATCTTCACATAGTTGACTACGTCTGACCAATCACCATGCAAAATACAAAATTTACAGTATAAAGTGCATTCCACATTTTCATTTACACCTTTAATGAAAGGAAATTCTCTTCTAATATTATCATTAATACTACACTTATAGGAGTATAAGTGTAGTATTAATGATAATATTAATTCTACTCCTATAATGATGAAATAATTAATGATTTCGGCATTTTAGGAGTAGAAAATGATAAAAATTATAACACGCAAAGTATTGATCAAGTAAGATACTGTTATAACAGACGCATGGGAAAAAAGAACATCGCCATTAGTTACTATTAGATATTATTAATCAGTTATATTATTTATAACACTAATGATTATTATAAGTGGGCACATTATTTGCCCACATTATTCAAGTGATTATTATCAGTACAGTAATGTGGGCAAACATCAGAATGGGGAAACAATGAGACTTATTTGTGCCTATGGTCCCACAGAAGGTTCTACTAAGGTAGAAGTGGAGGAATTTTTTGAGGCTTTAGAAAAAGCAACTGACACAATGAAAAAGGAAAAGTTGTTCCTTGTTGGGGATCTAAATAGTAGAGTAGGAAATGATTGTGAGACATACAAAAATATTTTGGGAAAATTTGGAGAAAAGAGCAAAGCTAATAATAATGGCAAATATCTGTTGGATTTCTGCTCAGGACATGGACTGGTTATTACTAACACCATGTTCCAACATAAAAATGTGCATAAATTCACATGGAGAGAAGAGGCTAGGAATAAGAAAAGTCTCATTGACTATGTTATTGTTGATAGTGATGTTTTCTCCCTGGTGCAGGACACCAGAGTGTACAGAGGATTTGAAATTGGAAGTGATCACTATTTAGCCCTGAGCAGGATAAAATTGAATTTCATATTGAAAAGAATAACATGTAAAAAGTTTTAAAGCGAATAAAAGTTGAGCAGCTCTCAGATGTGAACTGTAGACTAAAATACAGAAAAATTATTGCAAAGAAAATGAAAGAGTTTGAGAACAGGAATCAAACCTTGCAGATTCAGTAGCAAACTCTGAAGAAAACATTGATTGATTCTGCCAGAGAGGCATGTGGTGAGGTTGTCTGCAAGGATAAAAAAATCAGAACTCCCTGGTGGACACAGGAAGTTAAAGAGGCAGTGAAGGAAAAGAAGAAAACATATCAAAAGTTCCTGGCAAATAAGTCAGCTTCTGCTCTTAGAGAATACAGATACAAATGTAAGAAAGCTAAACAGTGTGTAAAACTAGCTAAACAAAAGTCATAGGAGGACTTTGGAAAGAATATTATTATTATTATTATTATTATTATTATTATTATTAAACAAGACCTCATGGAGTCAAAGACTCATCTAGGAGTTCCTTTTATCTCACACACATCTCATCATACCGGGTCCTAAACACATTCAAACTCCTTGCAGACACCACACTCTCAGGCAAGGCATTCCAATCATTCACAACTCTGCACGAAAAAAACCTGCCTCTCACTCCCCTACTCACACCCTCTTTATACAGTTTCCAGGGATGACCTCTGGTTCTCCCCTGATCTCCCACTATTCTCTGTAGAACTTCTCCACCATTGATCCTATAACAACCCCTTACCAACTTGTAGGTCTCTATCATATCTCCCCTCTTCCTTCTCTCCACTAGACTCTGCAAATTACATCTTTTCAATCTTTCCTCATACTCGACATTCCAGAGGTCAGAAACTACCTTAGTCAGTCGCCTTTGGACCCTTTCCAACATCTCTTCATCCTTCTGAAAACCAGGTGACCAAATCTGGGCACAATAGTCCATGTGCGGCGTAATCAAAGCCTTATACAATGGAACAAGAATCTCCCTACTTCTACACGTCAGTGTCCTCCTCATCATTCACAGAAGTCTTTGTGTTGTCTTCACAATTTTGGCGATGTGTCCCCTAAATTTTAGATCCTTATCCACTATCACTCCCAGATCTCTTATTTCCTCTACTTCCAACAATATATTCTCACCAAGCATAAATTCTGCATCCCATCTTTGTTTTCCAAATTTCAAAACCTTATATTTTGCAACATTAAACTCACATCCCCATTTGCTTGCCCAATCACTCAATTTATTCAAGTCTTCTTGCAAGGCCACAACATCTTCACTACTCTTTATGGTTCGTCCCAACTTTGCATCATCTGCAAACAACTGAATATCTCCATCCAAATCTTCGCCAATATCATTAATATACAAGTTAAATAGTAATGGCCCTAAAACAGATCCCTGAGGCACTCCACTAGTGACTTTCCTTTTTCTGGATATTGCACCCCCATATACAACTTGTTGATACCTATCAGATAGCCAGTCTCCAATCCAATGCACTAATCTAATATCCAACCCCATCTGCTCTAGTTTGACTGTCAACTTATCATGAGGTACTCTATCAAAAGCTTTTGCAAAATCCAAGTATATTAATGTGTATCCTTCTCCTCTGTCCAAGGAAGCAGTCACTTTATTGTAATAAGTAAGTAGATTACTAAAACACGACCTCCCTTTAGCAAATCCATGCTGTCCATCAAAGATTATATCATTGTTGTCAACCCAACGCTGGATCCTGGTTCTCACAAGCTTCTCCAACAACTTAACCACAACAAATGACACACAGATATTCCTATAGTTTAATGCTTGAGTTCGATCACCTCCTTTATGAAGTGGCACAATCTTGCCCTCCTTCCACTCTTTAGGGACTTGACCAAGTGCAAGACTCGTATTAAAAAAATATGTCAAGGCAGGTGTCAACTCTCTGGCACATTCCTTCAGAATACGCGGTGATATATTATCAAGTCCCACAGCCTTATTTACATCTAGTTTACTCAACTGCCCAAACACCTCTTGCTCACTTACAGTCAGTCTCTCCGTCCCATCATCAACTGCTCTTAATCTCTCCATGAAGTCACATTCACAAGATTGAAAGATCTTTATGAACTGCTCATTAAGTATCTCCACCACACATTCTGCAACAGCTGTCTTTATACCATTTCCTCCAATCAATGTCATCCTTCCATAATCATTCTTTCTTTTGATGGCTACATATCGAAAGAACTCCCTAGGATTCTTTTTAGCTTCATTAGCTAACTGCTGTTCATACCTCTCTTTAGCTACTCTCACCAACCAAGTCACTCTCCTTGCCTGGTCTTTGTAGAACTCATGAAATTGGTTATTTCCACTTCTCTTATGCTGCCTACACAATGCCCTTTTTCTCTGTATTGCATGCTTAATCTCTTTATTCATCCATCTCACACCTAACTTATTTAACCTTCTCACCCGTGGTATATATTTAGACATTGCATCCAATAAATATTTTTTGAAAATCCCCCAAGCTGCATTGATCTCTTTTCCAGCTAACTCCTCATTCCATGCTACACCTGCAAGCTGTCTCCTGAGCTCTTCATAATCACCCCCCTTGTAGTTCCACATATACCCTTTTTTCACAGGGGTCCTTGCACTGCTGGCAACCACCCAAGTAATCACCTCATGGTCACTTTCACCAATTGGTGGATGATTTGATACCTCATTGATAATTACATCCTCCGATGAGATGACCAAATCCAAGACCCTTAATCCTCTTGTGCCCTCTGTTACATACTGTCTGAGGTAGTTATCCCTCAAAAACTCAAGAAACTCATTTTCTTTACTTCCAGTTGCTATCTCTTCATTCCTGTCTATATTGCCATAATTAAAATCACCCATAATGATCACCCTTTTCTTATTTGCTTGGCTTATTTGACTATACATTTCACTATCACCACCATCCACATTACCAGGTCTATAACAATATCCCACCAAGTATTTGATTCTATTCACCTCTATCTCACACCATACTGCCTCAAAAACAACTTATATAGAAAATAAATATCAAGTAGGTGGCAAAATATTCTGGAGGTTGTTGAAGAAGCTTAGGAATGGAGGAAAGAGTGCTATAAAAGGAAGTAGGGATGATAAACGTGACATGAAAACAAGAGAAAAAGATATCCTTGAAGTATGGAGTAATTACTTTGAAAAACTGCTAAATGAAACAAGCAGTGATGACAGCACAGTGGTAAAAAACACTGACCAGGCATGCAGTCAGGAATACATATCCAAAATTGAAGTAGAAAAAGCCATCAAAGGCTTGAAATATGGAAAGGCAGCAGGAGTAGATGATATTCGACCAGAAATGCTGAAGTATGGTGGTATAAAAGTCTTACAGTGGCTGCACTGCATAGTTCAGAAAGCCTAGACAGAGGGAGGAATTCCCGATGATTGGAGTAGAGCTCTTATAGTACCTATATATAAAAAGGGATATAAAACTGAATGTGAGAATAACAGAGGTATATCCCTACTGAGTGTTCCTGGCAAGATCTATGCAAGTATACTTGAGAAATCGTTGTGAAGAATTGTGGAAAAAAAGCTTGGTGAAGAACAAGCTGGATTCAGGCCAAATAGAGGCTGGCAGGATCAGATCTTCACTTTACGACAAATAGTCGAGAAAGCATGGGAATATAACAGAGATCTGTATTTAAGTTTTGTCGATTTGGAAAAGGCATATGACAAGGTGCCAAGAGAGAAGCTATTCAATATGCTGCAGTTATGTGGTGTCAATGGGGCATTATATCAAGCAATACTTAGTCTTAATTTGAGTTGTAATTCAGCAGTTAGATTTGAAGGAAGTACAGGAAGATGGTTTAATGTTAAATTTGGTGTGAGACAAGGATGTACATTATCCCCTCTGTTATTCATTATCCATATGGATCACATTATGAAGTAAAGTGGTATTAAACCTGATATTAGAATTGGAGATGTTAATGTCAGCTCTTTGCTTTATGCAGATGATGTTATACTTCTAAATAAATCCCCTACAAGTCTGCAAGATTATCTGACTAAATTGAATAGCTGTTGCAATCGATATGGTATGAAGGTCAGCAATAAAAAGACTAAGACAATGAAAATAGGCAGAATCATTGAAAATGTCAACTATGTTGTGAATGGAGAACCCGTGGAACAAGTAAAACATTTCAGCTACTTAGGCACGATTTTTACTGAAGATGGTAAATTAAATATAGAAATAGACAACAGAATCAGCAAAGCTGGTATGGTGGGAAGTCAACTGAATAAATTCATATGGAATAAGAGAGAAATTAGTCGGAACACTAAATTAGCTGTATACAAGACAGTGTTCAAACCAGTTTTAACTTATGGATCTGAGAGCTGGGTCAGAAGTAAAACACTTGACCAAAGGCTAGAGACCGCAGATATGAGAGACCTGAGAAAGATTAGAGGCGTGAACAGATGGCATCAATGGCAATATCATATTAAAAATTAGGATATTAGGAAAGAACTTGACATTGTCAGCATCCAGGAATGCGTTAGCAGTGCTAATCTCAGGTGGTATGGTCACTTAAATAGAATGGGAGAGAAAAGATTAGCAAAACAAGTGTTCTCTGCGAGGTTGGCAGGAAAATGACCCAGAGGAAGAGCAAGATATAGGTGGATTGATACTGTACAAAATGCCTTAGACGATAGAAATATAAGATCTGATAATGTTGGAGTCTTGACAAGTAACAGACTGATTTGGAGGAAAATTGTAGATAGGAAGTTATTAATGATGCAATTTTTTCATGTAGTACTATCATATCCTGTACACCCCTTGAGGGTACATCGCTGGACTTTGATGATGATGATGATGATTATAAATAATAAATAAATAAAATTTATTATTATCAACATTGTAATAGAAATTCAGACATTGGCACTAAAAATGTGATGAAATCCGTTTATCCATAAAAAGCAGGAATTTTGGAATTCACTCGGTACATTTTTATAAAAAAACTGGACTCTCCCGGGAAAAATGGGGTGAATGGGGAGCAGCATTCATTACTAACGTTCTCTCGAGATTAGTGTGTGGTTATATATATATATATATATATATATATACAGGGCCTGCGGAAGTGAGCATACGGGCTTCGGTATGAAAGGGGCGTCGCCGCCGGGGCACGGTTCATAAGTGCATATTTAAGAAACAAAATTTTTATCATAAAAACAAAAAAATTCTTTGAATGATCAATATTAAAATAAATAAGGCTGGATACACCAAATAAAAATAAATAAAAAAAAATTGTATATTGCCACCTCTTTGATCAGCCGGCTGTTTACAATTTGCAGGGAGAGCAGGCTTACTGCTTGCCTGCAGAATGTTGTGTCTACTGCAGTCTATCTAAAGTGAAACATTGAACGGTTTTATGTGCAGAAACGAATTTTCATACAAAACATTTATTGCTAGTTAACCAGTCACATGGTACTCATCTCAGTAGGCTACTGACAGTAGCGCAGTGCGGACTATTATTTCGTGTCTGTGTCATGTTCTGTAATAATTTCTTCTGGGTATAAAATAGAAATGGAATTAACAATTAGAAAAACGTTATCCATTGCACAAAATCGTAAGCGTCATACTGTGAAAGAAGCAGATATTAAGAAACCAACTGGGGCTCTTAATAAATTTATTAAAATATTAAAATATTCTGATGCATATTGTGACCAACACGATACATCAGAAATCAGAGTTGAAGAACCGTGCACATCATCCAGTTTGCATGAAAGTACTATTGCAACTACTGAAAAAGATAACAAGGCACATGATTTAAGTGAAAAACAGTTAGGAGAAGATTTTTTTGTAGTTGACCACGAAACTAACACATTGTTAGTCTCTATAAATTTAAAAGATTCAGGTGAATGGCGAAATATTGATGAAAAATTATGAGTTGTTTTAATTGAAATGGGGCCTGTTCAAAAGAAAACTATAATATATCCCAGAGCTACATATGGTTGTAAATTTCGCGACACATATTATAATAGAAAAATGGAAAACGGGGAACTCGTGCCAAGAAGATGGCTCATTTATTCCGAAACTTTTAAATTCTGTTTTTTTTTTTTGCTTTTGTTGCAAACTTGTCACACCTACTGAATCAAGTAGTCTTGTAGAAGGTTATAACGATTGGAGAAATGTAAGTACAACTTTCCATAGACATGAGACTAGTTTAACTCACATAAAAAATTTCTTAAAATGGAAGGAACTTGGTAAAAATTTAAAAAACAAAACTGCTATTGATTACCAGACTCAAAGCATGTATGAAATGGAAAAGAAACATTGGACGAGTGTTTTAGAACACTTGATTGAAATTATAAAATTCCTTGGTAACCAAAATTTAGTTTTCTGCGGATTATCTGATAAATTATATGAACGGAATAACGGCAATTTTTTAAAATTAGTCGAACTGTTTGCGAAGTTTGATCCCGTTGTGGAAAATTATGTTGAAATTGCCCTACAATGAAACAACAGGGTACACTATTTGAGTAAAGACAGTCAAAATGAAATATTGGAAACTTTTAGTAATGCAATCTGGGATACAATTTTATTATCAATTCGAAAATCTAAGTAGTATTCCATAATTTTAGACTGCACACCTGATGCAAGTAAAATGGTACAAATGATCATTATTTTTCGCTTTGTATCTTGTGACAATGGAATTGTCAAGATCAGGGACAACTTTTTAGGTTTTGCAGATATATCAGATTCCACAGGACGTGCTTTATGTGCAGCAATAATGGAACAACTGGAAAAATGAAATATTCCCATTGAAGACATGCAAAGTCAATGATATCACATGGGGCAAATATTAAAGGAAAAAAATATGGGCACCAAAATTTTCTTTTGAACAAAAATTCTTGAGCTTTTTACGTGCCATGTGCTGTTCATGCTCTAAATTTGATCATTAACAATGCAGCCAAAGTAAATGCAGATACAATTAGTTTCTTTGCAATTATTCAAGAAATATACAATTTCGTTTCATTCTCTTACAAACGTTGGGCAATCCTTTTAAAGTTCGTCAAAAATTTAACATTGAAACAGCCATCAGAAACGCAATGGGAAAATAAAATTAATGCAATCCCCCCTCTATGATATCAGTTAGGAGAAATTACGATGCACTTTTTGAAATTTTAAATAATGAAAATTTCAATAAAGAAACTCAGCATGAAGCACAAACATTATATGCTAAAATAAAGGACTACAAATTTATTTGCTCTCTTATAACTTGACATGATTTACTTAACAGATTAAACCCTGTGAAGTAAAATGCTTCAAGACAAAAATATAAATATTACACTCGCTTTAGAATCTATCGAAAACTTAAAAATATTCTTACAAGAATATCGATCAGATACAAATTTTAACGAAGTTATAAAAATGGCAAAAGAACTGAGTGAAGAGGTGGATGGAGAACAAGAATTTAAAACTGGTATGGAAGATCGACGATGAAAGAAGACATGACAATTTGACTACGAGCATCATGACAAAATGCCAGAATCGCCAGAAGATAAATTTAGAGTGAATGTGTTTTATACACTTCTAGATGTTGCAATGTGTTTGTTAATAGAACGTTTTGAACAACTAAAAACATATTATGATAATTTCAATTTTTGTATAGATTACTACAATTAATAATGAAGATTTAAGAAAAAAGTGTGACGATTTAGAGATTCTCATGAAGGACGGCGACAATAAAGACGTAAATGCAATAGAACTATATGACGAGTTATGTGCTTTCTGGGATATTTTTCGGAAGGATAATTTAAATATTCAAAACCCTTTTGATATTCTTAATTTTATTGTGTCCAATAATTTTTCGTTCCCTAACTTTTCAATTGCATTAAGAATGCTATTAACCTCACCTGTTAGTGTAGCGAGGGGTGAACATTCCTTTTCCAACTGGAAATTGATTAAAACCTACTTAAGAACAAGTATGTCACAAAAAAAAGGCTTGTGTTTGGCGTTAATATCTATTGAAAATGACATATGTGCAGAATTAGACTTTAAGAGCATTATTTCTAATTTTGTGAATAAGAAATCATAAACCCTAAAATTTTAATAAATAAATTTCAAGTATATTTATGTGATTTAATTCATTTTCTGTTATTCTGTAAAGGATTTTTTTATTTCTTGAATACTTATATTAAATGTTCTAATTATTTCTGAATTCTTTTATTATTTTCTCATCTATCTTGAGTTCTTTTATTTTCCTAAAAGATAGTTCCACTTATAAAAATTATTAAAAAATTTTACAAGTTTCTAAGAATTTAGTAACTTGTAAAACGCAAGAATTTTTTAAACTTTAGTTCAAATAAATTTTAACTTTAATTAAAATTCATTTTAATTTTGTTAGCGATTCTCGTCGGTGAGACGGCTATAATCCCTGTAGCATTATATTCAACGATTAAGGTGAAGTGGTTTTGTCAAAATTTGCTTAACTTTTGAGAATTTTTTGAATATCCGGGTTTTTAACGATTATCTTGCCTAGTCAACTCCCCCTGATTCGTTACATTTAGTGAACCAACATGTGGCTATTCTGTCAAAATTTATTTAAGAAATTTCAAATAATTTAAATTTTTATTATCGTAAAAGAACCACACACGCTTGGACTGTTACAGGGGTGCCTAGATAGAAATTGCATGCGGATGACAAAGACCCTAGTGCCGGTTCTGCTTATATATATATATATATTTATATATCGCATAAAAAAAGTTTATGAAAATTCCAGAAAATAAGAATGCCTATGTTTGTTTTAAAGCTTTATTCGTTTAATTTTTATTGAAAAGTAACATTTTTTTTTTTTTTTTTTTTTTTTTTTTACATTTTGTCATCTTCGTCGCTATTAGACAATATCTGGCAACATTTGCGAACTGGTGCAAAATCACTTTCATCACCAGAAGAGATAGTCAGCACATCAGATCTGTATGGTAAAGGCAATGGTTTTTCACAAACAGAATTAGCTTCACCCTTGTTCTGTGCTGATTTTTTTTTCTTCTGACAATGTAATCAGTGATTAAACTTTGCGATGATGATTTCACTAATTTTTTATACAGCTCGCGATATCCAGACATACAGTTCTTCTGCTTACATTGGAATTAAAGGCTCGTTCAGAATTTGTGTCATTAAAAAGAAAATGATTTTCCAATTTATTTCACAGTTCAAGACCTTCTCGAATTATGTTTGCAGTGAGGAGAACAGGTTTTTCTTCGCTTCACTATTGTTTTCTGGATCTTTGACAATATCTAAAGTTAATCGATATCCAATAATATCATCGTCACTTAAGGCATTATCCACAAGCCATTCGTCTACATCTCTCTCTGGTTAAATATATCAAAACCTATATCCACCAATTTCATGTGCCGAAATAATGATTTCAGCTGATAATGTAGATGGTTGCACTGTTTGCAACACATCCAGGCCAAGCTACATTCTAGCAGGCATTTGAAGTTCGTGGTCTTATTTCAGCAATAGCAGATGCAACATGATTTAAGCAGTCCAAAACAGAAATTTATTTCCAAACGTCAGTTACTGTTAATGATTCATTTTCTAGTTTATCCAATATAAATTGAAAAGTGCACTTAATGTAATGTTTTTTAAAAGTAGCAATAATGCCTTGATCTAATGGCTGAATAATGCTTGTTGTATTGGATTAAAAAAACACTACCTGTGCATTTGGATGTTCTAAATGCAGATGACTTGGTGCATTGTCAACAATTAATAAAACTTTAAAATCGAAAGCTTTTTGCTTCATATATGTTTCCACTTCTCAAACAAAGCAATTATTGATCCATTCAGTAAATACAGCAGTTGTTACCCAGACCTTTGTATTAGCCATCCAATGTACTGGCAACTGCTTTAGATCTTTGCCTTTTAGAGCACGTGGTCTTAGAAATCGATTTACTAGGAGGGGTTTCAACATTCGATCTCCAGATGCCTTGGTACAAAGTAACAACGTTACTTGATCTTTGCTTGCTTTAAACCCACTTGCTTTTTTCTCAGACTTTGGGATGTAAGTTTGACTAGGCATTTTGTTCCAAAACAATCCTGTTTCATCAGCGTTAAACACTTGATCAGGACAATATCCACTATCTTCAATAATTATGGCTAACTTCTCTTGGAAATTTCTGGCTGCCTCTTCATCTGCTACTGCAATTTCACTTGTAATCTTCACGTTATGAAGTGCATTCCTTTTTAAAAACCCGGTTAACCATCCTTTGCTAGCAGAAAATTCTTTATCAGCCTGGGAAGCAGAAGTAGACGGCTCCAATTGCTTCATCTGTTCATAAAACCGAAGAGCTTTTTGCTTAATTAAATAACCACTTAGGAATTCTTCTTTGAGTTAATTCTTCAATCCAAATTTCTGCGCTAGTTCCGTGATTTCTAATAAAGCATCTCTTGAGTACGATAATAATATGGCACTTAGTTTTGTGCCGGAAATGACAGATGTTCTTATTGCAACCTCATTCTTTTTAATTGCTCTTATAGTAGATTCGCCTAAATCAAAATGCTTACCAATCGCCTTAGATCTCTCCTTTTGCTAAGCGATCTAAAATTGCAATTTTCATTTCCAAAGAAATTGCTTTTCTTTGGTGTTTTATTTTCTCCATTGGGCCAAATTAAATCTTTAAAATAACAATTAGCAAAATTATTTCGACTTTTGATAATAAAAAGACAAACACTTCCTCACATGCAAAATTAAACTTCACGAACACTCACGGCTCACACGTTATCATGTTATGCCAGAATGTGCTGCAACACCATGTTCATTATGTACAACGGTGATGAACGAATTGGTCAACAACACGTGAAATCACAAGCTTTATAGTAAAATTTTCCAACTGTTATACAAGCAAAATAGTTACTACTTTAAGAACTACAATGATCATAAAAGAGAAGTTAATTTTCCACTGTGTAATAATAAACAACTCTTCCCACAATACGGATTGTTTACCCCGAGGTTTCCCAAACTGTGTTCCCGAAAGGTGAATAAGTGTTCCGCCAGAAGCTTTCCTGGAATTTGTCATTTTAGTTTTCTAAGCATTTATCATGAATAAATATGTTATAGTGGAAATATTCTGAGGAGAATAATATTCGTGAATATGTCGAAAATCTCAGACCCAGAAAGTCTAAATAACATCTGTGTAGCAAATGTTAGTGACCAAGGCGTATATTTTTAAACGTGGAAATATTCATGAATTATCGTTAATTTCCACATATTGAAACCTTTCAACATTCGGGAAAGGGAATACTGCTGTTTATTACCGGTCATAAAAATTGCCTGCAAGCCGATTACAACAATGTGCAGCGTATCCTCTGTTCTCAAAACTGAAAGAAATAACATCTGTGTTGCAAATGTTAGTGACCAATCAGCAAGGAAGTATAAAGAAAATTTTTCCCCAAAATTAAAGATCAAGGTAGACTGTATTCTGTTCTCAAATCTAGTAATAGTACATCTCCAGGATGTACAAAAGGAGGGGAATACTACCAGCACACAGGAGAAAAAGCCTGATTCACTCATAAGTATTTATAATAATATTATAAATTTTTAGTGATCAGAATGGGATATGGGATATGAAAATTAGAACAAATTAATTTAATGCTGTTTATGTTTAATGCATGTTTAATTAATTATTAATTAATAATTAATGACCATTTATTAATTAATAACAAAAAAATCAGCTGAATTAACAATTAATTATAAATTAATACATTGCAAAATAACCAAGGTGCTTCCTGAAAATTTCAGGATTTGTGAAGTGTTCCGTTGTAGGAAACATTTGGGAAATGCTGGATTACCCTATTATCGGAATGGATTCAACTTCAGTTGGCAAAGGTCTCGAAGTGTCGAAAAGTCTCGTATCTGTGGGCGAACTATACATAAATTTTGAAGCTATGCACTGCATAACTTCAAATCCGCATTAAAAAGATCTGAATAAAAAGAGACCCGAGTGTATATATATATATATTATTTTATTTTTTTAAATTAATGATATACTGACTAAGAACACCGAGAAAGGTAAGAAAAACTTTAATATAACACAACTAGTTTCGTCGTGTTATATTAAATATAACACGACGAAATCACTTCTTCTCGAACACAACTTCTCAAATTAACAAAATAAGAATGGCAACAGTCATATTTGAACTGTTGTCCGAGTGAAAGGACTAGCGTGAGTTGTGAGTGCCAAATGATTCGAAAGCGTCAGAACTCAATCACTGCGCTGTAGGCATCAGGCAAACTATAGCTTAAATTGTTGATTATGTGTGATGGGTCCAGAACTATTTCCTTTGATTCTACGATGCGTCTCTCTAGTTCGTCACTGCATTTATAGATATTGGTCGTAAGATTCCAGCCTATCTGGTGTTGAAGCTCTTCTAGATTAGAGTTAGCAGAGAGAAGAACATGACTGTAGAGTGCGCTTGCACGGGTTCTTTTGTAAGAGATGTCACGTTGGTGTTCCTCAAGACGTAGTGAAATAGACTTATCAGTCTGTCCGTAATAAGGTTTACCACAGTTACAGATGACTTTATACACCCCTGGAAACTGAAGCTGGTTGTGTTTCGGTTTGGAGCGACTCAGAAAAGAACGAAGCTTTCGTAGGGTGGTGAAGTAGGTTTTAATGTTGAATTTATTCATCAATACAGAGCTTATAAATATTTTACCAATGTTGATAAAATATTTATAAGCTGTGTATTACTTAAAACTTAGTATTTCTTAGCCTGGCTCCCACTGATGAGACCCCCAATAAAGGTTGAAACCGCTCTGGGTAGGGGCCTCTTGCCTTTAATACATAGCATCATACATCTCCTCCAGGAGATGTGCTTTGCCTTCAGGGTAAATATTAAGAATTGTGACCAGAGCTTATTCTACCTTTACCACGAGTTGCCTTGGACTTGCACTACGTGCAGGGTCAGCTAGACTTGCAAAACTTGCAGGCGCAAACTTGACTGACTTGTCTGTTTGCTTACTTGGGAAATGGAATAAAAAACCAGGTTTATATTTAAAATAACTTGGTATCTTTAACACGCACGCACACACACACACACACCTATATATATATATATATATATATATATAAACAATAAACTAGATTTTTATTTAATTCAGGTAAATCATGTAAGTTAAGAAAACAAACTATGAAACAATTACAGCATAAAATTATAAAAGTTACAAATTGTACGTGTACAATTTGAAATTTTTATTTAAGTGCACAGCGTGTTGCTCGCATATGCAAGCAACTATTTGCACTTACTGTTGACTCAGCAATAATACTGTCTTGGATTTCATGTTCAGTTTGTTTGAAAGTTCGAATTGCAGATTTATTTAAATTCAAAGTTCTTGCAACTCCTGGTTTTTCTCCATTTTTCATCCAATCCAAGATTTTAATTTTTCTTCGAGAAAAATTAATTTCCTTTTCAATGTTTTTTTTTTGTTTTCCATTTCGTTGCAGTTTTAGTGGCCGTTACTATTAAAAATAATTTGTTCACATAAAAAAAGTACATATTAATTATGTATGTAACTCTCCAGAAAATAAAATCATCATCATCAACAACCATGGATCTAGTGCCCTTATGTGTCCGATGCCATCTTGACATGATTCCTCCACTGCATTCTATTCTTTGCAAGATGACTCAGTCCGTGCATACAGCCTCCGCACCATTTCACAATGTCATCGCCCCATTCGCTGTTTGGTCTTCCTTTTTTGTTCTTTCCTTCAATCATCCCAAACAGCAGCATTTTTATTTTCCTCTCATTGTCCATTCTACATAGAAAATAAAGTGCTCAGCTTGAAATTAACAATCTTATGATTTTTAATGTTCTTTCATGGTAGAAAATGAAGACAATTTTCAACAATTGACACTTTGTATGGTAAACAGTTGACGCTAGACAGAACAAATATGTACATGCATGCTAAAAGGTATTTCCCCTAATATAAATTCGCTACTTATAACTACATGTGCGATACGGAGAGACAAATTTAATGAAAATAAAATTTGTTTTTTAAGTAGTGCAATGAAAAATATATGAAAAGATAAAAGGTTACTACAATTTGTAGGCCATGTTATATCGAAACCGCATTGTATAAGTACAGCGTTATATGAGGGCTACTTGTATTCTGATAATGCTTTCCATTCACGCACAATTCTCCATGTAAAAAATGTATTCCCCACATCCCTCTTCACAACATTGCTGCATAACTTCCAGGGATGGCCTCTGGTTCTTCCACACTCATCTTTTACTCTTTTTATAATTCTCTCTGCATTAAATCAATAATATCCCCTCACTAACTAAATTGTCTTTATCATATCACCTCTTTTCCTCCTATCCACTAAACTCCTCAATCCAAATTTCTTCAAACTCTCTCTCCATAGCCAACATTCCAGGGCAGTGACTTAGCCACTCGTCTCTGGACTCTCTTCAATGTTTGAACACCACAATGAAAAACCAGTGACCAAATCTGAGCACAGTAGTGAAAGTGTGGCCTGACCAGTGCTTTATACAGTGCACAATCATCTCCTTATCCTTACACGTGCAGTCTTCGTAACACATGTAAGTATGGCCTATAATCTTCAGTCTGCTGTCACCCATCACTCTGAGATCACGAACCTCATCCACTTCATGAATTACAGTGCCATCAAAATAGTACACATAAGATATATAAACAAACTGCAATAGGCTCTCCTATATAACTTATACGAAATACACATACTTTTATCTTGAACACTTAGAAGAAAACATCTTCTCTCTTGACTCAAAACTAGGAATTTGTTTGCACTACATCGATGATGCCTTTGCAGTTTGGAGTCTCACAGAATCACCCATTTCTACAAAAAATTACCACCTTACTGGATGTGCAGAACCAGGGAAACTAGAACTACCAAGGAGAGGGGGGGGGGAGTGGATATGCAGACATCAGTGAGACAGTTGAGTGTAAAAATGTATATAATGTACTAGAGCCAGCACTAAGGACAAAAAATGGGAATGGGACATTTAGAATAACGCATCAAGATAGGGGTGGGACAAAGGGATCACTGCATTTCATGTATGTTAATGCCAGCAGTATTAGGAACAAGAAGAGAGAATTTTTGGCCTTGATTGGCTTTTCCTGGCCACAGGTTATTGGCATTAGTGAAACATGGCTGACGGAAGATGATATAGTTAGTGGGATAGAATGTGTAGGTTATAGTGTGTTTAGGAGGGACAGAAAGAATAAAAATGGAGAAGGGTGTTATTGATGATAGCTGATGAACTGCAGCCAAGGAGAATTGAAGTTGTATTCAGGATAGTGAAAGGAGCTCATTTGAGGTTATTTGGTGTGAGATTGAGACTGGCAGAATAAAATATACAGTTGGGTGCTGCTATAGACCAGGTGATGGAATAGATGGTGGAGATAGTATGCATAAACAAATTGATGAAATGAGTGGAAGGAGGAGAGGACACATGTGAGGAAGGAAATGGATTTTATTCATTTATTAAGGGATAACTATCTGAGACAGCATGTAATTGAAAATACTAGGGGTGTGAGAGTGCTTGACGTGGTAATAGCATTTCACAATTTGACTGTAATGAATATGACCATGTTGCCAACTATTGGTGAGAGTGATCATAAGGTCTTGACCTGGGAGGTGGCTAAAGGTGTGGAATTTTTGATTAAGACAGGGTGTATGTGGAATTACTGTGCTGGCAAGTATGACAAGCATAGGAGATTGCTTGGATCAGGGCCATGGCATATACAACTGCAAGGGATGGACGTCGATAGAGCATGGGAAGTGGTCAAGGAGCATTTACAGGAGGTTATGGCTTATTGTATACCTAGGGTCCGAATAGTAAAACAAGTAGGGGTTAAATGGATGAATAACACCATTGAGCTTGAGCTTCAAAAAAAGAAACAACTGTGGAGGGAATTTAAAGAAAGGGGTGACCTGCAGGTTCACGAATGGTGTAAAGTGCAGGCCAGAAGGGTAACGAGTGTGGTAAAAACAGCAAAAGCTGATTTTTAAAGGAAACTAGCTATGCAAGCAAAAGAGAATCCCAAACAGTTCTTTCAATATGCTGCAAGCAAGAAAAAAACTGTACATGGCAAAATGATTTTAAGGAATGACGTTGGTAAGGAGGTCACTGAATCAGTCGATATAGTGGAGTTACTGAGTGCGCACTTTGCAAAAGTATATCATCCAGGTGGTGACATTGAAAAAATGAAGGAACCATTAGTTTATACGGGAATTGTGATGAATGAAGTGGAGGTGAATAGTCTATTACAGAACCTTAATGTGAATACATCTGTGGGATTGGATGGTATATCGGCACCGGTCTTGCGTGAAGTGGCTAAGGAATTATCAGTGCCCTTGACCATGTTGTTTAATCTGAGTCTTGGGTCTGGTTTAGTCCCGAAGGTGTGGAAAGAGGGGAAAATAGTTTCACTGCATAAAGGAGGATCCAAGACTATGGTTGCAAATTACCGACCGATGAGCATGTCAGAAGTCATTGTCAAGGTCTTGGAGAAAGTAGTCAAGGGAAAAATACAGGAATGGATTGATGAAAATGGGATACAGTACGGGAGGACAGCATGGCTTTGTGAAGGGTAGATCATGCCTCAGTAACTTGCTCAAGTTTTATAACAAGGTGACGGCTGAACTGGATAAGGGAAATGGGTTTACAGTGATACTACTGGACCTGGCAAAGGCGTTTGCCAGGATACCACATGGAATTCTAATCCGTAAACTACAACATATGGGAATAGATATAGGGTTGGTGAGATGGATAGGTGGGTGGTTGATGGAGAGATATCAAAGAGTAGTTTATTCAGGAATAGAATCCAAAAGACGGCCTGTGACTAGTGGTGTGCCGCAGGATTCTGTTCTTCGACCACTGCTGTTTAATCTGTTCATTAACGATATAGGGAAGGATCTAAGTGGAACAGTTCATTTGTTCGCTGATGATGCAAAGTTGGGTAGGGCGATAGTGAATGCAGAAGATGTCAAAGTCTTGCAGGATGACTTAGATAGATTGGAGTTCTGGGTTAAGGAGAATCGATGTCAATTTAATGTGACAAAATGTAAGGTTAGGCATTTTGGGGTGAAAAGATTAGCAGCAGTATACCACATTGGTGGAACTATACTCCAAGAGATTGATGAGGCCAGGGACTTGGGAGTGTTGGTGGATAGGGAGATGAAGTTTAGGGGGCACATTGCGAAAATAGCTAAATCAGCTCATCAACTCACTTGGTTGTTGAAAAATATCTTGACGAGCAGAGACAAGCAAGCTCTGTACCGAGTCTTGATAAGACCTCATCTCGACTTCTGTGCCCAGATTTGGTCACCTCGGTTCCTTCTTGATAGGGAGGAGGTGGAGAGGATCCAGAGGCAAGTGACTAAGATGATAGCAGGTCTGTGGAATGAACCATATGAGAACAGGTTGAAGATTTGTATGTTGCAGAAACTAGTTGATAGGCGGAAAAGGGGAGATATGATTGAGATATTCAAATTGCTAAAAGGATTCTATAGGATTAATTCAGAGGATATTTTTGAGATCAGGACTGGTGGTGGGAGAACTAGGGAACACGTATGGAAGCTGGGCAAGAGTGTGGTTAGCAGGGGTGTTAGAGCTGGGTTCTTTACTTTTAGAATGGTAAATGAGTGGAATAAGCTGTCAGAGTCTGTTGTGGGTGCTATGACGGTGAACGAGTTCAAGGCAAGGTATGATAGATACTGTGAAAATGTTGTATAGTTGTGTGGACATGATGTTTAGGGCCTCCATCGATGAGTCTAAGGACTTCCTAGAGTAGCCCGAAATAATAATTATAATAATAATAACAATAATAATAATAATCCTAGTACTAAGTTTACACTAGAAAATGAATCATCAGATGGTATTTCCTTCCTAGATATACACATCCAACATAAGCAAGATGGATCTATCTCCACTTCTCTTTATCCAAAACCAGCTTTTTCAGTTCATTATATCCACAATATATCAGTCCACCATCCATACATCTCAAAAGTATGGCATCATAAAATTCCTAATATCAGGAGCACACATAATTTGTCCTTCAGCAGAATCGCTAAAATAAGAACTGGAAATTTTCAATGAAACATCCTTGCTAAATGGATATAATCCAAGAATAACTCAAAAAATAATTAACCACTCTCCATACAGCTTCCTAGACAAGAAAAAGCCCATAGCACTCCTACACCATATATTAAAGGCATCTCTGAATGCATGGCAAAATTTATGGGGAAAAAATTAACTCATCGCTGTTTGTACTGACCTTGTTCATATGTTCATTAAGCCATAAACAAGTGACCATATACATAGAAGGATTCCAATTTGACGTATATAATTTTGACCAGGTCTGGCACAAAGGCTTACTGACCAAACCACCATTGTTTTGTTTGTCCCAGGACTCCAGTAGTTGGATTGCCAGCTTTCTGTCTTCATGCACAGTATTTGTGGTGGTGGATGATTCCTTATCTTATCTCCATTCAACTAATGCCCGGGTACCACAAAGTTCTGTCCTCTCCCCAAACCTCTTCCTGCTATATATCAATGAACTACTTCAGCTGACCTCCTACCCAATACACATTTTTGCAGATGACAGCACATTGCACTCCTCCCTTTCATTTGATAAACCTTACTCTATACAAATAACCTCAACCTACAGAATATTGATCGCCACTTCCCTCAATTTTTATCCCCAAGCCATCCTCCAATGTGGTTCAGATAACCTCATCAATTTGAATGCTAATAAATCTTAGTTCTGTCTTATCTTTCATAAAATAGAATCATTTACTCCCAGTATTATTTTTGACAACATCCAAATTCCCAGACAATTTGAGACTTCTCTTCTTGGAATTTCCCTGATATCAAGCCTATCCTGTCATAAACACATCACAACCATTGCATTCTCAGCTTCTAAAAAACTAGGTTTTCTCTTTTGCTTAAGACATTATTTCACCCCTGAACAGCTGTAAACTTTATACAAATCACAAGTCTTCCCAGCTATTTAATACTGCTCTCACATATGGAGCAGTACCGTTAAAAGCTCCCTCAAAATGCTTGCCTCAATAAAGAGGAGAGCAAATAGACTTATTAATGACCTATCTCTTACTAACTCACCCCCCACACACACACATTTGCACAGGCATTTGGTTTATGCTCTGTGTATATTCTACAAATATTTCCATGGGAAATGTTCATCTGAAATAGCATTAATAATTCCCCCACTTAATACTAAGCTCATTGGAACACATGCAGCTGCTGCTCAACATCCCTTCACAGTGCACCTAGAAACAAACATAAGTTTCTTTTCTTCCTCCATCATCCCTGCAACTGCATATTGTGGAACATTCTTTCCTCTGTTGTGTTTCCCATTGTATTATAGGCAATAAAGTACTATAAGTTGATCAACCAGCCTCTCAAACATGAGCTGAACATAAAAAAAATCCCACAATGCAAAACACATCAAAAAGGAAGGGTGCTTCACATTAGGAGATACTTGTAGTATCTCCTAATGTGAAGTTTGCTTTGCTAAGCAATAGTTTGCTTTGTAACCAAGTGTTTATCAGTAATCTGAGGTATGCTGATGATACAGTACTTCTTTGTAATGACACGGAAGAACTAGGACAAATTCTTGACAAAGTTAACAAGATCAGTAATAACAGAGGACTTCAACTAAATCCTAGCAAGACAAAGATTATGGTTCTCAAAAGAAATGCAAACAGGGAAGCTCTTGAGAAACAAGTGTACTTTAATGGAAAAAGAATTGAGGAAGTCAGCAACTTTGAGTACCTGGGATCCATTATTAATGTGAAGAATTGCTGTTCAGGAGACATGAGGAAGGTTAGGAATGGCTAAAACAACAGCCAGAGACTTTTTTAAAATCTGGAAGGATAGATTTTTCCACATGGGAATAAAGTTGAGGATTTTGAGTGCAGTTGTTTTTCCAACAGTGACTTATGGATGTGAGACTTGGAACCTAAAGAATCAGAAAAGAAAAGGATATCTGCTTTTGAGATGTGGTGTTAAAGAAGGTTGTTGAGGATACCATATACTGAAAGGAGTACAAATAAGAGGCAAGAGGAAAATCAGAGGAAAATGAAGAAAAGGTCAGTAGAACTTTAAGGCTCTATAAGGATATTGACAAGAGAAAATTAAAATATTTTGGACACATTGAAAGGATGGAAGGACTTCTCAAAACAGTAACAGAAGGTAAAGTTCCTGGAAAAAGAGGAAGTGGTAGACCATCAATGACATGGATGGATGGTCTGTGTGTTTGTGCAGCAACTAATCTTCAGAGAGTTGAATTCTTCAGAAAAGCAAACAAGAGGACTACATGGCGAGGCCTGGAACATCACCGAGCATCAGAGTGACCATATGGCATCAGTGGATGCCCAGTGAACATACGTATATGTAGATAGATAGATTGTAACCAAGTGAAATAACTATCTACAAGCATCCTACTCTCGCTCAATATTCACCAATCCAGTCAATGCCATCCTCCAAATCTGCTACACCTCTTAATGTTATATCCATCTCTACCTACATGATGTACATTATCAAAAATCTTCCTATGTCAGTCCATTTAATGATTATCACCAGCTAAAATATCTCAACTGCATCATTTCTTCCACTTCTGCAGATTATGTGGCCATAGTCTAAACTTATAATCAACATTCTGCAGTCTCAATATCATTTTGTTAAATGCCTGTATACCTTCATCGAAGTCACTTCCTCTCCCTTAAATTCTGTTGACTAGGTCAGCTTACATTAATCTAGATATGGTCTGATCGAGGCCTTATACAATGGCACTGTCACACTTTTATCTCTACTGGGTCAATGTCCACTCAAGTGCTGCAGTAGTCTTCTAAATTGTCTTCAAAATTTTGCAATATATTCCCTGAACTTGAAATTTCTGTCTACCATTACCACAAGATTCCTTGCATCCCTACTTATTCCAGCATTGATCTGCCAACAAAGCACAGAGTCTTTTAATCTGTGTATCTCAAATTTCAAACCATTACATTTAACACATTCATGTCGGGACTGTGTTTTGCACTTACTTGACCAATGTCCTTTCTGCATCAGGCTGGTGCATTTTTACACATTTGTCAATATATATATATATATATATATATAAATGTGTGTGTGGCACCCCTGTTTCAAGTTTATTTGCAGCGACAATTTCATGTAAAACATATTTATGATCTTTCTTTCTTATAGTATAGAAAGTTTACAGAATATAGATATACATAAAACATTTATATATATATATATATACTCTATAATATAAAATGATAAGCCTTTTTATGAAACGTTTTTATGTAACCTTTTTGTGAAACGTTTTTTTTCGAGTTATTTGAAACGTTTTGAATCTCAGGGGCTACCCTAAGTGTCGCGTCTTCAAAATCCGAGTCATCAGAATTCAAGGAGAAACAGCCTACCAGTCCGGAACTCGAGGGTTCGGGGGCCATGGGCACCAGGGGGAGGGCAGAGCTACACTTTCGAGTTTTCAAAATTCGAGTCATCAGAATTCAAGAACTGGCCTACCAGTCCGAACTCTGGCCTACCAGTCCAAAGACTTCTTGGTTTCGAATCTAGTCGACAACTAGAGGAAATTTTTTTTAGCCTTTTTTCGACTGGTTCCCGAGTTAGTTGATCTCTGGCATGGAGAAGCGGTTTTTTCTCATGGAAACTCGGGTTTCTTGAGTTTACGGGACGAAAACTCAAGAAACCCGAGAAACTCAAGAAACCATAGAACCCACACTATTTCAGACATTAAATATATTGTGTTAGGGTTAGGGAGCACAACATGGCGCCACTTTTTGACGTCTCTTCACTTCTCTTCGTAGCTATCTCTGATTGGATACCAGTGAAGATTGAACTAACCACTCAGTCCCCTAAATGTTAGATAGGGCTAAAACGGCCTCACCTACTCCCTATACGGGAATAAAAGGCATTAGCTGATTATACTGTCTTTGCATTATCTACAAATTATATATGAAGATATTTCCATGTTACGATTATAATATCATTGCATTATCTGCAAACTCATCAAACAGAAACAAAGGCAATCATTGCAATCAGTAGTTCTCCCTCTCATCTCTAGAAATATGGTGTTGCAGTTGCATATATAATAGTATGATAAATGACATGTATATTTTTTATTTATATTTTATACATTTTTTTAAAATTTAATGAAACATTATTTTCAGTAAAGAGATGATGAAATTATACCGATTGGAAGGAAGTATTTGTGTGCATCCATATTACCAATGACTTCATTGACTTTGCGATTATTTCATATACTGGTGCTGAATATTAATATTTACATAAAAAAGGTTCCCATGACCAAAGTGATGAAAAAGAAATCAGACTAAAGGGAAAATAATCAGATACTTCGGTTCCCATGACCAAAGTGATGAAAAAGAAATCAGACTAAAGGGAAAATAATCAGATACTTCGGTATTGCTCATTTACTTACTCCTTTATTTCAATCTCAGAGTTGGATATCCTGATTTTGTGTAAAGCTTCACAATTCTTCATTACACCTTCATAGTTCTTTATTTACCTCAGGTGATTTAGGATTAGCATGGCGATCGTATTCGTTTAGGAGGGTTAACTAGTCTTCTTCTTCTTCTTCTTCTTATTATTATTATTATTACCCCAATACTCCAAGACTCATCTGGGAAGTCCTTTTATCATACACACAGATCATCGTACTGCGCTTTAAACACACTCAAATTCTCTGCAGAATTTGAGCGTGTTTAAAGAAATGCCTTGCACTCTCAAGCAAGGCATTCACAACTCTGCATGCAAAAAATCTGCTTCTCACTCCCCTACTCACACCCTCATTATACAGTTTCCAGGAATGACCTCTGGTCATCCCTGATCTCCAACTGTTTTCTGTAGAACCTCTTCAACATTGATCTGATAAAACCCCTTACTCACTTGTAGGTCTCTATCATATCTCCCATCTTCCTCCTACCCAATAGACTGTAAATTGCATCTTCTCAATCTTTCCTCTATTCCATATTCCATAGGTTAAACGTTTCCTTAGTCAGTCGCCTATGGACTCTTTCCAGCATCTTTTTGTCCTTTTGGAAACCAAGTGACCAAAACTGAGCACAGTAGTCCATGTGTAGCCTAATCAAAGCCTTATAAAATGGAACAAGAATTTCCCTACTTCCACAAGTCAGTGTCATCTGCATCATTCCCGGATGTCTTTGTGTTGTCTTCACAATTTTGGCTATGCGTCCACTAAATTTCAGATCTTTATCCACTATCACCCGAAGATCTCTTATTTCCTCCACTTACTACAATATATCCTCAACAAGCATAAATTCTGCATCCAATTTTTCTTTTTCAAATTTTAAAACCTTACATTTTGCAACATTGAACTCACATCCCCATTCCCATGCCTAATCACTCAGTTTATTCACGTCTTCTTGTAAGGCCACAACATCTTCTTTACTTTCTTCATAGTTCATCCCAACTTTTCATCATATGCAAACAACTGAATATCTCCATCCAAATCTTTGCTAATATTAATATACAAGTTAAATAGTAATGATCCTAAAACAGACCCCATGAGGTACGCCACTACTGACTTTCCTTTTCCGGTATATTGCCTCCCCATACACAACTTGCTGATACCTATCAGATAGCCAGTATCTGATCCAATGCCCTAATTTAATATCCAACCCCATCTGCTCTAGTTTGACTGCCAACTTATCATAAGGTACTCTATCAAAAGCCTTTGTGAAATCCAAGTATATTACTGTTTATCCTTCTCCTTTGTCCAAGGACGCAATCACTTTATTGTAATAAGTAAGTAAATTACTAAAACATGACCTTCCTTTAGCAAACCCATGCTGTCAATCAAAGATAATGTCATTGCTGCCACCCCAATTCTAGATCCTAGTTCTCACCAGCTTCTTCAACAACTTTGGTGGCACAATCTTGTCCTCCTTCCACTCCTTAGAAATTTGACCCACTGCAAGACTCGTATTAAAACAAATATGTCAAGACCGGTGTCAACTCCCTGGCACATTCTTTCAGAATACATGGTGATATATTATCAAAACCCACAGCCTTATTAACATCTAGTGTGCTCAACTTCCCATACATCTTTTGCTCACTTCAAGTCAGTCTCTCCTCCCATCATCAACTGCACTCAATCTCTCCATGAAGTCATATTCATATTCACAAGATTGAAAGACCGTTACGAACTGCTCATTTAGTATCTCCACCACACATTCCTCATCAGCTGTCTTTATACCATTTTCTCCATTCAATGTCATCCTTCCATAATCATTTTCTCTTTTGATGGCTACATATCGAAAGAGCTCCTCAGGATTCTTTTTGGCTTCATTAGGTAACTGCTGTTCATACCTCTCTTTAGCTACCCTCACCAACCAAGTCACCCATTTTAGATTGCTGGCAACACCCACGTAATCCTTTCACCATTACTCTCACCAATTGGTGGGTGATTGGACACCTCATTTATAATTAAATCTGATGAGATGATGAAATCTAAGACCCTCAATCCTCATGTTCCCCCCCCCCCCCCGTTACATACTGTCTGAGGTAGTTGTGCCTCAAAAACTTAACTCAATTTCTTTACTTCCAGTTGATATCTCATCATCCCAGTTTATGTTGCCATAATTAAAATCACCCATAATGATCACCCTTTTCTTGTCTTTCCTTAGTTTCTTGGAAAAAATATGAAACTAGACTTTCCTTATTCTGGATTAAAGAAGAGGAGGTATAGATTTCAGATCATAGAAATTTCTTTAAAAAAGGTTTCTCATATTCATTATACTGGAATAGGTTTTAAAGATATTTTATTGCATTTCCTGCTATTATAAAACTTTTAGTTTTTTTGCTTGCACCTGTGCAGTATGGGGGTGGTGTTGGTTTGCATTCAGGAGAATTTATTCAGTATTACAAAGTTATTCATAAGCATGAATAATTGTAAAATGATGTATAATGTACCAGTATTCTATATAGAATACAAATTATTATTATTATTATTATCTGAGACCTCCAGGGATTAAATTTTGCATTGAGGAAGGTTCTACATCACCCGAACCAGCTGCCATACCTTCTCTTACACTTATTCACCAATTCAAGATGCAAACTGTTCCACTCACTCACCACTCGGTGAGAGAAAAATATTGCTCTTATTCCTTTCATCTTCCTTATAACAAAATTTTTCAGTATATGGAAAATGGGTATAGAACACAGCAAAAAAACTTAATTTCTATGGATGCCTTAATGTTCTCTCTCTTCATCTTCCATATAATGAAAAATTTCATCAAATGATATCCCATAACATCCATTAAGAAGTTTATGGATCATCATTATATCACTCCTCTTTTCCTGTTAATTAAAGTCCAAAGTCCTCATAATCTATTTTCCATAAACCAATTATAAGCTTTGTAACTCTCCTTTGCACCCTTTCCATAGTTTCTTTATTCCAATTGGAACCCAAGAGACCAAATATGCACATAGTGGCCTATGTGTAGTTTTATTAAAGTTTTGTAAAGAGGCAAAATCACTTCGTTATTCTTATATGTCAAGTTTTGTTTCAACATCGCAGTTATCCTCTGAGTCGTAGTTGCAATTTTTGTTAGGTCACCTTTGAACGTCAAATTCCTATCCACCATAACACCAAGTTACTAGCCTAATCAGTGTCTTTTAGCATAATGCCACTAATATTATTATTATTATTACATAACACCTCTAGGGAGTCCAAAGATTCATCAGGGGAGGGCACCTAGTGTACAATTCTCTCTCTCTCCACCAACCACAACTACCATCATCATCTACACCATTGTCATCTACCACCCACCACTAGATTTTCACAGACAATCACAAAATCCATGACCATGGTGGGATTCGAACCTGCAGCCTTTTGGCTGGAGAGCGGATACGCAAACCACTCAGCCAACCAGGCAGGCCATATAATATGCTATTGAAAGCCTCATGATGCTAAACTGCATAACTTTACACAAACTAGCATAAACTGAACTTGCTATTATTTGCCCAGATTTCAAACCCATTCAAATCACTCTCTAAATGCAGGATATTACTAGCATCGCTGATTGCCCTGCCTATCTTCGCATCTTCAGCAAACATTTGAACATATCCTTTTAGATTCTTCCCAATGTCATAAATGTATAGATTGAATAACAGTAGTCCAATGACTGATTCCAGGAGTACACCACTCCACTGGTCACGTTAAATCTGGCAGATTTCCTCCCCCCCCACCTCGGTGTATCACTTTTTGATAAATGTCTGTCAAATATTCACTTATCAGAGTCAAGAGTTTATATTCCAAAGCTGTTATTCTCCAATTTATCAAAGTGACTTTCATGTAATATCCTATTAAAAGCCTTAGCAAAATCCAACGTATCATAGCGTATGCATTCCCTTTATCAAATTCAGCTGCAACATTGTTATAAAATATGAGCATATTGCTAAAATATGACCTCCCTTAAGTAAACCTTTGTAAACTTGCAGAGTATAGCTTGTCTGTCAATCCATTTATGTATGCAATTCTTATCATCTTCACTAAAATCTTCACTACCATTTCAGAGACATTGACAGGTTAGTAGTTATTCAATTTTGCACTGCCTGTGAACAACGGAATTATCATATATTCTTTCCATTCATGTAGCATTTTTCCTGAGCTAAGACTAAAGTTACACAAATATGTCAAAGGCCTAGCCAACTTGGTTGAACATTTAGCATTCTTGCTTATATTCCATCTGTTCCTATTGCCAAATTCTTATCGAAGTTATGTCCGCATGGTTAGCCTAGTGGCTATGTACTTTGCAACCATATGCCTGGGAAAGGATTGTCCTAGGTCCAATTCTCGTCGACGAAGTGAGGAGCTTAAGGATCTTCCTCAGCCATAGCCTGGTAAGCCGAACTTGGGCGTGCACAGCAGGGGTTTTCCCCCAGTTTACCTTGGGGGGGGGGTTCATCCCGCAAGCAAGCAAACCGGCAGAACCGGTGCTAGGGTCTTTGCTGCCCACATGCAATTTCTATCTATGCACCACTGTAAAAATCCGGGTGTGTGTGGTTCTTTTACAATAATAAAAATTTAAATTATTTGAAACTTCTTAAATAAATTTTGACAGAGCAGCCACACGTTGGTTCGCTAAATGTAACGAACCAAGGGTGTTGACTAAACAGGATAATCGTTAAAAACCTGAATATTCAAAAAATTCTCAAAAGTTAAAGCAAATTTTGATAAAGCACTTCACTTTAATTGTTCAATATAATAATACAGGTATTAGAGCCTTCTCACAAACCCAAATTGCTAACAAAATTAAAATGAATTTTAATTAAAGTTAAAATTTATTTGAACTAAAGTTCAAAAATTCTTGCATTTTACAAATTACTAATTTCTTACTAAGTTGTAAAAAATTTTTAATAATTTTTATAAGTGGAACTATCTTTTAAGAAAATAAAAGAACCTTAAGACAGATGAGAAAATAAGAAAATATTCAGAAATAATTAGAATATTTAATATAAGTATTCAAAAAATAACATCTTTACAAAATAACAGAAAATAAATTAAATTACATAAATATACTTGAATTTTTTTTTATTCAAATTTTAGGGTTTATGATTTTATATTCACAAAATTAGAAATAATGGTCTTAACATCTATTTCCACACATATATCATTTTCAATAGCTATTAACGCCAAACTAACAACACCTTTTTTGTGACATACTTGTTCTTAAGTAGGTTTTAATCAATTTCAACTTGGAAAAGGAATGTTCACTGCTCGCTACACTAACAGGTAAGGTTAATAGTATTCTTAAAGCAATTGAAAAGTTAGGGAAAGATAAATTTTAGGACACAATAAAATTAAGTATATTGAAAGGGTTTTGAATATTTAAATTATCTTTCCAGAAAATATCCCAGAAAGCACATAACTTTTCATATAGTTCTATTGCATTTACGTTTTTATTGTCGCGGTCTTTCAAGAGAATCTCTAAACCTTCACAATTTTTTCGTAAATGTTCCTTATTAATTTGTAGTAATATATACAAGAAATTGAAATTATCATATGTTTTTAGTTGTTCAAAACGTTCTATTAACAAACACATTGAACGTCTAGAAGTAATATAAAACACATTCACTCTAAATTTATCTTCTGGCAATTGTGGCATTTCGTCATAGTCAAATTGTCATGACTTCTTTCATCGTCAAACTTCCGTTTTAAATTGTTGTTCTCCATCCAACTCTTCACTCAGTTCTTTTGCCGTTTTTATAACTTCTTTAAAATTTGTATCTGATCGATACTCTTGTAAGAATATTATGGAATAATATTTAGATTTTCGAATTTCTAATAAATTGTATTCCTGATGGTGTTACTTAAAGTTTCCAATTTTTCATTTTGACTGTCTTTACTCAAATAGTGTACCCTATTGTTTCATTGTAGGCCCTTCAAACATGATTTTCCATAACAGGATCAAACTTCGCAAATAGTTCAACTAATTTTAAAAAATTGCCGTTATTCTTTCATATAATTTATCAGCTGATCAACTAAAAGCTAAATTTTGGCTACCAAGGAATTTTATAATTTCAATCAAGTTATAAGAGAGCAAATAAATTTGTAGTTCTTTATTTTAGTATATAATGTTTGTGCTTCATGCTGAGTTTCTTTATTAAAATTTTCATTATTTAATCAAAAAGTGCATCGTGAATTTCTCCTATCTGATATCCTAGAGGGCAGATTGCATTAATTTTACTTTCCCATCGCGTTTCTGATGGCTGTTTCGATGTTGATTTTTTTACGAACTTTGCCCAACATTTGTAAGAGAATGAAAAGAACTTGTATATTTCTTGAATAATTGCAAAGAAACTAATTGTATCTGCATTCACTTTGGCTGCATCGTTAATGATTAAATTTAGAGCATGAGCAGCACATGGCACATAAAAAGCTTGATGATTTTTGTTCAAAAGACAATTTTGGAGCCCATATTTTTTCCCTTTCATATTTGCCCCATTGTCATACCCTTGACCTTGCATGTCTTCAATGGGAATGTTCCATTTTTCGATTTGTTCTATTATTGTTGCACATAAACCACATCCGTTCAAATCTGATATATCTGCAAAACCTAAAAGGTTTTCCCTCATCTTGACAATTCCATTGTCACAGGACACAAAGCGAATAATTTTCATTTGTTCTATTTTACTTGCATCAGGTGTGCAGTCTAAAATTATGGAATAATATTTAGATTTTCGAATTGATAATAATATGTATTCCTGATTGCATTACTTAAAGTTTCCAATATTTCATTTTGACTGTCTTTACTCAAATAGTGTACCCTATTGTTTCATTGTAGGCCCTTCAAATATAATTTTCCATAACGAGATCAAACTTTACAAATAGTTCTACTAATTTTTAAAAAATTGCCATTATTCCTTTCATATAATTTATCAGATGATCCACGAAAAAATAAATTTTGGCTACCAAGGAATTTTATAATTTCAATCAAGCGTTCTGTAACATTCATCCAATTTTTCTCCATTTCATATTCGTCCATTTCATACATGCTTTGAGCCTGGCAATCAATAGCAGTTTTTTTTTTTAAATTTTTATCAAGTTCTTTACATTTTAAGAAATTTTTCATGAGTTAAACTGGTCTCATGTCTATGCAAAGTTGTACTTACATTTCTCCAATTGTTATAACCTTTTACAAGACTACTTGATTCAGTAGGTGTGAAAAGTTTGCAACAAAAGCAAAATACAGAATTTAAAGTTTTGGAATAAATGAGCCATGTTCTTGGCATGAGCTCCCCGTTTTCCATTTTTCTATTATAGTACGTGTCACGAAATTTACAACCATATGTAGCTCTGGGATAAATTATATTTTTCATTTGAACAGGACCCATTTCAATTAAAACAACTCATACTTTTTCATCAATATTTCCCCATTCGCCTGGTTCTTCTAAATTTACAGAGTCTAACAATATGTTAGTTTCGTGGTCAACTACAACTAAATCTTCTCCTAACTCTTGTTCACTAAATCATGCATCTCGTTATCTTGTTAAATAGTTGCAATAGTACTTTCATGCAAACTGGATGATGTGCACGGTTCTTCAACTCTGATTACTGATGTATCGAGTTGGTTACAATCTGCATCAGAATATTTTAATATTTTAACAAATTTATTAAGAGCGTGATGCTTACGATTTTGTTCAGCGGATAACTTTTTTTTAATTTTTGATTCCATTTGTATTTTATACACACAAGAAATTATTACACAACATGACACAGAGACGAAATAATAGTCCACACAGCGCTACTGTCAATAGCCGACTGCCATGCGTACCATATGACTGGTTAACTAACAACAAATGTTTTGTACGAAAATTCGTTTTTGCGCATGAAATCTATTCACCGTTTCACTTTAGATAGACTGCAGTAGACAAAACATTCTGCAGACAAGTATTTAGCCTGCTCTTGCTGCAAAATTGTAAACATCCAGCTGATCAAAGCAGTGGCAATATACAATATTTTAAAATTTTTATTCCGTGTATCCAGCCTTATTTATTTTAATATTGATCATTCTAAGAATTTTTTGTTTTTATGATAAAATTTTGTTTTTAAAAAGGAACTTATGAACCTGCTACGAAGAGGGTGGCGGTGCCCTCTTCGTTGCGGTGCCCGCATGCACCGCATGCCCACTTCTGCTGGCCCTGCAAACTGGGCCCTGTGAATACAGACAGATACAGTCAAGAATACTTAAGACAATCCCTCCAGCCATAGGTCTGAATTGTCAGCTATGCCAGTCCCGAGCCAGGATTAAAATGGGGGGAATGAGGTGGTACCATACCTCCATGTAAAAGGGGCTCAAGGCCATTCTATCGCCATACGAAATGAATGAATCGAAGTTATGTAACAGCTCTTCACCCTCATTCTCCCATACTTCGATCTCTTCATCCACTGTGGTAGCAGCAGAACTGTCCACCATGTTAGACGTAATTAGTTGACGTATCATAGGAAAGTGAGCACTCATTTATTGAACATTCTTATCAGCTTCAGAAAAAAAAAAAGAGTAGCATGTGCATTCCGTAAAAAGTTACTCTTCCAAATTCATTCTTTCTTGTACATTATTATTATTATTATTACTATTAATGAAACACAATATATTCATTCAGGCTTCCAGTTCAGCGACGCATCAATACATTCCAAGTTATTGTGTGTGTGTGTGTGTGTGTGTGTGTGTGTGTGTGTGTGTGTGTGTGTGTGTGTGTGTGTGTGTGTGTGTGTGTGTGTGTGTGTGTGTGTGTGTGTGTGCGCGTGCGCGCACATGCGAATGTCTCAATCATAGATTTCACAGCTTCCCAACACAGCAAAAAAAAAAAAAAACAATACATAATAACCAACTGGTATCATCCTCAGATAAGTTTACATATAAGCTTCGAGGATGAAAGCAAAGAAATTAGTTCTCATCCAAGATGTATCATATGTAACCAAATGCATGTAATGTATGTATCACATGAAAACCAATGTATGTGTTATATGTAAACCAATGTACGTAATGTAAATATCAAATGTAAACAAATGTAAGTAATGTATCATATGTAAACAAATGTATGTAATGTATATAATAACTGTAACAAATGTATGCAATGTAATAAAAAAAAAAAATTCTTTTAAATTTAAATCATGAGTTTACACTGTATGTTTGTGAGAATAAGGAAATATAATATTTAGATTGCATATGTGTAAATACTGTTGTATAATCACACCTTTTCAAACTTGGAAAAAAAAAAATAGTAAACTACAACATGTAATATTATACAACTTATGTAACTCTGAACAATATAATTGTAAATTATTATTGTGATTGTTATTTAAAAAAAAAAAAAACTGTTGGCATCATTAGTATTTAAAATCTCGTTATTTGTAGCACAAAGTGCTGAAACTTGTAAAATAATATACTGAATAGATGATCATTGTACATATGTAAATATTTGAAAGAACAATAAAAAAAAATAAAATAAAATTAATATTAATACTTCCATGGAGTCAGAGGCTCATCATGGGAAGAACACACAATTTCACAGAAAGCTCGTTCAAACATGCCTTAAAATGATTCAATGTGTCTACATTCACACACAATGCATTCCCCTCACCAACCACTCTCCATGAAAAGAATCTGCTCCTCATTCCTCTCCTCCTTTCATTATACAGTTTCCAGGGATTGCCTCTTGTTCTATCCACCTCTCCAATTCAAAGAATGGCGAAGGGGGATAGAACATTCTCCCATTCTGGGTATGCAGCATAACAATAAAATTCTTTTGAATTGCCTTTAGCCTGCACAGCCAATTTATTTTCATACTCTGATTTAGCTTTCTGCACAATATCAAGGGTAATCCCAAAGAGTTCTTCTGCTATGTAGTAAGTAACAGAAATAATGACTTTGGAAGGATAACCTTAGTGGGTGCGTTATGGTATCGAGTTGAGCAATTCCGATGTAATAGTAGAGCTACTGGTGATCACTTTTCAAAAGTCTATCACCAAAGTAAGGATATCTCTGTACCTGTAGCAATGGCTGATGTGAGTATTGAATTTAAAAATTCAAAGGTTCTTAGTATATTGTGAAATTTAAATGCAAACACTGCTTTAGTTTTAAATGGAATGTCAGCTCAGGTGTTGCTTGAGTGTGCAAAGGAATTGTGAATGCCTCTTATTTGGTTATTTAACTTACGTATGAACTCTGGTATGGTCCCTAGGGAGTGGAAGGAAGGCAAAGTAGTCCCTTTGCATAAAGGTGACTCTAAAACTGAGGTAGTTAATTACAGACCAATCACCATCTCGGTGGTCGTAAAAGTACTGTAAAAGTTGGTTAAAGACAAAATTCAAGAATGGGTGGATCAGGATATGATATTCTATAGGGGACAATATGGATTTGTTAAAGGTCAATCCTGCTTTAGCAATTTATTAGCTTTTTATAATAGAATGACATCTGTGTTGGACAAAAAAAAATGGCTACACAGTAGTTCTTCTGGATTTTGCTAAGGCTTTTGACACGATACCCATATAATACTTTTGTGCAAATTGGAGCAGATGGGAATGGGTACTAAAGTGGTGATATGGATAGGAGATAGCTCAGGGAGAGATACCAGAAGGTGGCAGATGGAGGAGCAGAGTCCAGGATGAGGCAGATAACAAGTGGTGTGATTCAGGACTGTGTGCTTGGGCCATTGATGTTTAATTTGTACATACATGATATAGGAAATGGCTTAAAAGGAGATCAGTTGTTTGCTGATGATGAAAAGTTGGGTAGCGCAATAAAAAATCAAGCTGATATTGTGAGTTTGCAGGATGATTAAAATAAGCTGGTGAAATTGGCAAAAGGAAATAGATATTAATTCAATGTGGAAAAGTGTAAAGTTATGCATTTTGGGATAAAAAGATTACGAGCTGTGTACTGCATTGATCAAATGGTACTCCAAGAGATTGATGAGGCTAGGGACTTAGGGGTATTGTGGATAGGGAGATAAAGTTCAGGGGATACATTGCTAAGGTGTCCAAGATTGCACATAGGATTACTTGGTTATTGAGGAACACACTAACATCCAGAGATAAAGAGGTTATTATTCCCCTTTATAAAGCGTTGATATTTCCACATTTGGATTACTGGGCTCAGGTCTGGATTCCATGGGGATGAGGAGGTTGTGGAGAGGGTTCAGAGGAGTGTGACTAAATTGGTGAGTGATGTAAAAATGCTCCTTACATTGATAGATTGAAGTCTTGCGGATTGCAGTGGTTATTTGATGGGCACAGAAGATGGGATATGATAGAAACATTTAAATCACTAAAAGGTTTTTATAAGATTGATGCAGGGGAAATGTTTCAGCTGTGTGATAGTGAAGGAAGAACAAGAGGTCATCCATGGAAATTAAAGAAAAGTGTGGTTAAGAAGGGTGTTAGGACGAGGTTTTTCTCCTGGAGAATGAATGAGTGAAATTCATTGCCTGACTCAGCTTTGAGTTCTTCGTATCTAAATGAATTCAAGAAGAGATATGATAAATACGGTAGATATGCTGGCCTGTTTGGCTGAGTGGTTAGAGAATCTGCTCTCCAGCTAAAAGGCTGCGGGTTCAAATCTCTCCGTGGGCAAAGATGTTTGTGATTGTCTTTGAAATTACTAGTTGTGATAGTCGGCAGTAGATGGCGTTGGTGTAAATGAAGGTAGTTGCAGTTGGTGGAGTGGTGGAGACTGACAATTGTAGAGTAGGTGCCCTCCCTAGATGAGTGTTTGGACTCCCTAGAGGTGCTACTCAATAATAATAACATTAACTGCCACATTGATAAAATATTATGTAAGGGAATTCATCCAGTGTGACATGTGTGGTGTGTATGCATTCCCAAAAGAGGCTAGAGTTTGGATAGATAAAGATAGTATCGGGAGATTGTGCCGAAAGTGAGGAATTGAAGAAGTGTGAGTCAAGTCGTGAGATAGTTGTAGAAGAAAGTCAGAATGTGAGAGAAAATAGTGGTTTGACAGTAAATTGTAATGTTGTACAAGAGAGCAGTGATGAAAGAGAGAGAGAGTGGAAGTAATTAAACAGAGAGAGAGAGAATGGTTTGAATGATGAAAAACATGAGAAATCAGCTGTAATGATTGAGATCGCATGGTTACACAAAGTAATACACAGGGTGAAGCAGTAGTTGGAACACCTGCAAACCTCTTTTTCGAACACCTCGGCAAACGAAAATAAGCAAGCATGCAAAAGGAATAATAAGCGTATGATTGGGAGTGTTTCTGAAATGAAGGAAAGAGAGTTGTACGGTGACTCGTTAGTAAGATGTCTGATAGATGATAGTTTGACTAAATCGTACTTACCGTGTGCAAAAATTAAGGATGTAAGTGTGAGTATCCGAGTGCAGAAGCAGAGGGTGAAAGAAATGATAGTCGTAGCAGGAACGAATGATTTCAAAGGAGATAAATTTGATATGAGAGAGGATGTGAAGGAATTATTAGAGGTAGCAAAAGAAAAGAGTAGTAGAGTTAGGATAGTGAGTGTGTTGCCCTGGTATGACAGAGAAGAGTTTAGAAGGATGGCCATAAACGCAAATGACTTTATGCGCAGGTTATGCATACGGTGTGTTGTGGAGTTTGTGGATGTGTGGAGTGAGTTTGATGGGAGAAAGGATTTGTACGAGATGGATAGTGTGCGAAGATTGGAAAAAGTGTTGTTGAGTGAAGTGAGAGCAGATGTGCAAAATCAGGGAAACTAGAACTATTAAGGAGGGGAGGAAGTGGATTGCAGACATCAGTGAGGCAGTTAAGTGTAAGAATGTTTACAATGTGCCTGAGCCAGTGCAAAGGACAAGAAATCAGAATGGGATAGTTAGTATAATGCATCAAAATAGGGGTGGGACAAAAGGACCTCGGCATTTCATGTATACTAATGCCAGGAGTATTAGGAACAAGAAGAGAGAATTTTTGGCCTTGGTTGGCTCTTCCTCGCCACAGGTATCGGCATTAGTGAAACATGGCTGACAGAGGATGATATAATTAGTGGGATAGACTGTGTAGGTTATAGTGTGTTCAGGAGGGACAGAGAGAATAAAATGAAGGAAGGAGTGTTATTGATGATAACAGATGAACTGCAACCAAGGAGAATAGAAGTTACATTGCAGGATAGTGAAAAGAGCTCATTTGAGGCTATGGGTGAGAGATTGAGACTGGCAGAATAAAATATACAGTTGGGTGCTGCTATAGACCAGGTGATGGAACAGATGGTGGAGATAGTATACCTAGGCAAATTGATGAAATGAGTGGAAGGAGGGTAATTATTATGGGAGATTTCGACTATGGTAACATTGATTGGAGGGAGGAGAGGACACATGGGAGGAACTAGATTTTATTCAGTTACTGAGGGATAACTATCTGAGACAGCATGTAATGGAAAATACTACGGGTTCGAGACTGCTTGACCTAGTAATAGCATCTGAGAATTTGACTGTAATGAATATGACCATGTTGCCAGCTATTGGTGAGAGTGATCATAGGGTTTGATGCCAGCTATTGGTGAGAGTGATCATAGGGTCTTGACCTGGGAGGTGGCTAAATGTGTGAAATTTTCGATTAAGACAGGGTACATGTGGAATTACCATGCTGGCAAGAACGAAAAGCTGAGAAGATTGCTTGGTTCAGTGCCATGGCCTGTAAAACTGCAAGGGCTGGATTTTGATAGGGCATGGGAAGTGGTCAAGGAGCATTTGCAAGAGGTTATGGCTGACTGTATACCAAGAGTCTGAATAGTAAATCAAGTAGGGGTTAAATGGATGAATAACACCACTAAACTTGAGTTGCAAAAAAATAAACAACTGTTGAAGGAATTTAAGGAGAAAGGTGACCTGCAGGCACATGAAATGTATAAAGCACAAGCCAGAAGGGTAACGAGTGTGGAGAGAAAGGCAAAAACGGATTATGAAAGGAAATTAGCTATGCAAGCTAAAGAGAATCCCAAATCTGCTAGAAAAAGAAAAACTGTACATGGCAGAATGATTTTAAGGAATGCCAATGGTAGGGAGGTCACTGAATCAGTCGATATAGTGGAATTACTGAGTGAGCACTTTGCAAGAGTATATCATCCAGATGGTGACATTGAAGGAATGAAGGAAAGATTAGTTTATATGGGAATTGTGGTGAATGAAGTGGAGTTGAATAGTCTATTACAGAACCTTAATGTGAATACATCTGTGGGATTGGATGGTATATCAGCACAGGTCTTACCTGAAGCAGCTAAAGAATTGTCAGTGCCCTTGACCTTATTGTTTAATCTGAGTCTCTGGTCAGGTGTAGTCCCAAAGGGGTGGAAAGAGGGGAAAATAGGTCCACTGTATAAAGGAGGATCCAAGACTACTGTTGCAAATTACTAACCGATCAGCATATCAGGAGTCGTGGTCAAGGTGTTGGAGAAAGTAGTCAAGAGAAAAATACAGGAGTGGATTGATGAAAATGAGATACTGTATGGGGGACAGCATAGCTTTGTGAACGGTAGATCATGCCTCAGTAACTTGCTCAGGTTTTATAACACAGTGATGGCTGAACTGCATAACGGTAATAGGTCTACAGTGATAGTGATGGACCTGGCTAAGGCAGTGTAATATTTCTGTGTCTTCTATTATTCTATTTATTTTACTTCCTTACTTAGTATTATTTCTTGTCCCCCCCCCCCCCACTTTTCTTCTGCTGCTAGATAGACTTCGTTTTTAAGATCTATCTGGCATGGAAATCCCTGAGCAATCGTACACAAATCAATTAAGAAATTTATTTAAATTCCGCCTGCGCCACTTAATTGATCTAATTTATGTTAACAGTCAGGGCGAGAAGAAGACAAAAAGTAATCTTACACTTCCACACAAATATCCAAAAATGCAAGTCGTGGTTCGCTGTTATAATTTACTCCCGCAGGTTCGTTATTTATTTTCGGGATAGTACATTGACTTAGGAATTAGAATCAGGCAATTGTAAAAACAAAACATTTATTTTGACTTCAAAGACATCATACAAAGCATAGAAAGAATGATTAAATACTAAATTAAACAAAATGAACCATTAACTCACTATCTGAACATCATAGATTATAACTTGTTTAAGCCTTTGGCTCTTCACATATCTAATAGATTATAACTCTTTTACTAGCAAAATCACTCAATCTTACTTATCACAGAATATCCTCTATGGAAGAAATATAGCTAATAAGCATACACAATTGTTATAGGAACGTTAACAGAGTTAATTCTCTTCCATTATATTTACTTCTTAATTAATTAGGACTAATTCAGGTATTGTGTCAAGCATCTCGAGAATCAGATAACGTTAACAAAACAAGTTCTTCAAAAAATCAAGACATTCAATTCACATATAGCCGCCAGTTAACAATTAGTCTCTTTCTTTCTATTTACGAATTCTGGACACCATCATATCACATACTTTAAAACAAAACAAGGGCTTACTTGTTAACAATTTCCCGAGAGGAAAGTTCGATTCCTTAATGATACACAGTGGCCACTTCTATCAGGTCAAATCCTTGATAACCTTCGAATTATGCACTGGTGCCGTAGCTATCTGCAGCCTAGAGCGAGCGGGTGGCGAAAGTACATCAGGCATCAGCGGCGGGAAAAACAACCATCCTTCAACTCCAGAAGGAGCCCTCGTAGGTGCTGAGATAAAGTCCAGGAAAGGTCAGCCACAGGTCGAAAAAAGCTTTGAATCACGTGCTGTATTGCCCTTTTATTCAAATCATAGTTCTTTGTTCTCAATTCGGAATATTCCACGAGCAACGAATGAACCTACGTCATCGCAGGCCATTTGACCTTACAATCATTGTGGCGCTCAGCGCTAATCCGACTTATGACTTTTTAAGATCTTAGTAACATTTCTTTAGTGCAGGTGCACTTTTAACAGAATATACATCTTTACAATTCTTTTATTATTGCAACTACATAGTACATTCTTATATTTTATTATTCTAGACAAAAATTTAATCGTAAAATAATTAGCAAAAATTCGTTAAACAAAACTTATTTCTATTTTACAACAGGATACCACATGGAAGGCTAATCCGTAAAAAACAACATATGGGAATTGTTATGTCTGCTACCGTGTCATTTATTTTATTCTTATTTATTACTTCTCACTTATCTTACTTAGTTATAATCAGCTATTCCGTTGCCGACAAATTTATATTCTTTTAAGTCGACTGCATCAGCCGGCAACAGAATTCTGACACACAAATTTAGACTACTGGAAATAATATAGGGATCAAGTGGTTTGCAGTCGTGCTCCCCTTTTCTTAGTTGCTAACGAATTCCCCTTCTATTCATGCATGGTCTGTAATTTGACAAGTGGTAACTCAATTCTCAGAACAATGACAGACTCATGAGGTTTGAATCAAAGAAATACATTTATTTAGGCAAGTACATACATACACTTTAGTTAAAAAAATTTCAATTCTAAAAGAGCCTGAACTCCCCCCCCCCCTCTTAACTTAGATTGAGTTTCAATTATGGGGTCTTCCCTATCCTCCAGTTCTGCCTCCTTCCTACATTGGGTCTCGCAGAGCAGGGGTTTGTCTTTCTCCCCTTTGCATTCAAACTTCTGATCCTTCGTTCTGTTATCCTTTCTACCATGGAACAGAACACTTGCCTTGGGATAGTCACAAGAGAACCCCTGTTTCTTTAGGAAATCCTCACCTAGAATCATTTCCACGTATGAGCATGAGTTCTTGGGCAGAACGAGGAAGGTATGCCATGCATGTAGGCCTAGTCCCACCAATTCTATCTTTAACCTCACCCACTTTTGGGCATAAGTCACAGAGGGGGATATCCCTAAAAGTGTGATTGGTTTCCTCAATCTCTTAGATCTTAGTTTCATGCAGGTACCCAGTTCCCTGATGCAGTTCTCAGATATTGTAGAAATCTGGGAGCCTGTGTCTAAGAGTGTGTCTATGTCTTTTCTGCCTATTCTTGTTATTACGTTCATCCCTGTGAAATTTTCGTCCCCCTTTTCAAACGGTTTGACACAAATGTGAGATGTGGCCTCAGGTTGGTGCCTGACCCTTGAGGTTCCCTGTGCGGTAAATCAGTCATGAGCAATGTGTCCTAATTTATTACATCAGTAACATCTAGGGATCTCTCAGCGAAAATCTCGTCTAACCTCTCTGTCTAAAGATAAAGGAGAGTTCGATCCACGTTGGGCAGACATTTCTGTTAACCTTTCCATCAGGGACTCTAACTTATCAAGTACTGGCTGTTGTAACCTTTTTACTTCTCGATGAATGAGATCAGTTACCTTCTCTTCCTGAACCATTTGAGAACTCTTACTGTTGGAAGGATTGATCGTCAACTGACTGATTACTAAGTCAAGTCGTTCCATGAGCGGTTGTTGTAACTTTTCAACCTCCTGTCTGACCAAGGAGCAGACCTCATTGAAGTTACGCACATCAATATTGATCTTGCAGACAGATTCCGTTTTGTTTCTTTCTATATTTTCTTGCACTTCTCCACTTCTTTTTCTCTCCTTCCGTTCTTTGCCTCGGACATCTGTTATCTTCTTTCTTATCCTTTACAACGTTTATGTGATTTGCAGTGGCTGCTGGGTAGATGTCCTCAAGCAGTTGTTCTCTCTCTATGGCAGCATCATGGCATTCCTTTAGGTTGGATATGTCCTTTGCAAATGCCACCTCCCTTAGTTCCTGTCTCAAGCCTACTCTGAAAAGTTGGATCCAGTCCAAAGGGCGTTTCTCCTCCTCTTGTACACTCAGTGTGTTAGCACACGTGAGTAGCCTGTTATAATACTCATGCACGCTTTCTTTTTCTTTTGTTTTATACTCTAAAGCTTCCAGAGGTTAGGCCCCACTGTTTTTGTTTTTGAAAATTGTGAGGTTAGGATTTGCCTAAACCTCTGGTAGTCCATTGTATTTTTCAATAGTGGAGAGGAGTAGAAGAAGCTTTTTGCCTTTCCAGTTAACTTGCTGCGGAGCAGAATAAGCAACTGGAAGTCACTCTATCATCCTATTTTCCTAAGTTCCTCTAAGTAATCAAAATATGCCCCCACATCGTCAGATTCTTCGCCAGAGAACTGAGGGAAGATTTGTTTGGGATTTATGGTTTTAAAGAACTCTGGGTTGCTCATCTCGGTTGTAGTAGGTAGGGACATACTTACGCTCTTAGATTAACACTTTATTTTTAACTCAAAATTTAACTACTATACTTTCAATTCTTAAATAAGTTCTGTTTCTGAGATTGAGACCAACTTATTGTGCACATTAAATTTTCAAGCACATCTTGTCAACTGCTGTGCCACTGTTATGTCTGCTACCATGTCATTTATTCTTATTTATTACTTCTCACTTATCTTACTTAGTTATAATCTGCTAATCCATTGCCGACAAATTTATGTTCTTTTAAGTCGACTGCACCTGCCAGCAACAGAATTCTGACACACAAATTTAGACTACTGAAAACAATATAGGGATCAAGTGGTTTGCAGTCGTGGTCCCCTTTTCTTAGTTGCTAATGAATTCCCCTTCTATTCATGCATGGTCCATAATTTGACAAGTGGTAACTCAATTCTCAGATCAATGACAGACTCATGAGTGTGTCATTCTCAGAACAATGACAGACTCATGAGGTTTGAATCAAAGAAATACATTTATTTAGGCAAGTACATACACACACTTTAGTTAAAAAAATTTCAATTCTAAAAGAGCCTGAACTCCCCCCCCTCTTAAGTTAACAGATCCAAAAGGTTCACTCTAAAATCTTATACTATCAATCTCATACTCTTCTTTGTATAGCTACGTTCAGGCTAGGTTAATTTCTACAGAATGCTCAGTTCCCATATGTATAGGAATAACACATATACATAGATACATTCCACAATCCTAACATGGACTATATCAGACGTACTCCGTCTTGCAAAATTCACATGGAACAATATTCTCTCTTAGATACATTCTTTATCCTCCACCAAAATTCAGTTAATATTCAAATTTAAACTTAACACAATGACATAAATCTTTCCTCTAATATAAACATTCTGAAGCCTTGATTCCCAGCTCAGCTTAAGCTTAGTGTGTCACTTGCTCTTTAGATGTAGACAGAAATGTCCAAAAGAAAACAGTTCTTTAGATACAAAATCGAAGGTTGACTATATGGAGCTCCTTAACGTTCTGTTTCTTATACCCTCTTTGGTTATTATTCAATTTTAATACGAAAGCTTGCATCTTATCGTTCTTGCTTTTCTGGTAGTTATTGGGACTTCCTTAACTAGACCTCCAGGTTTCCTCACCGTATATTTCTCATGGCGTCTGCACCACACTTTCATTCTTCTCGAAGGGAACACTTCTTCGCTGATTTATACGTTGCTGTTGGTTCACCAACGGCCCTTTTCTGGAACTCTGGCCGCATTTCTAGTTGTGGCTATGGTCGACGCGGCATATACAGCAATGGGAGACTGTTGCTGGGCATGGCGGCAAGCTTCACAGCTATCCAGCACTGCAATCAGGAACCAGGAACAGAAAATAAGAGAGAGCTTGAATTCCACACCAAAACCTATATAGCTAATGTGAGCACCCTCTCTTGGTGGTGTCGTCATGCACATAGCGGCGGCCAATTGGTTACCGCACCTCCGAACTGTTTTAGACATGGCTTAATACCTGTATCATCTTATATACATCTTTCAGCATTTATACATAGTTTTCTTTTGCTAATTATTTCACATTAGCAATTCTGATCATGGACTACTAAAATACACTTTATATCTACAACTAAAAGGTTAGACATAGTTCTGAGTTATCAAATTGTACAGTATCTTTTACTTTTTCTTTCTGGAGGCATAAGTATGTCCATATCCATGGCTTTTAACGTTACCTTATGTTGGGTCGGAAAGAGGATGACTCATCAAAAGTGAATCAGTACTTTTTCCGACACAACAGAATGGATATAGGGTTCGTGAGATGGATAGGTGGAAAAGATTAGCAGCAGTTTACTACATTGGTGGAACTGTACTCCAGGAGATTGATGAGGCCAGGGACTTGGGAGTGTTGGTGGATAGGGAGTTACAGTTTAGGGGGAACTTCACAAAAGTGGCTAAATCAGCTCATCAAATCACTTGGATGCTGAAGAATATTTTGACGAGCAGAGATAAGCAAGTTATTTTTCCTCTGTATCGAGCCTTGATAAGATCCTCATCTTGATTACAGTGCCCAGATCTGGTCACCTAGGTTTCTTCTTGATGGGAAGGAGGTTGAGAGGATCCAGAGGTGAGTAACCAAGATGATAGCAGGTCTATGGAATGAACCTTATGAAAACAAGTTGAAGATTTGTAGGTTGCAGAAATTGGTTGACAGGCAGAAAAGGGGAGATATGATTGAGACATTCAAATTGCAGAAGGGATTCTATAGGATTAATTCTTGTGATATTTTTGAGAACAGGACTGGTGGTGGAAAGACATCCATGGTAGCTGGGCAAGTGTTTACACACTTAGTAAGGGCGTTAGAGCTGGGTTTTTCTTTTAGAATGGTGAATGAGCAGAATAAGCTGCCAGAGTCTGTTGTGGGTGCTATGACAGTGAATGAGTTCAAGGCAAGGTATGAGAGATACTGGGTGAATGTCGAACAGTTGTGATGGATATGATGTTTAGGGTCTCCCTCGATGAGTCTAAGGACTGCTTGGAGTCCTCCGAATAATAATAATAATAATAAATATTGTTTTGCTCGTTTGGGTCTCCCGTGATGAGTCTACTGACTCATGGAGATACCCGTAATAATAATAATAATAATAATAATTTTTGTGATATCTTTAATTTTCAATGTTGGGAAGCCAAAAGTAGTGACTCCTTCGATGAGTGCATATTTGATGACTCTACATATGATACTACATTTTTTTCTTATATTCTAATTAACTTACGTTGTTGTTATTATTATTATAATTACCAAATTCAGAATCTTCTTATTCAGATTTTTTTCCTGTATTTCTATTTCTGTTTCTTATCCTATCTAAGATTCTTTAAATGTTTGTCCACTTTTTCCAATTCTCTGGTTGATTTTATAATAATTTAGTTGAAATTTTTTGCACTTGGTTATAGTATGAATTAAACATGCAAGAAATTATATTCTTGGTTTCATCCTTTAGCTGAGGGTAAGCAATCAAAGTTTACATGTGAATTGACTACACGACTGGACTACTTGTATAAAGAGGTTAATGACTTCGCATCAATTGCCTTAGTATCCCATAATGCAATGCACATATGATATGACACCTTTTAACTACTTGTATATGGAAATATGACTTCTGCATTACTTCAACTTTGGTCACTTCTGGCTCTGGCTAACACTGATGGGAACTCAATAAAGGTAGAAATCAGTCTGGTATTGGCTCTTCTCATAATGTGTAGCATTATACATATCCTTAGGGATATGCGCATCGCATTATGGGATAATAAGGAAATCTATCTGAAATCATTAACCTCTATATACAAGTAGCTCAGTCTTGAAGTGACCTCACTTGCAAACTTTGTTTACTTACAATTGGAACCAAGAATATAAATATTCAGTTGTTTTCTAATGATGCAAAATAAGGTAAAGTAATAGTTAATCAAGGTGATGTGGAGAGCTTCAGGATCATTAAAATAGACTCAAAAGTTAATGGGTATCATGTTGAGAAATGTAGAGCTATGCATTTTTGGGATAAATAGATTACAAGCCACATATCACATTCATGGCTCCAGGAAATAGTCCAGGAAATAGTTGAAGCTAAAGATTTAGGGGTGGTAGTAGACAGAGAGTTAAATTTTACAGGACATATTGCTAAGGTTGCTAAAAGTAGCCCATAAGATTACTTGGGTATTGAAAAACACATTAAGAAGTAGAGACATGGAAGTTGTTATTCTTCTTTATAAGGCCTTGATATGTCCATATCTCGGTTATTGTGCTCAAGTGTTGTCTCCTGGGTTTGTTGGGATGAGGAAGCAGTGAAGAGGATTCAGAGGTGAGGGACCAAGATGGTGAGTGGCCTATAGAATATTTCCTATGAGGGTAGATTGAAGGTATGTGGATTCCAGAAGTTGGTTGATAGGGGAAAAAGAGCAGATATGATAAAAAAACATTTATGTTTCTTAAAGGATTTTATAGGATAGATGCAGGGGAAATGTTTCATCACTTAGCTAGAGGGTGCAGAAGAAGCGATCATCCCGGGAAATTGAACAAAATAAATAAAAATCACCAATCACAAAAGATTTTCATATCAGCACATCTATGCATATGATAGCCAGTTTCTGAATATAAATTTATAAAATCTGTAGTCTATTTTTAATTTAAATGTGCATATACAAATAACAAAAGAAAAATGTAGTGGTATAGTGTTGAGCTGTGCTAAGAAAGCATGTTTTAAATAGTTTATAGTTTGGGTTTCTTTCGTATAATTGTGCTTCATTTGCTTCATGCAGGATACAAAAGTTCTCCAGTAGCGTTTGTTATTGTAATTTTCTTTTTTGTGTTCCTACTGGTTTCTGAAAATGGCATCCATAAGGAAGTCCATGTCTGCGGCATGCACAGAAAGCTTCAGCATGAAGATGGAGTTTTGTCCTGGATTTTTCTCAGTAGATGCATTGCAAGAATTGTTTTATGTGTGATCTAACACTTTGAAAGATCTGTGAACTTTTAGAGTGGACAAAAAGAAGGAAAGTGTTAATTTAAGTAAAAAGTATAATGATAGGTTAGAGCATTTGGGAATGGGAGGTAGTGTCACTGGCAGTTAAACAGAAATTGGGTAGAAGTGTAAGTAATGATAATTTCCACCTTGGGACATAGAGCCCGTTCTCTTCTTGATGATCCAAATGAACTGCTTACAGAAATAAACCATCTGAAAACTTCTTTCGAAGTTAATGGATATTCCAAGAAAATCATTAACAAATTCCTTCTTAATCCTCCTAGACATCACTCAGAAGAAACAAATAGATTCTAAAGCAATATATCTATTCCTTACATAAGTACTGTTTCACATAAATTAGCAAAAGTTCTAAAAAAATACAATATCAGAACCTTGTTCACTCCACTTCCAAAGATCTGTTCCTTAATTAGCCACCCAAAACCTTGTCATCATCAACTCAAATACCCTGGCGTATATAAAATATTATGTGACTGCGATATTCCTTATTTCGGGCAGATGGACAAATCTGTCGAAATGCATATGGAAGAACACATGAGAGACATTACTTACAAGAGACAGAGAGCAAGTGCATTATCAAGTCATATCCTTTTCTCGGCTAATCCTAATGATGATAACCAAAGTCACAAAGTCTGCTGGGAAAAATCTACAAACATCTTCCGTTGCAGTGACGAAATAGAGAGAAAAATTGTGGAATCGAGAGAAATCATCTTCAATCCTGTTCATCTAAATAACAACTTGAGCTACAACCTCCCAGATAGTCATTCAGCTGTAATCATGTACTGGCGTTCACGTGATGCAGCAAGCACGCACTCTCCCAATAATGCAACAAATGAAAGAACAGCTTCAAATACAACTACAACATTTTCATGCTAATTATGTATAAAGACTGTCTATGTTGTTCATAGTCTTTTAACCCTCAATGTTTAGTGTTTTTTCTTTTATAATGTCACCTGAAGAAGGCTGTTACAGGCTGAAACTAGTAGTGTGTTTATATTAAAACCTTTTTAATTAAATCTCGGTTCTAGTCATTCAATTTTTTTCATAAAACTATATATATATATATATATAGATATATATATACATTTACATTTACATTTACATTTTCTTGTATTATGATGTATTACGATCTGTGTTAATTATTCTGCTTAAAGATTTCTTGGTCACCAATTTTTACACATATGGTTTACTTATAGATGTAATTTTCTAGATCTCAAAGGTTGATCACTTTTTCCTGAAGAAATGTTAACTTTTTTTTTTACAATAATTTAAAATACCATTTTTTAAAATGAAATCATAACTTTATACCTTAATTGATTAAAGTATGAAGTCATGGCTTTTTTACATAGGAGAAGGTATAATATTTGGGTCGGGTAATTTACAACCTCCCTCAATGAGCCCTTGACTCCATGGAGGTCAGATAATAATAATACTAATAATTATTATTATTATTATATTTATATTAACAATTTGTTTCTATCTGTGAGATCATCAGAACCCTCTGCAGGGTTGGGACGAATTATGGATTTATATATCAATTTCTAAACAGAATAATTGAGTAAAATATCTTAAATATTTCTTGCATGCATAATTAAGCAGAAATCTGTTTCCAACAGTCTTTTTTAAATATATAACTCAATTAATATTTTGATCTTTGTTAAAGATTTTTGTAAATGGTTTTCTAATTAATGATTCCTTTCTCGCCAAATATAAACAAGCAGCCTTTGTATACAGGTCATTTTATAGATCTTAAAATTTCATTCCTTTTTCCTAAAGAAATTTTAACATTTTTTTACAATAATTGACAGAATTGCATTAAGGCATAAAGTTATGGTTTTTATATATCAACTTCTAAACAGAATAACTGAGTAAAAATTTCACTGTGGAAAACACACCAACAACACAAAACTCTTGTTAATTTAAGTTGACAAATGCATATTTTATTTTGCTGAGATATTATTTACAAGTATGTTAAAAGAGAAAAATTTGAACATGTAATTACCTAGAAATATTTCACAAGAATTAGTTTACATTCATAATATTTTCCAATGAGTTCAATAAAGAAAATTTTTGTTACTCACTGTTTCTTGATTACATTACATCAAAATAAGTGGTCACTTAAAAGAATCTTAAGATCGGACACCATAGGAAGCACAGCTCCATACATGTGATAAGGTGTTAGCATGGATATGACACCGTGTCTCCCTAAACTTTCCATGCATTCTTTTGTCACCAGATATGCACAAGCAGTCTTCCTATAGTGTTCATAAATGTCCCAAAATAAAGAATCTTTATCAAATTGAATTAAGTCTTGAGGTCTAATTTAATCATCAATGAATTTAAATGGGGTGGATAATTCTTCCCATGATATGAATAGCTGGTAATTCAGTTTCCAAAAATAGCAAATGATTATCAATGTCCTATATTCTTGGTAAAAATGACATTATAAAATAAAGAGAAAAATGACATTTTTCTCTTTTGCTACACATTCTCCTTTTGCTACTGTTGCTTCCCAGTCGCCTGGCAAATTTTGTTCAAAACTAGTGGAAGAGTGCGTACTTAAATTGTTTCTCTTCATAAATCCAAAAACGCAAGAAGGATAGGCCTTGAAATCCTTGATATTATTGTTCTGTGCAATTCTTTTCGATTCCTGCAATACATGTACAGTAGATATTCTCATACCGTTAGCTCTTTCACTAGCAACCCAATCAAACAGTTTTTTTCCTATGGTTGGCCACACACACCTTCTAAACCTCATAGCACATTTCCTCATATGTAAACATTTCAGGACTGTTTCAGCCTTTTCCCATTCACAAGCACTACTGAACAATCTACCAGTTTCATGATTCCCTTTTTCCTTTGCTACTTGTACCACTTCTAGCTTGAACTGTGCTGTGTAGGATTTTCTCCGTGAAGTATTTCTGTCTTTCATGGGTAATTCAGATCTAATAACAAAATATTAAAAAATAATGATTTACTTATACTCTCCAATAATATGAAAATTGTAAAATTTGGAATTTAAAAAAATGGACCGCTGCTACTAGAATGCACGTGCTTTTAAAGAATTCCTTCATCCTCTATCTGTACTTCCTAACTCTACCACTAGTTTGCACATGTGCATTATCTATACATCAAAAGGAGTGATGAGAAGGTTGGGAGTGCATATTATACATTAGGTGTGCATTATCTTTAGAAAATACAGTAATTTATTTTTGTTGGAAAAAATTGCTTAACATAATAAATATAAATAATATAGAAAACCATTCTAGCCACAGAGATAAGCTTTGCACTATGATGTCACAAAGTAAGATAAAATCACATCAACATCATATCCACCAGCATGTGAAAACATGTCCATGAGTCATCTGCGCGAATGTTACATTTTTGAAGAAACGGTCAAATTAAACAGTACTATAAGGAATAACAGTTGAGTGAAGTGATTTTTCAGTTACTGCAATTGTTTATCCAGAGCAGCTATCGCATTGTGTCATAGTGTTTTATTGTCCGGTAAAGTAAAATAACGGGTGAGTCACAAATATCTTTGAAAATTTCTTTCTTCAGGAAAATAGCACGAAACAAAATGCTTCACATAGCTCCAAAAGGATGAGAACGATTATTATTTTAGAAGATATGTACATTCTGATGTGGTTATCCAGGACCACTTGGGAAAAGTTATGCAGGAAGAGGTCTGATAACCTCGCCTACTTTCAAAGAAGAGTAGACTACTAATTGGACCTCGGAGTATTGTCAAATGCCAAGATGGTGAACTAATGGTCGATGATACAAGTGATGGTGGAAGCAAAGTTTTCTCTATTAGTTGTGAAGAAGCTGACAGATTTTCACCAAAAATGTACAATCATTTACTATTTTTGGAAACTGAATTACCAGCTATAGATATCATGGGAAGAATTATCCAACCCATTTAAACTTATCGATGATCAAATTAGACCTTCAAGACTTAATTCAATTTGATAAAGATTCTTTATTTTGGGACATTTATGAACACTATACTAAGACTGCTTGTGTATATCTGGTGACAAAAGAATACATGGAAAGTTTAGAGTGGCACTTTGTCACATCCAGGCTAACACTTATCAGATGTATGGAGCTGGGTTTCCTATGGCATCTCATCTTAAGACCCTTCTGCATGACAAGCTATTTTGATGTAATGTTATCAAGAAACACTGAGTAATGAACATTTTCTTTATTTAACTCATTGGAAAATATTAAGAGCGTAAACTAAATCTTGTGAAATATTTCTAGGTAATTACATGTTCATATTTTTCTCTTTGAATATATTTGTAAATAATATTTCAGCAAAATAAAATATGCATTTGTAAACTTAAATTAACAAGTTTTATGTTGTTGGTGTGTTTTCCACAGTGAAATTTTTAGTCAGTTATTCTGATTAAAAGTTGATATATAAAATTATAATTTTATACCTTAATGCAATTCTGTTTAATTATTGCAAAAACAGTTAACATTTCTTTAGGAAAAATTAATTAACTTTTAAGATCTAGAAAATTACATCTATACGAAGACAATATGAGTTAAAATCGGTGACAAAGAAATTTTTAAGCAGAATCATTAACACAGATTATAATACATCATAATGCAAGAAAACGTAAATGTAAAAAAAAATATCACTACCTTGAAATTAATGCTGGGAACAGAACCAGAATCAGAGCAAGCTCCCTCTGAGGCCATGTCTTGTTCTTGGTGACCAACCAAAAATAGTGAAGGCCGCCAACGTGAGATAAACTGGACCACAATATCAAACCTTCATCTATGCCATGATGAGGTAAAATGCCACATAGTTGATCTAAAGAAATTGTCCTGGATGCTTATTACATAAATAGTAACCGTAGTTATAATTTACCAAACGCATTTAACTTTGCTATCAAATACTGGTGTACTCATGAAGTTACACGCTCGCAGATGCCTAACAATAGAACTTTAAGCTGGACTGTAGCTTCAGTTCAAATTTAACTCTAGTTTGTAGTCGGTTTTGTAGTAATGCAATATTTCTTTATGGTGTTTTTTATGGTTGCTTTTAACCCTCCTACCAGCCAAGGTGTATGAAATAGACAGACCACGACAGTATTTTTCATGGATCAAAATTTCATCAGCTTTCTATCTTTTATCAAGTATTTACCCTCCTCCGCCATCAATTAATCCCTTAACAGCGATTTCAGAGCAATTGGCAGAATAACTGTGATGAAGGACTTTTGTGTCACTTGCCTTTCTATGTTCTGTATTACTTGGAATTTCCTTTATTGTACTAGGATATCTGATTTTTTTTTTTTTTTGTACAAAATTTATTTATTGTGTCTCTTTCCAAAAATAAAGACGAGTTTCACACTGCCAAAATAAATAATTAATCCTGAAATGACCACAGATTAGCCTTTGCAATGAATATATTTTTGTTAATAGTTAATTTCCTTCATTTTATTGACAATATAGATTTTGTTCACGAATTTTCAAATGTTTGTTTGAATTTAAATTATTTTGTCATTTATTTATATTTTTAAATAACATTCAGTGAAATAAATATGACATTTTGCTTGCTTTATTCAAAATACCTTTATATGGATCGACACATTTCAATTTTAGGAAAGAATTTTTTTTTTATGAACAACAAATGATTATAAACCATTACTCAGTTTCTGATTGAGTCATTTATACTATCAAAAATTTATATCCAATGGTCTTTTATCAGAAATTCTTCATCATCTTCTTTTGCTTAAAATTGCAGCAGATTTTTTTTTTTTTTTTTTTTTTTAGGAAGAATAGGAAGAATATCCTGTATGGAAGGATTCAAAATTTTTGCTCATTTTTAAGTTTTTTACAACTCCCCCCCAGCTACTTTAAATTTCTACTCGTTTAAAAGCTTTCAGACAGTATTTAAAATCTCTTATTATTATTATTATTAAACAAGACCTCATGGAGTCAAAGACTCATCTAGGAGGTCCTTTTATCTCACACACATCTCATCATACCGGGTCTTAAACACATTCAAACTCCTTGCAGACACCACACTCTCAGGCAAGGCATTCCAATCATTCACAACTCTGCACGAAAAAAACCTGCCTCTCACTCCCCTACTCACACCCTCTTTATACAGTTTCCAGGGATGACCTCTGGTTCTCCCCTGATCTCCTGCTATTCTCTGTAGAACTTCTCCACCATTGATCCTATAACAACCCCTTACCAACTTGTAGGTCTCTATCATATCTCCCCTCTTCCTTCTCTCCACTAGACTCTGCAAATTACATCTTTTCAATCTTTCCTCATACTCGACATTCCAGAGGTCAGAAACTATCTTAGTCAGTCGCCTTTGGACCCTTTCCAACATCTCTTCATCCTTCTGAATACCAGGTGACCAAATCTGGGCACAATAGTCCAAGTGTGGCCTAATCAAAGCCTTATACAATGGAGCAAGAATCTCCCTACTTCTACACATCAATGTCCTCCTCATTATTCCCAGAAGCCTTTGTGTTGTCTTCACAATTTTGGCAATGTGTCGCCCTAAATTTTAGATTCTTATCCACTATCACTCCCAGATCTCTTATTTCCTCTACTTCCAACAATATATTCTCACCAAGCATAAATTCTACATCCCATCTTTGTTTTCCAAATTTCAAAATCTTACATTTTGCAACATTGAACTCACATCCCCATTTGCTTGCCCAATCACTCAATTTATTCACGTCTTCTTGCAAGGCCACAACATCTTCACTACTCTTTATGATTCGTCCCAACTTTGCATCATCTGCAAACAACTGAATATCTCCATCCAAATCTTCGCCAATATCATTAATATACAAGTTAAATAGTAATGGCCCTAAAACAGATCCCTGAGGCACTCCACTAGTGACTTTCCTTTTCCTGGATATTGCACCCCAATACACAACTTGTTGATACCTATCAGATAGCCAGTCTCCAATCCAATGCACTAATCTAATATCCAACCCCATCTGCTCTAGTTTGACTATCAACTTATCATGAGGTACTCTATCAAAAGCTTTTGCAAAATCCAAGTATATCACTGTGTATCCTTCTCCTCTGTCCAAGGAAGCAGTCACTTTATTGTAATAAGTAAGTAGATTACTAAAACACGACCTCCCTTTAGCAAATCCATGCTGTCCATCAAAGATTATACATTGTTGTCAACCCAACTCTGGATCCTAGTTCTCACAAGCTTCTCCAACAACTTAACCACAACACCTGACACACAGATAGGCCTATAGTTTGATGCTTGAGTTCGATCACCTCCTTTATGAAGTGGCACAATCTTGCCCTCCTTCCACTCTTTAGGGACTTGACCAAGTGCAAGATTCGTATTAAAAAAATATGTCAAGGCAGGTGTCAACTCTCTGGCACATTCCTTCAGAATACGCAGTGATATATTATCAAGTCCCACAGCCTTATTTATATCTAGTTTACTCAACTCCCCAAACACCTCTTGCTCACTTACAGTCAGTCTCTCCTCCCCATCATCAACTGCTCTTAATCTCTCCATGAAGTTACATTCACAAGATTGAAAGATCTTTATGAACTGCTCATTAAGTATCTCCACCACACATTCTGCAACAGCTGTCTTTGTACCATTTCCTCCAATCAATGTCATCCTTCCATAATCATTCTTTCTTTTGCTGGCTACATATCGAAAGAACTCCCTAGGATTCTTTTTAGCTTCATTAGCTAACTGCTGTTCATACCTCTCTTCAGCTACTCTCACCAACCAAGTCACTCTCCTTGCCTGGTCTTTGTAGAACTCATGAAATTGGTTACTTCCACTTCCCTTATGCTGCCTCCACAATGCCCTTTTTCTCTGTATTGCATGCTTAATCTCTTTATTCATCCATCTCACACCTAACTTATTTAACCTTCTCACCCGTGGTATACATTTAGACATTGCATCCACTAAATATTTTTTGAAAATCCTCCAAGCTGCATTGATCTCTTTTCCAGCTAACTCCTCATTCCATGCTACACCTGCAAGCTGTCTCCTGAGCTCTTCATAATCACCCCCCTTGTAGTTCCACATATACCCTTTTTTCACAGGGGTCCTTGCACTGCTGGCAACCACCCAAGTAATCACCTCATGGTCACTTTCACCAATTGGTGGATGATTTGATACCTCATTGATAATTACATCCTCCGATGAGATGACCAAATCCAAGACCCTTAATCCTCTTGTGCCCTCTGTTACATACTGTCTGAGGTAATTATCCCTCAAAAACTCAAGAAACTCATTTTCTTTACTTCCAGTTGCTATCTCTTCATTCCAGTCTATATTGCCATAATTAAAATCACCCATAATGATCACCCTTTTCTTATTTGCTTGGCTTATTTGACTATACATTTCACTATCACCACCATCCACATTACCAGGTCTATAACAACATCCCACCAAGTATTTGATTCTATTCACCTCTATCTCACACCATACTGCCTCAAAACCACTGGCCCCATTATTTCAGTTTACCATTTTGACAAAAGAACTAAAGCAATATTATTGTTGTATATTCGATGCTCCTAATTCTATACTCTTTCTTTGCATCTAAAATCAGCTGCTCAGCAGTCTGCTGAAATTATTCTAAAATTTAGAAATACTATGTTATATTTTCAATATGTAAAATTATAGGGGTGACTGAAACAAAAAAGACAAAAACTTGTGAGATCTTTCTGAGCAATAAATACAAACTGTTATATTCAGGCAATGACAATCAAGGAAAAGAAGGAGTAGCCATAGTATTCAACACAAAATATGAGGCTAATCTTCTTGAATGGCAGGCAGTCTCAAGTAGAGTAATGTGGGCAAATATGAGAATGGGGAACTGGACAATAAGACTTATTTGTGCCTATGGCCCCACAGAAGGTTCTACTAAGGTAGAAATGGAGGAATTTTTTGATGCTTTATAAAAAGCAACTGACACAATGAAAAAGGAAAAGTTGGTCCTTGTCATCATCATCATCAAATTCCTGCCATGTACCCTCAAGGGGTGTACAGGATATGACAGTACTACATGAAAAAATTACATCATTACTAACTTTACTAACTTAAGGGTCAAAGCTGTATAACTGAGAGGAGACCTCCACATAGCCTTTAAAGGAATGCAGAGAACCGACCAGGGCTTCTGACTTAATGTCCAATCCTCACCTTCTCGTGGTGCACCCAGTTGGGTATCTACTTTGATACTGAACGAACGAGGATGGGCTGGCAATTTGGGATTTAGCCAACCAAATTGTATTCTTAATGGTTAAACCAAAATAAAAAAATGATGGTTGGTCCTTGTTGGGGATCTAAATAGCAGAGTAGGAAATTATTGTGAGACATACAAAAATATTTTGGAAAATTTGGAGAAAAGAGCAAAGCTAATAATAATGGCAAATATCTGTTGGATTTCGGCTCAGGACATGGACTGGTTATTACTAACACCATGTTCCAACATAAAAATGTGCACAAACTCACATGGAGAGAAGAGGCAAGGAATAAGAAAAGTCTCATTGACTATGTTATTGTTGATAGTGATGTTTTCTCCCTGGTGCAGGACACCAGAGTGTACAGAGGATTTGAAATTGGAAGTGATCACTACTTAGTCCTGAGCAGGATAAAATTGAATTTCATATTGAAAAGAATAACATGTAAAAAGTTTTAAAGCGAATAAAAGTTGAGCAGCTCTCAGATGTGAACTGTAGACTAAAATACACAAAGATTATTGAAGAAAAAATGAAAGAGTCTGAGAACAGGAATCAAACCTTGGAGATTCAGTGGCAAGCCTTGAAAAAAAAGCCCTGATTGATTCAGCGAGAGAGGCATGTGGTGAAGTTGTCTGCAAGGATAGAAAAATTAGAACTCCATGGTGGACACAGGAAGTTAAAGAGGCAGTGAAGGAAAAGAAGAAAGCATATCAAAAGTTCCTGGCAAATAAGTCAGCTTGTGTTCTTAGAGAATACAGAGACAAATGCAAGAATGCTAAACACTGTGTAAAAAACTAGGTAAACAAAAGTCATGGGAGGACTTTGGCAAGAATATAGAAAATAAATATCAAGAAGGTGGTAAGATATTCTGTAGGTTGTTGAAGAAAGTTAAAAATGGAGGAAAGAGTGCTGTAAAAGAAGTTAGAGATGATAAAGGTTACACGAAAACAGGAGAAAAAGATATCCTTGAAGTATGGAGTAATTACTTCAAAAAATTGCTAAATGAAACAAGCAGTGATAACACAGTGGTAAAAAACACACAACAGGCATACAGTCAGGAATACATATCCATACTTGAAATAGAAAAAGCCATTAAAGGCTTGAAATATGGAAAGGCAGCAGGAGTAGATGATATTCAATGAGAAATGCTGAAGTATGGTAGTATAAGAGTCTTACAGTGGCTACATTGCATAATTCAGAAAGCTGTACAGAGGGACAAATTCCAGATGATTGGAGTAGAGCTCTCATAGTACCCATATATAAAAAGGGAAATAAAACTGAATGTGACAATTACAGAGGTATATCCCTACTGAGTGTTCCTGGCAAGATCTATGGAAGTATACTTGAGAAATGGTTGAAAAGAATTGTGGAAGAAAAGCTTGGTGAAGAGCAAGCTGGATTCAGGCCAAATAGATGCTGTCAGGATCAGATTTTCACTTTACAACAAAGTTGAGAAGGCATGGGAATATAACAAAGATCTGTATTTAAGTTTTGTCGATTTGGAAAAGGCATATGACAAGGTGCCAAGAGAGAAGCTATTCAATATGCTGCAGTTATATGGTGTCAATGGGGCATTATATCAAGCAATACTTAGTCTTTATTTGAGTTGTAAGTCAGCAGTTAGAATTGAAGGAAGTACAGGAAGATGGTTTAATGTTAAATCTGGTGTGAGACAGGGATGTACATTATCCCCTCTGTTATTCATTATCCATATGGATCACATTATGAAGTAAAGTGGTATTAAACCTGATATTAGAATTGGAGATGTTAATGTCAGCTCTTTGCTTTATGCAGATGATGTTATACTTCTAAATAAATCCGCTACAAGTCTGCAAGATTATCTGACTAAATTGAATAGCTGTTGCAATAGATATGGTATGAAGATCAGCAATAAAAAGACTAAGACAATGAAAATAGGCAGAATCATTGAAAATGTCAACTATGTTGTGAATGGAGAACCTGTGGAACAAGTAAAACATTTCAGCTACTTAGGCACGATTTTTACTGAAGATGGTAAATTAAATATAGAAATAGACAACAGAATCAGCAAAGCTGGTATGGTGGGAAGTCAATTGAATAAATTCATATGGAATAAGAGAAAAATTAGTCGGAACACTAAATTAGCTGTATACAAGACAGTGTTCAAACCAGTTTTAACTTATGGATCTGAGAGCTGGGTCAGAAGTAAAACACTTGACCAAAGGCTAGAGACCGCAGATATGAGAGTCCTGAGAAAGATTACAGGCATGAACAGATAGCATCAATGGTAATATCATATTAAAAAAGAGGATATTAGGAATGAACTTGACATTGTCAGCATCCAGGAATGCGTTAGCAGAGCTTATCTCAGGTGGTATGGTCACTTAAACAGAATGGGCGAAGAAAGATTAGCAAAACAAGTATTCTCTGCCAGGTTGGCAGGAAAATGACCCAGAGGAAGACCAAGATGTAGGTGGATTGATATGGTACAAAGTGCCTTAGACGATAGAAATATAAGATCTGATAATGTTGGAGTCTTGACAAGTAACACACTGATTTGGAGGAAAATTGTAGATAGGAAGTTAGTAATGATGTAATTTTTTTTCATGTATTACTATCATATCCTGTACACCCCATGAGGGTACATGGCAGGAATTTGATGATGATGAAAATTGTTTATGCAAACTACTCAAAAGAAAGTTCAGTTGCGTTATTTTTTTTTCTTTTTTTTTAAAAAAAATTCTAAATATCTACTTCTACTGCTGCTGGTTGCTATTTCTGAAATATGTCTTCCTGTTAGCTGGAGGAAAAGCTAAAGTCTTAGATTATTCTTACTGCTTTTGAGAAACACAAGAGAGAAAGTTTGCTTTTGAGAAACACAAGAGAGAAAGTTTCCAAGAAGTCACACTAAATTGCCTCAAACAAGAATATCTTATTTCATTTTCATTGTTCAGATATTCTGACACAGAAATACTGACATTTCTTTTACAGGCTGATGCAGTATTTATGCCAAAATTGATTTCTTTATTTATAGTGATCAGTTTCACTTTTATTATCGAAAAATTCTAAATTAATTGATACAATTATCTTGAAAAAGGATTTGAATTTTTTATGAGAAAAGGCACATATGGGTTACATAATCATTTAATTTTGGTTTGGGAGAGGGACCCATTCAAGCTGCAGGCAATTGTTACAAACGTAAATCACTTTGGGAACATGCTCATGAAGTTTAGTGTAAAATAGTAGCAAAAGTTTAACTACTTCAGTAAGGTCACATATCTAAACTGGACATCACCTGGTCAAACAAGGTCCACAATCGAGTAATCAGGGTTGGATCGAAAAAACAGTTACTGAAAACAAAGGCAAAAAATTCAAACTCAGGCCTGTTAAAGATGGAATGTCCATACATACATGGAATGTCCGTACCAGGTGATGGAATAGATGGTGGAGATGGTATGCATAAACAAATTGATGAAATGAGTGGAAGGAGGGTAATTATTATGGGGGATTTCAACTATGGTAACATTGATTGGAAGGAGGAGAGGACACATGTGAGGAAGGAAATGGATTTTATTCAATTATTAAGGGATAACTATCTGAAACAGCATGTAATTGAAAATACTAGGGGTGTGAGAGTGCTTGACCTGGTAATAGTATCTGAGAATTTGACTGTAATGAATATGACCATGTTGCCACCTATTGGTGAGAGTGATCATAAAGTCTTGACCTGGGAGGTGGCTAAAGGTGTGAAATTTGTGATTAAGACAGGGTATATGTGGAATTACCGTGCTGGCACGTATGACAAGCTTAGGAGATTGCTTGGATCAGTGCCATGGCATGTACAACTGCAAGGGCTGGACGTCGATAGAGCATGGGAAGTGATCAAAGAGCATTTACAGGAGGTTATGGCTGATTGTATACCTAAGGTCCGAATAGTGAAACAAGGAGGGGTTAAATGGATGAATAACACCATTAAGCTTGAGCTGCAAAAAAAGAAACAACTATGGAGGGAATTTAAAGAAAGGGGTGACGTGAAGGCACACGAAAGTTATAAAGTACAGGCCAGAAGGGTAACGAGTGTGGTAAAAACAGCAAAAGCCGATTATGAAAGGAAACTAGCTATGCAAGCAAAAGAGAATCCCAAACAGTTCTTTCAATATGCTGCAAGCAAGAAAAAAACTGTACATGGCAAAATGATTTTAAGGAATGACAATGGTAAAGAGTTCACTGAACCAGTCGATATAGTGGAGTTACTGAGTGCGCACTTTGCAAAAGTATATCATCCAGGTGGTGACGTTGAAAAAATGAAGGAACCATTAGTTTATATGGGAATTGTGATGAATGAAGTGGAGGTGAATAGTCTATTACAGAACCTTAATGTGAATACATCTGTGGGATTGGATGGTATACCGGCACGGGTCTTGCATGAAGCGGCTAATGAATTATCAGTGCCCTTGACCATGTTGTTTAATCTGAGTCTCAGGTCTGGTTTAGTCCCGAAGGCGTGGAAAGAGGGGAAAACAGTTTCACTGCATAAAGGAGGATCCAAGACTATGGTTGCAAATTACCGACCGATCAGCATATCAGGAGTCGTTGTCAAGGTCTTGGAGAAAGTAGTCAAGGGAAAAATACAGGAATGGATTGATGAAAATGAGATACTGTACAGAGGACAGCATGGCTTTGTGAAGGGTAGATCATGCCTCAGTAACTTGCTAAAGTTTTATAACAAGGTGACGGCTGAACTGGATAAGGGAAATGGGTTTACAGTGATACTGCTGGACCTGGCAAAGCCGTTTGACAGGATACCACATGGAATTCTAATCCGTAAACTACAACATATGGGAATGGATATAGGGTTGGTGAGATGGATAGCTGGGTGGTTGATGGAGAGATATCAAAGAGTAGTTTATTCAGGAGTAGAGTCCAAAAAACGGCCTGTGACTAGTGGTGTGCCACAGGGTTCTGTTCTTGGACCACTGCTGTTTAATCTGTTCATTAACGATATAGGGAAGGGTCTAAGTGGGACAGTTCATTTGTTCGCTGATGATGCAAAGTTGGGTAGGGCGATAGTGAATGCAGAAGATGTCAAAGTCTTGCAAGATGACTTAGATAGATTGGAGTTCTGGACTAAGGAGAATGGATGTCAATTTAATGTGACAAAATGTAAGGTTATGCATTTTGGAGTGAAAAGATTAGCAGCAGTATACCACATTGGTGGAACTGTACTCCAAGAGATTGATGAGGCCAGGGACTTGGGAGTGCTGGTGGATAGGAAGATGAAGTTTAGGGGACACATTGCAAAAGTAGCTAAATCAGCTCATCAACTCACTTGCTTGTTGAAAAATACCTTGACGAGCAGAGAAAAACAAGTTATTGTACCTCTGTAGCGAGCCCTGATAAGACCTCATCTCGACTACTGTGCCCAGATTTGGTCACCTCGGTTCCTTCTTGATGGGGAGGAGGTGGAGAGGATCCAGAGGCGAGTGACTAAGATGATAGCAGGTCTATGGAATGAACCATATGAGAACAGGTTGAAGATTTGTGGGTTGCAGAAACTAGTTGATAGGCAGAAAATGGGAGATATGATTGAGACATTCAAATTGCTAAAAGGATTCTATAGGATTAATTCAGAGGATGTTTTTGAGATCAGGACTGGTGGTGGGAGAACTAGGGGACACCCATGGAAGCAGGGCAAGAGCGTGGTTAGCAGGGGTGTTAGAGCTGGGTTCTTTACTTTTAGAGTGGTAAATGAGTGTAATAAGCTGCCAGAGTCTGTTGTGGGTGCTATGACAGTGAGCGAGTTCAAGGCAAGGTATGATAGATACTGTGAGAATGTTGAACAGCTGTGTGAATATGATGTTTAGGGCCTCCCTCGATGAGTCTAGGACTCCTGGAGTAGCCCGTGGTAATAATAATAATAATAATAATAATTCTGGGCAACTGGAAAATTGCAGTTGCTTCAAGAAGAAATGCAGAAAAATAAATGTGATATATTGAGTATTTCAGAAATGAGATGGACATTGTCAGGAGAATCAAAAGGTGGAAGAGTTCTCTTGTCAGGAAATGAAAGTAAGCATGAAGCAGGCATAGGTTTCCTACTAAGTAACAAAGCCTGTCAGGCAATGATGGGATACAAACCAGTTAGTGAAAGAATAATGATTGCAAGATTCAGTGCCCAACCATTTAATATCACGACCATTTTGAGAGATTTTACAGAGATCTACAACTGGAAATTGATGAGGTGCCAAAGCAGGATATACTCATTATTGGAGTAGACTGGAATACAAAGATTGGCAAAAATAACACAGGATGGGAAAAGGTTATGGGAAAATTTCGATATGGAAAAAGAAATGAACATGGAGAGATGGCTATGGAATTTGCCAAGGATAACAACCTGATAATTTGCAATACCAAATTCCAATAAAAATATTGTCATAAATGGACATCACGCTGCTTCAATGGCAAACATAGGAATATGATCGACCTGATATTAATAGACCAGAAATGGAGAACCTCAGTTCAACAGTGAAGATCATTCCAAGCAGTACATATTGATTCGGACCACAGCTTAGTGATTGCGAATATAAAGCTAAAACTGAAATAGAAGTAAAAAGGAAAGTTCCAAAAAACTAGAGACATCTCAAACCTAAATGAAGACAGGCTAAGAACTCCGTATCAGAACATATTTGAAACTAAGCTTAAGACCCCAAGTGAAAAACAATATATAAATACAAGAGCAGAACGACTAACTACAGTGCTAAAAAAGCAGTAGAGGAAGTAATTCCTGAAAGAGAAAAGATCAACAAGAAATGGATAACTCAGGAATCCCTAAAATTGGTACAAGAGGAAAGAGAAATAAAACTTTAAAGAGATAATTCAGAGGTACCAGATGAGTTATACCATCAAAAATGCAATGAAATATGGAAAACAGCAAGATTTGAAAAAGCCAAATGGTTGGAGGGCCAGTGCAACGAAATTGAACAGTACTCTGGAGAACACAAAATTAGAGAGGTCTACAAATTTATAAGAAATGTCAATAGGAAGTGGCAAACAAGATCAGTAGCAGTCAAAGATGAAGATGGTTAAAGTATTGATGGACACAAGACGGAAATCATACATAGATGGACAAGATATTGCACCGAACTATATAAAAATCAACTAAATAATTCTGCAGCAGATGTAATCAAAGAACTAAAAGCAATCTCTCCACCAGCAGAGATCTTTGAAAATGACATCTTGGAAGAGGAAGTGAATAAAGCCATAAATCATCTCAAGAACAACAAGAGTCCTGGAGATGACAACATAATAGACAAGATGCTAAAACATGGGGGGGGGGATCAGTTGTAAAAGTTGTAAAATGCATAAGCTATGTAATGAAATATGGAGATCAGGGTATGCCCCTGAAGAGTTTTCGGAACATGTTTACTGTATTGAACCAACAATGCTTTCATCCTCTTATAACCTTGATTGTTTTTTCTTTTGTAAAAAGAGATCTTAATAATAAATAAATCCATGTAATCATAATGAATTTGTTCAATGTGACTGAATGAGTTTATATTTCATTTTATTAATTCAGCATTAATATTTTTATTAATATTTACATTTTAGTATGTAAAATTTTCTTTCAGAGAATAAAGGTAGATATGCGCGATTATATAACAAGAGAAGAATTCAAACAATCTGGAGATACATTCAGTGAACTGATTAAGAAGTGTCGGATAGTTAGGGCAAATGGAAAGAGTAAATTGTGCAGGTAATAAATTTTGATAATTGTTATATTGCACGTTATAAAATAATACTTCTTGGGACAGACTTAAGAATTTATTCTTTGCTTCTTGTTTGCTTCATTTGGACATTTATAGATAATGACGTGTTTCAAATCTTAAACTGCTTTGACTAGTTAGCCAAAGCAGTTTAAGATAATACTTCGTATAGAAAATGGCTTGAGACTAGCCCAAGTCTTATATTCAACCTGTGCTGAGCTTGAAGCAAATGCAGAACAATCATCGTGAAATCAAAATCTGAATTCGAAGGTGCCAAATGGAAAACTACTCATAAAATTGGCAGTTATAACTTCCTGGCCCTTGCAAAGGCTACTGAGTGAAACTTCTGCTCATTTGTACTTTCATCTCTTTCTCACACACATATAATGCTGTAACGCACTTCAAGATATTGAATTGTTCCCCCCCCCCCCCCCTAATAAATATTCAAATTATATTACCACCTCCTGCTCACACCATAAAGAGTGCTTCATTTGACCTTTCAACGTAAAGGTATCAGATAAAGCTTCAATAATGCAAATTGCAAAAAAAGTCTTGTTGTCCTGATAATAATTCTCCATATCTAATCAAAAGTTATTCAGTTTTTCTGATATTATCTCTGTGCTTCCCCCGGATGGAGTAAAAAATTCCACAAATTATACCATATTTACTCAACTATAACTTGCCCTAGCATATAACTCACATTCCTGATTTTACTTTATGAAAAAAAAGAAATTAAAAAGTTTTGCATAATACCTCGCACATGAAAAAAAAGTTTAAACACATTCATGTCGATTTGACAGTAACTCGCTTCCCACAGTAAACAACATGCCCTCCCAACAAGAACAAGTAATTTTATTGTGCCATTGAATAAGGTACAACTGAAATAAAAATGGCACTAACTAATGAATCACATGTCCCCTCATGCAGAAAATATGCTGTATAGACTCAAGCATAACCATATGTTGCACCAGCAAACACAGTATCCAACTAAAACTATTGTCTAGTTTTTTAATTACATGAAATAAGTATTTGTTTGATTGAATTTGAAATTTTCAATGTCATTAAGACAGATCACAAAGACTAACTTCAAATAAAATTATATCATGAATTGAAACATGCCATATAATGTGTACAATGAAATTCAACCAAAAAGTTGAAACTTAGAATGAGTTGAAACTGCCTGTGCAATGCAGAAGCAATACGCAAATGTTAATGAGAAGTTCCATTGGAATGATAAACAGGCAAAACACCACCCCAACGTTTACATCTTAAAACTAAGAATTATATTGTGAATGTTGTTATGGCAGTTTCAGATATTATGGTATTTGGTTGAAGAGAATTAGCACTCTAACTTCTTAGCCGATAATTGCAACAATTATCAGCTTTGTCATTTTGTCGCATGTTCTTTTGCTAATACTGCACCAATCATATGCACATCTTCGTAGCTGCTCTATCTCTACTGGCCTACCATTGCTGTCCATTTAGCGCTCTGCTTTCACTTCTCATTAGTCATTCGAATAGGTTTCTTTATGACATATATCAAGTCTCGAAAATTAGTGTTAATTTTTGCTGGTAAATAATGGGAAAGAAGATGACACTATTTGGGTAAATGACTTTTATGATGCACACAAAGAAACCACTCTAGAGGCATGGAGTAGTGATAGTGAATAGGAGATTCTTGGTGAATCATACCAATTTTCAGTTTTTGTCCTGAAAAGTTTAGTTTTTGAAAATCCTCGCATATATCTCATACTATGATTTTTTATCTTTAAGTTTGGGAAAAAAAAGTGTGTTATATTCATGTAAATAAGGTACTTGTAAAAGTGATTGAGATATGTAAACTTACATCCTAAATCATGGGACGCTTTGTCTGTCTTAAAATTTTATTACATGTTAGCTGGTTTGGACCCACAGCGGAGTAACCATAGAACACGTGTTTCATCTATTGCAGCAATAAAACAAGTGTTCCTGTTTTTGGTTCATCTTTTTCTAATTTGTGAAAAAATGTTCATTACATAAAAAATCAATCTAAAGAATGAATGATAGCAAAAAAAGAATGAATGATGGCGAAAGTTGGACTCATATTGGAACGAAAGTACTGAACCAAAGAAAGATGAATGACAGTAAATGTGAGAAGAATGATAGTGAAATTTGGACGCATGTTAGTTCGAAAGTACGGAAACAAAGAAAGATAAATGAGAGTGAAAGTGAGAAGAATGATAGTGAAAGTTGGACGTATGTTGTACCGAAAATACGGAAACGAAGAAGGATGAATGAGAGGGAAAGTGAGAAGAGGGGATTGAGAGTTAGAAAGATTTAATGATAGAGAGAATATGTCGAGAGGTTCGGAAGGTGAATTGGATTGGATGAAGCAAGAAATGAAATGGATGCGGAATGAAATTAAGAGAATTCAGGTCAAAACTATTAAAATAAATCATGAAGGCATGAAAGAGTTAACGAAAGATGAGCGAATGGCATTGTATGGCAGCTCCATTATTAAAGGTGTGCTAGAGGATAAAATGCACAAGGTATGTTTTCCAGGCGGTAAAATGAGTAGAGTGATTGAGGCATTGAATATGAGGCGGGAACAAGCAAAAGAGTTAATTGTATTAATTGGTACAAATGATTTGAGAGAGAACAAACAGCATGTCAAAATGAATGTCAGGAGACTGCTTGGAAAGATAAAAGAGAAGAGTGTAACAGGAAGGGTAGTCATTGTGTTGCCTAGGTATGACTGTGGTGAAATGAGGCAGAGAGCAAGGATTATGAATGATATTCTGGCTGAAATGTGTGAGGAGATGGGAGTACAGTTTGTTAATTTGTGGAATAAGTTTGAAGGACGAAGTGAGCTGTATGGGAGCGATGGACAGCATTTGAGTGGTTATGACGTGAGTTGCTTGGAGAGACTGCTGCTGGAAAGTAGAGAAGTGAATACAGAGAATGAATCAGATCGAGAGGGGAGTGATGTGGAAGAACAGGAGAGTAAGACAGGAGAGATTGTAGACGTGAAAATGAATGGGGAAGTGAGTGGTATGAGTATAGAAAATCAGAGAATGGGTGTGCAAGAGGAGCAGGGAAACGGGGAGGCTCAGGGTGGACAGGGGTACACAGCGTGAGAAAGGTGGAGCCTCCAAGAGGAGGTGAGAGCATCAGGGATCAAGAGGAAACAGATGGAATTGCAAAGGGTTCTAAAATGAAGAAGCAGAAAGGGAAACAGCCCCAGTCCAGTGGTTTCGAGGCAGTATGGTGTGAGATAGAGGTGATTAGAATCAAATACTTGGTGGGATGTTGTTATAGACCTGGTAATGTGGATGGTGGTGATAGTGAAATGTATAGTCAAATAAGAAAAGGATGATCATTCTGGGTGATTTTAATTTTGGCAATATAGACTGGAATGAAGAGATAGCAACTGGAAGTAAAGAAAATGAGTTTCTTGAGTTTTTGAGGAATAACTACCTCAGACAGTATGTAACAGCCTCAGACAGTATGTAACAGAGGGCACACGAGGATTAAGGGTGTTGGATTTGGTCATCTCATCGAGGATGTAATTATCAATGAGGTGTCAAATCATCCACCAGTTGGTGAAAGTGACCATGAGGTGATTACCTGGGTGGTTGCCAGCAGTGCAAGGACCCCTGTGAAAAAAGGGTATATGTGGAACTACAAGGGGGGGAGTGATTATGAAGAGCTCAAGATACAGCTTGCGGGTGTAGCATGGAATCAGGAGTTAGATGGAAAAGAGATCAATGCAGCTTCGTAGATTTTCAAAAACTATCTAGCAGATGAAATGTCTAAATATATTCCAAGGGTGAGAAGGTTAAATAAGGTAGGTGTGAGATGAATGAATAAAGAGATGAAGCATGCACAGAGAAAAGGGGCATTGTGGAGGCAGCATAAGAGAAGTGGAAGTAACCAATTTCATGAGGTCTACAAAGACCAGGCAAGCAGGGTGGCTTGGTTTGCGACAGTAGCTAAAGAGAGGTATGAACAGCAGTCGGCTAATGAAGCCAAAAAGAATCCTAGGGAGTTCTTTCGATATGTAGCCAGCAGAAGAAAGAATGATTATGGAAGGATGACATTGATTGGAGGAAATGGTATAAAGAAAGCTGTTGAAGAATGTGTGATGGAGATACTTAATTAGCAGTTCATAAAGATCTTTCAATCTTGTGAATGTGACTTCATGGAGAGATTAAGAGCAGTTGATGATGGGGAGGAGAGACTGACTGTAAGTGAGCAAGAGGTGTTTGGGGAGTTGAGTAAACCAGATGTAAATAAGGCTGTGGGACTTGATAATATATCACCGTGTATTCTGAAGGAATGTGCCAGAGAGTTGACACCTGCCTCGACATATTTTTCTAATACGAGTCTTGCACTTGGTCAAGTCCCTAAAGAGTGGAAAGAGGGCAAGATTGTGCCACTTCATAAAGGAGGTGATCGAACTCAAGCATCAAACTATAGGCCTTTCTGTGTCTGGTGTTGTGGTTAAGTTGTTGGAGAAGCTTGTGAGAACTAGGATCCAGAGTTGGGTTGACAACAATGGTATAATCTTTGATGGACAGCATGGATTTGCTAAAGGGAAGTCATGTTTTAGTAATCTACTTACTTATTCCAATAAAGTGACTGCTTCCTTGGACAGAGGAGAAGGATACACAGTAATATACTTGGATTTCGCAAAAGCTTTTGATAGAGTACCTCATGATAAGTTGACAGTTAAACTAGAGCAGATGGGGTTGGATATTAGATTAGTGCATTGGATTGGAGACTGGCTATTTGATAGGTGTCAACAAGTTGTGTATGGGGGTGCAATATCCAGGAAAAGGAAAGTCACTAGTGGAGTGCCTCAGGGGTCTGTTTTAGGTCCATTACTATTTAACTTGTATATTAATGATATTGGCGAAGATTTGGATGGAGATATTCAGTTGCTTGCATATGATGCAAAGTTGGGACGAACCATAAAGTGTAGAGAAGATATTGTGGCCTTGCAAGAAGACTTGAATAAATTGAGTGATTGGGCAAGCAAATGGGGATGTGAGTTCAATATTGCAGAATGTGGGGTTGTAAAATTTGGATAGCAAAGATGGGATGCAGAATTTATGCTTGGTGAGAATATATTGGTGGAAGTAGAGGAAATAAGAGATCTGGGGGTGATAGTTTATAAGGATCTAAAATTTAGGGGACACATTGCCAAAATTGTGAAGACAACACAAAGACTTCTGGGAATGATGCGGAGGACACTGATGTGTAGAAGTAGGGAGATTCTTGTTGCATTGTATAAGGCTTTGATTAGGCCACACATGGACTATTGTGCCCAGATTTGGTCACCTGGTTTTCAGAAGGATGAAGAGATGTTGGAAAGTGTTCAAAGGCGACTGACTAAGGTCTGACCTTAGGAATGTCGAGTATGAGGAAAGATTGAAAATATGTAATTTGCAGAGTCTAGTGGAGAGAAGGAAAAGGGGAGATATGATCGAGACCTATAAGTTGGTAAGGGGTTGTTATAGGATCAATGGTGGAGAAGTTCTACAGAGAATAGTGGGAGATCTGGGGAGAACCAGAGGTCATCCCTGGAAACTGTATAAAGAGGGTGTGAGTAGGGGAGTGAGAGGCAGATTTTTTTCGTGCAGCGTTGTGAGTGATTGGAATGCCTTGCATGAGAGTGTGGTGTCTGCAAGGAGTTTGAATGTGTTTAAGACACGGTATGATGAGATGTGTGTGAGATAAAAGCACCTCCTAGATGAGTCTTTGACTCCATGAGGTCTTGTTAAATAATAATAATAATAATAATACTGTTGTGAACAGTTACCAGTTCATTTACCTTCTGTGTTTAGTTAGCTACTGAGTGAAATGTGAATTGTAAATTTATAGTGAAACTAATTTAAAAAGAAAATACATTTTTAAATGGTAAGTGTATGTAATTTAATATTATTTTAATTGTTAGTTTTATGATTATTTTGCTTTTAAAATGAAACAATTTAAGTTAGGATTTTGGGATTAATTAATTAGTTGATTTTTAATAAAATATGCACATCGATTTTTTATATATGAAATTGTGCTAAAAACTGTATTAATTCCGAATACTTTTTTTCCCAAGAATTAATGATCATTAAGATTGATGTAAAATGAAAATAATGTATTTATAATTTATTCTAAAAAAATATTTTCTTATTCGTGTTTCAGAATGGAATTCTTTCAGAATTCAACTTATTTATATAAGGAATTATTTTTCTTCTCTAGAAAAAAATGCAAAAAGACGTAAAATATAAATTCAGCAGGAAAAATGTATGCCTTCAGATACAAAGTTTGATCGGATTCGTGAAAATTGATTCAAAATGACATTCATACATTGTAGTTTCTGCTATAACACCAATTTTGAATTTCGAAATCTTTCTAGTACTCATCTTCCCAACAAGGATTACGATTTCAAAAAAGTTATTCTGGAAGGAGGCAGTTTAGATTTGCTTAGTGAGAGGAATACTCAACAGGTGTGTTTTGCAAATATTGCATTTTGTTTGCACCAAAATTACATCGGGGCTGTCAAAGTGCATTTAAAAAACCTCCATTTATAAACATAATGGTTTTAACCAGGCCACCAGATCACATGTCATCTCAATGCCACAAAGATGCTGCTATTAATGCATAGAATTTTATAACAATCCATAAACATTCAGAAAAAGATATAATTTGTCAAATTGATAAATCAGTACAAAATACTATAGCATCCAATACAATTAAATTAGGTTCTATTTTATGATCCATTATATTTTGTGCCACACATGATTTACTTTACAAGGGGAAAAGGAGTGATTCTGGAAATTTACATGATTTATTTCAATTTCAGATCGAAGCAGAAGACTTAATTTTAAAAGATCATTTAATGAAAGCTCCTGCAAATTCCAAGTATACGCTTCTGCAAGAACTGAACATCAACTAATAGAACTTTGTGAAATGGAAATACAAGAGAGCATTGTATCTGCTGCAAATAAATCTATTGAATTTTTAATCTTAGCTGACAAAACCACAGATATTGCTGGAATAGAGCAGATTTCACTTGGCATTAGCTTTGTTGACGAAAATAAAAATATCAGGGAATACTTTTCAGGATTTACAAAATTCTATGATATGGATGCAAAAAAAGTATCAGTTCCACTATTTTAAAGAAATGTACTGAATATGGTTTGGACATGAACAAATTAATTGGACAAGGATGCGATGGCTGTGCAACTATGGCAGGAAAGGAAGCTGTTGTTCAAGCTCAGATAAAACATATATATTATATATATCCAAAAGCCACTTACGTGCACTGTGCTTCTCACAGATTAAACCTGGTTGTGAACAATTTAAACATTCTAATAGAAGTTCGCCAGACAATAGCAGTTATAAAATCTACAGTAAAATTTTTATAGTAACATCACTGACGGGAATTGATCACAGGCCTTTCTGACCAAAGGACTTTGTCTATACTGACTGAGCTATGGAGGCTCTTTTAAGTTAACCAATACCAAGCTGTAAAAACACAACTAGGGTCTAAATTGTCATGTCTTCACTGGCAATGCAATGCTAATCATCATACACATGTAAATTAGGCCTACCTCATCATGAAACCATGAAACCATGAAACCATGAAACTCCAATCAGTGAAAGAATCACACCAGATTACTGACTTTACTCATCATATTAATTACCTAATTTAACCTGACAACTTCTGATCACGCATAGACTATATATATAATTCAACTTCTCAGCAAACTAATAATATAAACACTAGAACTGAAGAATATACAACATTAACTAATATGCCATTTGGTATTAAATGCATTAATTAGTCTACAAACAAAAAAGTTTCCTTCTAATTAGGGCATGGTGGAAACATTGCATTCAACTATGGTTAGTAGCTTAAGTATGGTGAGTCAGATGAAATTTATCTTTCCTTTTGTGCTCTACATCTCCAAAAATTTTTTCTTTCTCACCTCAAAACCACAACTTGTTTGGCCTATTTAAATGAGACCACATGAGCATGCTGTCTTTTATAGATCTGAGGAGGGGTTAAATGGTTTGAATTGGCTTGAAAGCTACTCTGATATTATGATTTTGATCTTATATCTCTCAATCATATCAACTGTCCTCCTCCTATTTACCATACCCTGCAATGGCAATGCAGACCACTTTTCCTTAATTTGTCTTCACGCTCAACATTCCAGGGTGACAGTGCCGTGCCATAGGTAGGAGGCGCCCCTGTGCAAAACGTTTTTCAGAGCCCCATAAAATATGTTTCGATGAAAAATTTTTGCAAAAAATTTGACTTTGTTAAAAGTACAAAACAGTTTATATGCATACATAAAAATAAATTTTATTTAACAGTAGTAGAACATTCTAATCAGTGAAATTCATTAATAAGGAATTTTTAATAATAAAAATTTTCAAAAATATTTATTCCTTTATATATAAATATAACAATATATATATATATATATATATATATATATATATATATATATATATATATATATATATGTATATATATATATATAAACAAAAATTACTATTATTTTAATATAAAAAGAAATATTGCATAACAAAGATAATTTGGAGAATTGCTTTAAACTATAAAACAATTAGTATAAATGTAGATTTATTTTACGTATTTATCCTTCTTGCTTTAGCCACCACAAAATTTTTAATAATATTTCTAATGTCTAATGAATCCATAATATTATTTTCAATTGATATAATTGATAAATCCGTTAGACGCTCTCCAGACATTGTTGACTGTAAATAATTTTTTATTAGTTTAAGTTTTAAAAAACTTCTTTCACATGATGCTACGGATTTTGGTAATGTTAAATAAATACGCATCACAATCAGAGTATTCAGATACGTGTAAGTTAATTTATTTTCATATATATAATTTAAAACATCCTGAGGAGCTGACACTTTTTAAATAAAACATTGCAAAGTTTTTAATTCCTCAAATAAAGTCTTACCATCAATATCACGATTGTCGGAATCTTGACTGTCACTCAGTTTTAAGTGCAAATCTTTACAATGTTTCATTAAATCTTCATTGGTCCAATCTTTTAATTTGCTGTTTCTTATAACTTTAAAGTCCTCGCTATGTTGTTTTAAGAGTATGAATATTTCCGGGAATGAAGTTATTGTCGTGTCTAAAACTGCAAAGAAAAATTCATTTTAAAATTTTGTTTAGGACCGTGCATTGTCTCATCTGATGCTTCGTAACCAAACATTTTTGTTTTTGTTCTTTTGCAAATGTCTGGAAAAATAGGATCAATATTAAGATCTTTTGCTACTTCTTTTGCAGTTCTAATAATATTTTCAAAATATTGGTCTGTTGGGGCGAGTATTTAATTCTTGTATAACATAATCAAGATTTTCTGTAATTTTTCCTACATCAAATGTCGGATGCTGCATTATTTTTCTTGCAACATTTATGAGACTTCAGATTTCATACCAAACATGAACAGAGCAAATAAATTTAAACGAATAAATCTTTGAAATTAAGTTGTTTGCCTGAACTGCAGTACCGATATATTATTATTATTATTATTATTATTATTATTATTATTATTAAAACAAGACCTCATGGAGTCAAAGACTCATCTAGGAGGTCCTTTTATCTTACACACACATCTCATCATACCGTGTCTTAAACACATTCAAACTACTTGCAGACACCACGCTCTCAGGCAGGGCATTCTAATCACTCACAACTCTGCACGAAAAAAACCTGCCTCTCACTCCCTTACTCACACCCTCCTTATACAGTTTCCAGGGATGACCTCTGGTTCTCCCCTGATCTCCCACTATTCTCTGTAGAACTTCTCCACCATTGATCCTATAACAACCCCTTACCAACTTCTAGGTCTCTATCATATCTCCCCTCTTCCTTCTCTCCATGAGACTCTGCAAATTACATCTTTTCAATCTTTCCTCATACTCAACATTCCAGAGGTCAGAAACTACCTTAGTCATTCGCCTTTGGACCCTTTCCAACATCTCTTCATCCTTCTGAAAACCCGGTGACCAAATCCGGGCACAATAGTCCAAGTGTGGCCTAATCAAAGCCTTATACATTGGAACAAGTATCTCCCTACTTCTACATGTCAGTGTCCTCCGCATCATTCCCAGAAGTCTTTGTGTTGTCTTCACAATTTTGGCAATGTGTCCCCTAAATTTTAGATCCTTATCCACTATCACCCCCAGATCTCTTATTTCCTCTACTTCCAACAATATATTCTCACCATGCATAAATTGTGCATCCCATCTTTGTTTTCCAAATATTAAAACCTTACATTTTGCAACATTGAACTCACATCCCCATTTGCTTGCCCAATCACTCAATTTATTCAAGTCTTCTTGCAAGGCCACGACATCTTCACTACTCTTTATGGTTCGTCCCAACTTTGCATCATCTGCAAACAACTGAATATCTCCATCCAAATCTTCACCAATATCATTCATATAGAAGTTAAATAGTAATGGCCCTAAAACAGACCCCTGAGGCACTCCACTAGTGACTTTCCTTTTCCTGGATATTGCACCCCCATACACAACTTGTTGATACCTATCAGATAGCCAGTCTCCAATCCAATGCACTAATCTAATATCCAACCCCATCTGCTCTAGTTTGACTGTCAACTTATCATGAGGTACTCTATCAAAAGCTTTTGCGAAATCCAAGTATATTACTGTGTATCCTTCTCCTCTGTCCAAGGAAGCAGTCACTTTATTGGAATAAGTAAGTAGATTACTAAAACATGACTTCCCTTTAGCAAATCCATGCTGTCTATCAAATATTATACCATTGTTGTCAACCCAACTCTGGATCCTAGTTCTCACAAGCTTCTCCAACAACTTAACCACAACACCTGTCACACAGATAGGCCTATAGTTTGATGCTTGAGTTCGATCACCTCCTTTATGAAGTGGCACAATCTTGCCCTCCTTCCACTCTTTAGGAACTTGACCAAGTGCAAGACTCGTATTAAAAAAATATGTCAAGACAGGTGTCAACTCTCTAGCACACACCTTCAGAATACGTGGTGATATATTATCAAGTCCCACAGCCTTATTTACATCTAGTTTACTCAACTCCCCAAACACCTCTTGCTCACTTACAGTCAGTCTCTCCTCCCCATCATTAACTGCTCTTAATCTCTCCATGAAGTCACATTCACAAGATTGAAAGATCTTTATGAATTGCTCATTAAGTATCTCCACCACACATTCTGCAACAGCTGTCTTTATACCATTTCCTCCAATCAATGTCATCCTTCCATAATCATTCTTTCTTTTGCTGGCTACATATCGAAAGAACTCCCTAGGATTTTTTTGGCTTCATTAGCTAACTGCTGTTCATACCTCTCTTTAGCTACTCTCACCAACCAAGTCACCCTCCTTGCCTGGTCTTTGTAGACCTCATGAAATTGGTTACTTCCACTTCTCTTATGCTGTCTCCACGATGCCTTTTTTTTCTGTATTGCATGCTTAATCTCTTTATTCATCCATCTCACACCTACCTTATTTAACCTTCTCACCCATGGTATACATTTAGACATTGCATCTACTAAATAGGTTTTGAAAATCCCCCAAGTTGCATTGATCTCTTTTCCAGCTAACTCCTCATTCCATGCTACATCTGCAAGCTGTCTCCTGAGCTCTTCATAATCACCTCCCTTGTAGTTCCACATATACCCATTTTTCACAGGGGTCCTTGCACTGCTGGCAACCACCCAAGTAATCACCTCATGGTCACTTTCACCAATTGGTGGATGATTTGACACCTCATTTATAATTACATCCTCCGATGAGATGACCAAATCCAAGACCTTTAATCCTCGTGTGCCCTCTGTTACATACTCTCTGAGGTAGTTATCCCTCAAAAACTCAAGAAACTCATTTTCTTTACTTCCAGTCGCTATCTCTTCATTCCAGTCTATATTGCCATAATTAAAATCACCCATAATGATCACCCTTTTCTTATTTGCTTGGCTTATTTGACTATACATTTCACTATCACCACCATCCACATTACCAGGTCTATAACAACATCCCACCAAGTATTTGATTTTATTCACCTCTATCTCACACCATACTGCCTCAAAACCACTGGCCCTATTTCCCTCTTGCATCTCTACCTTGTATGGACATAACTCTTTCTCTATCATCAATAGCACTCCCCCTCCCTTTTTATCCCTTCTATCCTCACGAAACACATCATACCTTTCCATCTCTATTCCTGTCAGGATGTCGTCCTCATCTAACCATGTCTCACTTATTCCGACAATCTCTGGGTGCATAGACGCAATTAGTGCAACCATTTCATCCGCCTTGTTTTTTATGCTTCTAGCATTGGTATACAAACACAACAACTCATTTCTGGATCTACAGCTAGTTCCACTGATACCATTCACTCGATGTGCTCTCTCCATGCTGGACTGGGGCCATTTCTCTTTCTGCTTCTTCATTTTAGAACACTTTGCAACAACATCTGTTTCCTCTTGATCCCTGGTCATCCCATTACTTTCCTGCCTACACATGCTCTCACCTCCTCTTGGAGCATCCACCTTTCTCACGCTGTGTATCCCTGTCCACCCTGGGCCTCCCCGTTTCCCTGCTCATCTTGCACACCCATTCTCTCATTTTCTATACTCATACCAATCACCTCTCCATTGATTTCCACTTCTTCAATCTCTCCCGTCTTACTCTCCTGCTCTTCCACATCACTCCCCTCTCGATCTGATTCATTTTCTCTATTCACTTCTCTACCTTCCAGCAGCAGTCTCTCCAAGCGACTCACACCATAACCACTCAAATGCAGTCCATCACTCCCACACAGCTCACTTCGTCCCTCAAACTCATTCCACACATTAACAAACTGTACTCCCATCACCTCACACATTTCAGCCAGAATACCATTCATAATCCTTGCTCTCCGCCTCATTTCACCACAATCATACCTAGGCAACACACTGACCACCCTTCCTGTCACACTATTCTCTTTTATCTTTCCAAGCAATCTCTTGACATTCATTTTGACATGCTCTTTGTTCTCTCTCAAATCATTTGTACCAATTAATACAATTAACTCTTTTGCTCGCTCCCGCCTCATATCCAATGCCTCAATCACTCCACTTATTTTACCACCTGGAAAACATACCTTGTGCATTTTATCCTCTAGCACACCTTTAATAATGGAGTCGCCATACAATGCCACTCGCTCATCTTTCGTTAACTCTTTCATGCCATCATGATTTATTGTAATAGTTTTGACCTGAATTCTCTTAATTTCATTCCACATCCATTTCATTTCTTGCCTCATCCAATCTAATTCACTTTCTGAACCTCGCGACACATTCTCTCTATCATTAAATCTTTCTAACTTTCTAACTCTCGACCCCCTCTTCTCACATTCCCTCTCATTCATCCTTCTTTGTTTCCGTACTTTCGGTCTAACATACGTCCAACTTTCACTATCATTCTTCTCACTTTCTCTCTCATTTATCTTTCTTTGTTTCCATACTTTCGGACTAACATGCGTCCAACTTTCGCTATCATTCCTCTCACTTTTACCGTCATTCATCTTTCTTTGTTTCAGTACTTTCGGTCCAACATGAGTCGAACTTTCGCCATCATTTATTCTTTCGATTTTTTTTACTTGCGATTTCTGCATTACGCAAGTTCTACTTTCATTCGTTCTCTCAATTTCGTTTCTTTCCACCTCACTTTCGTCCCTTTTAACATCCGTTACGGTTGTCAAATCGCTCTTTTTCTTTTTTCCTGATTTTTTAACATTTTTTCGCTTCTCTTGCTCAGTATCCTTTTCTTTCAAACGTGCAATCGCGATACAATCGGTACTAGCACTTTCTGTCATCAATTTCATATTCGCATTCATTAGTTCTTCGTTCAGGTCACACTTCGCACACACCCTTCTTCCATCCGCACTAAACATCCACAAATCATTTATGTAATCGAAGGAATACATATAACAGACCTCACACTTAACGAAACGACTGAAATCTACATTCAAATCATGGAATGACAATGCCGCCGCCATTTTTTTTTTCTCTCTGCCGGTTATAGGTCTAATAATAACGATTTCGTAATTTAGTTTAGACAAGAAAAAAAAACCCACACTAATAATACCGGTAGCGTACAACGTTTACAGCCGCTCTTACTCAAACAATCACACATATATACTTAATTATTCCTAGTAAAAACTTATCTGAATCAGGAGCTCTTCAAAACACGTCCGCAGTACTTGGCCCACTACTAGCGCCCCATAATCACCCCCCTTGTAGCTCCACATATACCCTTTTTTCACAGGGGTCCTTGCACTGCTGGCAACCACCCAGGTAATCACCTCATGGTCACTTTCACCAATTGGTGGATGATTTGACACCTCATTTGATATCTTCAGTTTCATCTTTCGTAATACCAAAAAGATATTATTTTCAAGTGGCTTTATTGCTTCTACTCTACTTTCCTGCCTAGTAGCAGAAAGTGGTTTCAAATTTAAAACATGAATATGTTTTTTTAATATAGCCCAACACTTCACAGATATTGAAAACTAATTATATAATTCCTGTGTTACCCCAAAAAATTTACAGTTTCACAAGATATCTTAGCTGCATCATTAACTACCAAATTTAATGAATGAGCAGCACACAAATTAAAAAACACTTCAATTTATTTCAAGGATTTTTTCTGCAGTCCATTATCTTTGCCTCACATATTTGAATCGTTATCATAAGCTTGGCCACGTAAATCCCAAATGTTAATATTCAATAATTTTAAATATGTTTTAGTAAATTGAAATAGTCCTTGCATAGTGATATCTTACTACAGAATTAAAAACCCAAAAAATATTCATGAATTTCTGCTATATTTGTGTCTGTATTTTGATTAACAAATCTAATAACAGTAGATAATTATTCTGTGTGGCTTATATCCAGAGTAGTGTCAAAAATTAATGAATAACATTTTGCCTCTTTATTTCTTCTGCCATTATTGAATCAAATTTAGCAACAGTTTCTACTAACTTTATAAAATTGCCGTTGTCGTTTTCAAAAGGTTTTTGTGAAGAACCTCTAAAAGCTATACACTGTTTTGATAAATATTGTATTATGTAGATTAACCATTCTATAACAGATTGCCAATATTTTTTCTCAATTTCGTATAATCTTTGTTGTGTGCAATCAATAGTGCATTTCTTAATCAATTTTAAGTTCACTATGTTTTGAATAGTTTTTAATGTGTGCAGAACTTGTCTCGTGTATTTTTAGTATATGACTCAAATGTTGCCAATCGTGACAACCGTATTCGTTAGTACATTAGGAACTTTGACTACCAAATATTTTTGCAATAATAACAGAAAACCGAATTTTGCGATTCTGAATAAACCAAATAACTTCGTAAAAGTTTTTCTCCATTTGCTAAAGTTCGATAATAGTATGAATCGGAAAACTTGCGACCAGAATCATCTTCTGGAAATCCTTTATTAACTACTTAACGCTGGCAATGCTCAACTAAATAATCTCTAACTTTGGTAGTTATATGATTCGGCCAAGTACCTGGATCATTAACATTAAAATGTAAAGTAAAATTTGAAGTTTCGTGTTTCACTGAATCGGAATCCAATATTTCTTCTGCTGCAACTTCTGTAGACAGTCCAGTCAGGCCAGTTTCATTTTCGCATGTAACATTTATTATTTCATAGTTATCTTGTGTCCTCTCTTTTTCTGTAGTAGAACTACACAGAGTACTTGCTTTGTCAAACTTTCTGTTCTTCGTTTTTTATGTTAAAAATTTATTCAGCAATCCAGACAATTTATGTTCCAGTTATACTCATTGCAATTGTCTTTTCCTGTTTTGTGCACCAGATAACTTCTTTGACTTTTTTTCTGACATCTAAGGGTTAACACACTTGATTAGACTTTAAAATAAGAAGAGCGTTAAAAGTTGTCCACCAAAATAAATAACAATTTCTGAAATTTTCCTTTAAACTTATATTTTAACCCCTATTTAACCGACTATTATTTTTAAGGTGAATAGCCCAAGAATGACTATTTTCCTATTTTATTACAGAATTTGATTTTTCAGATGTTTTGAATAATTAATATGCTTACATTTTAGGTATTTTTTGAAAATTAACATGTTGAGATATTAGCCACTGATTGCTTTCTCAGTGATATTTATTTAATATTTTTTTCATTCTGGGAATTGTTTAATAATTAAGAAATTTCTAGAATAATAAAATTATTTATTAAGGAAATTAGTAAAAGTACCCCAACCCGAATGTCTTCCAACCAGAACAAGAAAAAATATATAAATAAATCTCTTATTGAAAATTATTTATTTTCTAGATGTTTATCCAACATAACAAAATCTTTTGTTTTCAAAATAAGATACTTAACTAAAATGAAATAATTTAACTGATTTTCAAACTTAGCAAAAATAAAATAGATGTACTTATTTTACGTGAATAATAATCCAAATTCAAAAAAAATTTACTAGACAACAATAAATATGTTTTATAAAACAAAAGGCAACTGCACAGTAACTGTTACATTAATGCACAAAATGATTTGATGCAAATATACACCAAAAAAGTATCAAGAAATGGCCAATTGCAGTATGTGTAAATGAACTTGGATCATCTGAAGAGTTTTATAGCTCATAAGTAACCTATGTTTATTAATTTAATTCGAGCCGTGTCATCTTGACGTGACAGTAGTCTACCCCACATATATACGGGATTTTTAGCAATGGTCCCACAGCTGATTAATATGCTTATAATTTTATAAACTATTATCTTTAAAACTTTATTTGTCTATTAAAAATCCAAAAATAAGTACACAATTTAAATCAAAGTCAAAAATTGTCCAAAGTCACTTAAACACAGAATACACAGTATACTCAATATGTTTCACATTCAAAATTGAAATGATGCTGAAAAAATGTAAGAAGTGCATATTTGGATAGGTGCTATTTTGTTTATCCAAATACGAAGCGGAATTTAAGAAAACGAACATCATAATATACACCTGTGTTTCAGACTAAATATTTGTGGATAGATCAGTGTTTCTTAAACTTTAGATATCCGTGTACCCCTTCTTTAATTTTCTTTATTACCAAGTATCTTTTCAAAATACCCTTATCAAAACAATAATAATAATAATAAATAAAAATATATTTCATTGTAAATGTATGTTTTATTTGAATTTAGGTGTACATTTAAACACAAAAAAATATCATTTATTTTTAATAGAACAAAATTTATAAAGACACTATACATTTTTACTTAATATAAATAATTTATCATTAATGAGAGGAGTGAAATTGCTTATTTCTATATCTGCTATATTGCTCTCTTTCATGCATTTTATAAATCCAATCTTTAACCAATGATCCATACTTTTGAAAGCTAAAAAATTTACCGTATTTACTCGACTATAACTTGCACTTTTTTTCCCAAAATTAAAGCTAAAAAATCGTCTGCGAGATATATGCAGGGATTTTCAGAAACTAAAGTTTTCAGAAAAAAAAAACCCAAAATGAGTGTGACTTACCAAGAAGCTTCTATTCTCCATCACTTCTTCTGTGTTCGAGAATTCTGTTAAACCAATTTCCATAATATGCATTCATTATATATTTTTTAGTTTTAACATGTTCATGACAGGGTAGTGTCAAGCAAAACCATATATTGCACGTGCAACATGTGGTTTGCTTGAGTGTAAATAACAGTTTCTGATGGAGGGAAGATGTGATTCATTAGTTAGTGTTTATATTCCCAGTTGTCTGTAATTGCACTATTTGTTGAGAAATATATTATGCAGTCTGCAAATGTCTGTGAACCTTATCCAATGACATGATAAAACTACTTGGTTTTCGTGTTTTTGCAGTAAAATGGCTGTTGGGGATGGCATATTGTTTACTGCAGGTAGCGAGTTATTGCTCCATTGTGAAATTCGGGGAGATAGACTTGCAATTTGAGTAGGAGAATTCATGCATAATATAATTTAATATATATATATAGACTATAAACGTTTATGAAATTCAAATCATATGAAACTTTATGGGTTGTTTCCTTAAGTATCTAATAAGTGGGTTCAAAACTGTTTAGTTTTAGTATGTATGACTATAATTTTTTTATTAATAAAATATAATAAGCACATATTTAACTGTCAATGGGAAATGGCGCCTTTTTTATTTGCTAACTAAACACTGTTTTTTTGTAAAATATCTTGTTGCCGTGATACTGCTGAACGAGTGCCTTTATTAAGCAGCACTGTGAGGAAGGCTGCCTCTATGCTACATCCTTTTGACGGTACTAGGTAAAGTACAGCGTAAGAATGAATTCACGGTCGGTATTAAACTAACAATTTCCACTAAAAATATAAGAAACAAGTGAGAATATTTATAAAATTTTCGCTGAGTTGATGCTTACTCTGTGAAATGAAATCTGTGGTAATATTGATAACGTTTCACTTCAAACAAATTGTAATAAAATTGGTGATGGATTAAGTTAAAAATGTTGTAAGATTATAATGAATTCATAATAATTTGAGTGATTTAAAATTTCATTTTTATTGCATTAACTATAATTTGTAATTGTGTAATTTATTTAGTACGATATAATTCAAGAATAAGAAAATTTATATATTTTTTTTATTATTTCCTGTGGTAAAATGGCACCCCCATCTTCAAGCGCCCTTGTGCGGTGCACAATCTGCACAACTGCACAGCGTGGCCCTGCAGGGTGATGAGATAGTTTGAGTTATTTGCACCTTCTTTGTTTCTAATGTTTTCTTATTTCCCATACAACCAGGTGATCGGACCTGTGCACAGAAATTCAAATATGATCACCTGCCTTATATACTTGAACCATTACCTTCACACTCCCTGATGCGAATAACTCTGCTTGTCAGGGTGTTTTGCATTATAGTAGAAATTTTCTGGGTAATCTTTACAACTTTTGCAATGTCGTTCTGAACTTCAGTTCCCTATGCAACAAAATCAATAGATCACTTTTATCCCACAGTGTCATTCTTCCTCAAACATTTCTTCTCCTACTGGCCACACAGCTAAAAAATTTATGTATATTAGTGGCCTTTGGATTTTAGTGCCAGTCTCTTTTCATATTCCAGTTTCGCTTTCCTTACCATGTTAGTCACTCTCCCATCCTGAGTCTTATATTCATGCATCTGCTCTTCACCCCTCTCCCTATATCTCTTCCATAACTTCTTTTTCACCAGGAACTGCTGGTGAAAAAGAGGTTATGGAAGAATATTTGCTGCCAACAAATATTCCTTCACAATTTCTCATGCACTAATGATATCCCAGCCTTCCAATTCTGCTCTCCATGGAACTACCCCAAGTTGATATCTAAGACTATTATAATCACCTGCCTTATAATTACATATACGTTCCCTTTTCTTTGATACTCCTGCATGTCTATTCATCTTCCAAGTCAAAACAACATTGTCACTCTCTCTAACAGGAGGGAGAGATGCCATCTCAGTTATAATCAGATCTTCTGATGCCATGACTAAATCTAAAACTCTCAGACCTCGTGTTCCTTCTACTACACTTTGTCTAAGTCATTTGTCTCTCAAGCATTCCATAAATTCCATTCCCTTACTACTACATGCAGTTTTCTCTTCCCAATTTATACTGCTGTAGTTAAAATCTCTCTCTCTTAATAATCACTCTTTTTGCACTTATCAAGCTCAATTGTGTTAACATCGGCTCTTCACCTCTTCATCTATGCTCTCTGGCTTATAACAACACCCTAATAAATATCCCATCATTCCCACCTCTACCTAACACTATATGCCTGAATGAAATGCCCAATATGAAAGCAGTATGTAAATTAAACCTTTCATTCCAGATTTAACAATAGGTAGGTGATGTTCAGTGTAGTTATAATTCAGTGTTAATTATATTTTTTATGTTTCTTGTGTGCAGATTTGAGCGAGAGTGAAATGGTGGTGAAATATAAAATGGCACCAAAGAGGAATGCAAGTGGCATGGATTTTTGAAAATGGTGAGATGCCATGAATGCGGTATGTAAGCTTGGGTAGAGATTGGAGATATTTATGGGAGACGAAAAATAAGAGATGAGAGTTTCAGTGTGTAAGAAGTGCAGCATACTTATGGATTATGAGATATCATTGAATGTAAGCAGTAGCAGACAAAATATTGTGGATATAGCTACAAGAGCAAGAGGAGTTAATGTACAGCTGAGTGCTTGAGTGGTAACAAGAAGACTGCTGGTCAAAGTGGTGAAGAGTTAGCAATATTGATTGATAAGACAGCATTCATAGATGATAGAGAGTTAGCAGCAGTAAGCTGTATGAGAACTGGCAGTGAGTTATCAGTGGTGAGCAGAAAGACAGTGAATCCTGCAAAGTAGTGAAAATTCGATTTGCATAAATGACACTGAAAAAAATTGAAGATATGAAAGCACAGTTGGCATAGATGAGGCAAATAGATTAAATGTATGAGGAATGAACTGAGGGGACTTAAGGATTGTATGGGAATGTGAGGAAGAATGGGACAAAAGATTTGAAAGAAATATCGAATGATTTGAGAGGTGCAATGCATGATGATTTTATGATAAGAGGTGTGGTGACTGAAAAAGTGCTCAAGATCTGTTTATCTGAGCCGAAGAGTTGGTTGTAGTAGTAGTGGTAGTAGTTGAAGTGAATCATCTGACTGATAAGAAGAAGAATGTAAGGAAGGATATCATGAAGCTGTTAAGGAGAGTGAAAGACAAAAGTGTGGTAGGTAAGATATTTAGCATGTTGTGGAGGTATGATAATGATGAGTTGAGAAGGGAAGCGAAGCGAAGATCATGAATGGTATGTAGATTTGTGTGAGGAGAAAGGAGTTTTTTATGAATGTGTGAGATGAGTTTGAAGGATGGATAGAGCTGTGTAAAAGAAAGGGGCTACATTTGAATGAATTTGTTGTGAGTCACTGGGAGAAACTGTTGCTGCAAGAGGATGACTGAAGTGAATGTAAGACCTGAGGAAGCAAGCAGCTGTGGGAGAGCAGGAGAGTAAAGTAGGCAAGTTTGAGAATGGAGAGGTGAGTAGCACGAGTAAAGAGAATAAGCGAGAAGGAACACAGAGTGGACACGAAAACGGTCAGGGTGGACAGGACAGACACTGTATGAAAAGTGCAGATGATGGTTTCAGGAGTAGACGTGTGAGTGTGCAAGAAAGGATTAAGACAGTCAAAGATGTGGGGTGATATTTAAGTCTTGGGCAAGATGTAACATCAGTGATGATAGACATTAATAGCCAGAAGAGAGTGTGGAGGAATCATGTCAAAGAAGTGGGTTAGTGAGACTTGTTATAGAAACAGAAATGAGTTAGAGTTTACAAGTGCTAGAAGTATTTGAAACAAGGGAAATTAAACTGTATCATAGATAGAATCCATTCACCCAAAAATTGTTGAAATAAATGAGGCATGATTTAACGAGGATAACATTCTCACAGGAATGGAGATGGAGAGATATGTAGTCTTTTGTGAAAACAGACAAGGCAGAAAGGAATAGATAGTATATTAGTGCACTGGATTGGAGATTGGCTGTCTGATATACTTCCCCATACACAATCTGCCAGTATCAGCAGATTGTGTATGGGGAAGTATATCTCAGAAGAGGAAAGTCACTCACTAGTAGAGTTCCCCAGGGGTCTGTTTTTGGGCCATTGTTGTTTAATTTGTATATAAATGACATTGGAATGGCCTTAAATGGTGATAAACAGCTTTTTCAGATGATGCAAAATTCCATTGTAATATTTTGATAAGGCTACATATGGATCACTCTGCACACATTTGGACTTCAGGTTTTTAAAAGGAATTGTGCTTTATATTGTTCATGAGCATGCTGATCACCTTTTTTTGGTTTATAATCTTCCACAGTGCTTCCTTTTATTTTCTTTTTTTTGTTTGCAGCTCCTGTTTTATATTGCTACTCATCCACTTAATCTCCACTATGCACTCTGAAACTGCCTCACTCAAAGAATCTTTGACAGCTTTCCATGCACTAAGTTCAGAAGAGAAAGACTATTTTTAAATAAATAAATTGTGGATGCATAAGACTTTCCAAAATATGGGAAACACTAATCCTTCAAGATCTCAGTTTACATCCAAGGCCGGCAACAAGCGCCCAAAGAGGGTGTCCCACCTATTTAGGACTCTTTTCTTTTATCCATGCTTCACTTCGTTTTGTGCTGATTGTGTGTGTGTGTGTGTGTGTGTGTGTGTGTGTGTGTGTGTGTGTGTGTGTGTGTGTGTGTGTGTGTGTGTGTGTGTGTGTGTGTGTGTGTGTGTGTGTGTGTGTGTGTGTGTGTTACAATTTTCATACTGGAAGAATTAAATTGTGTTTTTAATTCTTTTCCAGTGCTATTTTAATCCATTAAGCCTCTAATCTAAGTTTGCTACTCAATGTTTTAAAGGAACTGTCTTCTTGATAGTTTCATGCAACTATGAAAGAAAATTATTGTTATTTATATTATTTATATGGGTACTACATGCAGTCAAAAGTCACATTGCAGGAGGACCCACACTATCCATTAATACAATACATATCACGCATCTTAAAACTTATTCTAGTGGGGCTCTCACAACCACCTCTGGCAAAACAGTCCACTCATCCACCACTCTCCAAGTAAAGAACCTAGTCTTCATACCCTTATTACCCACACTCTTAGACCACTTCAGAGTGTGATCCCTTGTTTCTCCCCTCCACTCCCTATGTATTGAAATTTTTCTTTTGTGTCACTCTTTTAGAATTCCTTTAGTAACTTATGAGTCTGTCACATCCTCTCCTTTCCACCTGATAGCTAAACTCTGCAGCCCACATGTCTTCAATCTATCCTCATCATAGGGAACATTTCAGAGACCTGTCACAAGCTTAGTTACCAGTCTCTGAATCCTTCCCACCACCTCCCAGTCCATTAGAAATTCAGGAGATCAAATCTATGTCCAGTAGTCAACATCATAGCCTTTTAAAGAAGGAATTAACCACCCTATGTTTATTTGTTAATTATCTTCAATATATAAGCAATTCTGTGAGCTATTTTGCCAACTCTTGTAATATGTTTCCTGAATTTCAAATCTCTGTCTACCATCGCACCACAGATCTTTAGCCTCATCAATTTCTTGGAATCTAGTACCATCAATATACCATAAAGTACTTGGAAAGAAGAACAATGAACACTCCGATGATTGAAGTGCATCATGCTATGTAATGAGTTGCATGTTTGTGACCAATATAAATTCGAGGAATATGATGCTTCCAAGACTCAGTGCAACTGTGTCTGTGTGAATTCAATGCGAGACGGGAACTGACAGAGTTTCAAACAGACTGTGTGATAGGGTGCCATGTTGCATTCCTACCCATTTGGCAAATTGTTGACAAATCAGGCTATCACAAAGTCAACAGTTAGTGATTCTCGTAGAAAGGCTTACATGTTGGTTATGCATGCTTATTAAATAACTTAAGCAATTTACAACATACAAAGGATATAAATTAAATTAAACTTTAATCTATATTTCCAATATTTCGGCAATGCCATGTTACCATCTTCAACAGGAACTTAAAATAAAGACGTGCATGCAGGCACTACACACAGTAAATGAGGACAAAGCAGGAAGCTACATGTTTCTCCTAAAAGTCCTGATGGCACTCCCTAGAGGGCTATGTAGGTATTCTTGGCAGTTTGTCTGAAGGTCTTCTGATGTAAGTCTCCCAAATTTGGGGCAGTATCATGCAACCAAATTTCTTGAGGTTTGGCATGTTTCTCAGGGCTGAGGCAGATTCCATAAATAGCCTTTCAAATTTGCATTTAATATGGTGAATTACCATGGCTTTCTTCCACTGTATTCTGTGGCATGTATCCAGAGCATCGTCTGCAAGACCAGAGTGGCTCTACTGGTGAAACCGGATGTAGTCCTTCTGTTATGAAATTCTGATATTCGCTGTTCTGCCTGTTTGGCCAAAGTAGGATAGTTTACAACTGCTAGGGACCTGGTATACCCCAGGTAGGTCTAGGGGAAGTGGTTGGTCTTTAGTGGAGCAGATGAGGGACGGCAATTTTCTATGTGGTCTGTAACAAGCGGCCAAGTCATGTTTTTTTAGGATTTAATAATTTTTTCCGAGGTGCATCGGATGTAGGGGATAGTGATGGATTTTGAGTAATTTGTGTTGTGGAAGGAAGGGGGGAGGGGGGTTGTGGTTAACTGGTTTTAATATTTTTTGGATTATTTTGGAGGGGTAGCCATTTGCTGAGAAAGTGTTGAGGATGTCGTTTAGTTCTGTATTTAAGGCATTGTCATTTGAACAGATAAGTTTAGCCCTGTTGTTCAGTTCTTAATAACTCCATATTGTTGAGAGGGGGGGATTTTTGGTGTAAGTATCTGCCTGTATGGGTGGGTTTTCTATAAACTGAGAAAACCAAGGTTCCATCAGGCTGGTGGGTGACCAGTGTGTCTAAGAAAGGGAGGCTGTTGTTTTTCTCCTTTTCTAGGGCGAAGTTGATTCTGGGGTGTTAGTTCTTTAAGTGCATTAGGAAGTAGAGGAGTGTATCAGAGCCATGTGGCCAAATAGCTAACACATCATCAACATAGCGAAGACATATGGTTGGCTTTTGTGGGGAAAAGTTTAAGGCTTTATCTTCAAAAGTCTCCATAAAAAAGTTGGTCAAGGGTGGGGAAAGTGGTGAACCCATGGCTGTCCCCTCTATTTGTTTGTAGAATTTTTCTTGCCAAACGAAATAGCCAGAGTTCATTGTGAACTGAAATAGGGCTGAGATATCGGGAGGAAATTCAGCTTCGATTAGCACTAAGGTTTGTTTGAGTGGGAAATTTGTGAATAAGGAGGAGACGTGAAAACTGACCACTATGTCACAGTGTAAGGTTTCCCATGCTGGCTTTGAAGTGGGCTGAGTTTTTTTTATGTGTGATAGTGTGTTCCCAGTATAGTGTGTGAGCACTTTGGCCAAATGTTTAGCTAATTTGTATGTGGGGAAATCAATGACATCCACTAGGGGACTTAATGGCACATTTTCTTTATGTATTTTTGGGAGTCCATATATACGGGGAGGGTATGGAGTTAAACGGTTTTAATTTGTTAGTGACTTCTACAGACCAAGAAGTGACTTTCTTAAGGAGTCTGTGGAGTTTTCTAATTTGTGAGTTGGTGGGATTGTACTCAATAGGGAGGTAAGCCCGATCTAATAATTAAGCATTAAGCTTACCTGTGTAATCCTTTTGATTAAATATTACTGTGGCATTACCTTTATCTGCTTTGGTGATTACAATTTCTTTGTTTTTCTTCAATTCCTGCAGGGATTTATATTCCTTGTCGGATATGATAGTTTTTGGTGGTCTAGTTTGGTGGGAACACAAGCTACATCCAGTCTAATATCGTTGGCGACGTAGTATGGAAGCTGGCAAATTCCGCGTTCAATTTGGATTATTATATATATTATTATATTCGGCCAGAAATTTTCTGGGAGCAATGGCGAAGTTGTGGCCATGTGAGAGAATTCAGTGCTTCAGGCTTCAAATTAACTGAAGAAATGTTGACTACTGTGTCCGTAGAAAGTTTTGGTTCGGAAGTCGAGATCTTTTTGAATTTCTCAAATTTCTAGATATGTCGAACCCGTACTTTTTTTAAATTCTTTATCAGCAGCAGTGCAACAGATGTCGTATAAAATTGACCAAATCTCGTGGTTTAATGCAGTGGTGTAGCTAGAGCTTCTGCTGCACGGGACGGCCCCTGAGTTTGTCGCCTCTCGATACACATCAAAAATACTACAAAAACTCAAAACGACGTATAAGAAAATAAATTAAAACACTATGTTTATTTTTGAAGTAAAATTTTAATTCCAAAAATGTTATTTTTCTTGCTTTTCTCTTAGCAAAATCGTCAATGACATTGCCGAAGTCTATTTAATATTAATGTAGATAATTCTTAATCAATTTTATTTAGAACTCCTCTCACAACTAGCAACACTTACAGCAATTGTGAGGAGTATTCACTGTAGTGTTACAATATTTGAAAATGAGTTCTTGAGACAGTGTTTTAGAATTAACTGCAAAAGTGCAAAAATGTTTAAAGTGCTGCCCGGGCGGACAACTCCTGTCTAGCTACACCTCTGGTATAATGTGCTAGAAAGCTCTTCTTCGAGTGCCTGAATAGCTAAATTTGTGTTAGCTGGAGAAAACGAGTTGGGTAATTTGTTCTCACAGAAAAGCTTCGCTGGTGCAGTTATAAATTCGGAGAGCTTTTTTTGACAAGAAAAGGTCCTTAAATTTGACACAATTCGGGATCACCTGATTATACAGGCAGAGTTTTAGGTAGGTCAGACAGTTCAGTTGTCTTGATAGCTTCAGCTTCATTTTACCAAAATGGTGGGCCTTGCATTCGATGGAATCTCTGTGAATGATAGCAATTCTCTTAGAAAGGCTTAGACTTTGGTTATGCATGCTTATTAACACAACTTCAGATCACAACAGAACTTCAGAACACAAGGACTACATCTGGTTTCACCAGTAGAGCCACTCTGGTCTTGCAGACCATGCTCTGGATACACGCCACAGAATACGGTGGAAGAAGCCATGGCAATTCACGGTAGTAAATTCAAATTTGAGAGGCTATTTATGGAATCTGCCTCAGCCCTGAGAAACATGCCCAACCTCAACAAATTTGGTTGCATGAGACTGCTCCGAATTTGGGAGACTTACATCAGAAGACCTTCAGCCCAACGGCCAAGTATACCTATATAGCCCGCTAGGGAGAACCATCAGGACTTATGTTCCTGTTGAAGATGGCAACGTGACGTGGCCGAAATATTAGAAATATAGATTAAAGTTTAATTTAATTTATATCCTTTGTACATTGTAAATTGCTTAAGTTATTTTTATTTAATAATTGTGGGAGTGCAACGCTTTCTTTGCTTTCTCCTTTAGTCCACTGCGTATTAAGGTTAAGAGTTGCGGATCACTCCAATTTGCTACCCTTTTTAGTCTTTCCATATAGCTGAAGAAAAATTCTACATCATCATTACCTTCCCCTGAGAATCTGCAACATATTTGTTTAGGGTTCATGGTTTTAAAAAACTCTGTATCACTCATCTCGATTATATTAGGTAGGGACATCTTACCGTCTTAGATTAGCACTTTATTCTTAACTCAAAATTTCACTACTATACTTTCAATTCTTAAATGAGTTCTGTTTCTGAGATTAAGACCAATTTATTGTGCACATTAAATTTTCAGGCATATCCTGCCGGCTGCGCCATTGTTATGTCTTCGTACTGGTCCTGTTATTATTAATTATTATTTACTTATCTTAGTTATTCTTAGCTATTCCGTTGCCGACAAATTTATATTCTTTTAAGTTGACTGTGCCAGCCGGCAACTGAATTCTGACACACAATTTAAAACTACTGAAAAACAATATAGGGATCGCGTGGTTTGCAGTCGTGGTCCCACTTTCTTAGTTGCTAATGGATTCCCCTATTACTTATGCAAGGTCCGAAATTTAACAAGTGGTAATTCAATTCTCAGAACAATGACAGACTCATGAGGTTTGAATTAAAGAAATACATTTATTTAGACAAATACATACAGGGTGTTCGGGATAAATTTGACAGTTTCGTAAGGAAAAAGAAAATCTTCTTTGTATCTATTAAATTTAATGAATTGACAAAAAAACATTACAGGCAGAGTTAATTACAATACTATCAACAAGATTTACTCAAAATAACCACCATTAGCATCGATCGCAGCTTCAATTCTGCTTCGGAACCTCGAACAAGCTGATGCTACAGTCTCCCTGGGAAGGGCCGCAAAAACTGTTTTAATTTTATCCATTAACTGGGCTTTTGTATTACTGGAAGTGCGATTGGTGTCTTTTTCAACTGCGCCCCATACAAAATAATCCATGGGGTTAAGGTCTGGGGAGTTTGGAGGCCAAACATTTGGACTGGTGAAGTCGTAGAAATTTTCAGACAACCATTTTTAACTTTTCCCAGAGGTGTGGCAAGGGGTCGAATCCTGCTGCCATACATACGGCCTACCATTGGCTACCCTTGTTATCCAGGGCTTGACTACAGTTAGCAACTCCACGAACAAAGCCCGAATTCCAATGCCAGGGTTCTTCAACACCTGTTCCTGCAGATTTGCGAGGAATTCTGCTGTACGAACGCAATCAGATCGTCTGCTAGGGATCTTTCTTCTTGCTACATCCTCGTAATCACCATTGCAAGTCTCTAGTTCATGCCTGATTGTTTTTACTGTATTCAGGGAGCATTGGGCAGCAGTCGTAATATCCTTATTTTGATGGCGGGCACGAATCATCATGATACAAGTTATTCTCTTCCATGATTCAGGTGGGTTCCAGCTATCCATCCTTTCTGACATCTTGTATATGAATGAAGAAGGGTCCAAACTTTTAAATGAAGAGAAGTGTGTGTTAATACATGTAACTTACGGAAAAATATAATTAATTATAAATATGTCAAATTTATCCAGAACACCCTGTATATACACTTTAGTTAGAAATTCCAATTCTAAAGAGCCTGAACTCCCCCCCCCCCCCTTTTAAGTTAATATATCCAAAAGGTTTACTCTAAAATCTTATTCTAGCAATCTCATACTCTTCTTTGTGTAACTACGTTCAGGCTCGGTTAATTCTTACAGGGTTGCTCAGTTCCCATATATAGGAATAACACATATACATAGATACATTCTACAATCCTAATATGGAGCATATCAGACGTACTCCGTCTTGCAAAATTCACATGGGACAATATTCTCTCTTATGCTCAGGCTTTATCCTCCCCCAAAATTCAGTTAATATTCAAATTTAAATTTAACGCAATGATATAAATGTTTCTTCCAACATAAACAGTTCGAAATCTTGGTTCCCAGCTCAGCTTAAGCTTAGGGTGTCACTTGCTCTGTATACGTAGACAGAAATGTCCAAAGAAAACAGTTCTTTAGATTCAAAATGGAAGTTGACTATATGGAGCTCCTTAACCCTCTGTTTCTTATACCCTCTTTAGTTATTATTCAATTTTAATATGAAAACTTGCACCTTACCGTTCTTGCTTTTTCTGGTAGTTATTGGGACTTCCTTAATTAGACTTCCGGGTTTCCTCACCAATTTCTTATGGCATCTGCAACATACTTCTATTCTTTTCGAAAGGATCACCTCTTTGCTGATTTATACGTTGGCATGACTAACCAATGGCTCTTTTCTGGAATTCTGGCCGCATTCCTCAGTTGTGGCTACAGTCTACATGGCACACACAGCAACGGAAGAATGTTGCTGGGTACAGCTATTCAGCACTTGGATCAGGAACCAGGAACAGAAAATAAGAGAGAGATTTAATTAAGCGCCGAAACCTATATAGTCAATGTGAGTGCCCTCTTGGTGACTACGTCATGCACATAGCGGCAGCCAATTGGTCACCGCAACTCCGAACTGTTTTTGACATGGCTAAATACATATATCATCTCATATACATCTTTCAGCATTTATACAAAATTTTCCTTTGTTAAATAATCCACAAACATTATCTATTTAAGTTATAGGTTTCTCAAAATTCACTTAATATCTACTAGAAAAATGGTTAGACATGGTTCTGAATTACCAAGATGCACATTCTCTTCTGGAGGCATATGCATGTCCATATCCATGGTTTTTAACGTTACCTTATGTTGGGTCGGAAATAGGATGACTCATTAAAAGTGAATCGGCACTTTTTCCGACACAACAGTGCCTGACTAACAGTCACCTGTCTTTACACACACCGTTTTACTTGGAATTTTCTTTACTGACCTAAAATATTTGATTTTTTTGCCTCTAAAATGATTTATTGTGTTTCTTTTCCAAAAATTGAACCGAATTTCACATGTACGAAAATAATCAATCCTGAAATGACCATCTATCAGCCTTTGCAACGCATCTATTTAGTAGTAGCAAAGTGGCTGTATAATTCTGCTGTATTATAAATTTATTCTTCAAATCACTGCAACGGAACAGTTGCACCGGTTGTTCCAATATAGAAACTTTTTTCCCAAATTTTTGATGTTTGCATTGAACATATTATGTCATATATTTATATTTTTAAATAATATTTATTGAAATAAATATGACCTTTTGCTTTCTTTCCTAACAAAATACCATTATATGGATCATCACATTTCAGTTTTAGAAACCATTTTTTTTTGTTTTGTTTTATGAACAACAAGCGATGTTATAAAAAAACTCGGTTTCTGAGTTTTTATATTTATATACTCGGTTTATATCCAATGATGTTTTAGTAGGGATTCTTCGCCTTTTTTTTTTTTTTTGTAGGATGCACATTACGATAATATCTAGCACGTAACCACCGTAGATATGTTGAAAATATAATATGAAGGATATCATATACAGAATGATTCAAAATTTATGCTCATTTTGAAGATTTTCTAATGCTTACCCCCCCACCCCACCCCATCCTTATCCTCTCCTGAAATTCAATTACATAACCACTCTAAATTTCTACAGGTTCGTAAACATTTCCAGACAGTATTCAAAATCTATTAATTCATTTTACGTTTCGACAAAAGAAATACAACAATCATATTGTTGTACCCTGAAGCTTCTAATTCTGTACTATTTCTTTGCAATCTAAAACCAGCTGTTCTACTGTCTGCTGAAATGATTTGAAATTTTAGAAATACTATGTTATATTTTCGCCACATAAAATTGTTTATATGCCACACAAAATTTATACCACACAAAAGAAAGTTCAGTAGTATTATATTAGTTTCTTTTTCTTCAAATAATCTAAATATTTTTACTTCTTTTTATGCTTCTGGTTGCTATTTCTGAAGTAATCTACGTCTTAGAAATACTTGTAGTAATCCTCTTAGCTGGGGGAAAAGGTAAAGGCTTAGATTGCTCTCAGTGCTATTGAGGAAGAAAATTGAGAACACTTAGCTAGAAGGGACACTAAAGTGCCTTAAGCTATAGTGCGAGATACATCAAGAATGTTGTGTTTTGTTTTCAATTGTTGATTAGTAGACATCATAACATAGAAAAAAATACAAACATTTCTTTTACAGGCTGATACAGTATTTATGATGAAATAAATTCTTAATTTATAATGATCAGTTTCATTTTTATTATCGAAAAAGTATAAATTATTTCATATAATTATCTTGAAAAAGAGGACTTGAATTATTCTAAAAGAAAAGGAGCATATGCTTCACATAATCTTATTTTTTGGGGAGTGCAGGAAGGTTATATTGAAGACTTATTTAATTTACAGATATTTCAGAGAATTTATTTTATAAATCATTTGCAAGACAACTGTTATGAACATAAATCACTTGGGGAACATGCATATTCGTTTTAGTGTAAATAGTAGCAAAGATTTAGCTACTTCAACAATGTCACGTATCTAAACTAGAAGAAAATGTTGTTATATGTGCTGATGTTAGAACTCTTACATAAATAATTTTTCTGGCATGAATTCTCTATCAGCTATAGTGCAATCAATCTACAGATTTTTGCCCTCTTGTATTCTACCATCTTATGTACAGTGATTTCTTCTTCATACTACAAGAAAAAAAAAATCAGATAACACAAGAAAAATATGGAGTGTTTTCTTTTTCATTGGGTGAATTTACAATGTTCTCTCTTTGTGTTTTGAAAAGAAAGTACAAATGATTTTTTTTCTTACTATTTTGGCCATTATAACATCTGATATAATTATAAGAGTGACATTTTACCGTTTTCTCCCACATGAGAAAAAGAAATATCACAATAATATTGTTGATTCTGTTGAACTTTTGTAGTGGAAATTTTTAATACAAAACTTTGTAATTTAAATATATATATATATATATATATATATATCTTTTGCCACAGTATGACAGTGAAATGTTTAAAAGGAGGGCTATAATTGCGAATGACTTTATGCGTGGGTTATGTATGACGAGTGGTGTGGAATTTGTGGATGTGTGGAGTGAGTTTGATGGGCGAAAGAATCTATATAAGATGGATGGCTTGCATTTGAATGGTTACGGTGTAAGAAGACTTGAGAAAGTGTTGCTGAATGTAGTGGATGTGCAAATTCAGGGAAACTAGATTTGTTAGGGGGGGGGGGAGTAGAGATACAGTCCTTATGGAGGCAGTTGAATGTAAGAATGAATATAATATGCCAGAGCAAATAAGGACAACAAATCTGAGTGGGATAGTTAATATAAGGCATCAAGGTAGGGTTGGGGCTAATGGGGGTCTTAAATTCATGTACACTAATACTAGGAGTATTAGGAACAAGAAGGAAGAGTTTTTGGCCATGGTTGGCACTTCCAGACCACAGGTTATAGGTATTAGTGAAACATGGCTGACTGTAGATGATATAACTAGTGGGATTGAATGTGATGGGTATAGTGTGTTCAGGAATGACAGAGAGAATAAAATGGGGGGAGGAGTATTGTTGATGATAGCTGATGAGCTCCAGCCAAGGAGAATAGAAGTTGAATTGCAGGATAGAGAAAAGAGCACATTTGAGGCCATTTGGTGTGAGATTGTGGCTAGCAGAACTAAATATACAATTGGCTGCTGCTATACACCAGGTGATGGAAAAGATGGTGGTGACAGTATGCACAAGCAAATAGAAGAAATGGGTGGAGGGAGGGTGATTATTATGGGAGATTTCAACTATGGTCGCATTGATTGGAGTGAGGAGAGGACACACGGGAGGAAGGAACTGGATTTTATGCGGTTATTAAGGGATAACTATCTGCGACAGCATGTAATGGAAAATACTAGGGGTCAGAGAGTGCTTGACCTAGTAATTACATCTGAGGATTTGGCTGTAACAAATATGACCACATTGCCACCAATCGGTGAGAGTGATCATGGGGTCTTGACTTGGGAGGTGGCTAAAGGTGTAGAATTTTCAATTAAGACAGGGTACATGTGGAATTATCGGGCTGGAAAGTATGACAGGCTTAGGAGTCTGATTGGTTCAGTGCCATGGCATGTACAACTGCAAGGACTAGAAGTTGATAGTGCATGGGAGGTAGTTAAGAAGTGCTTGCATGAAGCAATGGCTGACTGTATACCTAGAGTCCGAATAATAAATCAAGTAGGGGTTAAATGGATGAATAACACCATTAAGCTTGAGTTGCAAAAAAAGAAACAACTATGGAGGGAATTTAAGGAGAAGGGTGACCGGCAGGCACATGAACGGTATAAAGCGCAGGCCAGAAGGGTGACGAGTGTGGTAAGAAAAGCAAAAAAGGATTACGAAAGAACATTGGCCATGCAGGCTAAAGAGAATCCTAAACAGTTTTTTAGATATGTAGCAAGTAAAAGGAAAAATGTACATGGCAGATTGATTTTAAAGAATGCCGATGGTAGGGAGGTAACTGAATCAGTTGAGATAGTTGAGTTACTGAGTGAGCACTTTGCAAAAGTATATCATCCAGGTGGTGACATTGCAGAAACGAATAAACCAGTAGATTATACGGGAATTGTGGTTAATGAAGTGGAGGTGAGTAGTCTATTGCATAACCTCAATGTCAATACATCTGTGGGATTGGATGGTATACCAGCTCGTGCTGTACGAGAAGCAGCTAAAGAATTGTCAGTACCCTTGACCATTTTGTTTAATTTGAGTCTCGGGTCTGGGTCAGTCCCAAGGGGATGGAAAGAGGGGAAAATAGTTCCACTGCACAAAGGTGGTTCCAAGGCTGCTGTTGAAAATTACCGGCCAATCAGCATAACAGGAATCATTATCAAGGTCTTAGAGAAAATAGTCAAGAGGAAAATACAAGATTGGATAGAAGAAAATGGGATACTGTATCGGGGACAGCATGGTTTTGTGAAGGGTAGGTCATGCCTCAGTAACTTGCTCACATATTATAACACAGTGACGGCTGAACTGGATAAGGGTAATGGGTTTACTGTGATTCTACTGGACCTTGCAAGCCTTTGACAGGATTCCACATGGAATTCTAATCAGTAAATTGCAGCATATGTGATTGGACATAGGATTGGTGAGATGGATAGGAGGGTGGTTGACAGAGAGATATCAGAGAGTGGTTTACTCGGGAGTAGAGTCCACAAGACGGCCTGTGACTAGTGGTGTGCCACAAGGATCTGTTCTTGGACCACTGCTGTTTAATTTGTTCATAAATGATATAGGAAATGATCTGAGAGGAACAGTTCATTTGTTTGCGGATGATGCGAAGTTGGGTAGGGCAATAGTGAATGCAGATGACGTCAAAATTTTGCAGGATGATTTGGATAGATTGGAGGTCTGGGCTAAGGAGAATGGATGTCAGTTTAATGTGGCAAAATGTAAGGTTATGCATTTTGGGTGAAAAGATTGGCGGCAGTTTACTGCATTGGTGGAACCGTGCTCCAGGAAATTGATGAGGCACGAGATTTAGGAGTGTTGGTAGATAAGGAATTGAAATTTAGGGGACACATTGCAAAAGTGGCCAAAACAGCTCATCAAATCATTTGGTTGCTGAAGAATACGTCGACAAGCAGAGACAAGCAGGTTATTGTTCCTCTGTATCGAGCCTTGATAAGACCCCATCTGGACTACTGTGCTCAGATTTGGTCACCTAGGTTTCTTCTTGATGGGGAGGAGGTGGAGAGGATCCAGAGGCGAGTGACCAAGATGATAGCAGGTCTGTGGAATGAACCGTATGAGAACAGGTTGAGGATTTGTGGGTTGCAAAAATTGGATGATATGCGGAGGAGGGGAGATATGATTGAGACATTCAAATTACTGAAGGGTTTCTATAAAATTAATTCAGAAGATATTTTTGAGAACAGGGCTGGTTGTGGGAGGACTAGGGGACATCCATGGAAACTGGGCAAAAGTGTGGTTAGTAAAGGTGTTAGAGCTGGGTTTTTTACTTTTAGAGTAGTGAATGAGTGGAATGCGCTCCCTGAGTCTGTGGTGGATGCTGTGACAGTGAATGAGTTTAAGGCGAGGTATGATAGATACTGTATGAATGTCAAATAGTTGTGATGAATATGATTTGGGGCCTCCCTCGATGAGTCTAATGACTCCCTGGAGTTGCCCGTAATAATAGTAATAGTAATAGTAATATATAAGCAAAAGTATTGCTTATTATAAAATTGGAGCATAATATGTGAACTAGCAGAAAAATATATACATAGCAATTTAAATCGTAACCGTTAATTTTATTTTCTAATGACCAATTATGCAGGGAAACCAAGAAGGTGATAGTGCAAAGAACAGTAGATTACAATATAAAGAAAAAAAATTTAGTGATATGATTAAAGAATTTCATTATTCTCTATAAAGCAAAGACACTCAAGCACGTCCTTTAGGAAATCTGTGAAGTATTCTTCGAATCATGATTTTGACCAAAAATATAACATAATCTCAAACGTCGGCAGCCGGTTTTTTTAAATAATATTTCAAATAATTATCATGAATTAATTTCTTTGAGAACAAAGGAAATGTTTTGTGGAGTAAGTGATTAGAAAAAATTAGCACAAAAAAAAAAAAAATTAAAAATTAAATTGGTTCTCGAAGGTAACACAATATTTAGGTGAAGAAATTATGCAAAGATCTTTATTTTGTCCAGCCATTAAAATTGTATTGTACAATAAAAAGAGAAAATAAAAATAATTTCTATATTTTTAGTTTATCCAATATAACTAAAATTCAGTTGCCCAGCATAGAACAAGGGACTGCATTACTTGTTATAGGTAATGAGTCACAGCTATGAGCCTGAGATAATCTGATTAAGTGCTCTCTTCAGCATGAAGGATTATCACACCCTCTAATGGACATGCTGGCCGAATTGCACTTCTTATCCATGTTCTTTCAACAGATAGCATACATCATATCCAGATTTAGCTGGACGTCTATAGACGTCCTGGCTGGTTGGGAGGTTAAAAGTAGACCACTTAAATAAAGATATTTGCTAAAATTTTTGAAGATATGGGGGCAAATTTAAAAAACTTATACTACACACTCAGAAGTTCATCTGTGTATGGCGGGGCAGTTTCAAGGAACCAGAGGGTTACAAGTGGGGTCCCACAAGGCTCAATGCTGGGACCTATATTGTTTAACTTTTATATCAATGACATTGTCAGTGGATTGCAGGTGGATGTTCAGTTGTTTGCAGATGATGCAAAGCTGGGAAGGATTATTAGTAATAGTGCAGTTGCGGAAGCCCTGCAAGAGGATTTGAATATCCTAGATAGATCATCAAATGAATGGGGGTGTCGGTTTAATGCAACAAAATGTAAGGTCTTGAGGTTTGGGAAACATCAATGGGACACTGCATACTCTATTGGAGGAGTTATACTGGAGGAAGTAGGGGAGACAAGAGATCTGGGATTGATGATTGGTAGAAACCTAAAATTTAGGGGACATATTGCAAAGGTGGTGAAGGTGACACAGAGGATTGCTGCAATAATGAGAAGGACACTGACCTGCAGAGATAAAACAGTTATCATTCTGTTGTATAAGACCCTGATCAGACCACACTTGGACTAATGTTCTCAGATTTGCTTCCCAGGATTTGATGGGGATAAATTAACTGTGGAAAGGGCACAAAGGTGGATAACAAAGATGGTTTCAGGACGGCTGATGGAATGTGGACTGCAGAGTTTGGTGGATAGAAGAAGGAGAGGCGATATAATTGAGACTTTTAAACTGTTGAGAGGCAGTTACAGGGTTGACACTGGGGAGGTCTTTCGCTTGGTTTAACAGCGGGAAGGAGTGATGAAAAGAGGCCATCCCTGGAAGTTACGAAAGGAAACTGTGAGCAAGAGGGTGAGGAGTGGTTTCTTTGCATGGAGGGTGGTTGAACCATGGAATGCATTGCCTGATGGAGTGGTGAGAGCGAGAACAGCCAAAGAGTTTATGATAGACTTTGTGTTTCTTAGGGGGGACCTCCCCTCGATGAGTCTTGATAGACTTTGTGTTTCTTAGGAAGGACCTCCCACGATGAGTCTTTTGACTCCATGTAGGCCTGAATAATAATAATAATTATTATTATTATTTTCATTCCTACAGAGTTGGTAGAGCAAATCATCTAAATGTTGAAGGAATGAGTATTCTACCATGGCCTGCCTTCAAATCTTCATGAACTAAGGGATAAAATTACATGATATGTCCAGAAGATGTCTCATCTATTGTTGTCGAAGATGACAGAGGACCTTCGCATGTGATACGAAACCTGTCTTGAATTACAATATGCCCATTTCAAGTGCAGAATCTACTCGTTAATGATGCTTTATTTGCCCAAGATTCGAGTGATAGTTGTGAATATACATATCATCAGGTGTAAACATGGATTGCTTTGTTAATAAACCCATTTACTCCATAACATATATCATTGTATTTACTCAGTACTGTTTTTTTAAACCATACTCTATAAGGTGATGTCCAGTCATACAGTCCTGCATAGTAACCTCAATGTTAATGAAAATTAAAATACTTCACATTCTTGACTTGCCATGTTCTGTTCTCTTTTCTATTATTATTGAATACTATCCTTCCCTCCCCCCCCCACATACACACACATGCACGTATGCATGAACTGTACTAACAAGATATTCATCGAGCATTTCCAGTACATGTTTTGCTATATTAGCTGTGTTCCACCTCCTGCAACTAAAGTCTTCTACACAGTCTTCTGTGTATATTGATATTTTCTTCTATCAATATGACTATAGAATTCTCTAGGTTTTTTTTTTTTTTTTTTTTGCTGCTTTAGTCAATCTTGTTTCATATGCCAGTTTCTCCTTACTCACTACACTTCTCACTTTCCCAGTCTGTGTCTTATAATCCTCCTGCTACTGAAGGGCATTCTGTCCTTTATATCCACTCAATAGCATTCTCATCTTTAGATCCACCATAATTTCATGATTCCATGATTCATCCGATTCTTCCCTACATTATTTATCTTCCAAACTTCAAGAATAGAATCTCACATTGCCATAAGTAACTGATTTCAGACAAGTCCAAGGGGCTGCTGATTTCTCTCCCCTTCACTTATGATCAAACTATGGCACATCACTAGTCTGTTTCCTTAATTTATCATAGTCCCCTGCTCTATAAGTCCACACATCCTGTTTGCTCTGTGAAGCATGTATCTGCCTAGCCACTTCCCACATCAAAACCGCATGAGCACTCCCCAGTTGTCGACATCAGGGTACATACATGTACATATTCTGTGACTACTGTCATCATCATCGTATGTTATGCTTTCACGCAAGCCTACACATTTTACCACATAAGCTTCTGTAACTGATAATCCTACAGAATAGGTTGGTTGCTCCTTATTCCCGGTAGTATCCCATGTCTGTCGAGGCATGTGTTCACTCCAGCAAAGGCAGGTTTGCCCTTTGCTGGAGGAAAAACCCTTACACATGCTATTTCCTTTTTCCACAGTCAATGTCACCTTCACCTTCCACAGTATTATCACCTTCCTGTAACTCACCAGTCTTATCAGACCTAAATATGATTTCAGAATCATCTTCTACAGGCTAAAAATATAGACATTTCTAGCATGTAGCTATATTACACTAAATATTCAAATTTGTGCTCACCTTTATCCAAATCTGTGTTCATCTCATTCTACCAAATGGCTTCAATGTCATTACCATTAACTTTATTTGAAATTCCAAATGGAGGAGAAACAGCTCTTTTGAGATCATCAGAAATATGCCACCATCTCTTTTATATTTTCTGTTTTTTTTTTTTGAGAAATGCTATCACCATCCTATTCTATTCCTGTGAGTATATCATTCTATGTTAACTGAATCTTACTTACATGGATAATTTGCAAATCAACCAGTTTCATTAAGACCAAACAAGCAAACTCTGTGCTCCTATTCATAATATTTTTTGCATTGATGTGTAAGCACAGTAGCTTGCCTATGGTACCCATGTTCTTACCAAAATTCTTCACCCATTATTCAAGTACTTTGTTCCTTGTCATTCAGCCCCCAGTCCTGCATTCCCCTCATCATTTATCTCACACTAGTAGCTTTCATTCACATGCCCATCATTTAGCATTTGTTTCTATTACTGGCCACACTCTCTTTCTCATGAACAATGTACCCAGCTTCATGTTGCCATTCTCATTCAAATATAACCATTTGCAGCAAATACTTCTTTCTTCTATCTTTAAATTTATACCATACATTTGCATGTTCAAGTCCTATGTTTTGTTGTGCACATTCTGACTATTGTGCCATTCATAACAACTGTTTTTTTTTCTTCAGATTCCTATTATTATACTTTGGTAACACACAATTCTTATACTCGCATTCTTCCACTTCATTTTCTCTGGCAACAATCAGAAATCCTGAAATGCCTGATTCACACTTCCTCACAAATAATTTTTTTTTCCTACAAGTAATTCTTAACAACTTTCTCTCTTTGGTCACTTTTCCTATCATTGCTCCTCTCAAATATACTTTCAACACCTGCTCCATTTCTCATCTTTCACTACAAAGTCTATACAGCACTACATTACTTTCTACCATTCCACTGCAATCGTTCATCTTTGACCTCTCTGCCACTGGCATTTTCCATCATATTTCACTTATAATTTTCATATTAGTGTTGGATCCTACTTCGTCTTAATCTATACTTTGGATCCGATATATGGTTATTACGATGTTCTTAACTAGTTGATAGGTTGCAAGTTGATTTCTAATTCAAATATAAAGAAAATTTATATTTAAAGACTGCACCACTTTATGTCTGAATTAGTTCAAGAATTGAAGATAAACCAACTCCTAACCACCTTCCCTTATATGTTGTCAATATATATTGGCCGAGTATATTTAACTCATTTATCTTTCCCGCTTTGGTTCGAATATTTTATGAATGGTGCAGTAAAAGAGATTCAGGCAAAACACAACTTTTGATTAACAAAAACAAACATTTAATTTTAAAAATCACAAATTTTACACTTAACTTCAAATCAGTAATTAAGATATTATAAACACGTCAGCCTTTCTGTTAATACTGTCATACAAACTCAGACAATGGTAAATTTGTTATCTCTAATACAGTCTTCTCACAGTTCCTTAAGTTCCAAATACAATAAAATCGCAGTAACACCTCTTTACAAGCAAACACTTTAATTTTACACTTCAGCTAATTCTCTGCGATAGTTACTGTTAGTATAGGGAAATTCTAGGATGAAACTTACACATTCTCTGTATAGGAATATTAATGGTTGGAATAATCTTACCGATAATCTTCTTTCTTCATCAACTTACACACAACCACTTTTTATAACTGTAAACACTTTTAACAATAAATGGCGCTCATTAAATAAATCTTCTAAGCATTAACTGAATTAATTCATGGGCACAATACATATAATCAGACGTTCTTGCATGAAGCACTACTGATCACTCATGAATTAAGGCAATACACAATAATTCTTAACTTGGGCATTCAAATAATTCTTTAGGCACTATAATTCTAAACACAGCTAACGGTAAACTTCAACTTTACAGCCTCTACTACTCTCTAGAAATTTCGTGCTTTGCTCAAGGTTCCGTATGTCCTTGAAAGGTCGGCGCTGAAATTAAATCTCAACTCAAGTATCGCTAGTCTATATAATAGTCTCTCAGCTGTTTACCGTAGCTATAATTGTTATTCTACAACTTATTAGCTAACTGCTTCTCGACTAGTAGACTTAAATTAGCTGCTTGAGTGACTTGCTGACTCTCTAATATCGCACTCTGATTCCCCAAATGCTGAATACTCCAATTCCAACTGAATACCAATCTCTCTCTAATAAATCTCTAATGCTCTGTTTTTTTAGCATTTCTCTTTTTTATATCCTCTCTTCCTGCCTAAATTGTTCTCGTGCTCCTTTAACTAAAACTCATTTCAGTAATTTTCAACTTTCTCCCCACGCTCTGTTCCAAACTCGTGCAAGCTTACTTACACATGTCTCATGACAACAAAACAAAACATAAATAAAATTGAGCTATTGCATAACGTTAAATTTCTACAAGTAGGAATAAATAAAGAATATTTACATTTCAATTAATGCGCAGTTAAATGTTAAATACAAACTCCTATAATATTCACATAGCAATAAATAAAATAGCTTAATAATATTTAATACAGTCTTTTCATTATTAATACATATATCTTTGATTAAATAATTAAATATCAAATAAAGTTAAAGGTAGTTATATGAATATTAAATTATAAAATAAGTTATTTACATTAAATAATGTTTACAAATCTAGCCTTTGTGATGGAAGATTATGTTGGATTCTGAACCAAATAATAATTACTCTAATCTCTACATAATCAGAATCCAACATTAGCATCATTACCATTTTATCGTCATATTTTTACATTCCATTGTCATTCATTTCTTCCTCTGGGTGACTATTCTCCACTGTGTCAATTACCACCATTATATCATGTTGGAGGCTTAATGGATTTTTTTACAACACTCAAAAAGAATTAAAATAGAATTTAATACTTCCTATATTTCATCCTAGTCACTAGGACATCTACGGGGATTACAAAAACAATTAATATAACATGCACACACAAATCTTACAATACTAAGCCCAACCATGTGGGTGACACTAAAGTCCTACCTGGATGGAGCGCCCTCTAAGGGTGGTAGTAGGTGGCCTGGAATGTAAGGTGGGACCTCTGGTGATGAGTGTTTCCAAAATCTTCGGAAGCTTAATGCAACTGTATTTATTAAGATTTGGTTGGTTTCTGAGAGCTGCTGCTGCTTCTAAGAAAAGTCTCTCTTTCTTGAATTTGCTGTGGTGGTTTTCTTCCATGATACTCTGTGGATGGTGTCCAAAATATGGTCAGCCAAGCCTGAATGGCCATAGTTGTGTTTACAGATGTAAAACTTGTGTTCTTCCAGGCGGATGGATGCTGATCTGCCTGTCTCTCCAAAGTATGCCATCTTACAGGAACAGGGTACTTTGTAAACTCCAGGCAGAGAGAGAGGAGGGAGCTGATCTTTCATAGAACGGAAAAGGGTAGCAAGTTTGCGGTAGGGCTTATATGCTGTGTGTAGGTTGTACTTTTTTAGTATCTTGGCTATTTTTTTGGATGTGCCACGGATGTAGGGTATGGTGATGGCATTTTTAAAATCTTGTTGACGAGAAGGACGGGAATGGGGGAGGAACTGATTTTTTTTGATACTGGGTTCACTGTAGCCATGGGAGAGGAAAGTGCTGTGTATGTGGGTAAGCTCAGCAGTAAGGGCAGTTCCACTAGAACAAAGATTGTGGGCTTTCTTGGTAAGAGTTTTAATGATGCCATATTGTTGCGAGGGGTGGTGGTGGTGGGAGAGTTTGTGAATGTATCTGCCTGTGTGTGTGTGTGTGTGTGTGGGTTTTCTGTATACAGTGAAGGCAAGTGTATCATTAGGCAGGTGTGTGACTAAGGTGTTTAGGAAGGGTAAACATTTGTTCTTTTCCTTTTCCATAGTAAACTGGATTCTTGGATGTAGGCTATTGAGATGACTGAGGAAGGAGTCTAACGTGTCTGGGCCATGAGGCCAAATAAAGAACACATCATCTACATATCTTAGCCAGATAGAAGGTTAGAGTGGGGCCGAGTCTATGGCTCGTTTTTCGAAATCTTCCATATAGAAATTGGCAAGGGGAGGGTGAGAGGGGAGGAACCCATGGCAGTTTCCTCTATCTGCTTAAGCCTCCAACATGATGTCCTCACAGCACTTAAGCCTCTACACATGTATACCACCATTATACTAGTCATGGTGGTGGGCGGTAGATGGCATTGGTGTAGATGATGATGATGGTTGTGGTTCGTTGTAGTTGGTGGAGACAGAGAGTCATAGAATAGGTGCCCTCCCTTAATGAATCTTTAGAATCTCTAGAGGTGTCATGTAATAATAATAATAATAGTAATAATAGTGTACCACATATGCTCTGCACACATTTTGCTATACCCATGTCATGCCAGTGACCAGTGGCTCTACTGTCAATGACTTCATTCAGCAGATCACTTCTTACTTGATTTTTCAAAACTGTCTTACCACTCTTGCTGCTCCTTCACATTATCTTTCATCATTATCAACTGAGCACTCATTCTTGTTACATTCTTACTGCTCTCACCCTCTTATCAGCCTCACTGGCTAATGTTGGAAAGGGTCCAGAGGTGACTGACTAAGGTAGTTTCTGATATCTGGAATGTCAAATGAGGAAAGGTTGAGAAGATGCAATTTAGAGAGTCTAGTAGATAGGAGGAGGGGGGTGATATGATAGAGATCTACAAGTTGGTAAGGGGGTGTTATAGGATCAATGTTGGAGAGGTTTTACATAAAACGTGGGAGATCAGAGGGAGTGAGAAGCAGTTTTTTTCATGCAGAGTTGTGAACGAATGGAATACCTTGCTTGAGAGTGTGGTGTCTGCAGAGAAATTGAGTGTGTTTAAGGTGTAGTATGATGAGCTGTGTGTATGACAAAAGGGCCTTCTAGATGAGTCTTTGACTTGATGGGGATCTTGAGATAATAATAATGATAATAATGTTTGCTTTCCAACCAAGCGGCTGTGGGTTCTTCACTCATTTATTTATTTCACATATTTCAAATCTCACCATGGGCATGGATGGATGTGTTTATCTTGAAGTGTTATATGAATTTCATTTTTTAATGTGAAATCACTGCTCTGCTTAAATGAGGCCTGAAGTGGCTGGAAAAAGTTCTGTTTCTTCTCTAGACTGTTTCTGGACCAAGTAAAAAATGAGTTTGACTTTTTTTAAAAATTACTAAAAATAGAAAAAAAATCTTTACCCACCCATGTTACTGATGTACTATAGGTTTACAACTTTTCATGGGTGGAAGCCAGAAAAAAGTGACTGATGCATCCCCACCCATCAATTCCACATTCAAGTTGCACTATGCACACACTCTCCTGTCATTCCCATTAAAAAACCTGCAACTTATCAACAAAATCCTGATTCAGATAAGTTTTACTAGGAATAATTAAGTATATATGCGTAATTATTTAAGTAAGAGCGGCTGTAAACGTTGTATGCTACCTATATTATTAGTGTGGGGTTTTTTTCTTGCTTAAACTAAATACCAAAACGTTAATATTAGATCTAGTAACCTGCAGAGAAAAAAAAAAAAATGGAGGCAGCATTGTCATTCCATGATTTTAATTTGGATTTCAATCGGTTCGTTAAGTGTGAGGTCTGTTATATGTATTCCTTCGATTACATAAATGATTTGTGGATGTTTAGTGCAGATAGAAGAAGGGTGTGTGCGAAATGTGACCTGAACGAGGAATTGATGAATGCGAATATGAAGTTGATGACAGAAAGTGCTAGTACCGATTGTGTCGCGACTGCACGTTTGAAAGAGGAGGATGGTGTGAAAGACAGGCGAAAAAATGTTAAAAAATCTGGAAAAAAGAAAAAGAGCGATTTGACAAATTTTAACTGATGTTAAAAGGGATGAAAGTGAGGCGGAAAGAAACGAAATTGAAAGAACGAATGAAAGTAGAAATGGCGTGATGCAGAAATCGCAAGTAAAAAAAATCGAAAGAATGAATGATAGCGAAAAAAGAATGACTGATGGCAAAAGTTGGACGCATGTTGGAACGAAAGTACTGAATCAAAGAAAGATGAATGACAGTAAAAGTGAGAAGAATGATAGCAAAAGTTGGACGTATGTTGGACTGAAAGTACGGAAACAAAGAAGGATGAATGAGAGGGAAAGTGAGAAGAGGGGGTCGAGAGTTAGAAAGTTAGAAAGATTTAATGATAGAGTGATTGTGTCGAGGTTCGGAAGGTGAATTGGATTGGAGGAAGCAAGAAATGAAATGGATGCGGAATGAAATTAAGAGAATTCAGGTCAAAACTATTAAAATAAATCATGATGGCATGAAAGAGTTAACGAAAGATGAGCAAGTGGCGTTGCATGGCGACTCCATTATTAAAGGTGTGCTAGAGGACAAAATGCACAAGGTATGTTTTCCAAGCGGTAAAATGAGTAGAGTGATTGAGGCATTGAATATGAGGTGGGAAAGAGCAAAAGAGTTAATTGTATTAATTGGTACAAATGATTTGAGAGAGAACAAAGAGCATGTCAAAATGAATGTCAGGAGACTGCTTGGAAAGATAAAGGAGAATAGTGTGACAGGAAGGGTGGTCAGTGTGTTGCCTAGGTATGATTGTGGTGAAATGAGGCAGAGAGCAAGGATGTACTCCCATGTACATCCTTGTACTCTTCAGCCAGAATGATATTCTGGCTGAAATGTGTGAGGAGATGGGAGTACAGTTTGTTAATGTGTGGAATGAGTTTGAGGGATGAAATGAGCTGTATGGGAGCGATGGACTGCATTTGAGTGGTTATGGTGTGAGTGGCTTGGAGAGACTGCTGCTGGAAAGTGGAGAAGTGAATAGAGAGAATGAATCAGATCGAGAGGGGAGTCATGTGGAAGAACAGGAGAGTAAGACAGGAGAGATTGAAGGAGTGGAAATGAATGGGGAAGTGAGTGGTATGAGTATAGAAAATGAGAGAATGGGTGTGCAAGAGGAGCAGGGAAACGGGGAGGCTCAGGGTGGACAGGGATACACAGCGTGAGAAAGGTGGATGCTCCAAGAGGAGTTGAGAGCATGTGTAGGCAGGAAAGTAATGGGATGATCAGGGATCAAAAGGAAACAGATGGAATTGCAAAGGGTTCTAAAATGAAGAAGCAGAAAGGGAAATGGCCACAGTCCAGCATGGAGAGATCACATCGAGTGAGTGGTATCAGGGGAACTAGCTGTAGATCCAGAAATGAGTTGCTGTGTTTGTATACCAATGCTACAAGTATAAGAAACAGGGCAGATGAAATGGTTGCACTAATTGCATCTGTGCACCCAGAGATTGTCGGAATAAGTGAGACATGGTTAGATGAGGACGACATCCTGACAGGAATAGAGATGGAAAGGTATGATGTGTTTCGTAAGGATAGAAGGGGTAAAAAGGGAGGGGGGGTGCTATTGTTGATAGAGAAAGAGTTATGTCCATACAAGGTAGAGATGCAAGAGGGAAATGGGGCCAGTGGTTTTGAGGCAGTATGGTGTGTGATAGAGGTGAATAGAATCAAATACTTGGTGGGATGTTCTTATAGACCTGGTAATGCGGATGGTGGTGATAGTGAAATGTATAGTCAAATAAGCCAAGCAAATAAGAAAAAGGTGATCATTATGGGTGATTTTAATTATGGCAATATAGACTGGAATGAAGAGATAGCAACTGGAAGTAAAGAAAATGAGTTTCTTGAGTTTTTGAGTAATAACTACCTCGGACAGTATGTAACAGAGGGCACAAGAGGATTAAGGGTCTTGGATTTGGTCATCTCATCGGAGGATGTAATTATCAATGAGGTATCAAATCATCCACCAATTGGTGAAAGTGACCATGAGGTGATTACTTGGGTGGTTACCAGCAGTGCAAGGATTCCTGTGAAAAAAGGGTATATGTGGAACTACAAGGGGGGTGATTATGAAGCGCTCAGAAGACAGCTTGCAGGTGTAGCATGGAATGAAGAGTTAGTTGGAAAAGAGATCAATGCAGCTTGGGGGAATTTCAAAAAATATTTAGTAGATGCAATGTCTAAATGTATACCATGGGTGAGAAGGTTAAATAAGGTAGGTGTGAGATGGATGAATAAAGAGATCAAGCATGCAATACAGAGAAAAAGGGCATTGTGGAGGCAGCATAAGAGAAGTGGAAGTAACCAATTTCATGAGGTCTACAAAGACAAAGAGAGGTATGAACAGCAGTTAGCTAATGAAGCTAAAAAGAATCCTAGGGAGTTCTTTCGATATGTAGCAGGCAGAAGAAAGAATGATTATGGAAGGATGACATTGATTGGAGGAAATGGTATAAAGAAAGCTGTTGCAGAATGCGTGGTGGAGATACTTAATGAGCAGTTCATAAAGATCTTTCAATCTTGTGAATGTGACTTCATGGGGAGATTAAGAGCAGTTGATGATGGGGAGGAGAGACTGACTGTAAGTGAGCAAGAGGTGTTTGGGGAGTTGAGTAAACTAGATGTAAATAAGGCTGTGAGACTTGATAATATATCACCGCGTATTCTGAAGGAATGTGCCAGAGAGTTGACACCTGCCTTGACATATTTTTTTAATACGAGTCTTGCACTTGGTCAAGTCCCTAAAGAGTGGAAGGAGGGCAAGATTGTGCCACTTCATAAAGGAGGTGATCGAACTCAAGCATCAAACTATAGGCCTATCTGTGTGTCAGGTGTTGTGGTGAAGTTGTTGGAGAAGCTTGTGAGAACTAGGATCCAGAGTTGGGTTGACAACAATGGTATAATCTTTGATGGACAGCATGGATTTCCTAAAGGGAGGTCGTCTTTTAGTAATCTACTTACTTATTACAATAAAGTGACTGCTTCCTTGGACAGAGGAGAAGGATAAACAGTAATATACTTGGATTTTGCAAAAGCTTTTGATAGAGTACCTCATGATAAGTTGACAGTCAAACTAGAGCAGATGGGGTTGGATATTAGATTAGTGCATTGGATTGGAGACTGGCTATCTGATAGGTATCAACAAGTTGTGTATGGGGGTGCAATATCCAGGAAAAGGAAAGTCACTAGTGGAGTGCCTCAGGGATCTGTTTTAGGGCCATTACTATTTAACTTGTATATTAATGATATTGGCGAAGATTTAGATGGAGATATTCAGTTGTTTGCAGATGATGCAAAGTTGGGACAAACCATAAAGAGTAGTGAAGATGTTGTGGCGCCTTGTAAGAAAACTTGAATAAATTGAGTGATTGGGCAAGCAAATGGGGATGTGAGTTCAATGTTGCAAAATGTAAGTTTTTAAAATTTGGAAAACAAAGATGGGATGCAGAATTTATGCTTGGTGAGAATATATTGTTGGAAGTAGAGGAAATAAGAGATCTGGGAGTGATAGTGGATAAGGATCTAAAATTTACCGGACACATCGCCAAAATTGTGAAGACAACACAAAGACTTCTGGGAATGATGAGGAGGACACTGACGTGTAGAAGTAGAGAGATTCTTGTTCCATTGTATAAGGCTTTGATTAGGCCACACGTGGACTATTGTGCCCAGATTTGGTCACCTGGTTTTCAGAATGATGAAGAGATGTTGGAAAGGGTCCAAAGGCGACTGACTAAAGTAGTTTCTGATCTCTGGAATGTCGAGTATGAGGAAAGATTGAAAAGATGTAATTTGCAGAGTCTAGTGGAGAGATGGAAGAGGGGAGATATGATAGAGACCTACAAGATGGTAAGGGATTGTTATAGGATCGATGGTGGAGAAGTTCTACAGAGAATAGTGGGAGATCAGGGGAGAACCAGAGGTCATCCCTGGAAACTGTATAAAGAGGGTGTGAGTAGGGGAGTGAGAGGCAGGTTTTTTTCATGCAGAGTTGTGAGTGATTGGAATGCCTTGCCTGAGAGTGTGGTGTCTGGAAGGAGTTTGAATGTGTTTAAGACCCAGTATGATGAGATGTGTGTGAGATAAAAGGACCTCCTAGATGAGTCTTTGTCTCCATGAGATCTTGTTTAATAATAATAATAATAATAATAGTAAATCTAGTGAATTCATACAGCACATCTTGTATTTTGCAAAATGATTATAATCAAAATTTAATTTATAGTACACAAAGTTTGCCATTATCTTGCTTTTGATGCTCACCAGTATATATCATGCTACCTTCAAAATTTGTAGAGAAAAAAGTACACATACTACAAATAAACACATCAAAATCTGTTGTTAAATAACCTAAAGACTTATCTGAACCCAATGCCTTCTCAATCATGATTTCATCCAAAACACCCTCCCCCCCTCTTCTAATAAGCAATTCTTTTAATTTCCTTCTTTAGGAATACATGGCATTTGTGACTAACATTATGGTGGTTGGTGGTGTTTGGAATGGTTGAAGCAACTATAGCTATGAGTCCAGCTTATTATGTCAGCAAATTATGTTTTTTTTTTTTTTTTTCTCCCAGTTTGCTTGTTTCAGGAATGAAAAAAGGTACAGTTTGAGCATAAAAACCCCTGCCACCACCATTATGAGACTAACTCACCTTCAGATGAAAAATCTTATTGTTCTTTCCTGTTATTGGTGTAAATAATATCTGGGATATGAATAACGTTTTTAATAGCTTTAATAAAAGTAATTTATGAGTCCCCTGTGTACACAAACAGGGATCAGAAAATTAGTTTTTTTTTTTTTTAATTCACTTGGTAATACCACTGACAAATAACTGTCATAATGATATACGTCTATCTTATCATAGAATAAATTAAATGATCAAACAGATCTGTAACCTGAAAAAATACATATGTGTTGAAAATATTATTATTATTATTATTATTATTATTATTGCAGTTCCTCCAATGGCACCTTATTCACATTCATTTCCCTGACAGAAGGAATGTACCAAGTTCCTCACAACTGTTATGTAATGAATTCTCAGTGGGGATTCCCAAATTCAAAAGATGCATGGATTCATAAGTCTACAGGTAATATAGTTTATTTCCTTATTTTTATAATTTACTGAAACCTGCTCACCTTTTTAACACATTATCTCATAATTGTGATATTGACCTTTGTCATTAATCATATGAAAATTCATGGCAAATTCATATCTAAAATCCTAAAAAATTGGTATTTTAGATATGTCATTTTCGATAACTTATTTTCTGTTGCAGAAAATATGCAATAACACCTGATTATAATGAAGTCACTGGGTGCCAAAAGATGTACACAAAGAAAATTTTTAATATGCAAATGATTTTCATTTTAAAAATTTGATTTATATAACTTTATATAGATTTATAAATAAATCTATATAAAGTTTTAAAGACCTTGCTAAGGCCTTTAAAAGATACCACATGGAATTCTAATCAGCAAACTGCAGCATATGGGGATGGACGTAAGGTTGGTGAGATGGATAGGAGGGTAGTTGATGGAGAGATATCAGAGAATAGTTTATTCAGGAGTAGAGTCAAAAAGACGTCCTGTGACTAGTGGCATACCGCAGGGTTCTGTTCTTGGACCACTACTTTTCAATTTGTTCATTAAGGATATAGGAATGGATCTGAGAGGAACTGTTGATTTGTTTGCTGATGATGCAAGGTTGGATAGAGCAATAGTGAATGCACATGATGTCAAAATTTTGCAGGATGATTTGGATAGATTGGAGGACTGGGCTAAGGAAAATGGATGTCAATTTAATGTGACAAAGCATAAGGTTATGCATTTTGGGGTAAAAAGATTAGCAGCAGCATACCACATTGATGAAACTGTACTCCAGGAGATTGACAAGGGCAGGGATTTGGGAGTGTTGGTGGATAGGGAGTTGAAGTTTAAAGGGGCACATTGCAAAATTGGCTAAAACAGCTCACCAAATCACTTGGTTACTGAAGAATACTTTGACAAGCAGAGACAAGCAAGTTATTGTTCCTCTGTATCGAGTCTTGAAAAGACCCCATCTTGACTACTGTGCCTAGATTTGGGCACCAGGGTTTCTTCTTAATGGGGAGGAGGTGGAGAGGATCCAGAGGCGAGTGACCAAGGATAGTGTGTCTATGGAATGTACCTTATGAGAACAGGTTGAAGATTTGTGGGTTGCAGAAATTGGTTGATAGGTGGAAAAGGGGTGATATGATTGAGACATTCAAATTACTAAAGAGTTTCTATAAGATTAATTCAGAGGCTATTTTTGAGAACAGGACTGGCAGTGGGAGCACTAGGGGCCATCCTTGGAAACTGGGCAAGAGTGTGGTTAGCAAGGGTGTTAAAGCTAGGTTTTTTACTTGGAGAGTGGTAAATGAGTGGAATAAGCTGTCAGAGTTTGTTGTGGGTGCCAAGACTGTGAATAAGTTCAAGGCAAGGTATGATAGATACTGTGTGAATGTTGAATATATATTTTTTTTATATGATGTTTAGGGCCTCCCTTGATGAGTCTAAAGACTCCTTGGAGATGCCCATAATAATAATAATAATTTGAAATCAGAATTGCATTTCAGATATCTTTAACGCATTTCACGAATACTAATTTTATAAATAAAATGTAACCAAAATCATTTAAATTAGCATGCCATGTACTGTATATTGAAGACCTAAAAATCAGCCATCCTACATGGCTAGGGATCCCAGATGTCCCATAAAATACAGAATTGTCCCATTTTTGGTTAATGCATCCTGTTGTCCTGAGAAAACTCTTTGGGACAGCTTTTTGTCCTGTATTTTAGAGTTCAAGACTGAATAACAAAAGCGATGAGTTACAATTTCTATTCTATTACAAACATTGCTCTCTTTCATTACAGAGAACTGTAGATGCATTGTTATTTTCCCAAAGGCATGTGATGGCAACACTGCAACAATGATAAGTTCGTTAGAACAGTGCACATGTGCATTGACATTTTGGCGTGTGCCTTGATATTAGCTCAGCTTTAATTAGCATGGAACAGTCCACTTGGCCCATGCCATTTTAGAAGCTTGCTCTGAGAGAAACAGGTTGGTGCTTGCAGAGTATTAATTACTGCACGGCTGCTGTTAAAATGTATGGTTTTTCAATTTTACTGTGGGCCTGTTGAACGTTGAAAATGCCGAAAAAGAAGTGTGATTATACAGATGCTTTATAAACTGAATTTCTGTTTTTAAAAAAATCTACAAGGAGAACTATCAAATATTAAAAAAAAGTAGTGGAGTTTGTTATGTGTATCCCTGGAACAAATGTGTGTGTTGAAAGATTATTTTCTTGCACGAACACACAATGGACTGATGAATGTGTGTAAAAAACTGATTTTACAGTTTTTACACACTATGTAAAAACTGTAAAATCAATGCTTATTGTAAAATCATTATTCAGTGAGGATTGTGTGGCTTTTCATGGCATGATTCTTAAAAACAAACAATTGTTAAGTGATATTCATTCTTCAGAAAAGTATTGCAAGAGTAAGCAAGACTGTTTGATTAATAACAATATTGTCAGGTGAGAAGAGCATTACTGTATTAACAATCTATTTTGTATCTATAATAGTAAGTAAGAAACCATATCAAGGCAACTTAAAGTGGCTTAATGAAAATATGCAGCCTAACAAGCGGATTTCCTATTTGTTTATTATACAAAAAAGGGAGGGGGAGTGCTAATGATGATAGAGAAAGAGTTATGTCCATACAAAGTAGAGATGCAAGACGGAAATAGTGCAGGTGGTTTTGAGGCAGTATGGTGTGAGATAGAGGTGAATGGAATCAAATACTTGGTGGGATATTGTTATAGACCAGATAATGTGGATGATGGTGATAATGAAATGTACAGTCAAATTAGCCAAGGAAATAAGAAAAGGGTGATCATTATGGGATGATTTTAATTATGGACAATATAGACTGGAATGATGAGATAGCAACTGGAAGTAAAGAAAATGAGTTTCTTGAGTTTTTGAGGGATAACTACTTCAGAGAGTATGTAACAGAGGGCACACGAGGATTCAGGGTCTTGGATTTGGTCATCTCATCAGAGGATGTAATTATAAATGAGGTGTCAAATCATCCACTAATTGGTGAGAGTGACCATGAGGTGATTACCTGGGTGGTTGCCAGCAGTGCGAGGACCCCTGAGAGAAAAGGGTATATGGGGAACTACAAGGGGGGGAGGTGATTACGAAGAGCTCAAGAGACAGCTTGCGGGTGTAGCATGGAATGAGGAGTTAGATGGAAAAGAGATCAATGCAGCTTGGGGGATTTTCAAAAACTATCTAGCAGATGAAATGTCTAAATATATTCCAAGGGTGAGAAGGTTAAATAAGGTAGGTGTGAGATGGATGAATAAAGAGATCAAGCATGCAATACAGAGAAAAAGGGCATTGTGCAGGCAGCATAAGAGAAGTGGAAATAACCAATTTCATGAGATCTACAAAGACCAGGCAAGGAGGGTGACTTGGTTGGTGAGAGTAGCTAAAGAGAGGTATGAACAGCAGTTAGCTAATGAAGCCAAAAAGAATCCTAGGGAGTTATTTCGATATATAGCCAGCAAAAGAAAGAATGATTATGGAAGGATGAATGGAGAAAATGGTATAAAGACAGCTGTTGCAGAATGTGTGGCGGAGATACTTAATGAGCAGTTCATAAAGGTCTTTCAATCTTGTGAATATGACTTCATGGAGAGATTGAGAGCAGTTGATGATGGGGAGGAGAGACTGACTGTAAGTGAGCAAGAGGTGTTTGGGGAGTTGAGTAAACTAGATGTAAATAAGGCTGTGGGACTTGATAATATATCACCTCGTATTCTGAAGGAATGTGCCAGAGAGTTGACACCTGCCTTGACATATTTTTTTAATACGAGTCTTGCACTTGGTCAAGTCCCTAAAGAGTGGAAGGAGGGCAAGATTGTGCCACTTCATAAAGGAGGTGATCGAACTCAAGCATCAAACTATAGGCCTTTCTGTGTCAGGTGTTGTGGTTAAGTTGTTGGAGAAGCTTGTGAGAACTAGGATCCAGAGTTGGGTTGATAACAATGGTATTATCTTTGATGGACAGCATGGATTTCCTAAAGGAAGTTCATGTTTTAGTAATCTACTTACTTATTACAATAAAGTGACTGCTTCCTTGGACAGAGGAGAAGGATACACATTAATATACTTGGATTTCACAAAAGCTTTTGATAGAGTACCTCATGATAGGTTGACAGTGAAACTAGAGCAGATGGGGTTGGATATTAGATTAGTGCATTGGATTGGAGGCTGGCTATCTCATAGGTATCAACAAGTTGTGTATGTGGGAGCGATATCTAGGAAAAGGAAAGTCACTAGTGGAGTGCCTCAGGGGCCTGTTTTAGTGCCATTACTATTTAACTTCTATATTAATGATATTGGCGAAGAGTTAGATGGAGATATTCAGTTGTTTGCAGATGATGCAAAGTTGGGACGAACCATAATGAGTAGTGAAGATGTTGTGGCCTTGCAAGAAGACTTGAATAAATTGAGTGATTTGGCATAGAAATGGGGATGTGAGTTCAATGTTGCAAAATGTAAGGTTTTAAAATTTGGAAAACAAAGATGGGATGCAGAATATATTGTTGGAGGTAGAGGAAATAAGAGATCTGGGGGTGATAGTGGATAAGGATCTAAAATTTAGGGGACACATTGCCAAAATTGTGAAGACAACACAAAGGCTTCTGGGAATGATGCGGAGGACACTGATGTGTAGAAGTAGGGAGATTCTTGTTCCATTGTATAAGGCTTTGATTAGGCCACACATGGACTAATGTGCCTAGATTTGGTCACCGGGTTTTCAGAAGAATGAAGACATGGTGAAACGGGTCCAAAGGCGACTGACTAATAGTAGTTTCTGACCTCTGGAATGTTGAGTATGAGGAAATATTGAGAACATGAAGAACAGAGATATGATAGAGACCTACAAGTTAGTAAGGGGTTGTTATATGATCAATGGTGGGGAAGTTCTACAGAGAATAGTGGGATATCAGGGGAGAACCAGTTGTCATCCCTGGAAACTGTATAAAGAGGGTGTGAGTAGGGAAGTGAGAGGCAGGTTTTTTTTCGTGCAGAATGGTGAATGATTGGAATGCCTTGCCTGAGAGTGTAGTGTCTGCAAGGAGTTTGAGTGTGTTTAAGGCTCGGTATGATGAGATGTGTGTGTAATTAAAGGGCCACCTGCCAGATGAGTCTTTGTCTCCGTGAGGTCTTGGGGTAATAATAATAATAATAATAACACTTAGTAAAGTGTGTGCATAGTAAACCTTACCATGCATACACTTAGAAAGTTAGAATGATTTTGTAAGACTGGCATATGTGATGGATGCACATACTAAACTTTCACCCTCAGTCATAAGTGTCCCGTTTTTTTTTTGCAATGTATCTGGGATCCTTATACATGGCAGAAACATAATATACCATCTAAGGGAATTCCCATTTAAAGAAATATGAGGACTTTGTATATTTATGAACTTATTCACTTCTTCATTGTATTTTTAATGAGAGTTGTTTTATGATTTCAAATCTTAAAAGTGTTCTTAATGAGTGCATAGGAATTGTGTCAATAAAGTGTGGAAGTTGATAATGCATGCATAGATTTTGAATTTATGTGGTGTGAAGTTGAAATTAACAGGCTTGTACATCTGACAGGATGCTGTTATAGGCCAGGGAATGTAGAGAATACTGATTGTGAAATGTTTAGAAAAATTGATTGGGCATGTAAAAAAGCAGGTGATCTTGATGATAGATTTTAATGGTAATTTTGGAAATGCGTCCATAAAGAAATGCACTTTGGCAGCATGGATTGCTTTGGTATGAAGAATGAGCCTTGGATTTTTTGCAGTAGATGTATTGTGAAAATTACTGTGTGTATGCACCAAAAAATCTGAAAGATATGTGGACTGTTTGCGAAAACAAAAAGAAGGAAAGCATTAATAAAGCACTGAAAAGTGTCTTGATAGATTAGAGCAATTAAGAAATGGGAGCAAGGGTCAGGACCATAGCAGAAGAGATTAGGCAAGAGTTAATGAAAGGTGAAATGAAACATTTGCAAGATGATATTAAACATCTAAAGAAGAGATTGACTGATGAGAATGAGAAGGAGGAAGTTAGTATTACGAAGAGTCAAAGGATGGTCATGTATCATTGTACAGGGACTATATAAATAGAAGTGTGATGACTAATAAAGTTCACAAAACAGGCTTTCCTGGTGGAACAGTGAAACAAATACCTGCTGTATTTCAGAAAAGAAACACTGGGTGTCATAATTAGTGGTAGTCATGGGCACAATTGACTTTGGGAAAAAAGAATGTTGATACAGACTTGAGAAAGTTTTTCAGCAGGTAAACAATAATAGTGTTGTTGGAAAATTCATTAGTGCATTGCTCAGACATGACAATAGTGAATTAAGTAAAGCAGAGATAATGAATAGTAAAATAGCTGAGTTGTGTTGAGGCAAAAGGGGTTCAATATGTAAATCTATGGAGTGAATTTGAAGAAAAGTTGGAATGGTTTAAAAATTATGGATTGCATTTGAATGGGTTTGGTGTTGGGCATTTAGAAAGGCTATTGTTTTCTGAGAAAGCACAAAGTCAAGAAGTTAATGTAGCAAATGATCAAAGCTACTTGTGAAGTAGGACAGCACAACCAAACAGATTGTACAACAGGAGGCAAGATGGATATGAGGTTGAAGATCTGGTTGCAGCAACAAAAGGTGATAGAATGAGACAGGTAAGAATAGAAATCAGCATCAGAATCAGGGAAACGTCAGCAGTCAGACTGAAGAGAGAGAGGTGTGGTAGAAAATTTAGAATAGAGACTGTTGGTGCTAGTAGAATGGGCTTAAAGACACAGGGATTGTTATGTTTGTACAAAAATGTAAGGAGTATTCGAAACAAGAGAGCTGAATTTTGTTGCATTGATTGAGTCAATTGGAATTGGAATAAGTGAAGATAATTGGAATAAGTGAAGCTTGACTGTCTGAGGATGATGTGATGTCAGGAATACAAATGGAAGGATAGAAACATGAAAAGAGGAAGATGGGGGGGAGTGCTGTTAATGATTACAGAGGAATTGTGTCTATAAAGTGTGGAAGTTGATAGTGCATGCACAGATTTTGAATCTGTGTGGTGTGAAGTTGAAATAAACAGGTTAGCATATCTGATAGGATGCAGTTACAGACTAGGGAATGCAGAGAATTCTGATTGTGAAATGTTTAAGGCAAATTAGTTGGGCATGTAAAAAGAAGTTGATCCTGATGGGAGACTTTAATTACAGGAATATAGTATGGAAGGAGGAAATAATGTTTGGGAGCAAGGAGAATGAACTTGTGAAATTTCTAAGAGATAAGTAACTTAAGCAGTATGTGACTGAAGCACTAGAGGCTTTAATGTTTTGGATTTGGTGATAACTTCACAAGATAGTTGTTAATGAGGTATTGACACTGCTGCCAGTTAGTGAGAATGATCATGAGGTTCTTGTTTGGGAAGTGATGAAAGAAAAAAAGGTTACTGCTTAAAATGAATATGTGTGGAAATATAAAGCAGGTGAGTATAGGAAGCTTTATAGTCAGTTAGCATCAGTTAGCTGGGTAGATGAGATAAGCAGAAAAGATGTTGACAATGCATTGAAATTCTCAAGATCTGAAAAAAAGCAATGTATAACTAGGGTGAAGTGAGTAAATAGAGTAGGAGTGAAATGGATGAACAGTGAAATCAAGCAAGCTATGTTGAAAAAGAAAATGCTATGGAGGAAATACAAGACAATTTGTGGTGACCAGTGCTTTTTACAATGATACGACCACTTCCTTATTTCTACATGTTAGAGAACTTATCATAGCAGCATTATGATGTGCAGCCTTTTCAACATTAGCAGTATGCCCTCTAAACTTCAGTCTACTGTCAACCATCACTCCAAAATCTATAATCTCCTCCACTTCCTGTAGTATGGCACTGTCAATATAGTACACAGCCTTATTTTTCTGCACTCCAAAATGCAACACCTTGTACTTCTTAATATTAAAACAAAAACTCCACTCATTTGTCCAAGTCAAAAGTCTATGCAAATCTTCCTGAAGGGAATTAACATCAGCAGTGTTACTTATAATTCTCCCAGACTTTGCATCATCAGCAAACAACAGAAGATCCCAGTCAGTCCACATAATATATCATTTACAAACAAGTTAAACAGCAGGTGACCAAGAACAGAACCCTGGGCACACTACTGGTTACCCTCCTTTTTTGATATTCTGCTCCATTATACACAACCTACTTGTATCACTAAGAGAGGCAATTGGCATTCCATTGCCAATATACCACCCATTTCCATCCTCTGAAGCTTGTACACTAACTTATCTATCAAAGAATTTTGCAAGTGCAAGAATATTACTGTATATGATTCTCCCTTATTAAAACACACACACGTGTTAGATAAGGGAGAATTCAAACAGGAACTATCCTGTATAAATGCATGCTGACTATCATAAAGAAGGCTATATTCATCAACCCAATACTGTATTCTATTTTTAACCAATTTCTCCAACCCCTTGACCACAACTGCAGTTATACAGACTGGTCTATAATTGGAAACTTCTGTCTTAGAACCATGGTTGTGAAGATATTATTTTGCCTTCTTTCCACTCCTTAGGAACAATACCCACTGCAAGACTGTCATTAAATAACCAGATGAAGGACATAGCCAACTGTGGTACACATTCCTTAAGAATAGGTGGTGATATGTCATCCATTCCCACAGCCTTATTAACATCTAACCAAACCAACTGCTGACACATACCTGTGATTCTTTCAGTCCCAATTCTCGCAATACTTGCCTCCCTTCTATATATTGCACTGCATCATTTACACCAGTGTAATATATGTTGATAAAGTGTTCATTTTCAATAATTCCACTATATCCTTTGCAACTGTTATTCTGTTGCCATGACTATCCACAAGTGTCAACATGGCAAAATTATTCTTTCTCTTGCTTGCCATATAGTGGAAAAATTCCCTTGAGTTAACCTTCACCTGATAAGCTCATCTCCTCTCATACTACAGCTTTTCTTTCTTTACCGTGCTGTTACCTTCCTAACCTCTAGTTTATACTAGAGGTTAGGAAGGTAACATCCGCGATGAGTCTTCAGACTCCTTGGAGGTGTCACGAATAATAATAATACTCTTAATGGATCTGATCACCACCATCAATTGTCCTGTACCTCTGCCATAGCATTTTCTTTTCCAAGACAGCTTGCTTGATTTCACTGTTCATGAATTTCACTCCTTCCCTATTTATTTGCTTGACTTTTGGTATTCAATTATACATTGCTTGTGTCAGATATTACCTTGTGAATTTCCATGCACTGTCCACTGTTTTCTTCTCACTAATCTATTGAACGTACTGATGCTAACTTAGTACAGAGCTTCCTATAATCATTTGTTTTATACTTTCACATACATCCATTTTTGGCAATAACCTTTTCTTGTTTCACCGCTTCCCAAACAAGTACCTTATAATCACTCTCACCAATTGGTGACAGTGTCAACACCTCATTAACAACTAAATCTTGTGAAATTCTCAACAAATCCAAAACATTAAAGGCTCTAGCTGCTTCACTCACATGATGCTTTTAAGATACTTAAGCATCATGTGACACCACTTATCAGTGTATGGTGGTGCATGGTTGTTCTTAGTTGGTGGAGTGATTTGTCTGGTTAATTCCAATAACGAACAAGACGCTAGCATTCTAATGCCGGCCTGGTTGACTGAGTGGTTAGCATATCTGCTCTCTAACCAAAGGGCTGCGGATTTGAATCCCGCCGTGGGCACGAATGTTTGTGATTGTCTGTGAAAATACTAGTGGTGTTGGTCGGCGGTAGATGCCGTTGGTGTAGATGATGAAAGTAATTGGTGGAGATGGAGAGTTGTGGAGTAGATGTCCTCCCTCGATGAGTCTTTGGACTCCCTGGAGGTGTCATATAATAATAATAATAATAATAATAATAATAATTATCTCTCAGAAATTCCAAAAAATCACTCTCCTTGTTCCCATATATTATGTCCTCCTTCCATTCTGTATTCCTGTTATTAAAGTCTGAAGTCTGAAATCTGGATCACCTTCTTTTTATATGCCCAACCAATTTGCCTAAACATTTCAAAAGCAGTATTCTCTACATTCCCTGGCCTATGACATCATCCTATCAGATACACCAGCCTGTTAATTTCAACTTCACACCACACAGATTTAAAATCTGTGCATGCATGCATGCACTATGAACTTCCACACTTTGTGGACACAATTCCTTTATAATCATTAACAGCACTTCCCTTCTTTTCACATTTCTATCTCTCTGGAAAATTACATATCCTTCTATTTCTATTCCCAACATCACATCCTCCTCAGACAACCAAGTTTCACTTATTCCAATTATCTTTGTGCATACTGACTCAATCAATGCAACAGACTCAGCTTTCTTGTTTTATTATTATTATTAGCTTTCTTGTTGTATTATTATCCCTTACATTTGTGTACCAACATAACAATCCCTGCATCTTTGAGGCCATTCAATCACCATCAACATTCTCTATTCTAGCTGTTATAACACAACTCTCTCTTTAGTCTAACCACTTCTGTTTCCCTGATCCTGATTCTGATTTTTATTTCTACCTGTTATATCCTGACCTTTATGCATTCCATCACCTTGTGATGCTGCAACCACATATTCACCTTATATATTGATTGTGTATTTTGGTTACCGAGAAGATGGGGTTGAAATCGAATGCATAACAGTGGAAGACAAGACGAAAGATAAATTTTCATTATTTAGTTATTTCATATTATTTATTTATATCTAGTGTACTTAAATGTTCTGTTTGTAATTGTTTGTACTTTTTCTTATAGTTATACTCACCAATACTTATTAGCGTTTATTTTTTGACACTAATTAGCGACACTATTTTGAATAATGGTGAGAGTGGCAGTTAAAATTGCAAATGGCATATCGCCAAGTCCCTCCCCATTTAAGGATTCCATTTTGCATGATATCATACAGGATTTTGTAGCATGCGGGACTTGTGGAATGTATGCATCCCGATGATTGTATATATGGCAGGAGAGAGAAGGGGGAAAACGTATGTGTGCAAAATGCAGGCAATGGGTGGAACTTGGTGATTTAGAAATGATCCTAACTGACCTCATTGAGTCAGAGGCGACAGATTCTCCACGTAGAGAGAGAGAGATAGAGAGAGATAACTGGCATGATAGAGGGTGAGAGAAGTATGAATAAAATAATAAGAGTGAGGAGTATGGAAAGGTTGAATGATTCTAAAGTTTTAGGAGATAGTCTCAATTGACAGGATGAATGGCTAACAAGAGTGGCTGACTCAGAGAGAGATAGATGAGCTGAAAGAGCAGGTGGAATGTCTGTGGAATGAGATGAGAATTGTGAAAGATGAGATTAGGCGAATGGAAGAGACGAATGCAAGATGAATCAGAGGAGGAGTGAGAGAGAGTTATGGGAAAGAGAAGAGGTGAGAATAGGAACAATAGTAGAGGAGAGGGAATGAGAGAGTTATGGGGATGGTAGAAGAAGAAAGAATGGGAACAGTGTAAGAGAGGGAATGACAAACAGTTATGGCAGTGATAGAAGAGGAGAGAATGGGAACAGTAGAAGAGAGGGAATGAGAGAGAGTTGTATGAATGATAGAAGAGGTGAGAATAGAATAAGTGGAAGAGAGGGAATGAGTATCAGATATAGGAATGATAGAAGAGGAAAGAATGGAAACAACAGGAGAGAGGGAATGAGTGGAATGCAAGGGAGCACAGGGACTAGGGATAGAGTGATGTCAGGAAGGCAGGTAAGTAGAGGAGCACAGAGAGAAACTGTTACAGGAGAGAGAGTGAGGGATGCATGTGAGCAATCGAGGAATAGGGTGGTTAGAAGTATAATGTATGGGGACTCCATGATCCCTGGTGTTCAAGATGGGATGCATGAGGAGTGTTAACCAGGAGGAACAATAGAAAGTGTGGCTGTGGCAGTTAAGAGAGGTGAAAGAGTGCATGAGATGATTGTGATGGTGGGAACAAATGACTTCAGTGGTGGTGTAAATAGTGCAGCGAGAGATATGAGATTCTTACTTGAGGTTTTACGAAAAAAGACACAGAGAGGAAAGATAGCGTGCATTGCCTAGGTATGATAGTGACGAGCTGAGCAGAACAGCGGTGATGTTGAATGGCATAATAGCGAGATTGTGTCACAATAGAGGATTGGAATATGTGGATGCTTGGAGTGCATTTGAGAGCTGAGAGGAATTGTATCCGAGAGACTGCTTGCATTTGAATGAGGAAGGATGTAGGCATCTGGAGAGATTGCTGTTCTGAACGGGTCAGTGTGTCCCAGTGTAGATGGTAGCAGGGGTAACCTCACTTGGAAATGAGTACTTGGGAGAAGCGGGAAGACATCAGGTAATGCTGAGCACAGTGGTCTAGAGAGGATAATGCTGGGTATATAAAGAATGGCATTTTTATGATTTATACTAATGTCAGGAGTATTCAGAATAATGGAGAGGAATCGGTGGCACTGATAGCATCAGCTTGGCCAAAGATTATTGGGATCACCGAGACATGGTTGACAGAAAAGGACATAATAACAGGAATAGAAGTTGCTGGGTACAGCATTTTGGGCAGGATAGGAAGGGAAAGCGTGGTGGTGGAGTACTGCTTATGATAAGTGACGACCTATGTCCTCTAAGAGTGGAGACCAAGACTGAATATTTAGTGGGGTGTTGCTACAGGCCAAGGAGCACAGAGGGTGTTGACCAGGAGATGTTGAGGCTGTTGAGCATGGCAAGTGCAAGAAGAATGATTGTTATGGGAGATTTTAACTACAGCAGTATAAATTGGGGAGAAGAAGATGCATGTCGCAATAAGGGAATGGAATTTCTAGAATTCTTGAGGGATAAATGTCTTATGCAACATGTAACAGAGGGAACAAGAGGTTCAAAAGAGTTTTGGATTTGGTTATAGCATCAGAAGAGTTGATAATAACTGAGATGACATCACTCCCACCAGTTGGAGAGAGTGATCATATGGTTTTGACTTGGAAAAAGAATAGACTTGCAGGAGTATCAAAGAGACGGGAACGCATGTGGAATTATAAAGCAGGTGATTATAATAGTCTTAAAAGTCACTTGGGGAAGTTTCGTGGAGGGAGGAATTGGAAGGCCAGAATATCATCAGTGCTTGGAAAATTGTAAAGGAATATTTGTTAGCAGCAATGGTTAGCTGTATTCCATGAGTGAAGAGGCTGACACAATTTGAAGTAAAGTGGATGACAAAGAATATTAAACAGGAACTGCATGCGAAAAACAGGCTCTGAAAGAGATATATGGAGACATGTGAAGAGAAGATGCATGAAGAATATAAGACACAGGCCAGGAGAGTGACTAGTATGGTAAGGAAGGCGAAACTGGAATATGAGAAGAGATTGGTCCTTAAATCCAAGGAAAATCCCAGGGAATATTTTAGCTATGAGGCCAGTAGGAGAAGAAATGACAGCGGAAGAATGATATTGGGATAAAAATGGGAATAGAGGGACTGATGCAGAGAACACAATGGAATTGTTAAATGAACACTTTATTGGAGTATTTCATCCTGGAGGAGTCAATTTGAATACTACATGGATAGGGCAGGTTCGAAGTTTAGAAGTTCAGGAGGAGAGCATGTTCCACATACTGAGTACTTTGGATGTTAATAAAGCTGTGGGACTATTTCACCACAAGTTTTGAGAGAATGTGCTACAGAACTGACAGTACCTTTGACCTGGCTTTTCAATGAATGTCTGGCTACAGGAAAGGTACCCCATGGAATAGAAGGAAGGTAAGATAGTTGCATTGCATAAGGGCAGTATCAGACTGGAAGTGTCTAATTATAGGCCCGTTTGTGTGTCATCAGTAGTTAGGAAGATCTTGGAGAAAGTAGTGTTGGACCATATACAGCATTAGGCAGATGAGGGTAATGTTATCTGTGAGAGTCAACATGGATTTGTGAAGGGGCACTCTTGTTTTAGCAATATGCTAGCCTTTTATGATAAAGTTACAAGAGCATTAAATGAGGGAAAGGCATATTCTGCGATTTTCCTAGATTTAGCGAGGGCATTTCACAGGGTGCCACATGAAAAGCTGATATTCAAGTTGCAGCACATGAGTCTGGATGTCAGATTGGTCAACAGGATTCAGGATTGGCTGTCCAATAGGCATCAGAGAGTTGTGAATGGTGGAGCAATATCAAAGAGGCAGAAGGTTACACGTGGGGTTCCACAGGGCCCAGTACTGGAACCTATATTGTTTAACCTTTATATCAATGACATTGTTCGTGGATTGCAAGGGGATATTCAGTTGTCTGCAGATGATGCGACGTTGGAAAAGGTTATTAGTAATAGTGCAGATGCAGCAGCCCTGCAAGAGGATTTGAATAAGCTAGATAGATGGGCATATGAATGGGGATGTCAGTGTAATGCAGCAAAATGTAAGGTCTTGAGGTGTGTACACATCGATGGGATGCTGCATACTCTATGGGAGGAGTTAAACTGGAGGAAATAGGGGAGACAAGCGATCTGGGGTTGATGATTGCTAGAAATCTGAAATTTAGAGGACATACTGCAATGGTAGTGACGGTAACACAGAGGATTGTTGCAGTAATGAGAAGGACACTGATCTGCAGAAATGAAATGGTTATCATTCTGTTCTATAAGACTGTGATCAGACCACACTTAGACTATTGTTCTCAGATTTGGTCCCCAGGATTTGAAGGGGATAAATTAACTGTGGAAAGGGTACAAAGGCAAATAATAAAGATGGTGTCAGAACTGTACAATGTTAGTTATGAGGATTGGCGGAGGGAGTGTGGACTGTATAGTTTAGTGGATAGGAGAAGGAGATTTGATATGATTGAGACTTTTAAACTTTTAAGAGGTGGTTAGAGGGTTGACACTGGGGAGTTCTTTCACTTGGTTGAACAGCGGGAAGGAGTAAAGACAAGAGGCCATCCCTAGAAGTTACGAAAGGAAACTGTGAGCAAGAGAGTGAGGAGTGGTTTCTTTGTGTGCAGGGTGGTTGAACCGTGGAATGCATTGCCTGATGGAGTGGTGAGAGCGACAACGGCCAATGAGTTTAAGGAGTGGTATGATAGACTTTGTGTTTCTTAAGGGGGGACCTCCCCTCGATGAGTCTTGACAGACTTTATGTTCTTGGGAAGGTCCTCCCACGATGAGTCTTTTGACTCCATGGAGGCCTGAATAATAATAATAATAATAATGTGTGTGTGTGTGTGTGTGTGTGTGTGAGTGTGTGTGTGTGTGTGTGTGTGTGTGTGTGTGTCACCATGCTACTGGTCAGTAATTGTCAATAGTCTGGATCACAACATGAAAATCAAAGAGTCTTTCTGTGTTCGATAAAGGGCTTATTGTGGGTGCCTGTTTAGTCGAAGTCATGATTTTGAAAACACCAGAGCTGACATATTTGCAGAAGGTGAGATATCCAGAGTGTTTATTCAGTGGAAAAATAAATCACAATGCCAGTCTAAGAGACTGTGGTCCTAAGAGCCTTTCAAGAATGAAATTTCCATCTCAGAAGGCTTGTATGGACAAACAGAACTTTCTGTGAGTGCCGCAATTGATTGAAGCATTTAATAAAGGCTGTCCCAGACCCATATCTCACTGAATGATTCAATTACACAGACAATCAATGAAGATTGGGATTGGCAGTCACATGCCCATACATCAAATAAAAGAATCTAATCAGTGGCCAGTATGTGTAGTATAAAAAAAATCAGCTAACGCCTTTTTTTGTTCCCATATAGGGAGCAGGCGATGTAGTTTTTAAGCTCTATCAGCTTTTGGAGACTGAGTGGGCAGTTCAATCTCCACTGGTAGCCAATCAGAAATAGCTGGCCCAAGGCTATCACTAATTAATCAGCACGCAGTGAAGAAAGTGGCTAGTAATTGCCACTATCTGGTGGTCCATAACCCTAACACAATATATTTAATGTCTGAAAATAGTTTGGGTTCAACGGGCGATTTTCTTGAGTTTACGGTACGAAAAACCCAAGTTTCCAGGAGGAAAAACCAGCTAGCCTGTTCCAGAGATCGACTAACTCTGGAATAGGTTGAGAAAAGGCTTAGAAAAAGTTCCTCTAGTCGGCAACTAGATTCGAACACCTTTCGTCATGCGGTCAAGCGCTGTAGAGTGCAAACACCACTTCTACTGAGCTACATGTGTGGTATAATATTTGAAATTGCCCTTTACCAACTTTTTCAATACCTTAACAATGAAACAGCATCTAACATTCCCAGTTGGAACTCCAATTAATTACTAACTGGTCTCATATTTACTTAACTTCAGTGATTATTATTATTTATTCACATAATTGATACACAGTCAAAACAAGATTTAAACAACATTATTTAAACAACCTCCTCAGGTTGTGACTGCTGATACAGATTCTTGTGTGTAGAATTCAGATTCTACACAAGAATCTAAGAATAGTTTGTCAAGTAGCATCATAAAATATGGATTGTGCCAAGAAATTGTTGATGTTTAATTGCTGTAAATAGTTGGATAGCTTCTTTGAAATTGCACCAAGTGCACCGTAATTATTCGCATAACTTTAGTGTGTTTAAGCCACAGCCTGCCAACTTCGATTGCCAGATCTCGATATTTAGTAATTTTTTCCAGTTCTTTGTTGTTAATGCTCTTATCACTGGGTACTGCGCTATTGATAATCCAAACCTGTCAATATTCGATAATTGTGATGTGAGGTCTATTGTGTTCAAATGCCGATCAGTTTGTATTCTAAAGTCCCAGAGAATTTTTGCTGTTTCGGTTTTCCAATACTGTCTCTATTTTATGCTGCCACCAGTTATCAGATGTAGAAAAGCCATGTTTTTTGCATACATGCCAAAATGAATTATTTTGGCCACTTGATCATGGCAGTATTTATAGTTCAGTTTGAGCTATCTTGCCGCAATCACTGATTAGATGTTCTACACTCTCATCTTTCTGATCGCATAATCTGCATTTGCTGTTATTATTGATGTTAAAAATTTTTGCTTTAATTGCATTAGTTTGAAATGCCTGTTCTTAAACTGCTAGAATAAATCCTTCTGTTTCTTTTTTAATGTATCCATATTGTAGCCATTCCCACATCTTGTTTTGTCCTCAGTATCTGTAAAAAATTGGCCATGCAAAAGTTTATTTCTTCAGTGCACATATCGGTTATTTTGCTGTTCCTTTTTTTAATCGCATTTGTTTCCTGTTGCTTTCAGCAGACCCTCTTGTGTAAATGCTTGAAGCATTTGCTCAGAGCTATTGTCGATGTAACTTTTTTTAGCTAATTTCTTCTTCTTCCACAGTCTGTCTCACTTGCAGACTGTGGAAGAACCTGTCCACCTTGTTAGGTACAACAGGTCAACCTCACTTCGTGAATGTAATGCATGATGCATAGTCATTATTTTTCGAGTTTTGCAGTCCAATTTGTCCAGGACTTCCTTTGTCTGATCTATTATTCCAGCTATGTATCGGATCACTGGTATAGCCCAAGAATTCATTCCTCTAATTGTGTTTAACCAATTAGTTTTGTTTTCAGAATATTTCTAACTCTTTTGGTGTATTCTGCTGCTGCCTGTTGTTTAACTTTCAAGGGGAGAATGTCACTGACTTTTAATATTCCTAGGTATTTATAAACATGAAAATCCAATTTCAGCCGATGAACACTATAAGTGTTCATCGGCTGAAATTGCTTTTCTATATTTCTCTTGATTAAAATTAAAATTGCTAGTGTCATTAATTTCTCCATGTTTAATAGATAAAATTGCACATTTCAGTAAAGGATCTATTTCCTGTGCCGATTTTCGATATGGCTTCAAGTCATCCATATGTAATAGATGGAAAATTTAATATTACATTTAGGGTTTTCATATTCAAGTTTTGTTTTGTTTAGAATCCTAGATAAAGGTATCAAAGAAATGTTGAAGAGCGATAGTGACAAGGAATCATTTTGGGAAATTCCATGTTTAATGCTCATATCTCCAAATCATTCATTATTCACTATTAAAGTCGTTATCCATGATTTCACAGCAGTATTCAGAAAGGAACATATGTTTTTGCTAATTCCAAATAGTTGTAGTGATTTTAGGATCCAGGAGCATGCAAGGGAATTGAATGTTTTCTTATAGTCTATCCATGCCATGTTTAAGTTAGTTTTTTGTCTTTTTGAATTTCTGAGAATCGTTTTATTAATAAGGATCTGGTATTTTGTTCCTCTGGATTTTTGAAAATTGCCTTTTTGTTCAATCAGATAAATCTGATTATCAGATAAGTAGTAGTATATGAAATTTGCTATGATTGCAGTGAGCAGCTTAAGCATATTTGGTAGGCATGTTACTAGGCGATACTTACTTAGGTCTGCATCCTTATCTTTCTTGAAAAGAAAAGTGCCTCCACATATCATCAAGTCTTCCACCGAGCTTGGCTGCAACAAATAATTACAATTTTTTCAGAGAAAGACGTTGAAAGTTTATTTTTCACTTGGTTAGACTATAATAAATTTAGTTTAATCCTTTATCCAAGTGTGAGCAAACAAAGTTTGCACCTGAAAGTATCTTCAGGACTGGAGTAAGGTGGTACAACACTGGACAATTCGTTGCAAAGATGTAGCAAGCTAACATCACTGCAATCTCAGTATCTCCTAAAAGGCAAAACACATCTCCTTGCGGATATGTATAATGTTATGCATTAAGAGAAGGGCCACTTTTCAGACTAGTTTCGACCTTTATTGAGGTCTCTTCAGTGGGAGCCAGGACCAAGTGGAGATACCAGGCAGGAAGCATTAGCAAGGTCATCTCTACCTATAGGAGTTGCCAAACAGTGTGCCACCTTTTTATTAAATTACTGTGGATTTAGAGAAAGATGTTGAAACTTTATTTTTCACTTGGTCAGAATATAATAAATGTAGTTTAATCCTTTATCCAAGTGTGAGCCAAGAATGTTTGCCCGGCAACTTGTTGCAAAGGTGGAGCAAGCTAGCATCACTCCTATCTCAGTATCTCCCAAAATTCAAAACACATCTCCTTGCAGATATGTATAATGTTATGCATTAAGGTAAGAGCCACTACCCAGACTAGTTGTTTCGACCTTTATTGAGATCCCTTCTACTGCCTTACCCCAGTCCTGAAGATACTTTCAGGCACAAACTTTGTTTGCTCACACTTGGATAAAAGATTAAACTAAATTTATTATAGTCTAACCAAGTGAAAAATAAAGTTTCAACAACTTTCTCTAAATCCAGAGTAATTTAATAAAAAGGTGGCACACCGTTTGGCAACTCCCATAGGTAGAGATGACCTTGCTAATGCTTCTGCCTGATATCTCCACATGGGCCTGGCTCCCACTGAAGAGACCTCAATAAAGGTCGAAACTAGTCTAGGTAGTGGACCTTCCCTTAAAGCATAACATTATACATATCCACAAGGAGATGTGTTTTGCATTTTGGGAGATACTGAGATAGCAGTGATGTTAGCTTGCTCCACCTTTGCAACGAGTTGCCCGGTGATGTACCACCTTACCCCAATCCTGAAGATATTTTCAGGCGCAAACTTTGTTTGCTCACGCTTGGATAAAGGATTAAACTAAATTTATTAAATAATTAAATTGTTCTGCCATTTGATCATGTAGGCTGGTTAGATGCTTTAACCAAAATCCATGTAGTTCGTCTTTCACAGGTGGACTCAAGTTTTTTAATTTTCTAGCTTGTGTGCTGACCATTTCTTTAGTGATAATGACATTTTACATTTGTTTTTATTTCATTTCTGATTCTATTTTCTTAATCCATGAGGCATCTTTATTGTGTTCATTAGGATAATACCAGATTGTCTTCAAATTTTGAGTGTTTCTTCTTTTTCTGGTGAATGATTGTTTGTATTTGTATTTTTCTGGAGAGAGACTAAAAGAACTGATGTTGGATCTGTCGAAATTGCATATTTTGCACATATTGATATGTTTTCATTTTCTCTGCAGTCACTATAATCCTTTGTTTTAGCTTTTCAGTAACTTTAGCAATTGTTTTGTTGGCCAAATTATGTGTTAATCAGCTTGTTTTTGATGTTATCATGTTTCAGCTGCCGGTCTTTAAAATTCTATAAGCTGCTCAATTCATCTAAAAGTTTGTTGACTTTTCGTTCCAACTGGATTTTCCATGGTACAGATTGTTTCATCCTCAGCTTTTGCTCTTGCTGTTTGCAACCAAGATTAACTTTAATTATTATTATTATTATGGGTATCTCCATGGAGTCAGTAGACTCATCATGGGAAACCCAAACTATCAAAACAATACCTATCATATCTCTTCTGAATTCATTTACAGACGAAGAACTCACTACTGAGTCAGGCAATGCATTCCACTTATTCACCACTCTCCAGGCAAAAAGCCTCACTCTCACACCCTTGATAACCAGACTTTTCCTTAATTTCCAGGGATGACCCTTTGTTCTTAAATCACTATCACACAGCTTGAACATTTTCCCTGCATCAAGCTTATAAAAACGTTTTAGTAATTTAGATGTTTCTATCATATCCCCTGTTCTCTGCCTATCAACCAACCTCTGCAATCTACAAGCTCTCAATCAATCAATGTAGGGAGCATTTTTTACATCATTCACCAACTTAGTCACTCTCCTCGGAACACTCTCCACAGCCTCCTCATCTCAAAGGAATCTAGGTGACCAGACCTGAGCACAGATCCAAATGTGGAAGTATCAATGCCTTATAAAAGGGAATAATAACCTTTTTATCTCTGGATGGTAGTGTGTTCCTCAATAACCAAGTAATCCTATGTGCAATCTTAGACACCTTAGCAATGTGTCCCCTGAACTTCATCTCCCAATCCACCAACACAGTAAAGTCCCTAGCCTCATCAATCCCTTGGAGTACTGTTCGAACGCATCAATGTAGTAAACAGCTGGTAATCTTTTAATATCAAAATGCATAACTTTACATTTTTCCACATTAAACTGACATCCTTTTCCACATTACCTTTTGCCCATTTTGCCAGCTTATTCAAATCATCCTGCAAACTCTCAACATTAGCTTGATTACTTAAGTATAAAGAGCTAATAAGCTTCATTTCGGCAATGAAAACATTACTTAAATTAAGGGGATATTAAATCCCACATAGTTTTAAAACCGAGTAAGAAACTCAAAGATTGGAATCAGAGAGTTTCTTGCCGAATATAGTAAACTATAAAGTATCGGTGACACTAGCGTTAGCCAATGCAAGTGACCTAGTATGTAGTACAATACTGGACAACATTGCAAAGGTGGGGGAAGTTCAGATCGCTATTCTTAGGTATTTTCCATAATGTAAAAACACATTTCCTAGGAAATGTATGCTGTTATTAAATTATGGAGGGCGGTCACTACCCAGACCGGTTTCAGCCTTTTTTGAGGCTTCATCAGTGAGTAGCTAGACCTAATACCAAAGTGTATAGCGAAAAGAACTTATGTACTCTGCGAACGAGTTTTCCAAAAAGGTGCAACCATTAAGTTACTTAAGTATAAAGAGCTAATAAGCTTCATTGCCGAAATGAAGGCATTCACAATTCTTTTGCGCATTCAAGCAACACCTGAGCTGACATTCCATTTAAAAGTACAGCAGTGTCTGCATTTAAATTTCGCGATATACTAAGAACCTCCGAATTTTTAAATTCAGTACTCAGATCTGCCATTGCTATAGGTACAGAGATATACTTACTTGGTTGATAGACTTTTGAAAAGAGATCAGTAATTCTACTATTACATCTGAATTGGTCACCTCAATATACCATCAGCATCCACTAAAGTTATCCTTCCAAAGTCATTGTTCCTTTTACTTGCCACATAGCAGAAGAATTCTTGGGATTACCCATGATTTCCTTGGCTAAGGTCTTCTCATAATCTGATTTAGCTTTTCTTACTGTGCTGGTAACCTTCCTAGCTTGAGCATTGTACTGCTCATCGGTGTACTGATTGCCTTTCTCCTTGTATCATTTTCATTTTTTGCAGATCAAGCTTGATACTACTACTACTCATCCATCTAATGCCTACCTTGTTTGTCTTCCTGACCATGGGGATACATTCTGATATTGCCTTCCTCAGATAACTGCTGAATTTATCCCATGCACAGCTAACATTTTTCCCTGCAATATGTTCTGTCATGGGACTGCTGCAAGCTCACTCTGAAGCTTGTTATAAATGGATAACCTGTAGTTCTGTATGTAAACCTTCTTAAGAGAGAAATCCACAAATTTCACAATCTCCCAAGTCAATACCACATGATCACTCTCACCAATTGGAGGTAACGAAGACATCTTACTTATGCATATATCCTCTGAACTGATGACTAGGTCCCACACTCTCACACCACGTCTCTTCATTCATGTGCCATTTCAAGTAATTATCTCATAGAAGATGCATGAATTCCACTTCCTTTCTGCCAAGTGATATTTCCTCCTTCCAATTGACATAACCATAATTAAAATCCTCCATTGTAATCACTAACCCTGCACTCATTGCACTAATTTTCTGATGCATGAATTCAATATCATTCCCTGAACCCCCCTGACTATAGCAGCAACCAACTGTATATTTGGTTGCATTGGTCACTGTTTCACAACAGACTGCCTCAAATGAACTATCATTCAGATATCTGTCCTCCTGATATACCACTTTCTTTGGCTGCAACTCATCAGCTATCATCAACAGTACTCCTCACCCCATTCTATCTCCTCTATTCTCCATGAAAATACTCTACTCATCGCCTTCAAGTCCAGTAACTACATCTTCTGCTGACAGCCAAATTTCACTAATGCCTACAACTTTTGGTGAAATTGCACTGACTGATACTTAAAATTCTTTCCTCATATATCAAATGCTTCTTGCATTGGTATACAAAAATTGGATTTCCTTTAGTTCTTGTACCAGCTTTAGGACTGATATAGATGTCACTAATTTCAGTAGTCCCATGCCGATTTTTATCTACTCTATTCTGCAATTTATTCTGCGAATAAGGATCAACAAATATACAATCACTGCATACGTTTCTCCCTCTTACACTTAACTTTTCAATTTTAGTTTCCCTGCCCAATTTCTTCAACTTCTTCAAAAAACAATAACATCTTCAATCGCTTATGAGCTCCCATGTTCAGATGCAACCCATCTCTTGCATACAGCTGTCTTTTGCCTTCGAACACACTCCAGACATCATCAGTAGTTAGTAAGATCTTGGAGAAAGTAGTGAAGGACCGTATACAGCATTGAGCCGAGTAACATTCAGGGTAATGTTATCTGTGAGAGTCAGCATGGATTTGTGAAGGGGCACTCTTGTTTTAGCAATATGCTAGCCTTTTATGATAAAGTTAGAACAACATTGGATGAGGGAAAGGCATATACTGCCACTTTCTTAGAATTGGCAAAGGCATTTGACAGGGTGCCACATGATAAGCTGATATTTAAGTTGCAGCACATGGGTCTGGATGTCAGATTGGTCAACTGGATTCAGGATTGGCTGTCCGATAGGTATCAGAGAGTTGTGTATGGTGGGGCAGTTTCAAGGAAGCAGAGGGTTACAAGTGGGATCCCACAGTGCTCAGTACTGGACCTATCTTGTTTAACCTTTATATCAATGACATTGTCCGTGGATTACAAGGGGATAGTCAGTTGTTTGTGAATGATGCAAAGCTGGGAAGGATTATTAATAATAGTGCAGATGCGGCAGCCCTGCAAAAGGATTTGAATATACTAGATAGATGGGCAAATGAATGTGGAGTGTCAGTTTAATGCAGCAAAATGTAAGGTCTTGAGTTTTGGGAAACATCAATGGGACACTGCATACTCTATGCGAGGAGTTACATTGGAGGAATTAGGGGAGACAAGAGATTTGAGGTTGATTATTCATAGAAACCTGAAATTTAGGGGACATATTGCAGGAGTGGTGAAGGTAACACAGAGGATTGCTGTAATAATGAGAAGGACGCTGACCAGCAGAGATGAAACAGTTATCATTCTGTTGTATAAGACCTTGATCAGACCACACTTGCACTATTGTTCTCAGATTTGGTCCCCAGGATTTGAAGGGGATAAATTAACTATGGAAAGGGTACAAAGGTAGATAACAAAGATGGTTTCAGGACTGTACAATGATAGTTATGATGATTGGCTGAGGGAATGTGGACTGCAGAGTTTGGTGGATAGAAGAAGGAGAAGTGATATGATGGAGACTTTTAAACTTTTGAGAGGTGGTTACAGGGTTGACACTGGGGAGTTCTTTCGCTTGGTTGAACAGTTGGTAGGACTGATGACAAGAGGCCATCCCTAGAAGTTACGAAAGGAAACTGTGAGCAAGAGGGTGAGAAGTTTCTTTGCATGGAGGGTGGTTGAATCAGGGGAAGCATTGCCTGATGGAGTGGTGAGAGCGAGAACAGTCAATGAGTTTAAGGAGTGGTTTGATAGACTTTGTGTTTCGTAAGGGGGGGTCTCCTCCCTTTGATGAGTCTTGATAGACTTTGTGTTTCTTAGGAACGACCTCTCACGATGAGTCTTTTGTCTCCATCGAGACCTGAATAATAATAATAATAATAAACTCCAGACCTCTTTTTTTTGTACATACTTGCAATCATATCATTGATTATCGTCATTCATCTACTTAACTCATAATTGTGAAAACGAGGCAGCACACACACTATCCTCCCTTTGACACTTTTCTTCTTCATGATATCTAACAATGGTCTTAAATCTTTTGCTACCCAACTTATATTGCTGCTCAGGTCACTATCATCTTTTCTGCATCATGCTCTCTCTTTATTGATAAAGCCACTCTCTCTATTGTTCCACCAGCCAAGCACTTCTCAGGGATACCACTCTCCATACCCTTAATCATAGAATTACCATATATTTTACCACTCATAACTTCAAGTCCAAACAAGCATAAGTCACGGCCTCATTTTCTACTCTATTCAGCATGACTCTGCCAGTTCCATTGCTCAATGCTCTGTTACTTACTCCCTCACTCTCAGGACATATCGTTTCTAGACCTCTTATGCTTTCATTCTGTTGACTCTCAATCACTCCCATACTATTTATTACTTCATCAATCACGAAAGACTCTCCCATACTTAATCCTGATCTAGTGACTTCAGCTAAAGTAATCTCCATAGTCCTACTTTCACTATTCAATACATTTAATTCAGTTTTAATTTCTAGAACCTCCTTACTGAGCATTTCCTCTTGCAGAAAATGAAGGTCCTTTTCATGTTCATCAACTCCTGCCGAAGTTCTTCTGCTACTGTCCCGAAGTCTACTTCCATTCCTAATCATTCCAGCCTATCCTGAGATTTCTCACATATGTCAACCTTTTCATTCTTCTCATTTAGCCGAACATTCCACAGATCTTTGACATTCTTCGGCAAATACATGTAGCAGTTTCAGCAAAGCATCCAGACTCTCGTATAGAAGTCCTCTGAGCCGCTGACATATGTCTCTTGTTGGACACCATCTTTAGACACTGAAGTAGTGATACAGCAGTGAAAACACAGTATATATATATATATATAACAGAGTTTCAAACAATAACATCACTGAAGGACATTTGTACCCAACGAAGCTCAACTGCTGCAAAATTTGAGAAAAACCACACTATACTTTAATTTTAAAACATGTTTTCTAGCATAACTCAACATGTCCGCCACATTCACTAGTAGTGATGTATAGGAGCTGATTTGTTTCTTTCATGCTGTTGGTTGTGACAGTTTTAATCAGAGCATTTGAGTCTAAGAGGTGCTGTTTTAGGTTACATTTATCTTTATTATTATTATTATTATTATTATCATTATCATTATTATTATTCAGGCCTCAAAAGACTCATTGACTATTCTTGCTCTCACCACTCTATCAGCCAAAGCATTCAATGATTCAACTACCCTCCATGCAAATAAACCACTTCTCAACCTCTTGCTTGCAGCTTCCTTTCATAACTTCCATGGATGGCTCCTTATCATCGCTCTATCCCACTGTTTCACCAAGCAAAAGAACTTCCCATTGTCAACCCTGTAACCACCTCTCAACAGTTTAAAAGCCTCAATCACATCACCTCTCCTTCTTCTATCTACCAAACTCCACAGTCCTCAGTCGATCCACATAACTAACATTGTACAGTCCTGAAACCACCTCTCAACAGTTTAAAAGCCTCAATCACATCACCTCTCCTTCTTCTATCTACCAAACTCCGCAGTCCTCAGTTGATCCACGTAACTAACATTGTACAGTCCTGAAACCATCTTTGTTATCCGCCTCTAACCCTTTCCACAGTCAATTTATCATCTTCAAATCCTGGGGACTAAATTTGAGAACAATGGTCTATGTGTGGTTTGATCAGGGTCTTATTCAATGGAACGATAACACTTTTTTCTCTACAGGTCAGCGTCCTTCTCAGCATTGCAGCAATCCTCTGAGTTAAGTTATCTTCAACCTTTGCAATATGTTCCCTGAATATCAGTTTTCCATCAATCATCACCCCCCCTGCAGATATCTTGTCTCCCCTACTTCCTCCAGTACAGCTCCTCCAATCGATTATCCAGCCTCCCATCAATGTATCCCAAACTTCAAGAATTTACATTTTGCTGCATTAAACCGACACCCAATTCATTTGCCCTTCTGTCTAGTATATTCAAATCCTCTTGTTGATCTGCCTCATCTGCAGTATTACTACCCTTCCCAGCTTCATATCATCTACAAACAACTGAATATCCCCCCCCCCAAAAAATCCATTAACAATGTCATTGATATAAAGGTTAAACAATACAGGTTCCATCCAGTACTGAGCCCTGTGGGACTCCACTGTTAACCTACTGATTCTTTGATATTGCCCCAACACACACAATTCTCTGTTACCTATCAGACAGCCAATGCTGAATCCAGTTGACTAACCTGACATCTAAACCCATGTGCTGAACTTAAATATCAACTTATTATGTGGCACCCTGCCTTTGCAAAATTTTGAAAAATGCCAGTATATGCCTTTCGCTCATCAACTGCTCTTGTCACTTTATTATAAAAGGCAATCATATTAATAAAGCAAGAGTGTCCCTTAACAAATCCATGTTGACTCTTGCAGATAACATTACCTTCATCTGCGCAACGCTGTACCTTGGTCCCATTAATTTCTCCAAGGTCTTAACAACTACTGATAAAACACAAACTGGCCTATAGTTATACACATCCAGTCTGCTCCCTCCCTTATCCAATGTCACTATCTTTCCTTCATTCCATTCCTTGGGTTAATTTCCCATATCCAGACTTTCCTTGAAAAGCCAGGTCAACGGAGAGGTCAGATCTACACCATTGAGGATGATGAGGAAACTGCTTTGCCAGCACCCATTATTCCCTAATGGTTACCTTCAAAGTACTAACTGGGCTCAGGTTTTCTTAACTTCAAGCATTCACTATTAATGCATTTTGGAAAATTATGGAGACAACTTAATTCACTGTTAATATCTTCATGGAAATTACTCAAGGTATTTTCTAAGTCTATTATAATTTGATGCCTTATAATTCAGATTTCTTCCTCTTTGATAGTTCTACATGCCTAGTCATTCCCCAAATCAAGATTTCATGGTCACTCTCACCAACTGTGGACAAAAGTAATATCCAAACATTTTGGATTTGGTCCCACTACAAGCAGCCTATGACATTTCCACATCAAGGTTTCCAAAAATTTAGTTCCCTTATTACTTCTCTGTGGCCTCTACCCACTTTATATTGCTATAGCTAAAGTTCTCCATAATGATCACATTCTGCAATGATCATACTCATTTTTCACTTGCCAAATTAATTTGTCTAAGCAGTTCCTGCCTATCTGCTGTATATAGCCATATCGGGCTGGTGAATGAACAATATATAGCCTCTCCCAGTCAAGCCATCACCAAATTCCCATGGTACCATCCATAAATGGGGCTCTAATGAGGTTAGAGCCCCATTTTACTGCCTCTTTAAAATCATATCATCCATAGTTATTGGAAATGTCAACTAGCTCTTAAGGCAGTAGTTGTCTTTCATCACTTGGTTAAACACCACTGCCATGCTTATTAGAGGTGCGAAGTGGACTTTGCCATGTTTTGTCTCTTGAGTAGGGTTTCCAATTTTTCTTGACCATCCCCAATTTCTTCCTATTTTCAGTGAAGTGAAGACCTCCTTATTTGTATTTATGCTCTCCATACTGTATTTTTTTAACTGGGGGAGAGAGTATCTTCTCCATTTCAGGGTACAGCAATAAAGCAGTTTCTATAGGCTATCAGGTAGTACTTGGAACCAAAAATGGCTGTTTGATCTTCAGAAGACTTCCTAATAACTGGTAAATAATCCTGCTATTGCTTACTTTGCAAGATTGTGTCTGGAGAGTCAGAGCAGCAACCTTCATGGGGTACTGTCCAAGGCAATACTTGGATTGGAGTTTTGCACTGTGGTCACCACTCCCTGTGTGGGAGTGGTGACCACAGGTCCTTTACTCCCAATGCATGTCCCTTCTATTTAAACTTCCCATTATTTCATATTTTATAAAAATTTCTAGTGTAACTTGTGTTTAATAATCATCCACAAAACCCACCAAAAACATTACAAATGATCTAAAAAATTGAAAAAAATATACAGCAAAAAAATCTAATAAAATATCAAAATTACGTGAAATGAACAAAATTCCAGATTAACTTCAACAACATCAAAGATCTTAATTCTAATATCATCCTGATATATTATTCATCACTGTACAACAACTGGCATCCTCTGCAACCACATCTCACTTTAACTTTCCTCACTTCCGCTGTCCTGGTTGGCCAAGTGGTTAGCGTATCCGCTACCCTTATCCAAAAGGCTGCGGGTTCGAATCCCGCCGTGGGCATGGATGTTCGTGATTGTCTGTGAAAGCACTAGTGGTGGGAGTCAGCGATAGATGGCATTGGTGTTAGATGATGAAATTTTGGTGGAGTAGTGAGACGAGGAGTTGTAGAGTTGATGCCCTCCCTGAAAGTGTGATATAATAATAATAATAATAATAATAATAATAATAATTACATTACCCAAGAGGATTTCTTGTGAAAGGTAGAACTTGTGCATTTATCAGATCTGATATCCCATGCCTAAGAATATCAGACTGGGAATCCCCATTCTATGATCAACTTTGGCTCAAGATATTCTTACCTCACTTTTATTGCCTCTGTTTGCTTACTCTACCATATTCTCAATTTCAATGATTTCACCAACTTAATTGACTATCTATCTTGGAAAGTCAATCACACACAATCTAATTACCCTCACAAGAAGATACCCTTCATTGGTGATTTCAACATCCACAATTTAGACCTTCCCTTTCTCAACTTTAGAGATCAAATTGGAAAAGAAACTGAAATGTTGGCTATCATTAATGATTTAACACATATTGTTTACCAAATCAGAATTCTGGATTTCACCTTGGTTGTGTTTTTAACCAGCACTTCTCTAAATACAGCATTGATGTTAGCTTTTCTCTTAACAAGTCTGATCATAACCTTGTCCATGTATTGTTTTCTATAGCTTGTCCCTCTTCAAGTCATTCTCAGCATCAGATCCTATAGCACTACAACTCTGCCAATTGGAATGATCATTGGGACTTCTGTGGCTTTACTTCCATAGTCTAATTATTGCTTCCACTCTTCTGATCCTAGCACCTGCTCTGATCTAATACCAAAAATTATTCTTGCTGGGATGAGTGTTTTTTTCACTTCACTCAAAATCCTTCACCCTTAACCAAACCGTGATTCACTAACAATTGTGCCGAAGCAGTCCAAGCCTAAACTTCAGCATATGTTCAATGGTTCTTATCAGATACTTCAACCAACTCATTTAGCTTACACTAGAGCTTGTAATAACTGTGAAATAAAATAATCAACAAATACAAAGCCCATTTTTAGGACCAAATGCAATAAAGTTGTTGCTTATTCAAATGGCAATCCCACCTCTTCACAGTCTGATGATGACAATGGTAAATATCTCTTTAAAACATGGCAGACCTCTTGGTAGCAGGTTTTTCCTACAACTCTTGAATAGACAACCAAGGCAGATATCCTCCTACCATTCCACAAACTTTCCAAAAGAATGACTCCTCTGAAATTTTGCCAGTAGGACATCTGAAAAATACTCAGTAGCAGCGATACCAAAAACTCTGCTAGTACTGATAGTATTCTTCTAGTTATTTTAAAACGTGTGCTATAGAACTCATGCCCATTTTATATCGTCTCTTCATACTATCAATATAGTAGAGACTGTGACATTTGTGTAATACTGTTGATTGAATGTAATTATTTTATTCCTGACAATCAACTTCATCAGTTATATTATTCCCCACCTTCTATATATTCAACCTTTTAACCTATAGTCAGTAAGACAAATAATTATATTTATACATAATTTAATTTAAATTTTTTTATGTTTGGTATAGTGGTTGGATAGAATGTTTCAAATTCATATGAATTTTGCATTGATTTCAAAATCAGCATGTTGTGAATTTCAAAGAATGTAGCTCTAGTATAAAAAACATTAACGTATTTACTGTAAACATAAAAATATATACAATAGAGACAATTATGTACATTTATTAATTCCTTTTATCTCTCTCTAAAGAGGAAGTGTCTAATTATAGACCAGTTTGTGTGTCATCAGTAATTGTTAAGATCTTGGAGAAAGTAGTGAGGGACCGTATACAGCATTGGGCAGATCAGGGTAATGTTATCTGTGAGAGTCAACATGGATTTGTGAAAGGGCACTCTTGTTTTAGCAATATGCTAGCCTTTTATAATAAAGTTGCAAGAACATTAGATGAGGGAAAGGCATATATGCCATTTTCTTAGACTTAACGAAGGCATTTGACAGGGTGCCACATGATAAGCTGATATTTAAGTTGCAGCACATGGGTCTGGATGTCAGATTGGTCAACTGGATTCAGGATTGGCTGTCTGATAGGTATCAGAGAGTTGTATATGGTGGAGCAGTTTCAAGGAGGCAGAGGGTTACAAGTGGGGTCCCACAGGGCTCAGTACTAGGACCTATATTGTTTAACCTTTATATCAATGACATTGCCAGTGGATTACAAGGGGAAATTCAGTTGTTTGCAGATGATGCGAAGCTGGGAAGGATTATTACTAATAGTGCACAGATGTGGTAGCCCTGCAAGAGGATTTGAATAAGCTAGATAGATGGGCAAATGAATGGGGAGTGTCAGTTTAATGCAGCAAAATGTAAGGTCTTGAGGTTTGGGAAACATAGATGGGATGCTGCATACTCTATGGGAGGAGTTATACTGGAGGAAGTAGGGGAGACAAGAGATCTGGAGTTGATGATTAATAGAAACCTGAAGTTTAGGGGACATATTGTAAAGGTGGTGAAGGTAACACAGAGGATTGCTACAATTATGAGAAGGACACTGACCTGCAGGGATAAGAGGGTTATCATTCCGTTGTATAAGTCTCTGATCAGACCACACTTGGACTATTGTTCTCAGATTTGGTCCCCAGGATTTGAAGAGGATAAATTAACTGTGGAAAGGATACAAAGACAGATGACAAAGATGGTTTCAGGACTATACAAGGATAGTTATGGGGATCAGCTGAGGGAATGTGGACTACAGAGTTTGGTGGATAGAAGAAGGAGAGGTGATATGATTGAGACTTTTAAACTGTTGAGAGGTGGTTACAGGGTTGACCACCTCTCAACACTGGGGAGTTCTTTCGCTTGGTTGAACAGCAGGAGGGAGTGATGACAAGAGGCCATCCCTGGAAGTTACGAAAGGAAACTGTGAGCAAGAGGGTTAGGAGTGGTTTCTTTGCATGGAGGGTGGTTGAACCGTGGAATGCATTGCCTGATAGAGTGGTGAGAGCAAGAACGGTCAATGCGTTTAAGGAGTGGTATGATAGACTTTGTGTTTCTTAGAGGGGATCTCCCCTCGATGAGTCTTGTCAGACTTTATATTCTTAGGAAGGACCTCCCACAATGAGTCCTTCGACTCCATGAAGGCCTGAATAATAATAATAATAATAATAATAACAACATGCAGAAGCATATGATACACTGCCCAAATGGCAGTGTATCGTATGACATAATGTGCAGGCACAAATAAGCATAAACGAATATCGGAATTATCGTTACACGAAACAAATGAAAAAACATGATTCTTTTCACATTTTCAACAGTGACACTCATCATAATTCAACCTTGTATCTATAATAAATAAATAATTATATGTTATTTTAACAAAATAAAATGAGATTTACAAAAAACAGTTCACCATGCATACGCACCAATAATAAACGTTTCATATCTCACAGAAATAACGTGCGTAAACATACTAAAGATACACTGCCGTTTAAACAGTGTGGGAATGGCATAACGTGCAATGACAAACGCAAACAAATATCAGCATTAGATCGCAGTGCATTTGTTTCGTAATCTAAAGCGTTAATCAAACAATTCCAATTATTAACTATTCAATCAATGTCAAAACATAAGCTGTAACCTTTAACATGTTGTACTGCATTTATATAATATTGTAAGCATTGTTATTATTTATAAACACAAACAAAATTTAATTTTTTCAGTTTTTCCTTGGGGGTGCCACTGGTCAATCACCTCTGAACTCTTTCCAAAATTTCTTCATCCTTTTGAAACCAGGTGACTAAATTTGTGTACAGTAGTCCATATGTAGCCTAATCAAAACCTTATGCAATGGAACTCCTGTACATGCTTACTCTTCTATTCAAATCTTGTCAGGACATCATCTTTTATCACATATGTTCATTGATTTCAATAATTTATAGGCAGTCTGAGGCTATGAATGCCACCAATTCATTTCTGTCATTTCCTTTGTTCCTAATATTTTTGGAATTTGCATAAAGAAACATGAGTATGTTATCAGTATTCCTACAGTTGTTCTTACCATATTTTGCAATTTGTTATACATTCTGCCATCTCCGAAGTGACTATCCCCACAAGAAGCCACTCCTGTTACCACCCAGCTGACATCTCTAGTTTTCTTGTCTCCTAACACTCTCACTTGACCAGAGAAGAATAGTCTATGGTCAAAAAAGATGCTTGCATTCTTCCGCATTCAAATGCAGTCTATTTCTTATTTACCAAAACATCCACATATTTCAGACTTCTTCTCATGTTCTTATTGTCATGCTATTCATTGTTACTGCTCTTCTTCATAATTCTGCATTATATCTGGGCAGTATGTCTGCTATCTTCCTTCTCACACTTTTCTGCTACACAGTTCCTAATATGAGCCTCATATTAGAAATTATCTCTTGCCACCAGATGCACACTACCTCTCAAGTCATTTATACCAACCATTTCTATTTTCCTATCTACTTTCTCACCTCACTTCATCACCACAGTCACATTCTCTATTGTTCTTTCAGGCAAGCACTCCTCTAGCATTGCGGTCTACATAACTCCAATATTCCTCCATACAAATCTCCATACATCATCCTCCACAGATCCATTCCTTGCTCACCTGCATCCCAGTCTGTAACATTCCAGTACTTTCCTTCCTAGTTTGCTCACATATCTCCAATCATCTCTTGCTACCCAGTACTCATGAATCCTTTTTCATTCCATCTCTTTCCCTAGTTCACCCATTTTCTGTCTAATTCCGATAACTTTCTCTTATTCCCACCCTTGTTTATCTTATATCACTTAGCATTAGTCTCATAATTTCTTCCTTCAAGCTTCTGATTTTTCATACCTTTCTCTTCTTCTCTCATTATTCTTCATTAGCAACAACTGTTACAACAGAAACTGTCAGGTTAGGCACAGTCCAAATCTCTTCATTTCTTTCTATCCTCCAAAATTCTAACTTCATAATCACTGTACAGTTCAGGTTTCTTTTTTTCTAGATCTTATCTTATCTGGTCTCTCCACCTCTTCCATAGAGAGTGAGAGAGACCATTTGAAGTGAGAATTCATAAGCATTCAACACTTTTTAACCCTAAACTATTCATATGACCACATTTCATACTGAGTCTTTCTGTGTTTTTGCCCATATTATCCTTAAAACTTTCATTTCCACTGCTTGTATCCTAATCTTCTCTCTTTCAGTTAGTCTCCATGTCTCTGTTGCATAAATCAAAATGGACAAATAACTTTTGTTAATGAAAAGCTTGCACTTTAGTGGGACCTACAGTCTCCAAGTAGAATACTTACACTCTTCAAAAAAAGGTTTGGCCAAGTGAAATTCTTCTCATTATCTCCAAGTCTAAACTTTCTTCACTGGAAAGTAAACTTCTCAGATATTTGAAGTTTTCACTACTAATCAAATTATGTCTGACATAATTTGATTAGTAATGAAAACATTGAGTCTGACACCATTAACATTTACATTTCTGCACTGATTTAAAACCACTCTCTCACTCTTCAGATCTGTGTTTCACTGTTCAGTTTTTCTAACCTTTTCTATAGATCTCCTTCTGAATATGAACAAATCATCACATAATCTGCAAACACAGATGTTTCTCCTTTCTGATCAACTGTACTTAGGACACTATTATTATTATTATTATTCAGGCCTCAATGGAGTCAAAAGACTCATCGTGGGAGGTCCTCCTAGCAAACACAAAGTTTATCATACCACTCCTTGAACTCATTTACCATTCTGGCTCTAACCACTCTATCAGGCAATGCATTCCATGGTTCAATCACCCTCCATGCAAAGAAACCACTCCTCACCTTCTTGCTCACAGCTTCCTTTTGTAACTTCCAGGGATGGCCCCCTTGTCATCACTCCTATCCGATATTCCACAAAGTGAAAGAACTCCCAGTGTCAACCCTATAACTACCTCTCAACTAGGGTGACCATATTAAAAATTTGGTTTTGGGGTATAATATGTATATTTTGGGATATTCATGGTAAGGATTTGGGGTATTCATGATTAGGTTTTGGGATATAAAGAATGAACAATTATAATAAAGTTATTTTATTTCTATATTTGTAGATTTTCACAATACACAAATGCATGAAACACAGAGTTGGTCAAATTTTGGAACAATTAGTCAAATTCATAGCAAGTCTTTAAACAAAATTTAAATATTTTATTTTGACAGTTATGAACACTTATGTAAACTTTTATTATTATTATTATTATTATTATTATTATTATTATTATTACAGGTATCTCCATGGAGTCAGTAGATTCATCGCCGGAGACCCAAACTAGCGAAACAATATCTGTCATATCTCTTCTTGAATTCATTTACAGACGAAGAGCTCACAACTAACTCAGGCAATGAATTCCACTCATTCACCACCCTCCGGGCAAAAAACCTTGTTCTGACACCCTTGTTAACCACACTCTTCTTTAATTTCCAGGGATGACCTCTTGTTCTTCTATTACTACCACACAGCTTAAACATTTCCCCTGCATCAATCCTATAAAAACCTTTCAGTAATTTAAATGTTTCTATAATATCCACTCTTCTCTGCCTATCAACCAACCTCTGCAATCCACAAGCTCTCAATCTATCAATGTAGGGAGCATTTTTTAAATCGCTCACCAACTTGGTCACTCTTCTCTGAAATCTCTCCACAGCCTCCTCATCTCCAAGGAATCCAGGTGACCAGACCTGAGTACAGTAATCCAAATGTGGAAGTATCAACGTTTTATAAAGGGGTATAATAACCTCTTTATTTCTGGATGTCAGTGTGTTCCTCAACAACCAAGTAATCCTATGTGCGATCTTGGATACCTTAGCAATGTGTCCTCTGAACTTCATCTCCCTATCTACCAACACCCCTAACTCCCTAGCCTCATCAATCTCTTGGAATACTGTTCCATCAGTGTAGTACACAGCTGGTAATCTTTTAATCCCAAAATGCATGACTTTACACTTTTCCACATTGAACAGATATCCATTATCTTTTGCCCATTCCACCAGTTTATTTAAATCATCCTGCAAACTTACATGGACTTGATTTTTTATTGCGCTACCCAACTTTGCATCATCAGCAAACAACTGAATATCTCCCTGTAAGCCATTTCCTGTATCATTTATATACAAATTAAACAACAATGGCCCAAGCACACCACTGGTCACCTGCCTCACCCCGGACTCGACTCCTCCATACACCACCTTATGGTATCTCTCCCTGAGCCATTCTGCTATCCATATCACCAATTTAGTATCCATTTCCATCTGCTCCAATTTGCGTTACAGTGTTCCATGGGGTATCCTGTCAAAAGCCTTAGCAAAATCCAGAAGTACCACCGTGTAGCCAGTTCCTTTGTCCAACTCTGATGTTATTCTATTATGAATAGTTAATAGATTGCTAAGGCAGTATCTACCTTTAACAAAACCATGTTGGCCTCTACAGAGTATCATATCTTGATCCACCCATTCTTGAATTTTGTCTTTAACCAACTTTTCCAATACTTTTACCACTACTCCTGAGATGGTAATTGGTATGTAATTAACTACTGCAGTTTTCATGTGTAGAGGCTTAAGTGCTGTGAGGACATCATGTTGGAGGCTTAATGGATTTTTTACAACACTCAAAAAGAATTAAAATAGAATTTAATACTTCCTATATTTCCTATATTAATTCTTTTTGAGTGTTGTAAAAAAATCCATTAAGCCTCCAACATGATGTCCTCACAGCACTTAAGCCTCTACACAGGAATTCTAATCATTCATGGAGAAGATTTAGCATGCAAATCCAAGCAATACAGTAAGTCAAAACTACGACTATCTAGGCAACTAAATAGGCTGGCCTTTTAAAAACGATGTCAGGATACAAGAGTGATACCGAACTGCGTTAAAATGAAGATCAATTTCCATTCCAAAAAAAGCACTTCGTATATATAACCATGCCAGCCTGGCATTACTACGCGAGCAAATCCCCTCTACTCGTGCTACGCTCTCAGTGACGAATGTCGCCATTGGCTCCTTACATTCAGAGCTCTCCACCGTTCTTAACCCTGAACTTTGGTCGATTCTCTCCTGTATTTCGGAAACTTCCGCACAGAGAGAATTTCAAAAAATAAAAAATAAACACGTCAAGAAATATAACAACCTGGTTAAAGACAAACCACAAATTCAACCGCTCCATACAGTAGTAAACCTCTCTTCCAAAAGGCTCAACGACGATGCCGTCAGCGCCCTTTGCCTCGGCCGTAATTTTGCAGTCGCTACGAAGAAAGTGCCGGTGCTTGACGTAATGGTTAACATCGAACAGGGGATCGGTTGCTTACCGTCGGAGTTAGCCAACAACATCAGACTTGATGTTGCTAACATTCTTGCTCATTCATCGCCGCCAAAAAGTAATTTATCGTATGCCCAACGCACTGCTCTCCTGAAACTACGGAAAGAAAAAAGTATCGTCATCACCAGAGCGGATAAGGGTAATGCCACAATCGTTTTCTTAACACCAGTGAATACAATCGTAAAATGAACATTATCCTCCACAATCGTGCTACCTACATCCCGCTAGAACACGACCCCACAAAAACACAAGTTAAGAAATTAAAAATCTTACTTAAAAAAAGTATCTTCCTGGCCCATTGACGTCACAAAAAAACTTAAACCTTTACGCTCCCGTCCCCCCTGAATTTACGGTTTACCAAAAACCCACAAACCCAATTCCTCACTCAGGCCTATAGTAGATGCCACCAATGCACCTTGCTATAGACTGTCTAAATAGCTGGCCAAATCTCTGACCCCCCCCCCCTCACCGGTAGGTCCACTTCCTTTATAAAAAACTCTACCCACTTTAAAGCCCTCACAGAAAATTTAACCTTGAATAAGACAAACATATTGGTAAGCTTTGATATCTCCTCTTTGTTTACCAATATTCCCTTAACTGACACCTTATCTCTCTTAGAAAACATTATTCCCCCCCGACATCTTAGATCTCTTTTCATTTGCCATTAACTCTGGGTATTTCTCTTGGAAGAACAAACTCCATAAGCAGATAGAGGGAACCACCATGGGTTCCCCCCTCTCACCCCCCCTTGCCAATTTCTATATGGAAGATTTCGAAAAACGAAACATAGACTCAGCCCCACTCAAACCTTCTATCTGACTTAGATATGTAGATGATGTGTTCTCTATTTGGCCTCATGGACCAGACACGTTAGACTCCTTCCTCAGTCATCTCAATAGCCTACATCCAAGAATCCAGTTTACTATGGAAAAGGAAAAGAACAATTGCTTACCCTTCCTAGACACCTTAGTCACACGCCTGCGTAATGATACACTTGCCTTCACTGTATACAGAAAACCCCCCCCCACACACACACAGGCAGATACATTCACAAACTCTCCCACCCACCCCCTCTCAACAATATGGCATTATTAAAACTCTTACCAAGAGAGCCCACAATCTCTGTTCCAGTGGAACCGCCCTCACTACTGAGCTTACCCATATACACAACACTTTCCTCTCCAATGGCTACAGTGATCACAGTATCAAAAAAATAATCAACTCCTCCCCCGTTCCCCATCTTTCTTGTCAACAAGAATTTAAAAATGCCATCACCATACCCTACATCCGTGGCACATCCGAAAACATAGCCAAGATACTAAAAAAGTACAACCTACACACAGCACATAAGCCCCACTGCAAACTTGCTACCCTTTTCCGTTCTATGAAAGATCAGCTCCCTCCTCTTTCTCTGCCTGGAGTTTACAAAGTATCCTGTTCCTGTAAGCTGGCATACTTTGGACAGACAGGCAGATCAGCATCCATCCGCCTAGAGGAACACAAGTCTTACATCTGCAAACACAACTATGGCCATTCAGGCTTGGCTGACCATGTTTTGGATACCACCCACAGGGTATCTCGGAAGAAAACCATCATGCTCCACCACAGCAAATTCAAGTAAGAGAGACTTTTCTTGGAAGCAGCAGCAGCTCTCAAAAACCAACCAAATCTGAATAAATATGGTTGTATTAAGCTTCTGAAGATTTGGGAAACGCTCATCACCAGAGGTCCCACCTTACAGTCCAGACCACCTACTACTGCCCTTAGAGGGCACTCCAACTAGATAGGACTTTAGTGTCACCCATGTGGTTGGGCTCAGTATTGTTTATTATTTGTGTGTATGTTACATTAACTGTTTTTGTAATCCCCATAGATGTCCTAGTGACTAGGACGAAATATAGGAAGTATTAAATTCTATTTTAATTCTTTTTGAGTGTTGTAAAAAATCCATGATACCGCAGTTTTAGAGCAACCTTTATGCAAAGAAACCACTTTACCTAACTTCCACTCCCTAGGGACCATACCAGAGTTCAAACTTAAATTAAAGGGCACTGATATGATCGTCGGCTTGTCGAGAGCTCCTGAAAAGATTAATAGTATTTTATGTTATCATTGGCAATTTTACTAGAATTTTATGTAGTATTGTTTGCTTTTTGTTTCTTGGTGTGTCTGTGCAATTTTTGTGTGATTTCTGTGTTATTTTAATTATTATTTTTAAGATAAGATAACGTACATATGGCACCGATAAAAAAAAAAATGGCAGCCAGGTCGCCATGTTTGTTAAGAGTTTTGATATAAAAGAGTTCATGCAATGTGCTGTTTGTGAGATGTATGCTTTGCGAAGAGTGGTGGGAGCCTGGTTAGATGGTGATAGTGGAGTTAATATGTGCATCAAGTGTAAGGAGAATTAGGATCTCAAGCGTGTTTTGGGTGAAAAGAGTGATATCGTTAACGATAGTCAGAATATAGAAAATAGCGATGTGATAAGGAATTGCGAGGTAGTACCAGATAGGTGTGAGAGCATCGTTGAAAGTGTAAATGAAGGTAGAAATACAGAACAAATGGATGATTTAATTGATAATGAAAATGGTAAGATAGATGCAAGTAGTGAAATCACACGGTTGAGCGGAGCGATCCACAGAGCAAAAAGGCAACTGGAGCGTATGGAAAAATGTGTGCTGAACGTACCGACTAATAAACGGCGAAAGTCTGTTACGAAAAATAATAGAATGTTCGTAAATGTTAATAAAATGAAAGAGCGAGTGCTGTATGGAGATTCGTTATTAAGAGGTGTGATAGTTGAGAGTTTGATGAAATCGTACCAGCTGGGTGCGAACATAAAGAATGTCAGCGAATCTATTCGAGTGCAAAAACAGAGGGTGAAAGAGATGATAATCTTGGCAGGAACAAATGATTTGAAAGAAGACAAGATGGAAATCATAGAGGATGTGAGGGAATCACTTGAGGTAGCAAAAGAGAAAAATGAGAGAGTTAGGATGGTGAGTATTTTACCGCGGTATGATAGTGAAGTGTTTAGAAGGATGGCCATAATTGCCCAATGACTTTATGCTAGGGTTATGCATGGAGAGTGGTGTGGAATTTGTGGATGTGTGGAGTGAGTTCAATGGGTGAAAAGATTTATATAAGATGGATGGGTTACATTTGAATGGATTTGGTGTACGGAGGCTTGAAAAAGTGTTGATGAATGATGTAGAAGTACAGACTCAGGGGAAACTAGATTTATTAAGGGGGAGGAGAGTAGATATACAGACTTTAAGGAGGCAGTTGAGTGTACGAATTAGTATAATATGCCCGAGCGAGTACGAAGGAAAAAATCAGAATGGGATAGTTAGTATAAGTCATCAAAGTACGGATGGTACTAATGGACTTCTACAATTCATGTACACTAATGCCAGGAGTATTAGGAACAAAAAGGAAGAGTTTTTGGCCTTGGTTGGCATTTCCAGGCCACAGGTTGTTGGTATTAGTGAAACATGGCTGACAGAAGATGATAAAGCTAGTGGGATTGAATGCAACAGGTATGGTGTGTTCAGGAGTGACAGGGAGAATAAAAAGGGGGGAGGAGTATTATTGATGATAGCTGATGAGTTGCAGCCAAGGAGTATAGAAGTTGAACTGCAGGATAGAGAAAAGAGCACATTTGAGGCTGTTTGGTGTGAGATAGAGTCTAGCAGAACAAAATATACAATTGGATGCTGCTATAGACCAGGTGATGGAATAGATGGTGGGGATAGTATGCATAACCAAATAGAAGAAATGAGTGGAAGGAGGGTAATTATTATGGGTGATTTCAATCATGGTAACATTGACTGGAAAGAGGAGATGGCACATGGGAAGAAGGAATTGGATTTTATGCGGTTATTAAGGGACAACTATTTGCGACAGAATGTAGTGGAAAATACCAGGGGGCAGAGAGTGCTTGACCTAGTAATTGCATCTAAGAATGTGGCTGTAACGAACATGATCATGTTGCCACTGATTGGTGAGAGTGATCATAAGGTCATGACTTGGGAAGTGGCTAAAGGAGTGGAATTTACAATTAAGACAGGGTACATGTGGAATTACCGGGCTAGTAAGTATGACAAGCTTAGGAGTATGCTTGGCTCAGTGCCATGGCATGTAAAACTGCAACGGCTGGATGTTGATAGTGCATGGGAGTTGGTTAAGAGGTGTTTGCAGGAGGCAATGGTTGACTGTATACCAAGAGTCCAAATAATAAATCAAGTAGGGGTTATGGATGAATGGATGAATAACACTATTAAGCTTGAGCTGCAAAAAAAGAAACAATTGTGGAGGGAATTTAAGGCGAAAAGTGACCAGCAGGCACAGGAACAGTATAAAGCTCAGGGCAGGATGGTATCAAGGGTGGTAAGAAAAGCAAAAGCGGATTATGAAAGAAAATTGGCCATGCAGGCTAAAGAGAATCCCAAACAGTTTTTTCAATATGTTGCAAGTAAAAGAAAAATGTTCATTGCAGAATGATTTTAAAAAATGCTGAGTGTAGGGAGGTAACCGAATCAGTCAATATAGTGGAATTACTGAGCGAGCACTTTGCAACAGTATTTCATCCAGGTGGTGACATTGCAGGAATGGAAGAACCAACAGCTTATACTGGAATTGTGATAAATGAAGTAGAGGTAACTAGTCTATTACAGAACCTCAATGTCAATACATCTGTGGGATTGGATGGTATACCAGCTCGTGTCGTACGTGAAACGGCTAAAGACTTGTCAGTACCCTTGACCATTTTGTTTCATTTAAGCCAAGGGTCTGGGTCAGTCCCAAGGGGGTAGAAAGAAGAGAAAATAGTTCCACTGCATAAAGGTGGTTCCAAGGCTGCTATTGAAAATTACCTGCCAATCAGCAATACAGGAATCATTATCAAGGTCTTGGAGTAAATAGTCAAGAGGAAAATACAACATTGGATAGATGAAAATGGGATACCATATCGGGGACAGCATGGTTTTGTGAAGAGTAGGTCATGCCTCAGTAACTTGCTCACATATTATAACACAGTCATGGCTGAACTGGATAAGGGTAACGGGTTTACAATGATTCTACTAGACCTTGCTAAGGCCTTTGACAGGATACCACATGGAATTCTAATCAGTAAATTGCAGCATATGGGGATGGATATAGGGTTGGTGAGATGGATAGGAGGGTGGTTGACAGAGAAATATCAGAGAGTGGTTTATTCAGGAATAGAGTTCACAAGACGGCCTGTGACTAGTGGTGTACCACAAGGATCTGTTCTTGGACCACTGCTGTTTAATTTGTTCATTAATAATATAGGAAAGGATCTGAGAGGTACAGTTCATTTGTTTGTGGATGATGCAAAGTTGGGTAGGGCAATAGAGAATGCAGATGATGTCAAAATTTTGCAAGATGATTTCGATAGATTGGAGGTCTGGGCTAAGGAGAATGGATGTCAATTTTATGTGGCAAAATGTAATGTTATGCATTTCGGGGTGAAAAGATTAGCAACCGTTTACTACATTGGTGGAACTGTACTCCAAGAAATTGATGAGGCATGAGATTTAGGAGTGTTGGTGGATAAGGAGTTGAAGTTTAGGGGGCACATTGCAAAAGTGGCCAAATCAGCTCATCAAATCACTTGGTTACTGAAGAATATGTTGACAAGCAGTGACAAGCAGGTTATTGTTCCTCTGTATTGAGCCTTGATAAGACCATATCTCGACTACTCTGCCCAGATTTGGTCACCTAGGTTTCTTCTTGATGGGGAGGAGGTTGAGAGGATCCAGAGGTGAGTGACCAAGATGATAGCAGATCTGCGGAATGAACCTTATGAGAACAGGTTGATGATTTGTGGGTTGCAAAAATTTGTTGATAGGCGAAGGAGAGGAGATATGATTGAGACATTCAAATTGCTGAAGGGTTTCTATAAAATTAATTCAGAAGATATTTTTGAGAACAGGGCTGGTTGTGGGAGGACTAGGGGACATCCCTGGAAACTGGGCAAAAGTGTGGTTAGTAAGGGTGTTAGAGGTGGGTTTTTTACTTTTAGAGTGGTGAAATGAGTGAAATGGGACGCCAGATTCGTTGGTGGATGCTTGTGACAGTGAATGAGTTTAAGGCGAGGTATGATAGATACTGTATGAATGTCGAATTGTTGTGATGAATATGATTTGGGGCCTCCCTCGATGAGGTTTAAGCAATTCCTGGTGTTGTCCATAATAATAATAATAATAAATATCCAAGTAAGAGGGGTTGACAATTCATTTGTACATTCACACAACACCCGAGCTGATATTCCATCTAAGCCTACAGCAGTATTTGCATTTAAATTTTGCAATATATTAAATATCTCTGATTTCTTAGCTTCAATTCTCACATTAGTTATTACTACAGGTACAGAGATATCCTCACTTGGATGATAGACTTTTGAAAAGTGATCACTCAGTAACTCGACTATTACATCTGATTTTGTCACCTCAATACCATCAGCACCCACTAAAGTTATCCTTCCAAAGTCATTCTTCCTTTTACTTCCCACATAGTGGAAGAACTCTTTTGGATTACCCCTTAATCTCTTTGGCTAAGATCTTCTCATAATCTGATTTAGCTTTTCTTACTATGCTGGTAACCTCTCCTATCTTGAGTCTTGTACTGCCCTTGGGTGTACTGATCGCTTTTCTCCTTGTAAATTCTCCATAACATTTTCCTGTTTTGCAGATCAAGCTTGATACTACTGCTCATCCATCTAACACCTTCCTTGTTTGACTTCCTGACCATGGGGACACAATCTGATATTGCTTTCCTCAGATACCTGCTGAATTTATCCCATGCACAGCTAACATGTTTTCCCCTGCAATATGTTTTGCCATGGAATGGCTACAAGCTCACTCCAAAGCTTGTTATAATTCTCTAACCTGTAGTTCCGTATATACCCCTTCTTGACAGAAAAAATCCACAGATTTTGCAACCTCCCAAGTCAATATCAGATGATCGCTTTCACTAATTGGAGGTAACGAGGTCATCTTACTTATGCGAGGACAGCTTACTTATGCACGTGTCCCTTCAGTTATGTGCTGTTTCAGGTAATTATCTCGTAGAGGATGTATGAACTCCATTTCCCTTTTGCTACGTGATATTTCCCCCTTCCAACTGATATCACCATAATTAAAATCAACCATAATAATCTCTAACCCTGCAATCATTGCATTAATTTGCTGATACATGAATTCAATATCTTCCCCCTGCACTCCCTGGCCTATAGCAGCATCCAACTGTATATTTGGTTGCATTGGTCACTATTCTGCACCAGACCGCCTCAAATGAACTCTCATTCACATGTCTATCATCTTGATATACTACTTTCTTTGGCTGCAATACATCAGCTATCATCAACAGTTCTCCTCCCCCTGTTCTATCTTCTCTATCCTCCCTGAAAATACTGTACCCATCACATTCAATTCCAGTGACCACATCTTCTACTGATAGCCAAGTTTCACTAATGCCTACAACTTTTGGTGAGATTGCACTGACTAATGCCAAAAATTCTTCTCTCTCTCTCTTATTTCGAATGCTTTCTTGCATTGGTATACAAAAATTGCAGATTCCCTCTAGATCTTGTACGGACTTTAGAACTGATACATAAATTACTAATTTCAGTAGTCCCATGCCGATTTTTATCCCCTCTCTTCTGCAATTTATTCTGCAAATAAGGATCAATATAATATACAATCAGTGCTAAAGTTTCTCTCTCTTACACTCACCTGTTCAATATTAGTTTCCCTGCCCAATTACTTTGACTTGTTCAGAAAACAGTAACTTCTTCAATCGCTTATGTCCTTCCATGTTCAGATGCAGTCCATCTCTAGCATACAACTGTCTTTTTCCTTCAAACACACTCCAAACATCAACAAATTCCAGACTTCTTTTTTTTGCACATTCTTGCAATCATATCATTCATTAACTCCCATTCACATTTTCCTCTTTACAATATCTAACAATGTTCTTAAATCTTTTCCTACCCGATTTATACCCGATTTTAGAAATATTCTCATGATATGCTTTGCATAATCATTTACAATATAAATTCAGTAAACCTGATTTATTTTAGAAGTATTTACCTAACAATATTTTTTATTCGAGCGAATTTCTTTTAGCAATTTTTCATTTTTTAATACAACTGCATAAAATTCTTTGCATAACATATTGTAATTAGTTTTCACCAATAATTCTCCCTCAACAGTTTTTAGGTCTAATCTGTTCCTATCCTTTTTCCAAGAGTTGAACATTAAGCTAAATACCCGCTCACTCATTGCATTTGAGTGAGGCATAGCAAAAACAAAATAAATAATTTTTTCAATATTAGGTACATCATATGCATTTAAAAATTTTATCCAAATATCTCTGATATTTTTTAGTTCTTTTGTGTCAATATTTTTATGGAACGATTTTAACAGGATGTATTCTTCATATAGCATCATCATCATCATCATCATCAAATTCCTGCCATGTACCCTCAAGGGGTGTACAGGATATGACAGTACTACATGAAAAAATTACATCATTACTAACTTCCTATCTACAATTTTCCTCCAAATCAGTCTGTTACTTGTCAAGACTCCAACATTATCAGATCTTATATTTCTATCGTCTAAGGCACTTTGTACCGTATCAATCCATCTATATCTTGGTCTTCCTCTGGGTCGTTTTCCTGCCAACCTGGCAGAGAACACTTGTTTTGCTAATCTTTCCTCTCCCATTCTATTTAAGTGACCATACCACCTGAGATTAGCTCTGCTAACGCATTCCTGGATGCTGCCAATGTCAAGTTCTTTCCTAATATCCTCATTTTTAATATGATATTGCCATTGATGCCATCTGTTCATGCCTCTAATCTTTCTCAGGACTCTCATATCTGCGGTCTCTAGTCTTTGGTCAAGTGTTTTACTTCTGACCCAGCTCTCAGATCCATAAGTTAAAACTGGTTTGAACACAGTCTTGTATACAGCTAATTTAGTGTTCCGACTAATTTCTTTCTTATTCCATATGAATTTATTCAATTGACTTCCCACGATACCAGGTTTGCTGATTCTGTTGTCTATTTCTATATTTAATTTACCATCTTCAGTAAAAATCGTGCCTAAGTAGCTGAAATGTTTTACTTGTTCCACAGGTTCTCCATTCACAACACAGTTGACATTTTCAATGATTCTGCCTATTTTCATTGTCTTTGTCTTTTTATTGCTGACCTTCATACCATATCTATTACAACAGCTATTCAATTTAGTCAGAGAATCTTGCAGACTTGTAGCGGATTTATTTAGAAGTATAACATCATTCGCATAAAGCAAAGAGCTGACATTAACATCTCCAATTTTGATATCAGGTTTAATACCACATTCCTTCATAATGTGATCCATATAGATAATGAATAACAGAGGGGATAATGTACATCCTTGTCTCACACCAGATTTAACATTAAACCATCTTCCTGTACTTCCTTCAATTCTAACTGCTGACTCACAGCTCAAATAAAGACTAAGTATTGCTTGATATAATGCCCCATTGACACCATATAACTGCAGCATATTGAATAGCTTCTCTCTTGGCACCTTGTCATATGCCTTTTCCAAATCGACAAAACTTAAATACAGATCTTTGTTATATTCCGATGCTTTCTCGACTATTTGTTGTAAAGTGAAGATCTGATCCTGGCAGCCTCTATTTGGTCTGAATCCAGCTTGTTCTTCACCAAGCTTTTCTTCCACAATTCTTCTCAACCGTTTCTCAAGTATACTTGCATAGATCTTGCCAGGAACACTCAGTAGGGAAATACCTCTGTAATTCTCACATGCAGTTTTATTTCCCTTTTTATATATGGGTACTATGAGAGCTCTACTCCAATCATCGGGAATTCGTCCCTCTGTCCAGGCTTTCTGAACTATGCAGTGCAGCCACTGTAAGATTCTTATACCACCATACTTCAGCATTTCTGTTCGAATATCATCTACTCCTGCTGCCTTTCCACATTTCAAGCCTTTGATGGCTTTTTCTACTTCAAGTATGGATATGTATTCCTGACTGCATGCCTGGTCAGTGTTTTTTATCACTGTGCTGTCATCACTGCTTGTTTCATTTAGCAGTTTTTCAAAGTAATTACTCCATACTTCAAGGATATCTTTTTCTCCTGTTTTCATTTCACCTTTATCATCTCTAATTCCTTTTACAGCACTCTTTCCTCCATTCCTAAGCTTTTTCAACAACCTCCAGAATATTTTGCCACCTTCTTGATATTTATTTTCTATATTCTTGCCAAAATCCTCCCATGACTTTTGTTTAGCTAGTTTTACACACTGTTTAGCTTTCTTACATTTGTCTCTGTATTCTGTAAGAGTAAAAGCTGACTTATTTGCCAGGAACTTTTGATATGCTTTCTTCTTTTCCTTCACTGCCTCTTTAACTTCCTGTGTCCACCAGGGAGTTCTGATTTTTTTATCCTTGCACACAACCTCACCACATGCCTCTCTGGCAGAATCAATCAATGTTTCCTTCAGAGTTTGCCACTGAATCTCCAAGGTTTGATTCCTGTTCTCAAACTCTTTCATTTTCTTTTCAATAATATTTCTGTATTTTAGTCTACAGTTCACATCTGAGAGCTGCTCAACTTTTATTCGCTTTAAAACTTTCTTACATGTTATTCTTTTCAATATGAAATTCGAAATTCTTCATATAGCAAATCAATATTAATATTGGAAATTTTAAATAAATCTATAACTTTTAAGAAAAGATCAAAATGTGCCACTTCATGTAATTTGAATATATTAAGATACTCATACTTATTATTTTCTAAACTAAATCTTTTTTCAATATACTGAATTAAAGTTTACAAATAATCGACTGCCCTTTTCTTAAAGAAATTTATCTCTCCTGGTTTGTGACAAAATTTCAATTTTTGTATAGCAACAAATCCATAAAAATTATCATTTAATTTAGAAAGTAGAGAGTTTTGTAGATTGGCCATTAGGTTAAATAGTTCTATTATAATTGGACCATCCTACTCCAGATTACAAATTACGTTTTGGACACAGGTTGCTGCATTTGAAAAGAAAGAAAGGTAGACTTCAACTAATTCCTTCAAAAAAAATCTTGTAAAATAGGTGGACATCTTTCCAAAGATAGAAAATACTTTTTCACTGGATCAAAATTTTTGTTTAGCCTATCTACTGCTGGAAGGAGTGACAACCATCTTGTAGGAACATGACGCATTAGATCTGAATATTCTAGGTCACAAAATTCATAATGTTCTTTTAAATTTTTTAACCTTTTACTAAATGAACTAAATTCATTACATGTTTTTAAAATTACACAATATGTATCAACTTCTAAACATCTTGTAGCTTTTCTTGTTGCATTGTGTAAGACATGTCAAAGATACCCCATATCTGTAGAAAGTATTTTTAACTTGGGTATAATTATGTTAAAGATGCCAAGCAATTTTAAACCTGGTTTTACTCCATTTTTCCCCAAGTAAGCTAACAGACAAATGTCAAGCTTGCATCAATTGCAGGCGCAAACTTGACATTTGTCTGTTTGCTTACTTGGGAAAAATGGAGTAAAACCAGGTTTAAAATTGCTTGGTATCTTTAAAATAATTATACCCAAGTTAAAAATACATTCTACATTTATATCTCCTATTCCTGAGATTTTTTTTTAATAAGGTTAAAACACCTTATGGTAACTTGTTTTGGTAAAATACTTATAAGCTCTGCATTACTAAATCTTGGTATTTCTAGCCTGGCTCCCACTGATGAGATGTGGGGGCTCTTGGAGGGTAATGGATGCAATGCTGTACCAATGAAGTTTAACTGAGGTTCGGCTGTTGCTGTTACCCCCAGGGGTGCTGAGATTCGAGAGTTTTTGAGTTGGCTCTCTTGAGGTTTTTGCCTTAAGGGAGCAATTTGAGTCTCCGGGGAAAGTGTTCTCCGGCACGGCACGGTGAGGGGCTTTGTCGGTGAATAATTTTCTTCGGAATATGAGCGGTTCTGCTCGGTGGTGGCATGTGGGGTGGAAGGCCATCACTTAGTGGAGCCAACGCTGAGATGGACGGTCTTTCGCCCACAATTGAGTGGCCTAGGGATCGTCCGAATTTTTAGAGATGGCTTTACTTATTCATAAGGTCGAAACAGGACTGGGTAGTGGCCCCTTGCCTTTAATACAAAACATCATACATCCCCTTCTTGGAGATGTGTTTTTGCATTAAGGGTAAATATTACGATTAGTGATCAGAGCTTGCTCCACCTTTACCACGAGTTGCCTTGGTCTTGCACTACTTGTGGAATCAGCTAGTCTTGCATCAATGGCAGGCACAAACTTGACATTTGTCTGTTTGCTTACTTGGGAAAAATGGAGTAAAACCAGGTTTAAAATTGCTTGGTATCTTTAACATCATTATATCCAAGTTAAAAATACTTTCTACATTTATATCTCCTCCTGAGATTTTTATTTAATAAGGTTAAAACACCTTATGGTAACTTGTTTTGGTAAAATACTTATAAGCTCTGAATTACTAAATCTTGCTATTTCTATCCTGGCTCCCACTGATGGGAGGCTAGAGATGAGATTCGAGAGTTTTTAAGTTTGCTCTCTTAGGGTTTTTGCCTTAAGGGAGCAATTTGAGTCTCTGGGGAAAGTGTTCTCCGGCACGGCCCACTGAAGGGTTTGGTCGGTGAATGCTTTTCTTCGGAATTTGAGCGGTTCTGCTTGGTGGTGGTGGTGGAGGGTGGAAGGCCATCACTGAGTGGAGCCAATACTGAGATGGATGGTCTTTCGCCCACAATTGAGTGGCCTAGGGATCGTCCGAATTTTTAGAGACGGCTTTACCTATTCAGGAGGGCTTGAGATGAGATACCCTTGGAGGGTAATGGATGCAATGCTGTACCAATGAAGTTTAACTGAGGTTTGGCTGTTGCTGTTACCCCCCCTGGGCACTGAGATTCGAGAGTTTTGAGTTCGCTCTCTTAAGGTTTTTGCCTTAAGGGAGCAATTTGAATCTCCGGGAAAGTGTTTTCCGGCACGGCCCGGTGAGGGGCTTTGTCGGTGAATGCTTTTCTTCAGAATTTGAGTGGTTCTGCTCGGTGGCGGTGGTGGAGGGGTGGAAGGCCATCACTGAGTGGAGCCAATACTGAGATGGATGGTCTTTCGCCCACAATTGAGTGGCCTAGGGATCGTCCGAATTTTTAGAGACGGCTTTACTTATTCATAAGGTCGAAACCGGTCTGGGTAGTGGCCCCTTGCCTTTAATACAAAACATCATACATCCCCTTCTTGGAGATGTGTTTTGGCATTAAGGGTAAATATTACGATTAGTGATCAGTGCTTGCTCCACCTTTACCATGAGTTGCCTTGGTCTTGCACTACCTGTGGGATCAGCTAGTCTTGCATCAATTGCAGGCGCAAACTTGACATTTGTCTGTTTGCTTACTTGGGAAAAATGGAGTAAAACCAGGTTTAAAATTGCTTGGTATCTTTAACATACCCCATATCTATTAAATCCTTATTAAATGTCTTTAATTCTGTAAATACACTCTGATTAATATCAAACTTTATATTAGCATTATCACTGCAAAAACTAACAATGTTCTCGGGATTTAAATTCAGCTCCTTCAACTTTTGAAGTTAGCAAAGTGAAATATCATTTGAAGTTTTTGACTGGCTGTTAAAGGAACTCAAAAGTTTTGTTTGAACTCCTCTACTAGATTTAGAAAAATATCTATACATTAAAGGAAACATTTCGATGTTTCCTTAATTTGATGAATCTGTTACAATTCAAAATGACTGATTTTCTCCTAAATTCTCGACAACTGTAGATACACAGTCTTTTGCTAAAACATTTGTTATTATTTTAGATATTTTTGTTTTTGCACATGTCATTTGAGAAGCGATTTTTGAATCAGTAAATAATGTTTTAAATAATGAACTAATGCAATCCGATGATCAATAGCTCTGTTTCACTGTGCGATAGGCAAACATAGCTTCGGTGGGAACAGTCTTTTGTTCTTCAGTCGAAACTAACGACGACGTCAAGGAAATAAAAAATTAATTTAAAGTTGGGTTACCAGCTAATAATTTCCCTTTTTTATCCTTATTACTTAGCATATGCTTTTTAAGATCATGAACACCTCCATTTATTATGGAAAATTCAAAATTGAACCATAAACATTTCGTTTAACCAACAGTTATTCCTTTAATTACCCAGACATAAGTTTTCTGCCACTCCGTGTTGAAATAATTCTGATGTTTCATCTCCTTTTTTTTCTCTTGATTTAACTTCTGTAATTTTCTTCGTCCGTATTTGATGATGATGAAGAGGACATTCTGTGAAAAGGGTTCAAGTAGTATTTATAGAATTTATTGCCTTATGTTGATACAAATGAAATAAAAAAGATCTCAAGTAGTGACTGCGGGAGCCCGTACTCCCCCCCCCCCCCTCGTGTCGGGCCTGTGACAGGTGCCGAGCATTACAAAGTAAGCATAATATGAATATCCTATAACAATCCATATGAGTTGGATACAAAGTTGTTTTTCGAGTCTTTGAAAATGCATTTCAACAAAATATTTACCTGCAGCCAATTTTCTTCTCATATAATCACCTAAACTTGGTATTATATGATTTGTAGCATTTACATTTTGCTTACTTCGTGGAATTCACAGTAAAGGCAATAGTCAATATTTATTTATTTAGTACAGAAAACTGAAAAATGGATATCATGTCCGAAATACCAAAAAGGGGTATTTTTTGTACCCCATTTAAGATTTTACAAAAGGGGGTACTTTATAACTTTAATTCAGTAAATGGAGTATTATACCCCAAAATGGGGTATGTCTGGCCACCCTGCTCTCAACAGTTTAAAAGTCTCAATCATATTACCTCTCCTTCTTCTAACTGCTACCAAACTCTGCAGTCCACATTCCCTCAGCAGATCCTCATAACTAACATTGTACAGTCCTAAAACCATCTTTGTTATCTGCCTCTGTACCTTTCCACAGTTAATTTATCTGCTTCAAATCCTAGCGACCAAATTTGAGAACAATGGTCTATGTGTGGTCTGATCAGGGTCTTATACAATGGAACGATAACACTTTTATCTCTACAGGTCAGCATCCTTCTCAGTATTTGCAGCAATCCTCTGAGTTAAGAGTTACATTCACCACCTTTGCAATATGTTTGCTGAATTTCAGTTTTCTATCAATCATCACCTTCCCACAGATATCTTGTTTCCCTACTTCTTCCAGTACAGCTCCTCTAATCGAGTATCTAGCTTCCCATCAATGTATCCCAAAATTCAAGTATTTACATTTTGCTGCATTAAACCGACATTCCTATTCATTTGCCCTTCTGTCTAGTTTATTCAAATCCTCTTGTAGGGCTGACTAATCTGCACTATTACTAATAACCCTTCCCAGCTTCATATTACCTACAAACAATTGAATATCCCCTCAAAATTCATTGAAAATGTCATTGATATAAAGGTTAAACAATACAGGTCCCATCAAGTACTGAGCCCTGTGGAACCCCAATAGTAACCTTCTGCCTCCTTGATATTTCCCCAACACACACAATTCTCTGTTATTACCTGTCAGACAGCAAATCCTGAATCCAGTTGACTAGTATCAAAATTTATTTCTCCAGGATGAAATACTCCAATAAAGGATTTATCGAACAACCCCACAATGTCATTTTTCCACAATTATTTCTTAGCCTACAAACCACATAGCTAAAATTCCCTTGGATTTTCTTTGGATCTTAGTGCCCTTCTCTTCTCATATTCCAGTTTCTCCTTCTTTACCATATTCGTCCCTCTCCTGGACTGAGTCTTATATTCTTCATGCACCTGCTCCCTATCCCTCTCTTTATATCACTTTTATAACCTCTTTTCACTTGCAGTCCTGTTTGATATTGTTTATCATCCACTTTACAACCAAATTGTGTCCAATTCTTCACACGTGGAATACAGCTTACTATTGCTGCTCACAAATATTCCTTCACAATTTCCCAAGCACTAATGATATCCTGGCCTTCCAAATCTGTCCTCCTGATGATAGTTGATACCTAAGACTCTTGTAATCACCTGCCTTATAATTCCATATGCATTCCCTTTTCTTTGATACGCCTGTATGTCTATTCATCTTCCAGGTCAAAACCACACATCACTCTCTCTCCAACAGGGAAGGGGGGTGATGCCATCTCATTTATTATCAGCTCTTCTGATGCTATAACCAAATCCAAAACCTTGAACCTCTTGTTCGCTCTATTACATGTTGTGTAAGGCATCTGTCCCTTAAGAATTCCAGAATTTCTATTCCCTTATTGCTACATGCATTTTCCTCTTCCCAACTATATTGCTGTAGTTAAAATTTCCCATAATAATCATTCTTCTTGCACTTATCAAGCTCAACTGACTAAACATCTCCTGGTCGCCACTGTCTGTGCGCCTTGGCTTGTAGCAACATCCCATTAAATATCCTGTCTTCCCCACCTCTACCTCACACCATATGATTTTAAAACCATTAGTGTGACTTCGTTCCAAAGCCTCAACTCTTAGAGGACATAAGTCATCACTTATCATAAGCAGTACTCCACCACTGCATTTTCACTTGCTATCCTACCAAAAAATGCTGTACCCTGCTACTTCAATTCCTGTTATTATATCATCCTCCGTCAACCACATCCCAGAGATCCCAATAATCTCTGGCCAGGCTGACACTATTAACACCACTAATTTGACTTCTTTATTTTGGATACTCCTGGCATTAGTATAGAGCAGTGGTGTTCAACCTTTTTTACTAAGCGAGCTACTTTTCTATAATAAGTAATTTGGCGATCTAATCTCTTATATATAAGTTATTCGGCGATCTACTCTCTTATATAGATCACGTTCCTCCAACCTGATATCTGATTATGAACAAATAAACAACTAAAAAAAAAAATACACAACTTTATTTGTGTAGTTAAAAATTTATTTATCACTTTTAATTATTTTAATACAATAAATATTTTAATACAAAAGAAATATATATATATATATATTGGAATAAAATATTTATTTCTCTATTTTGGAAAACCAAAGTTAGAAAAAACAACAGATTGATTACAAACTCACAAGTTACAGGAAATGCTGGTTGATTAAAAAAAAAAGTTAATGTGAAATTTGGCATTGTTTGGACCTCACAATATTTTCACAGTCAAGTTGATATATGAAGAAGTGGCCAATCATAAACAATCATCCAAATGATCATTTGTAATTTGGTTTCTTAATTGATTTTTATGACGGTTATATTTGAAAAAGCGGATTCTGACAAGTATGTTGATCCAAAACACGGCAGAATTTTTTGTGCAATATCAATTAATATTGGGAATTTTTCATGTGCATACTTCCAAATGACTTCATTGATAAACTATTTTGAATGTTTATTATCTCAAGTTCTATTTCAGCTTGGTTTATATCAAGCAGCCCACTAATTTTATTTGAAATTTCTGTGATGTTCAAGTTTTCTTGAAATGGATTATTGATAAAAGATACAATCATTTCAGTTTTATTAAAATCTTTAAATCTTGAATTTATTTCTTCCTCAACTAATTGTATTTCACGAATAAATTCTTTTAAATCATAGCAAAGCATTTCTTGATTTTGTTCAAAAATTTTTAATAAATATGGGAGATGTCTAAATTCGCGGTCATTTATATTTTTCTTTAATAAACGTAAGTATTGTTGGAAAGTTTTTATTGAACTTAACATGTCAATTAAATTTTTATCTCTACCTTGTAACTCTAAATTTTAATTGCTTAATTTCGTACAGAAATCTACTAAAAATGATAAGTGTAACATCCATCTTTTATCACTCAATTGTGGAAAACTTTCTCCTTTTTCATCAAGAAAATTTTTTATATCGTTAATTAATACAAGAAATCTTTCTAAAAATTGACTTCTTCTGAGCCAGCAAACATTATTGTACAACAGAAATTCCCTATCATCATCTGCCTGTAATTTAAATAACCACCGTTGCAAAGCTTTTCCTCGAACAGAATTTACAATTTTAAATGTAATATCCAAAACATCTTTTGTGTTTAATCTTTTACTACACAGTACTTGTTGGTGAATAATACAGTGGTATGTTAAAAAAATCTGGATATTTGTCATCGTTTTTACATGATGAAATGAAGCCTGATTTATTACCTATCATTGCAGGAGCACCATCGGTAGTAATAGACAAAAGTTTAAAAAGTGGAAGTTTGTGTTGTTTCACAAATTCATCATATGCCGAAAAAAGGTCTTCTCCTCTAGTCCTTCCCAATAATGGTATAATTTTCAAAAGTTCTTCTTTACTTGAAATACCATGTAAATGAAAACCATTAACTGAGCAATAGCCGTGAAGTCATTTGATTCATCAAATTGTAATGAAAATGCAATACTGGTGAATGTCTGACATTAACCTGGCCTGGAAACTTTTCTCCAGCAATTGGAACTCTTCCTTTCTGCAATATCTGTGGCCTAGAAGTAGTCTCTCTCTCTAACGACGTCTCAAACCGAGAAGCTCCTTTCTGGAAGCGGGAAACTCCTCTCTCAAGCAACGTGGATCCAGGCAGTCTCTCTAACGGCGACTCTGTATCAGCTGACCTCCTCTCTGACAGCGATTCTGGAACCGGGACCCCTTCTGCTTGCTTCAATCCCTTTTTATTAGACCTCCTCTGAGACCTTGCATGATGTTTGGCAATCCCCAAAGAATCGGTATGAGACTTTCATACCGATTCTTTGGGGATTGCCAAACATCATTAAAAATGATGTTTGGCAATCCTTTCTGACTGACTTCGGAGGTGTAAACATCTCCGAAGTCAGTCAGAAAGAGTTCAAACAACTTTCCGATGACCGGCAACTTTCAAGTTCGGCATGCCTTTTGTTCTCCTCTGCTTTCTTTTGATTGTAAGTTGCCGGTCATCGGAAAGTTGTTTGAACTCTTTCTGACTGACTTCGGAGATGTTTACACCTAGAGCCTGCAAGTCTTTCTCATACATAAAAGTTTCAGTAACAATCTTTCTAATGCTGCCATGTACAGCTTCAGTGACAAAAATATTGCCTTTGTTTTTAACACTCTAACATATTCTTATTAAAGCAGTATATACAGTTAGCTTCAAAAGAGTTATCTACAAAAATATCTGATACAAACTATACTGAGACATGGCACTTAACCTAAGTAAGAAATCAATGTAATGTGCTTTGGGATATTTAATATTTAAGCTACAATCGAGTTTTTACACTTTGCTTATAATTGTATTCACTCAGCTCGCTGTTTGACTTTCACTGATCCAAATTAATTCATTTACCAGGACTTATAAGAAAATTACTGATTTGACAATTTTAATGAAAAATAAATAAACAATAGCAATACACTTAAAGCGAATTAAAAATAATACAAAATAATGATAAATAAAATATTATGTTTTTAGTTTTAATTAAATTTGTAAGGAGGAATACACAAGAGATCAACCAAAAATCACTCCACGATCGACGAGTTGAACACCCCTGGTTTAGAGCATAAAAATGTCACTGCTACTATACATATCATTGTCCCCCTCTCGACCCTACTGGACTCAGTGTTACCTGATGTTGTTCCCCTTCTCCCAAGCACCTATTCCCACAAGAGGCTACTCCTGGTACCATCCAACCTGGGAATACTAGTTTCCCTGCATTGACACACTGACTTTTGTCCTTTGTCCTTCCTCATTCAAAGGCAAGCAGTCTCTCACATACAGTTCCTCTCTGTCCTCAAATGCCCTCCAAGCATCCACATATTCCAATCCTCTCTTCTGACACATTCTGGCTATTATGTTATTCAGTATTTCTGTTCTTCTGCTCAGCTCGTCACTATTATACCTGTGCAACAGGCACACAATCTTTCCTCTCTGCATTTTCTTTTGCACAACCTCAAGCAAGAATCTCAGATCTCTTGCTGCCTGATTTAAATTGCCTTTAAAGTCATTCCTGTCCACCATCACAATCATTTCATCCATCCCTTCACTCCTCTTAATTGCTATAGCCACATTTTCTAATGTCCCTCAAGGAAAACACACCTCTGGCATCCTATCTTGAATACCAGAGATCATCGAGTCTCCATACATCACACCTCTTACCACTCTGTTCCTTGATTGCTCACCTGCATCCATCATACTCTCTCTCTCTCCTCTTACTCTTTCCCTCTGCATTCCCCTATTTACCTGCTGTACTGGCATCCCTGGTTCCAGCACTCCTTCTCATTCTTCTCATTCCCTCTCTCCAACTGTTTCCATTCTCTCCTCTTCTATCATTCCATATAACTCTCTCATTCCTGTCTTCTACTGTTTCTATTATCCCCCTCTTCTATCATTCTCATAACTCTCTCATTCCCCTGCCTCTACTGTTTCTATTCTCTCCTATCATTCCCATAACTCTCTCACTCCTACTTTGATTCGCCTCATCTCATTTCTCATGCTTCTCATCTCATTCCTGAGATATTCCATCTCTCTCTCTCTCTCTCTCTCTCTCTCTCTCTCTGCAAGTTAGCCACTCTTGCTCGCCATTCATCCTCCCAATCAAGACAATCTCTGAAAACTTTAAAATCTTTCATGCCTTCCAAACTCCCCCACTCTTATCTTATTTTTTCATTCATATTCTGCTAGGTCATTCTCACCCTCTATCACACTACTCATCTCTCTCTAGGTTGAGATTCTCCCTCCTCAGATGCAATGAGGTCAGTTATTGTAATATCTAACTTACTAAGTTCCTCCTATTGCCTACATTTTGTGCATATATGCATTCCCCCTTCTCTCACTCACCCACCACATATCCAACTGCTGGGACACATACATACATACATACTACAAGCACCACATGCCACAAAATCCAGTATTGCATTATACAAAATAGAGTCCTCAAATGGGGGAGGACTTGGCAACACTCGATTGGTAATTGGAGTTGCGGCTGCCACCATCATTCAACTAAACTAAATGTTAAGTGCTAAATGCTCAATTATACTATGTTATACGCTCTGCTGTAAGCTAATTTACTTATGCTATTGTATAAGTATAAACTATATTTAACTATACTGAATAACTAAATACGAAACTTATCTGTTTTCTCAGTACTGTAACGAGTGTATGAAGCGCCTGCGGCAAATGTCTAACTTGCGCCCTCCTAACCCAAAAATACAAAAATTTTGTCATGTGCAGTATGTTAAATACTTACTGTTAATCCCATCAAAATTAGTTGCAGTGTGTTCATTTGTGTGTCTAAAGCAGTGTATTGCCGAAATTTAAAAATACAATATAAAAGAGCGGACTTTTATATCTATTTATATATTTTTATTTTTTATATTTTTTACGCTTTGCGCCCCGAACCTAGCTGCAACCGTGGCAGATGCCTCTTTCGACACACCCTCAATTCGGCACTGCTTTTTCTTCTCTTCCACCATAGATGCATCCGACTCTGACCTTGCCTTCTCATTAACCAAAAAATAACACAATATAAACAACAGCTATATAAACAAATATAAACAAGAGTTATTTTTAAGTGTAAACTACACAAAGTTACAAAATTTAGTCTGCAGACAGCTCTTAGACTTAACATATATATTCTATATCATGATACATTTGAAAAATTATAGAGACAATTTCCATGTTAGAGCAAAACTTTAGCTTAATATAAGCCAAAATTAACACTCAACATTTCTACCATCATATCAAGGTTATCATCTGGAGCATACACATATATACAAAGAAACAAGCTGCACTACAATCTACATGGTTTGCTAAAGTTACTGACCAACTATTACAACAATTATTAGCCTAACCTCTGGTGAGAAAAAAAAAACTTTACTACATCAAAACTAGAGTCCTATTATTATTATTATTATTATTATCATCAACACCCAACCCCTCCATGGAGTCAGAGACTCATCGTGGGAGGTTCTCACTATTGCATACAATGCTCATCCAACCATATCTTAAACTGATTCAATATGTCCACATCCACAACACACTCAGGCAATGTATTCCACTCACTAACCACCCTCCATGCAAAGAACCTGCTGCTCACTCCTTTGCCAACCTCCTTATACAGTTTCCAGCAATGCCCTCTTGTTCTACTCCCATCTACCATTCTCTGAAAAATCTCTTCCATGTCTACCTGATAACCACCCCAAACCAGTTTATATGTCTTAATCATATCCCCCCCCTCTTCCTCCTATTCACAAGGCCCTGCAACTTACATTCTCTCAATATGTCCTCACACTCAACATTCCAAAGACTACCTGTGTGAATCTTCTCTGTGCCCTTTCCAACATACCCTCATCATCATGAAAACCTGGCAACCAAATCTGTGCACAATAATCCATATGAGGCCTGATCAAGGCCTTATACAATGATAACCTCTCTAATGCTGTATGTCAGGGTTCTCTGAATCACTGCCATTATTCAATGTGATGTCTTAAAAACTTGTGCAATGTGGCCCCTGAATTTCAGGTCCTTGCCCACCATCACTCCTAGATCCCTCATTTCCTCTACTTCTGTTAAAGTTTCCCCACCAAGTGTGGGGAATACTTGGCATCCCATCGTTGCTTACCAAATCTCAAAACCTTACACTTGGCAACATTGAACTGATAGTTCAACTTACCTGCCCATTCATGCAATCCATTCAACTTGTAAGGCACTAACATCAGCCTGACTGTGCATGAAATGAGCATGATATGGACATTTTAAGAGGAGAGGTAGAAAAAGCAATAGGACGGCTAAAACACAACAAGAGCCCTGGTAACGATAACATTACTGGAGAAATGATTAAATATGGTGGTGAAAGTATGGTTACAGAAATGCACCAACTATGCAATATGGTATGGAAAAAAGGGAAAATGCCAGAGGAGTGGGTGAAATCAATATTAGTAACATTATACAAGAAAGGAAATAAGCTAGAATGTAAAAATTATAGAACAATTGCCTTGATAAGTCACCTTGGTAAAGTGATGATGATCGTATTGACAGAAAGATTGAGAACACAATTGGAAGCATACCTTGTAGACGAGCAAGCAGGATTTAGGAAGGATAGAACTACAATTCAACAGATTTTGACAATGAGGTTAATAGCAGAGAAAGTTAGGAGAAACAACAAAAACATATATACTTGCTTTGTTGACTTTCAGAAAGCATTTGACAGTATTGACCAGAAAGTGACATTAGCAGTTCTGGAATCCTATGGAATTGATAAAAAACTAATAGCTATATTAAAAGATGTTTACCAGAATGCAGTTGCAGATGTTAGAATAGGTGATGATTTGGGGAAATGGTTTAAAACAAGCAGAGGTACTAGACAGAGAGATCCAATATCAGCAAGCATTTTCATCACACATCTAGAAAGAGCAATGGATAAAATGAAAGAAGATGCCAAAGGAATATCTGTACACGGAATGAGAATTAACAATCTCAGATTTGCAGATGACATTGTTATTATTGATGTTCTTCTCACCAAAGACAATGGTATTTGGTGAGAAGAACATGAAACAAAAGATACAAGTGGATGGAACTGATATAGAAAATGTAGAACAATTCACATATTTGGGAAATAAACTGACATATGACTTGGACTGTAAAAAAGAAATAAAGATCAGGATTGCAAAGGGAAGAACAAATCTGAAGGCCATGGATAACATCTGGAAAAGTAAAGTGATCAGTCTGCAAACAAAACTAAGAGTATTGGAAACATGCATCTTCAGTGGTGTACTGTACGGATCTGAAACGTGGGTAATAAATAAGGAATCAAGAAAAAGAATTTTGGCATTTGAAAGAACATGTTACAGGAAGATTCTAAGAATAGGATGGGTACAGAAAATCACCAATGAAGAGCTCTATCAGAAGATACAACCAAAACAGAATCTAATGCAGAAGATTATAAAATGGAAGCTGCAATTATTTGGACACATCTGTAGAATGAATGAGGACTGGAAGATGAAGACATTTATGTTTGGTATTTTGGATGGTTTCAACAGAAGAGGTAGACCATACAGAGAATGGATAGACGATATAAAAGACTTGTGTGGAATGGGTGTACAAAAACTGCGACACTGTGCCCTGGACAAAGAAAGGTGGAAGAAGATAGCGAAACAGGCATCAGACATCAACGGGCAGTGAGCCCATGATTTGTGATGATGATGATGATGATGATGACTGTGCATTGCTCTCCCAAGATTTACATCATCTGCAAACAGCTGGATATCACTAGATAAACCCAACCAAATATCATTAACATACAAATTGAACAACAATGGCCCCAAAATTGACCTATATGGCACACCACTGTGCAATAGTGCATTGTGCACACCACTGTGACCTTTCTCTTTCGAGATACTGCACCCCCATATACAACTTTCTGATACCTATCTGACAGCCAGTCACTGATCCAACACAGAAGTCTGTTATTCAATCCCATCAGTTTCAATTTATTTAAGAGATTGTCATTTGGCAGTCTATCAAAAGCCTTTGCAAAATCCAAGTACATCACTGTATATGTATCTCCACTGTCCAAGGTATTTGTTACCTTGTTATAGTATATAAGTAAATTAGTGAAACATAATCTATCCTTAACAAACCCATGCTGATAATCACAGAGAATACTGCTGTTATCATATTCTACTTCTCACCAATCTCTCCAGGACCATCACCAGAACTCCAGATATACAGATCGGTCTATAATTTGAAGCTAAAGCCTTATCACTGCGTTTATGCAGTGGAACAATTTTGCTCACCTCCCACTCCCTTGGAACCTGTGCTTTTATAATACACTTACTAAATAGGCATGTCAATGTGACTGCCAGTTCCCTTGAACATTCCATTAAGATGCCTGGTGATATGTCATCAAATCCTATCGCCTTATTGACATCAAGTTTATTTATTTCCTCAAATACCTCCTGCTCACTCACAATTAAGCTATCCTATAATATGTCCTCTACACTTAAGTTCCTCATGATTCCACCCTGATCAGAATGAAATATACTTATAAATTGATCATTTAATACCTCAACAATGTCTTCTGCAGCAGTTACCATGCTACCACTTTCATCCCTTAACTACATCTTTCCATGATCATTCTTTCTTCTAATTGCCACATATCTAAAATGCTCTCTAGGGTTTTTCTTAGCCTGATTTGCCAATTTCTGCTCATACTCTACTTTAGTTTTCCTTGCTAAATGAGTCAGCTTGTTCTTTACATTTTTCATGTGGCTGATTACCATTATTCATCTCGTACTTCCTCAAAGGACTTTCTTTTTGCAGATTTCATGTTTAAGCTCCACATTCATCCATTTTACACCTACCTTATCAGCCTTTTGGCCCTTGGGATACATTCGTACATTGATGCTGTTATGTATTTCTTTGTAAGTTCCCATGCAGCATTTATTTCCTTACCGCTCAACTCCTCATTCCATGTTATAGCTCGAAGTTGTCTCCTAAGCTTGTCATAATCTTGAGCCTTATAATTCCACATATATCCTTTCCTCGCAAAAGCCTGCATATGACTAGCCACAACACAGGTGGTTACTTCATGATCAATCTCACCAACTGGAGGAAAATGTGAAACCCCTCTAACAATTACATCCTCTGATTAAATGATGAGAGCTAGAACTCTTGATCCTCACGTGCCTTTCTTTGCATGCTGTCTGAGATAGTTATCTCTCAAGAACTCAAGAAAATCATCATGCCAGGTCCTTATTCCCAAATGCTTCCCTTATTCCCAAATATTATTATCTATTAGGTTACAAAATTAAATTGGGCTGGAGAGCAACATGTTTATATATATATACTCACCTACATATAGGTTATCAAAATATCTAGCATCATCCTTAAAATGTTTTGCAGGAAAATCTCCTTCTTACATCAAAAATTCAAAAGACTTTGTCTCTAAAATTAAAGATTTAAAGCTCAAGAATTCATATATGGCGAGCTTTGGCTTGGTAGCTCTCTTCACAAATATTCCAACTCAAGAGGTTCTTAATATTTTAAGTAATAAGATCTCAAAAAAGATGTTTGCTCTGCTATCACATTGTGTTAATTCAGGCAACTTTGAGTTTGAAGGAAAAATTTATAAACAAAATAAGGGATTGGCAATGGAAAGCCCCCTGTCTCCAATACTAGCCAACATTTTTTTCGAGGATTTCAGAGAAAAGACAATCTCCTCTGCAACACTTAAACCTAAAATATCGATCCGGTACGTTGACGACATATTTCTTATTTGGGAATATGATATAGATAATCTTCACATTTTTTTAAATCACTTGAACAACTTCCACCCAGACATCAAGTTGACCCTAGAAATTGAAGATTGAAGAAAATGGATCTCTGCCTTTTTTTGACGTCAAACTTACTAAGATGTCTGACTGCATAAAAATCTCGATCTTCAGAAATTCAATGCACACAGATAGATACCTGCCTGGGTCCTCACACCACTATCCAGCACAGAAGTTGGGTATCATCTCCACTCTAACGCATCGTGCCAGGTCTGTATTGTCAGATGAGGAGGAGCTGAAAAATTAACTACAACATCTAAAACGAACCTTCACAAATAATGAATGCTCTTCAAAAACTATTAATAAACAACTATACTGCTGTCAAAACAACAGACACAGTACAACCTCAAAGGTTATATCTCTTTACCATACATCAGCTTGCTCTCCTAGAAACTAAGAAGAATTTTGAAAAAATTTAACATAAAAACGTCCTTTTCCACTTTGTAAACTCAGATCAACTCTAAGCAAACTAAAAACAGGCTTACAACCATCTTCAGTTTCCAGGGGTGTATAAAATCACATGTGACTGTGGGAAGTCATATTATGGCCAATCTGAGAAGTTTATCCTCCTATCCTCGAGAAACATCAAAGGGACATTGCTTGCAACAGAACCAGAGCAAGCATCCTCCCAAGCCATGTCCTGTTCTCAGTGAACACAAATAGTGAAGGCTGCCAACATGAGATAAACTCTACCACAACATCAAACCTTCATATGTGCCATGACGAGGTAGAATGCCGCATAGTTGAGTCTAAAGAAATTGTCCTGGACTCTTATCACATAAACCTTAGTTAGTAACCTCAGTAAACTTAACTTACTAAACTAAACTTAGTAACCTTAGTTATAATTTACCAGATTCATTTAGCTCTGCTATCAGATACTGGTGCACTCGTGAATCGCAGATTCCTAACAATAGAACTTTAGCCCAGACTGTAGCTTTAGTTCAAACTTAACTATAGTTTATAGTCGGTCTTGTAGTGGTACAATGTTTCTTTAATGGTGTTTTTTATGTTTGCTTTTAATGTTCTCATGCCTGAAGAAGTTGGATTTCTGATGAAACAAGTTGTGTGTTAAAGAAAATTAATTGTCTAATTCTCGGAATTCAGTCAGTAAAAAATATGAACATATATATATATATATATATATATATATATATATATATATATATATATATATATATATATTAGGATAACCAAGTTATTTTAGAAACTTGGTTATTTTAACTCCTAATCCCAAGTATGCAAACAATTAAGTTTGCACCTGAAACAAAGCTCAAGTCTAAAGATGGTACAACACCAGGGCAACTCATTGTAAAGGTGAGTAAAGCTCTGATCACTATTCTTAGTATTTTCCCATAATGTAAAGCACATCTCTCTAGAAGATGTGTATATATATATATATTATATATATATATATATATATATATTATACTGCAATGCATTATGGGAAAATACTAAGAATAGTGATCAGAGCTTTACTCACCTTTACAATGAGTTGCCCTGGTGTTGTACCATCTTTACACTTGTTGAGCTTTGTTTCAGGTGCACACTTAATTGTTTGCATACTTGGGATTAGGAGTTAAAATAACCAAGTTTATAAAATAACTTGGTTATCCTAATATACAATACCCCCCCAAGGTAAAAAATTTATTACATATATATATATATATTATTATTATTATTATTATTACGGGCAACTCCAGGGAGTCATTAGACTCAACGAGGGAGGCCCCAAATCATATTCATCACAACTATTTGACATTCATACAGTATCTATCATACCTCGCCTTAAACTCATTCACTGTCACGGCATCCACCACAGACTCAGGGAGCGCATTCCACTCATTCACTACTCTAAAAGTAAAGAACCCAGCTCTAACACCTTTACTAACCACACTTTTGCCCAGTTTCCATGGATGTCCCCTAGTCCTCCCACAAACAGCCGTTCTCAAAAATATCTTCTGAATTAATTTTATAGAAACCCTTCAGTAATTTGAATGTCTCAATCATATCTCCCCTTCTCCGCCTATCAACCAATTTTTGCAATGCACAAATCCTCAATATATATATATATATATATATATTGAGGTGTAAGAGACAAACCCCTTGTCTCTTACATCTTCCTATATCTCTTATTCTTGTTGCCATCATTCTTCTTCCTCTTTAGCATTTTTTCATCCACTGCTGAATATAGATCCTCACCTTTCCAGTTATATCTGTCTTTAGACAATACACGCCATCTTATGTCAAACTTTTGTAGCTCACCCTGCCATCTGGTTCTTTGGAAACTTTTCCTTCTCTTGGTATTCACTCGGTGTTTAATTTACTCCACCATTGAACTTGCAATCTACTAACATCTCCAGCCCATCTCCATTTACATGCTTTACAACACTTCACAACGTCTTCTACTTCAGTCATCTTTCTAATTCTATTATTTCTTATTCTATCCTTTTTTTTTTTTTTTTGTTATCTGGAGCATTTTCTCTCCAAGACCCTTTGCGCCACATGCAACTTATCTTCCTCTTTTTAAGTTGTTGCCCATGTCTCACTTCCATTATTCCAGTAAACACTGCAATAACGCATGTAATAAAGAGCTTTCTTTTAGCATGCTGAAATAATAACACATATAATAAAGAGCTTTCTTTATTATATGTGTTATTCAGATAAATCTCTAAATAGATAATCTCCATACAGCCAAAATGCTTTGTTTCCCTGTCTGATTCTTCTAATTATTCACCTTGCTTTTTCTTCAAACTAGCTGGCCAAGATAAATAGAGTTGCCTACAATTTTCATACAATTATCTGTTAATTGTATGAAAATCGTATCTGTGTGTCAGGTGTTGTGGTTAAGTTGTTGGAGAAGCTTGTGAGAACTAGGATCCAGAGTTGAGTTGATAACAATGGTATTATCTATGATGGACAGCATGGATTTGCTAAAGGGAGGTCATGTTTTAGTAATCTACTTACTTATTACAATAAAGAGATTGCTTCCTTGGATAGAGGAAAAGGATACACTGTAATATACTTGGATTTCACAAAGGCTTTTGATAGAGTACCTCATGATAGATTAATAGTAACTAGAGCAGATGGGGTTGGATATTAGATTGGTGCATTGGATTGGAGACTGGTTATCTGATAGGTATCAACAAGTTGTGTATTGGGGAGCGATATCCAAGGAAAGGAAAGTCACTAGTGGAGTGCCTCAGGGGTCTGTTTTAGGGCCATTACTATTTAACTTCTATATTAATGATATTGGCGAAGAAATGATATTAGATTATTAGATTTGGATGGAGATATTCAGTTGTTTGCAGATGATACAAAGTTGGGACGAACCATAAAGAGTACTGAAGATGTTGTCGCCTTGCAAGAAGACTTGAATAAATTGAGTGATTGGGCATGGAAATGGGGATGTGAGTTCAATGTTGCAAAATGTAAGGTTTTAAAATTTGGAAAACAAAGATGGGATGCAGAATATATTGTTGGAGGTAGAGGAAATAAGAGATCTGGGGGTGATAGTGGATAAGGATCTAAAATTTAGGGGACACATTGCCAAAATTGTGAGGACAACACAAAGGCTTCTGGGAATGATGCTGAGGACAATGACGTGTAGAAATAGGGAGATTCTTGTTCCATTGTATGAGACTTTGATTAGGCCACACAGGGACTATTGTGCCCAGATTTGGTCACCGGGTTTTCAGAAGGATGAAGAGATGTTGGAAAGTGTCCAAAGGAGACTGACTAAGGTAGTTTCTGACCTGTGGAATGTCGAGTATGAGGAAAGATTGAGAAGATGTAATTTGCAGAGTCTGGTGGAGAGGAGGAAGAGGGGAGATATGATAGAAACCTACAAGTTGGTAAGGGGTTGTTAAAGGATCAATGCTGGAGAAGTTTTACATAGAATAGTGGGAGTTCATGGGAGAACCAGTCGTCAAAATGGAAACTGTATAAAGTGGGTGTGAGTAGGGAGTGAGGGGCAGGTTTTTTTCGTGCAGAGTTGTGAATGATTGGAATGCCTTGCCTGAGAATGTGGTGTCTGCAAAGAGTTTGAATGTGTTTAAGACAAGGTATGATGAGCTGTGTGTGTGATAAAAGGACCTCCCAAGTGAGTCTTTGACTCCATGAAGTCTTGGGTGGTAATAATATTAATAAAAAAAATAATAATAATAATAATTTTAGTTCAATCTGATCTGAATTTGTCATCTATTTAGATTTAGTTATATTAATCTGTAAACCGATTTTTCCTGCTTTCTCTGTCATGATCATTCAGCATTTTCTAAGCTCCTTTACCTTTTTGCTAAAAGTACAATATCATCTGCAAAATACAAGTGATTGTGATTTTTTCCATTGATGTTAATTCCGTTGTTTTCCAGGAGACATTCTTAAAGGCTTCGTCTAATGTAGCAGAAAGCGATTTGGATAATATACGATCTCTATGTCTTACTCCTCCCCCAATACTAAATTCCTTTCCCTGACCTTCGAACTTTATACTGGCTGTTGCATTTTAATATACAAATTTTTAATATTCTGATATACTTCCTGGGATGGGTTTTTGTTTGAAGCTTTTTATTATTTCTGACTGATATAGAGAATGAAAGGCTTTTTCAAAATCTACTAACACTGTATATGTAGCAAGATTATATTTATTTCCTTTTACTATTATTATTATTATTATTTTCAACATACCTTTATGGAGTCAAAAGAGGACTCATTGCAGGAGATCCATTTCTCACATGCTCAACTTATCATACCTTGACTTAAATGGCTTCACTGTCTCTGTACTCACCACACCACTCTCAGGCAATGGAATGCAATCACCCACCATTGTCTATGCAAATAAACTTATACAGCTTCCAAATATGAACTCTTGTTTTACCTCCCTGTCTCCAGATATTCTGTGAAAATCTGATCCATATTAATCTGGTAATCTTTTATCAGATTAATTTATCAGATTTTTATCAGACAACCAAAATTGTGCACAGTAATACATGTGCAGACCTGATCAAAGCCTTGTATGGATGCTATGATTCCATTGTGCAAGGCTTTGATCAGGTCTGTGTCTAATCAAAGCCTTGTACAGTGGAATGACCACATCCTTATTCCTATTTGTCAATGTTCTTCTTGGTATACTGGCATTCTCTGCCTAATTCCTATAATCCACTATGTTATCTTCAGAGCTTTCGCCAGATTAGATTGTGCACTGAGGCAAACAATTAAATATCGCCCATAATGGATTATAAGGAAAAAATATAAGAAAATCTCCAATCGCTATTTTGTTTTCATTACAAGAGAAACATTAATGCAAAACGATTACATTGTAATATTAATTAAATGTTTGCTCTACCGGAACATCGCACAATCAAATTTTTATAAGCTCTTCTAAATTAAATTATAAGCTATGTCTGCCTACCACAATATGGCTAAATGAGTGTGGCTTAATAAGGCCACACCGTGAGGCAGGCTGTCTTTATGCTACACCCTGTCCACTGTACTGGTTATCCTCACAATTTTAGCCAAATATCTATGAAATTTCAAGTCCTTATCCAACATCACCACCAGATCTTTCATCGCCTCTGCCCACTCTAAAATATTCCCACTAATCCTATACTCTGCATCCCATCTTTGCTTCCCAAATTTTTGAACCTTACACCTAGCTACAATAAACTAATGATCCAACACACTCACCCATTTGGACAGTCTATTTAGGTTCTATTACAAACCTACAAATGCTCTACTTTCCAAAATTTTCCACAATTTTGCATCATCTGTAAACAAATGTATATTACCATTTAAGACCTTTGTGATGTCATTTACATCCAAATTAAATAACAATGGCCCCAAAACAGACCCATGGGGCACACTCCTAGTGACTTTCCTCTTCTCGTTAGTCACTCTCCCATAAACAACCGGCTGATATCTATCAGACAGACAATCTCCAGTCCAACACACTAATCTACTATTCAACCCCATCTGTTCCAATTTAACTACTAGTTTATCATGTGGCAATCTATCAAAAGACTTTGCAAAATCTAAATGTGCTGTTGTATATGCATTCCTTCCCCCTTGTGCAATGTATGTGTCACATTATTATAATAACAGAAAGGAACTGTATGCAAGGGACCATTTGCATTTGAATGAGAAAGAATATAGGCATCTGGAGGGATTGCTGTTCTCTGAATGAGTCGGTGTGTCAGTAAAGGGAAATTAGAAGTACCAGGGTGGATGCTAGCAGAGGTGGCCTCTTGTGAGAATAGGTGCTTGGACAAAGGGAGAAAACATCGAGTAATGCTGAGTCCAGTGGAATCAGGAGAGGATAAGGATATTTATAGAAACAGTGACATATTTTTATGCTTTGTACTAATGCCAGGAGTATCCAGAATAAAGGAGATGAATTGGTGATGCTGATTGCATCAGCCTGTGCAAAGATTATCGGCATCTCTAAGACGTGGTTGATGGAAGATGTAATAACAGGAATAGAAGTAGCAGGGTACAGCATGTTTTGAAAGGAAAGGAAAGGAATAACAAATATGTTATTTGTTGAGGCCGATAACAAAGATGGTTTCAGGACTATACAATATTGTTTATGAGGGAATGTAGACTGCAGAGTTTGGTGAATAGAGGAAGGAGAGGTGATATGACTGAGACTTTTAAACTGTTGAGAGGAAGCTACAGGGTTGACACTGGGGAGTTCTTTCGTTTGGTGGAACAGGAGGAAGGAACGAGGACAAGGGGACCATAGAAGTAATGAAAGAAAGCCATTAGGAAGAGGGTGAGGAGTGGTTTCTTTGCATGGATGGTGATTGAACTATGGAATGCATTACCTGATAGAGTGGTAAGAGCAAGAATGGGCAATAAGTTCAAGGTGTGGAATGATAGACTTTGTGTTTTCCAGGAAGGACCTCCTATGATGAGTCTTTTCATTTGGAGGCCTGGATTGATAATAATAAATTAACAGTACATCATCAATGCATAGAAACAAGAAAATTAAAGAAACGGAAATACAAGGTACATACAACAATCGGTTTACTAATTAGAAATTGTTTGGCATATGCCAGAAATTAATATATTAATAAATAATATTATTATTAACATTATTTTTAATGGTTACATAAAATGAGAATCCCAAACTTTTCGGAGAGACAGATAATCATTCTGATTCAGATTTGGCTGATGAAAGAGGGTTGAAAGAAGGTTTCGCAACTTTCTTTGAAAAAGTGCTCATATTGAGTATTGCTTGTATGAAGAAGACGAGCTTCGTTCAACTGGTTACTGTGTTTAGTGTCAATACTATGTTGTTCCAGACCAGACTTTTCTGGTTTCATGTATTCGATATAACACTGATGTTAATCCCCCCCCACACACACACAGAATGGCCCTGTATGCCGAAAGTATGCCAGATTACATTCACAAGATATCTGGTAAGCCCTGCTAATGATAGAAGTGATAGTTTGTCTTTTGTAGATGGCAACAGAAAGTGTTGAGTTCATTTTAAGAATGAGGCCAAAGCAAAAAAATCGTCCACATAATAAAACCATTGAGAGGATTGGGGATCAATGAATGGAATATAAGGTTTCTTACAGATGGTTCAAAAGATATTTTGCCGAAGGTGGGGACCCATAGCTGTGTCTTCAACTTGTATATAGATGTTGTTTTTTCAGCTGAAATATCCTGTACAATAAATTCAAAAATCCACGCAATATCAGGAGAGTAATTATTATTATTATTATTATTATTTGACACCTCCAGGGAGTCCAAAGACTCATCGAGGGAGAGTGTGTCAACAGCATCAAATGATTGTTCCCCTTCCCACTACTAACCGTGCTCAAACTTACTTAACTGAACCATTAGTTGCAGATGCTCTACCAATCGACCAACCTTTGCCGGCAATTATACAGAAAATATCATACAGTAAATTAACAGTGTCAGAAATGAAATGTTAGTAAAGAGGGAAACAACGTCAAAGCTGGCTAACAAATCCGAGTCTTGCATTTGAATATCCTTGATTTTCTCAAGAAAATACGTGGAATTCTTGATGAATGATCTGGATTGTCCAGTATGGGCTGTTAATAAACTTGACAGAAATTTAGCAATTCCATAAGTGGGAGAGTCAATACAATTCATGATGGGTCTTGCCAGATAACTTTCTTTATGAATTTTTGGGAGACCATATAAATGAGGCGTTCTTCCAAATTAAGTGCATAACTTTTCCAAAGTGTTTTGATCCCAACTAACAACTTCATCAAGCAGCTTATTTAATTATTTAATTTTATCTTTGTAGGATTATAACTAATTTCTTGATAGGTGGAGGTATCCTGTAAAATTATTATTATTATTATTATTCGTGACACCTCCAAGGAGTCCGAAGACTCATTGCGGGAGGACACCCACTGTACAACCATCCGTCTCCACTACTACACAGAACTTCTACAACCAATCACCTACATCAAAGCCATCTACTGCCCACAACAAACACCGCCACAGCTGGTATTTTTTGTCTGTAAATTGCGTGGTGTTCTGAAGAGCCGATTTGTCTGTATGCAGGATGAAAAACCCGAGTTTCTGAGAGAAAAAAACCAGCTACCTCCAAATGAGATCGGCTAACTCACCTTTAATTGAAAAAGTCCATATAAAGATTCCTCCTGTCATGACGAGAATCGAACTTAGGCATTTTCCAATCGAAGGGTGCAACGTACCGTCGTTCTTCCAATTGCGCTACGGAGGTGCTTAAAAGGCAGTTTATCTTCTTGTCATAGTCAGCCTTATCCATAACCACTACAGCTTTTCCTTTATCCACTTTCGAAATAGATATATTGATCTTTTGTCTTAATGAAAACAGCATACAGGTTTCAGCTCTAGATAAATTACATTGAGGTAATTTGCTTTTAAAGAGTAGAGGAGCAACTTCAAAGCACAGTTTATTAGCATCTTTGCTTGAAAGTCCCGACAGATTGCATTCAATGTTATGCATAAAATCAAGATACAGGATGCACTTAGATGACAGCACATTACACTCTTCCCTTTCATTTGACAAGCCCTACTCTACACAACTCACTTCAACCCACAGAACATCAACTACAACTGCCCTTAATTCTGACCTCCAAGCCATCCTCCAATGGGGCTCTGATAACTTTGTCAACTTCAACACTAGTAAAATCATTTCTGTCTTATTTCTCACAAAAAAGAACCATTTTCCCCCAGCATTGTTTTTGATAACACTCAAATTCCCAGACGAGATGAGATTTCTCTTCTCGGAATTACTCTGACATCAAGCCTCTCCTGGCATAAACACATCACAACCATACTTCATCTCTAAACAGCCATTAACATTATACAAATCACAAAAGCTGTCCAAGCAAAACAGGAGGCCTACCTAACATCGCTTAGGGTCAGATCACCTGGGATGCATTTCTGGTATGCTGAGGCATGAAAAGCTGCTGCTGAGGCAGTAAAGACAGCAAAGCAGAAGGCTTGGGAATCCTTTGGAGAAAGATTAGACTCATCCTATGCAAATGCAAACAAAATATTCTGACAAACCAGAATGCCAGCCTGACTCGAGTGTGTCAGGCTGCTTGGATATCTGGGTGAGTACCAACGCAATAGCAGACAGGCATAATAATACCAGTCTTCAAGAAGATACCAGAGAGATGGCATCATCTATCATGGCATCTCTCTGCTCAGCCTGCCTGGGAAAGTATATGCTAGGTGCTTGGAAAGAAGGTGCAGGTGTATAGTTGAGTCAAAGTTCCAGGAAGAACAATGTGGCTTTTGTCCTGGCAGAAGCACAACTGACCAAATCTTCACTTTAAGGCAAGTCTTTGAGAAATCTTGGGAATATTCCAAGAATGTCTACATGTGTTTTGTGTTCTTGGAGAAGGCATATGACCGGGTTCCTCGGGATAAGCTTTGGCAAGTAGTACAGGAGTATGGAGTGGATGGACAACTATTAGCTGCCATCAAGTCCCTGTATGAATGCCCTGAGTTTCGTGTCAGGGTAAACAGCACAAAGTCTGAGCCTTTCACCGTCTCCATTGGCCTCTGACAAGGGTGTGTTCTGTCACCCCCTCCTTTTCATAATATTTATGGACTGCATTGATAGGCACAGCCGAGGCAGTGAGTGTGTCAGAATTGGAAGATGTAGCATTGGACATCTGCTTTTTTGCAAATGACCTAGTTCTTAGCTCTTCCACAGATGACCTCCAGTGCATCCTAGATAGGTTTGTAGCTGTTTCTGCAGAAGTCGGAATGAAGATCAGTGTGGCCAAAACTGAAACGTTTGTGGTCTCGAGACAACCATCCCAGTGCACTCTACATGTGAGTGGAGTCCCACAGGGGAGAAGTTTAAATACCTTGTGTCCATATTCACGAGTGATGGAAAGTGGGACATAGAGGTAGATACTTGAATTGGCTCAGCAAGCACAATATTTATGGATCTTGGCCATTCAGTAGTATTGAAGAGGGAGTTAAGCCAGAAGGAAAAAAGCTAGCTGTCTTCAATACAGTCTATGTCCCCATCCATCCTCACCTATGATCATGAGAGTTGGGTAATGGCCAAAAGAATGCAGACACAAATCCAAACGGCTGAAATGAGGTTCCCTCAAGGGGTTGCGGAGCTGACAAGACTCGACAGAGTTAGAAGTTCTGCAATTCAGAAAACCCTCAATACTCAACCATTGCTTCTCTGCGTTGAGAGATCACAGTTACACTGGTATGGGCACCTGGTCAGAATGCCACAAGAGAGGCTCCCCCAGCAGGCCCTCTTTGCCAATCCAGAGGATGGGAGGCCATGTGGAAGACCAAGGACTCGCTGGATAGATTGTATCCAAAACCTTGGGTAGGTACGTTTGGGAGTCCCACCAAACACCTGAGCTTGGTGGCAGATGATCATGACCATTGGAAGTTCCTCTTGCAGCTGCTGTCCACACAACCCAATTAGGAAAGGTGGGCCTTGAAGATGAATGAATGAATGAATATAATTATTATACAAACACCTCCTGGAGACAAGACTAATTGAGGGAGGTAATAGTAATATGCATTCTAACAGAGATAATGTTTTCATCCTCGCCTTAATTTGGTTGAATGCATGTGTGCACCACCACCTCATTTGGCAATGAATTCCACTCACCAACCACTCTCTATGCAAAAACGTCATGCTGCACTCTTTTACACAGCACTCTGTTATATAAGTTCAAAGAATGATCCTCTTGTCTCTGTCCCTTTTCCTCCTTCAACCCTTCAAAAAATATCCTGGATATCTATTTAATAAGCACCCCTTAATAATTTGTATGTCTCTATCATATCGCCCCTCTACTGCCTATTGACTAGAGTCTGTTATTTGCATTCTCTTAACCTGTCTTCATAGTCAGTATTTGACACTCCCAATATTGCTTTTGTGATTCGTCTCTGAACCTTTCCAGAGCTTGCTTCTAACTTAGAAATGCAGGTGACCAAATCGATGCACAGTAGTCCAGATGTGTCTAATCAAAGCCTTGTACAGTGAAATGACAACATCCTTATTCCTATTTGTCAATGTTCTTCTTGGTATACTGGCATTTCTTTGTGCTGTTTTTATCATTTTTGCAATATGTCTCTTAAACTTCTTTATTTACAAATATCCCAGGATCCCACACTTCCTCCACTCTTGTAATACAACATCTCCAATATGATACACAGCTTTATTTTTTTTGAGATCCAATATTCAAAACCTTACATTTACTGGTATTAAATTGACATCTGCACTTGTTAGCCCACATAGCTATTTTATTCAAATCGCTCTGAAACACTAGTACATCTGCATCATTCCTAATAATTTTTCCCAGCTTAGCATCATCTTCAAACAGCTGAATATCAACTTGCAGACCACTCACAATATCATTAACAAACATATTAAACTGCAGTGGTCCTAGAACAGAACCCTGTGGGACTCCAGTGGTAACTCTCCTCCTGAGAGACATGGCACCTCTATACACCATTGTTTGATAATAACAAAGCAGTTTGATAATAACGATAACAAAGCCAGTTTGCTATCCAATCAACCAACTGATTTTCTAATCCCATTTGCTGTGACTTATACACCAGTTTATTATGTGGTAGCCTGTCAAATGCCTCTGTAAAATCCAGAAGTATCACTGTATATGAATCACCCCATCCAAAGCTGTAGTCCCTTATTATAAAATGTAAGTAAATTTGTAAAACAAGACCTCCCTTTAACAAACCCATGTTGACCTCTATACATAATTCTTTCCTTTTCCACCCAGTCCTGTATTATATTCCTAACCAATCTCTCCAAGACCTTAACAACCACTCCAGGAATGCAAACCAGTCTGTAATTCAAAACATCTGTTTTACTTTCACCTTTATGCAATGGAAAATCTTGCTCTCTTTCTACACGTTAGGGATTGTTGAGGACACTAGACTCTCATTAAATAACCAAGTCAACAGAAGTGTCAGTTCCTTAGCATATTCTTTCATAACTTGTGGTGAAATTCTATCCAGTTCAATTTACAACAAGATGACTTAAACAATCATAGAATTCTATCTCATTTGCCTTCAAGGAATTAGATTGAAGTATTGATTCCAGAGCTTCCTTTCCTTAATATAGTATCATTACCTTCAGTATGAAAAACTTTAGCAAAATGATCACTGAAGAACTCCACAATAATTTCTTCCTTTTTCATTCTTGTGCAGTGGCATATCTACAGAAGGGCAGAGGAAGCAGCCCACCCTGGGCAGCACTTCAAAACTTTTTGAACTTTTGCAGTTTATTCTAAAATACAGTCTCGAGAACTGAGTTCCAAATATTGTAATACTACTGCAAATTTTTTTTTATTGCTGTAAGTGCTACTAGTTGTGAGAGGAGTTTTTTCTTAATTAAAATTGATTAAGAATTACCTACATTACTATGAAACGGACTTTGCCAATGTCATCGACAATCGCGCGAACAGAAAAGCAAGAAAATAACATTTTAAAATGTTGAAATTAAAGTTTTACTTCAAAAATAAACATAGTGTTTTAATTAATTTCCCTATAAATCATTTTGACCTTTTGTAGTATTTTTGGTGTGTATTGAAAGGAGCTTCAAACTCAGGGACCATCCCAGGTGGCAACAGCTCTAGCTAAGCCACTGCTCTTGTGCCATCTCTATTTTGTAGCGTTATCTTCTCATGATCATTCTTTCTCTTCCTAGCTGCATAACATAAAAATTTCCTGGTAATTCCCTTTTATTAGCTTGTTGAGCTAGTCTCCTCTCATCATCTAATTTCACCTTTCTTGTAATACTTGTCACTCTTTTTGCTTGCACTTCATAGATCTCATATAATTGTTCATGTCTTCCAAGTTTATATTTTCCGCATAATCTTCTCTTTTTCTGCAATTCTTGCTTCCTGTTCATCCATAAATATTTTGTTAATCCTCTCTGATTAGGCACACAGTCTGTTATTTCCATCGTCAAATACTTCTTAACTATGATCCATGCCATATTAATCTCTTTTCATTCAAGTTCTTTTTCCCACAGAACTCCCTCATGTAGTTTCTGCATTTTCCATAATCACCTGCCCTATAGTTCCATATGTATTCTTTTACTATGAATACCTCTGCATGCTTTGGTACCTCCCAAGTCAGGACTATATGATCATTCTCACCAACTGGTGGCAATATTGATATGTTGCTGACAATTACGTTATCCAATGTTATCACTAAATTATTATTATTATTATTATTATTATTATTTAGGCCTCCAAGGAGTCAAAAGACTCATCACAAAGGTCCTTCCTAGGAAACACAAGTCTATCAAGAATCATCATGGCAGGTCCCTCCTAGGAAATACAAAGTCTATCATACCACTCCTTAAACTCATTGACCGTTCTCGCTCTCACCACTCTATTATTATTATTATTATTATTACAGGCAACTCCATGGAGTCAACAGACTCGTCGAGGGAGGCCCTAACATCATGTCAAGAACAACAATTCGAAATTCACACAGTATCTATCATACTTCACCTTGAACTCATTCACAGTCATGGCACCCACAACAGACTCTGGTAGCTTATTCCACTCATTCACCATTCTCCAAGTAAAAAACCTAGCTTTAACACCCTTGCTAACCACACTCTTGCACAGCTTCCATGTGTGGCCTCTAGTCCTCCCACCACCAGTCCTGTTCTCAAAAACATCTCCCGAATTAATCGTATAGAAACCCTTCAGTAATTTGAATGTCTCAATCATATCACCCCTTTTCTGCCTATCAACCAATTTCTGCAACCCACAAATCTTCAACCCGTTTTCATAAGGTTCATTCCATTAACCTGCTATCATCTTGGACACTCATTTCTGGATCCTCTCCACCTCCCACCCATCAAGAAGAAGCACTGGCGCAAATATCTGGGCACAATAATCTAGATTGGGTCTTATCAAGGCTCGATACCAGGAACAATAACCTGTTTGTCTCTGCTTGTAAAAGAATTTTCAGCAACCAAATCATTTGATGAGTTGATTTAGCCACTTTTGCAATGATGTGCCCCCTAAACTTCAACTCCCTATCCACCAACACTCCCAAATCCCTGGCTTTGTCAATCTCCTGGAGAATGGTTCTACCAATGTGATATACTGCTGCTAATCTTTTCACCCCAAAATGCATAACCTTACACTTTGCCACATTAAATTGACATCCATTCTCCTTAGCCCAGTCCTCCAAACTATCCAATTCATCTTGCAAAATTTTGACATCCTGTGCACTCACTATTGTTCTACCCAACTTTGCATCATCAGCAAACAAATGAACACATCCTCTCAGATCCTTTCCTATATCATTGATGAACAAATTGGAAAGTAGTGGTCCAAGAACAGAGCCCTGTGGCACACCACTAGTCACTTGAATCTTTTAGACTCAACTCCTGAATGAACCACTCTCTGGTATATCTCCATCAACCACCCTCATATCCATTTCACCACCCCTATATGCTGCAGTTTACTGATTAGAATTCCATGTGATATCCTGTCCAAGGCCTTAGCTAGGTCCAGTAGAATCACTGTAAACCCATTACCCTTATCCAGTTCAGCCATCACCGTGTTATAAAGCGTGAGCAAGTTACTATGCATGATCTACATTTCACAAAACCATGCTGTCCTTCATACAGAATCCCATTTTCATCTATCCAATCCTGTATTTTTCTCTTGACTATTTTCTCCAAGACCTTGACAACGATTCCTGATATGCTAATCGGTCAGTAATGCAGGCCTGGTTGGCCGAGTGGTTAGCGTATCTGCTCTCCAGCCAAAAGGCTGCAGGTTCTAATCCCGCTGTGAGCATGGATGTGTGTGATTGTCTGTGAAAGTACTGGTGGTGGTGGTGGTGGTAGGCTGTGGTAGATGGCGTTAGTGTTAGATGATGAAGGATGGTGCAGTAGTGAGACAAAGAGTTAGAGAGCAGTGCCCTCCCTCGATGAGTCTTTGGACTCCCTGGAGGTGTGATGTAATAATAATAATAATAATGATTTACAACAGCAGTCTTGGAACCTCCTTTATGCAGTGGAACTCTTTTCCCCTCTTTCCACCCCCTCGGGACTAACCCAGACCCAAGACTCAAATTAAACAAAATGATCAAGGGCACTGACAGTTCTTTAGCCACGTATGACACGAGCTGGTATACCATCCAATCCCACAGACGTATTGACATTGAGGTTTTATAATAGACTATTCACCTCCATATCATTCATCACAATTCCCGTATAAGCTATTGGTTCATTCGTTCCTGTAATGTCACCACCTGGATGATATACTCTTGCAAAGTGCTTGCTCAGTAATGCAACTATATCACCTGATTCGGTTACCTCCCTACCATCGGCATTCTTAAAAATCATTCTGCCATATACATTTTTCTTTAACCTGCAACATATCGAAATAACTGTTTGGGATTCTCTTTAGCCTGCATGGCTAACATTTTTCATAATCCACTTTTGCTTTTCTTACCACACTCGTTACCCTTCTAGCCAGAGCTTCATACTGTTCATGTGCCTGCTTGTCACCTTTCTCCTTAAATTCCCTCCACAGTTGTTTCTTTTTTTGCAGCTCAATCTTAATGGTGTTAATCATCCATTTAACCCCTACTTGATTTATTATTCAGACTCTAGGTATACAGTCAGCCATTGCCTCATGCAAACACTTCTTAACCGCCTTCCATGCACTATCAACATTCAGCCCTTGCAGTGTTACATGCCATGGCACTGAAACAATCAAACTCCTAAGCTTGTCATACTTACCAGCCCGATAATTCCACGTAACCTGTCTTAATTGAAAATTCCGCACCTTTAGCCACCTCCCAAGTCAAGACACTATGATCATTCTCACCAATTGGTGGCAACGTAGTCATATTCGTTACAGCCAAATTCTCAGGAGCAATTACTAGGTCAATGCTGTCGCAGATAGTTGTCCCTTATTAACTGCATAAGATCCAATTCCTTCCTCCCATGTGTCCTCTCCTCCTTCCAATCAATGTTACCATAGTTGAAATCGTCCATAATAATTATCCTCCTTCCACTCATTTCTTCTATTTGCTTATGCATACTATCTCCACCATCTGTGCCCTCACCTGGTCTATAGAAGCATCCAATTGTATATTTTGTTCTGCTAGCCTCAATCTCACCACCAAACAGCCTCAAATGTGCTTTTTTCTCTATCCTGCAATTCAACTTCTATTCTCCTTGGCTTTAGCTCATCAGCTTTCATCAATAACACTCCTCCCCCCATTTTATTCTCCCTGTCACTCCTGAACACACCATACCCATCACATTCAATCCCACTAGCTATACATCTTCTCTTCCCCATGTTTCACTAATGCCAATGACCTGTGGCCTGGAAGTGCCAACCAGGGCCAAAAACTAATGCCAGAAGTATTAGTTCCTAATACTTCTGGCAGTAGTATACATGAATTGCAGAAGTCCATTTGTCCCATCCCTATTTTGAAGCCTTATACTAACTATCCCATTCTGATTTGTTTTCCTTCGTACTCGCTCAGGCATATCACACACATTCATACACTCAACTGTCTCCCTAAAGTCTGCATATCTACTCTCCCCCCCCCTTAATAACTTCAGTTTCCCTGATTCTGCACATCCACTTCCACTTCATTCAACAACACATTTTCAAGTCTCCATATACCAGATCGATTCAAATGTAAACCATCCACCTTATATAAATCCTTTCGCCCATCAAACTCATTCCACACATCCACAAATTCCACACCACTCCTCCTGCATAATCTGCGCATAAATCATTAGCAATTTTGGCCCTCCTTCTATACTCTTCAGTGTCATACCATGGCAACAGACTCACCATCCTAACTCTCTCACTCGTCTCTTTTGCTACCTCAAACAATTCCTTCAAATCCTCTCTCGTAGCCATTTCGTCTCCTATCAAAGCATTTGTTCCTGCTACTACTATCAATTCTTTCACCGTCTGTTTTTGCATTCATTCATTCTAATTGACTCACTTACATCCTTAACGTTCGCACCAGGTTGGTACGATTTTGTTAAACTCTCATCTATCACACCTTTTACTAAAGAATTTCTGTACAACACTCGCTAATTCATTTTGTTTACACTCACTATCATACTCTTATTTTTCTTATCATACTTTTGCTGTTTAATAGTTGGTATGCTCAGTAAACATGTTTGCCAATGCTCAAGCTGCGATTTGCCCTGTGTATCGCTCCACGTAACCATGTGATCTCACTCATTGCATCTGTCTCATTATTTTTATTATCCATTAATTCATTCATTCGTTCTGTATGTTTACCTTCATTAAATATCAAATATCACTATTTTCTACATTCTCACTTTCAACAATGATATCACTCTCATTACCTGAAACACTCTTTAAATCCTCACATTACTTACACTTTATGCATACATTCATTCCACTATCGTTTTCTAACCAGACTCCAATCGCTCACCTCAAAGCATACATTTCACAAACAGTACACTGAATAAAATCCTTTAAATTAAAATTTTTAGACAAAGATAGCGACCTGGATACCATTGTATTCCTCCTTATTGGTGCCATGTGCACATACAATCGTATCTATCAAATTATTAATTCGAAAATCGCCCAGACACGCAAAGATATGAAAAGCAAATCTGCTACATAAGATTCAAGCAAATTTACCAATTAATACATAAAATAACACTTATCTGTTCAGGAGCTCTCTACAAAAAAACTACACACGATATAGCCTCTACTACAGAAAGGCTATCAGGCAATGCATTCCACAATTCAACCACCCCTCCATGCAAAGAAACCACTCCTCACCCTCTTGCTCACATTTTCCTTTCGTAACTTTCAGGAATGGCCCTTGTCATCACTTCTTCCCATTGTTCAACCAAGTGAAAGAAATCCCCAGTGTCAACCCTGTAACAACCTCTCAACAGTTGAAATATCAATCATATCACCTCTCCTTCTTCTAACCAATAAACTCTTATACAAATATAATAAACTTCTAACCAAATTAAGGAGTGGTATGATAAACTTTGTGTTTCTCAGGGGGGGACTTCCCCTCGATGAGTCTTGACAGACTTTATGTCTTAGAAAGGACCTCCCTCGATGAGTCTTTTGACTCCTTGGAGGCCTGAATAATAATAATAAACTCTGCAGTACATATTCCCTCAGCTGATCGTCATAACTAACATTGTAGAGTCCTAAAACTGCCTTTGTTATCCGCCTCTGTACCCTTTCCACAGTCAATTTATTCCCTTCAAAAATTGGGGACCTAATCCAAGAACAATAGTCTAAGTGTGGTCTGATCATGATTTTATACAACAGAATGATAACGCTTTTATCTTTGCAGGTTAATGTCCTTCTCATTATTGCAGCAATCCTCTGAGTTTTGTTAACTTCACCACCTTTGCAATATGTTCCTTGAATTTTAGGTTTCTATCAATCATCAAACCCAGATCTCTTGTCTCCCCTACTTCCTCCAGTATATCTCCTCCAATAAAGTATGCAGCATCCTGTCGATGTGTCCCAAACCTCAAGACCTCACATTTTGCTGCATTAAACTGAAACCCCCATTCATTTGCACATCTATCTAGCTTATTTAAATCCTCTTACAGGGCTACCACATCTGCACTATTACTAATAATCCTTCTCAGCTTCGCATCATCCGCAAACAACTGAATATTCCCTTGCAATCCACTGGCAATGTCATTGATATAAAGGTTAAACAATATAGGTTCTAGTACTGAGCCCTTTGGGCCCTCACTTGTAACCCTCTGCCTCCTTGAAACTGCTCCACCATACACAACTCTTGATACCTATCAGACAGCCAATCCTGAATACAGTTGACCAAACCTGACATCCAGACCCATGTGCTGCAACTTAAATATCAGCTTATCATGTGGCACCTTGTCAAATGCCTTTGCTAAATCCAAGAAACTGGCAGTATATGCCCTTCCCTCATCTATTGCTCTAGTAACTTTATTATAAAAGGTTAGCATATTACTAAAACAAGAGTGCCCACTCACAAATCCATGTTGACTCTCAGAGATAATATTGCTCTATCTGCCCAATGTTATATACGGTCCCTAACTAATTTCTCCAAGATCTTAACAATTACTGATGACACACAAACTGGCCTATAATTATACACTTCCAGTCTGCTACCATCCTTGTGCAGCAGCACTATCTTACCTTTTTTCCATTCCCTGGGAACCTTTCCCGTAGCCAGACTTTCATTTGAAAGCCGGGTCAACGGAGCTGTCAGTTCTTTAGTACATTCTCTCAAAATTCATGATTAAATACCATCCAGTCCCAGAGCTTTACTGGTATCCAGAGTACTCAGTATTTGGAACACACACACACACTCCTCTTGCATCTCTAAACCCTGAACCTGCTCTATCCCTCTGGTATTAAAACCTTCTTCTCCAGGATGAAATACTCCAATAAAATGTTCATTGAACAACTGCACTATGTCTTCTGCATCAGTCACTCTATTCCCATTTTTATCCTGCAATGTTATTCTTCCACAATCATTTCTCCTCCTACTGGCCACATCACTAAAAAATTCCCTACTATTTTCTTTGGAACCTAGTGATAATCTCTTCTCATATTCCAGTTTTGCCTTCCTCAACATACTGGTCACTCTCCTGGCCTGCATCTTATATTCTTTGTGTATCTGCCCTCCACACCTCTCCTAATGCCTCTTCCATAATCTATTTTTCAACTGCAGTTCCTGTTTGATATTGTTTGTCATCCACTTTACACCAAATTGTGTCTGCTTCTTCACTCGTGGAATACAGCTTACTATGGCTGCTAACAAATATTCCTTCACAATTTCCCAAGCACTAATGATATCCTGGCCTTCCAATTTGCCCTTCTGCTAATAGTTGATACCTACGACTCTTATAATCACCTGCCTTATAATTCCACATACGTTCCCTTTTCTTTGATACACCTGCATGTCTATTCATCTTCCAAATCAAAACCACATATTCACTATCTCCAACTGGTGGGAGAGATATCATCTCACTTAATATCAGCTCTTCTGATGCTATGACCAAGAATCCACTACATTTTGCCCACATGTTCCTTCCATCACCAACTGTATGAGGTGGTTATCTTTTAAGAACTCAAGAAAATCTCTTTTCTTTCTACCATAAGCTATTTCTTCTCTCCAATTTATATTTCAAAAATTGAAATCCCCATTATTATAATGTCTTTTTTCACTAGCAAAACTACACCCTCCACAGCTCAGTTGGCATAGAAGAAACCACTTTGGTTGAAAAGACCTGGGTTCGATTGCTATCTACAATGTCAGGAACCTTTATATAGTCTCTTTGACTGAAGGGTAGTTAGCTGGTCTCATACTGAGGTAGAGGGTTTTTTCTTCCAGAAACTCAGGTTTTCCATTACCTCAGAACAGGCAAGCCAGCCCCGTGAACACACACAGATCTACAGTCAAAAATACATACTTAGAAGTCTCTCATTGCAAGGCACAACCTCAAAATTGGAGGAATCCCACACAACAACTAGCTGAACTAATTTGCTTATATATTTCTTTCTCATCATGTTCATTATTCCTTGATCTGCAAAAACCCCAACTAAATCTCTCCCTCAATAGTTACACTTATTTCACACCAGACACTTTCACAATTTCTCTCATTTTTATCTTCTACTTCTACAGACCTACATGAACACAACTCATTTACTATCATCAGTAATACACCCCCTTTTTTTATAATTTCTGTTTTCTCTAAAATACTATATCCATTAACTTCAATTCCAGTCAAGATATCATTCCCAGTCAACCACAGTGATGCACCTGGGGGGGGAAGCTCTGCCCATAAAGAAAAAGAATAAAAAAACTAGAAAATTTTCCAAAAATATTTTCCCAATTAAAATTATTTTTTTAAAAATTTATATTGTGTCATGTCTTCTATTTCTATATACTACTTATGAATTAGGGATTATTGCAAATGCTCAGTCATAGGTCGTATGTGATATGTAGCGTGTATTCTCAAATCGTCTACTCAACTCACCTCCTCCCCAACACTAAATCCTGAGTGCACTACTGGTCAACCATGTTTCCGATGTACCTATTATCTGAGGCTATACTGTAATAACCAATGCTATAAACTCTTCTGACTTATTCCTTATACTTCTTCATTGCTATATAAACAGAGATGGGCATGCATTTTTAAGTTTTACACTTGATTTTCCATTTTCCCTGCCTACTTGTCAATGTTATTTTTCACAACCATCCTCATTCTCTTCCATCATAATAACCCTAATTTCTCTGGTCTAATACCCATTCATTTTTATTAAACATAACTTCTGTAACCATTTACGGAAGTTATATATAGGAAAGTCACTAGTGGAGTGCCTCAGGGGTCTGTTTTAGGTCCATTGCTGTTTAACTTGTATATTAATGATATAGGTGAAGATTGGGATGGAGATATTCAGTTGTTTGCAGATGATGCAAAGTTGGGACGAACCATGTAGTGTAGTGAAGATGTTGTGGCCTTACAGGAAGACTTCAATAGATTGAGTGATTGGGCACGGAAATGGGGATATGAATTCAATGTTGCAAAATGTACGGTTTTAAAATTTGGAAAACAAAGATGGGATGCAGAATTTATGCTTAGTGAGAATATATTGTTGGAGGTAGAGGAAATAAGAGATCTGGGGGTGATAGTGGATAAGGATCTAAAATTTAGGGGACAAAATTGTGAAGAAAACATAAAGGCTTCTGGGAATGATGCGGAGGACATTCACATGTAGAAGTAGGGAGATTCTTGTTCTGCTGTATAAAGCTTTGATTAGGCCACACATGGACTATTGTGCCCAGATTTGGTCACTGGGTTTTCAGAAGGATGAAGAGACGTTGGAAAGGGTCCAAAGGCGACTGACGAAGGTAGTTTCTAACCTCTGAATGTTGAGTATGAGGAAAGATTGAAAAGATGTAATTTGCAGAGTCTGGTGGAGAGGAGGATGAGGGGAGATATGATAGAGACCTAAAAGTTGGTAAGGGGTTGTTATAGGATCAATGCTGGAGAAGTTTTACAGAGAATAGTGGGAGATCAGGGGAGAACCAGACGTCATCCCTGGAAACTGTATAAAGAGGGTGTGAGTAGGGGAGTGACAGGCAGGTTTTTTTTTGTGCAGAGTTGTGAGTGATTGGAATGCCTTGCCTGAGAATGTGGTGTCTGCAAAGAATTTGAATGTGTTTAAAACATGGTATGATGAGCTGTGTGTGTGATAAAAGAACCTCCCAGATGAGTCTTTGACTCCATGAGGTCTTGGTGTGGTAATAATAATAATAATAATAATATTTACTCCTGTACTAATTTAAATGCAGACCGTCAGCATATAATTCCTTTCTCCCAATAAACTCCTTCTACACATCCACATATTCAAGCCCTCTCTTTTCTTACACATTTTAGATACAATTTCGTTTATTATCAATGCCCTACTTCTCAATTCTCCACTATCATATCTTGGCAGCACACTGACTATCCTAGCATTCTTACTCTTAAATCTAACAGTCTCCAACATCTCCCTCAAATCCCTTGCCACACAATTTATGCTGCTTCTCAAATCATTCATCCCAACCATAATAATCATTCAACTACTTTTCACCTCTCTTTATATCTCTAATCACACATTTTAAGGTACCTCTAGCCAAAATTCTTTATAAACATCTCTGCTTTTTACTCTATGAATCACCAAATTCCCTAACATTATTTTCTTAACTTTTCCCTCAACCTTTTTTCTCTCCTGTCTATCCATCTCTCTACCAAATTCATCCTTTCCATTCCAATTGACAAATATCTCTTATCCAAATCCTGAATCTCACTCTATGCTATCTGCAGTGAGCTCCGGAGCACCCCAAATCTCTTTAAAATCTTGGTTCCGCTCTTCACTCATCCCAGAATCATTCTTCCTTTCATGCACACTTTGCCTTATGTTTTCATGTATCATCTCTTCAATAAGTTTACATTTCTCACATATATATACAAATCTTCCTTAATCTCATACCACATGTTTTTTTAAAGCCTGAAGCATACATTAAGCAAACATAACATTTAACATTATTTTTGAATACTATATGTTTAAGTACTGGTGGACAGAAAAAAAAAAAAAAAGAGATGTACTGTCACTCATTCCATTAATCAAAAAGACCTTTGAATTTCCCAATATTGTCTCAGTAATCATCCTATTTGCATGACAAAACCGATTTTTTCTTTTATTAAATGTTTCTAGTTCATTTGTTTTTTGCATATTTCAAATAGTGGACTCATATCTTTGATGCTAACCCCATATAAAGTATCATCCCTCGTTTTGGAGGTCCTCTTCTGTTTTTTATTAAAGTTTATCTTTTCCATTGCTTTTCCAGTGCTGATCTGGCAGCAGTGGACTCCCTCGATATAATCTCTTGCGGTAGAGCTGCTAAAGAAATGGATACTAGAATCTATGCATGGTCATACATTGATAATTTTTCTCTACTTCTGCATAATCAGATCCCTTAGAAATATCCTTAGGCAAAAAGGCCTGGAACTTCTTTGTACTTCAAGGACTCAATCTGAAATTCTCCACAACCAAACATAGACTCCTCTACAACCCAAAACATGCAGCAAATCAGCAGATGACAAAGTAGCAGAAGACACATCATTAGCATCTTCTTCAGCATGTCATAAGTCCAATTCATTCATATGTGATGAAATTTGATCCCACTCTTCCACATCCCCAGCATCCAACAAGGCAGCAAATGACAAAGTAGCATCTTCATCAACATGTGATCATTCCATTTCATTCACATGTGATGAAATTTGATCATCCTTAGAGCCTTGCCAATTTGAGCAAGGCTGTTTACCATAACTGTTTCAGCAATTTTCATAAGTCCAGGTAAACAATCATGAGATACATTAACTTCACCACTATACATAAAATCTACAACCACTTTTAAATCTGCATATCCTATATTTTTTAATATTACAATATGATGCTTACATGGATTTTCAACAAAGTTTGAAACAAAGGACTACAGGCTGCAAGCACTATTTTATGAACTTCTAAACTTAATCCTTCACATGCTAAAGTTACATCAACAAGCGATTCACTAGAAAGCAAGCACTTATATACATCTGTTATAGCATCTTTGGTTTGACTTTATTTATAGCAGACTTTGGTTATAGCATCAAAAGAGTTGATAATAACTGAGATGACATCTCTCCCACCAGTTGGAGAGATAGACCATATGGTTTTGATTTTGAAAATGAATAGACATGCAAGAGTATCAAAGAGACGGGAACGTATCTGGAATTATAAGACGTGATTATAATAGTCTTAGGCGTCAACTTAGGGAAGTTTCATGGAGGGAGGAATTGGAAGGCCAGGATATCATTAGTGTTTGGGAAATTGTGAAGGAATATTTGTTAGCAGCCATGGTAAACTGTATTCCATGAGTGAAGAAGCAGACACAATTTAGAGTAAAGTGGATCACAAACAATATTAAGCAGGAACTGCATGCAAAAAAGAGGCTATGTAAGAGATATAAGGAGAGAGGTGAAGAGATGATTCAAGAAAAATATAAGACATATGCCAAGAGAGGGACTAGTATGGTAAGGAATATGGAATATGAAAACTGGAATATGAGAAAAGATTGGCCCTAAGATCCAAAGAAAATCCTATGAAATGTTTTAGCGATGTGGCCAGTAGGAGGAGAAATGACTGTGGAAGAATGACACTGTGGGATAATAATGGGAATACAGTGACTGATGCAGAGGACATAGTGGAATTGTTCAATGAATATTTTATTGGAATATTTCATCCTGGAGGAGTCAATTTTAATACCAGAGGGTTAGGGCAGGTTCGAGGTTTAGAGCAGCAGGAGGAGAACATGTTCCTAACTATTATAATAACGGAATTAACTCACATAAATTATTCTTTATTTGTAAAATTTTCACCAGAGTATCACAGGCATCATCAGTACAGGTATAAGGCTAATTAAACAATGACTGTTATATTCACAAAGCGCCACCTAAGGTTAAATTTTCTAAATTTATTTAAATATTATTATTTTATTTTATTTTTTTATTATTTTAGTTATTTAAATTTAATTATTTACAGGCGTAGACTTCTGTGGCTAATTGGTTCAAAAGATATATTTCAGTGATTACACCACATTTTTTATTATTCAATTATACAAAACACTGAAATAATAGTTCCCTACAAGTTTCGTAAATCGTAGGATTTACATCTTCAGGGGGTAAATAGTATAACTTAAAGTTGTACTTAAACAAGAGAAATAATAAATACAAATCATAATCGTCTGGCTATTCATAAAACTCAAATAACAGAATGCAGATATAAAATGTTATTGACGTTGAACAATACTGGACGGTGTCACGTGTTCTTGTTCATACAGTCCGAGCTCAGATTGAGGTAGATTTTTTATTAGAGCTGACCACACTTGATGGAGAATTAAACCTTGATTTTTATTGTATTGGGCTGGATTTTTTAGCATATTAGCAGCTTCTTTAAATTTTCTTATATAACTGTTGTTTTCTATGTATGACATCATCGTTTTTGTCAGAGTACATCAAAAACCACCAAGAGAATCCTTAAAATGCCTCCAGCTAACAACACAATAAAACAGGATTACAAACACGCAATCTCGCTTCCTTATATCAAAAATGTTACAGATAAGCTAGCCAAATTAATGAACGAACACAACATAAAAGTAGCCTTCCTTCCTATGGAAAAAAATCTCAAGATTCCTACATCCACCAAAACCCCCTCATCATCCTCTTAAAAAACCTGGAGTCTACAAAATCCATTGCTCTTGCAGGATGTGCTATGTAGGGCAGACAGGAAGATCTGGAAAAATACGCATGGCTGAACACCAAAAAGACGTACAATACAAAAGAGAACAAAAAACGGGTCTTGCTTTCCATACCACTTCCACTGGACACGATGTATTCTGGCAAAAAATAACGATGTCATACATAGAAAACAACAGTTATATAAGAAAATTTAAAGAAGCTGCTAATATGCTAAAAAACCCAACCCAATGCAATAAAAATCAAGGTTTAATTCTCCATCAAGTGTGGTCAGCTCTAATAAAAAATCTACATCAATCTGAGCTCAGACTGTATGAACGAGAACAAGAACACGTGACATCGTCTAGTATTGTTCAACGTCAATAACGTTTTATATCTGCATTCTGTTATTTGAGTTTTATGAATAGCCAGACAGTTATGATTTGTATTTATTAATTCTCTTGTTTAAACTTTAAGTTATACTATTTACCCCCTGAAGATGTAAATCCTACGATTTACGAAACTTGTCGAGAACTATTATGTCAGTGTTTTGTATAACTGAATAATAAAAAATGTGGTGTAATCACCGAAATATATCTTTTGTTTTAATTATTTAGTTATTTAATTATTAAATAATAAGTATTTAATTATTCAATTATAAAAATTTAAAAAAATATATATATTTTTTAATAATTAAATATATGTATGTGTATACAATTATATGTTAGGAAAGATTTACTGCTCTATAAAGTACTATTTACCACAAGGGGGAAAGACGTAGACCATCGGATCTGTTTAGGTTAGGGGAGTGAAGTAATGTTTCACATGTTTCTTTGTATAGCATTCCATTAGGAACCGACTTTTGTGAATGACTTTTGTCTTGTTCCATTTAGCTCTACGTCTGGTGTTGATGGCCTGTTCTGCAATTCCAGACTGTTCGGGTTCAAGGTACTGGATATACGACTGGTGTTCTTCTAATAGGACCGGAGCAGATCTTCCTGTTTGTCCGAAATATGATAAAGGAAGATCTACTCATCACCACAGATCTCTTGTCTCCCCTAATTCCTCCAATATAGCTCCTCCAACTGAGTATGCATCCTCCCATTCATGGATCCCAAACTTCGAGAACTTACATTTTGCTGAATTCAACCGACATCCCCATTCATTTACTCATTGTCTAGTTAATTCAAATCCTCATGCAGAACTGGCACATTTGCACTATTATTGATAACACTTCCCAGCTTCACATCATCCACAAACAACTGAATATCCCCTTACAGTCCATTCACAATGTCATTGATATAAATGTTGAACAAGAGAGGTCCCAGTACTGAGCCCTGTGGAACCCCACTTGAAACCTTCTGCTTCTTTGATATTGCCCCATCATACACAACTCTCTGATAACTATCAGACATCCAATCCTATCAGCTTATCATGTGGCACGCTGTGAAATGCCTTTGCAAAATCAAAAAAATGACAGTATATGCTTTTCCCTCATTAACTGCTCTTGTAACTTTATTATAAAAGACAATCATATTACTAAAGCAACAGCACCTCCTTAAAAAATCCATGTTGATTTTCACAGGTACATTACCCTCATCTACCCAACGCTGTATATATTCCGTCACTAATTTCTCCAAGACCTTAACAACTACTGACGATACACAAACTGGCCTATAATTAGACACTTCCAGTCTGCTTCCACCCTTGTGCAGCAGCACTATCTTACCTTCCTTCCATTACTTGGGTACCTTTCTGATAGCCAGACTTTCATTGAAAAGCCTGTTTAACGGAGCTGTCAGTTCTTTAGTACATTCTCTCAAAATCCGTGGTGAAATACCATCCAGTCCGAGAGCTTTACTGGTACACAGAGTACTCAGTATTTGTAACACACACTCCTCTTGCACTTCTAAACCCTGAACCTGCCCTATCCCTCTGTTATTAAAACCTGGAGGAGACTCCAGGATGAAATACTCCAATAAAGTGCTCATTGAACAACTCCACTGTGTACTCTGCATCAGTCACTCCATTCCCATTTTTATCCTGCAATGTTATTCTTGCACAATCATTTCTCCTCCTACTGCCCACATTGCTAAAAAATTCCCTAGGATTTTTTTATAGCTTAGTGCCAATCTCTTCTCATATTCCAGTTTTGCCTTCCTTACCATACTGGTCACTCTCCTGACCTGCATCTTATATTCTTCATGTATCTATCCTCTACCCCTCTCCTAATGCCTCTTCCATAATCTATTTTTCAACTGCAGTTCCTGTTTGATATTGTTTGTCATCCACTTTAAGCAAATTGTGTCTGCTTCTTCACTCATGGAATACAGCTTACTATTGCTGCTAACAAATATTCCTTCACAGTTTCCCAAGTGCTAATGATACCTGGGCTTCCAATTCTGCCCTCCTGCCAATAGTTGATCCCTACGACTCTTATAATCACCTGTCTTATAATTCCACATACGTTCCCTTTTCTTTGATACACCTGCATGTCTATTCATCTTCCAAATCAAAACCACATGGTCACTCTCTCCAACTGTTGGGAGAGATGTCATCTCACTTATTATCGGCTCTTCTGATCCTATGACCAAATTCAAAACTCTTGAACCTCTTGTTCCCTCTATTACATGTTGCCTAAGACATTTGTCCCTCAAGAATTATAGAAAATCTATCCCCTTATTACCACATGCATGTTCCTCTTCCCAGCTTATACTGCTGTAGTTAAAATCTCTGATAGCAATCATTTTTCTTGCAGTTGCCAAGCTCAACTGCCTGAACATCTCTTGCTCCCCACCCTCTGTGCTCCTTGGTTTATAGCAACACCCCATTGAATATCCTGTCTGGGCCACTTGTTCCTCACACCATATGCTTTCAAACCATTAATGTCACTGCCTTCCAATGCTTAAACTCTTAGAGGACATAAGTCATCACTTATCATAAGCACTTATTATAAGCTCCACCACTGCATTTTCCCTTGCTATCCTGCTGAAAAATGCTGTACCCTGGTACTTCAATTCCTGTTATTATATCATCCTCCATCAACCACGTCTCAGAGATCCCAATAATCTTTGGCCATCTCCTTTGTTTTGTATACTCCTGGCATTGGTATCGAGCATAAAAATGTCATTGATTCTATATCTATCATTGTCTCCCCTCGAGCCCACTGGACTCGGTGTGACCTGATGTCGTCCCCCTTCCCCTCAAGCACCTATTCCCACATGAGGCCACTTCTGCTATCATTCACCCTGATTTTAGTTTCCTTGCATTGACACAAACTGACTTGTTCAGAAAACAGCAATCTCTCCAGATGCTTTCGTCCTTCCTCATTTGAAGGCAAGCAGTCTCTCTCACATACAGTTCCTCTCTGTCCTCAAATGCCCTCCAAGCATCCACATATTCCAATCCTCTCTTCTGACACATTCTGGCTATTATGCTATTCAGTATTTCTGCTCTTCTGCTCAGCTCGTCACTATCATACCTGTGCAACAGGCACACAATCTTTCCTCTCTGTGTTTTCTTTAGCACAACCTCATGCAAGAATCTCAGATCTCTCGCTGCCCCATTTACATTGCCTCTAAAGTTATTGCACACCATCACAATCAGTTATCCATCCTTTCACTCCTCTTAATTGCCATAGCCACATTTTGTATTGTCCCACCAGGCAGACACACCTCTGGCATCCTATCTTACATACCAGAGATCATCGAGTCTCCATACATCACACTTCTTACCACTCTGTTTATTGATTGCTCACTCAGATCCCTCACTCTCTCTCTCTCTCTCTCTCTCTCTCTTCTCTAACCCTTTCTCTCTGTGTTCCCCCTACTTACCTGCTGTCCTGGCATCACTCTATCCCTAGTTCCAGCACTCCCTCGCATTCTTTTTATTTTCTCTCTCTGACTCTTTCCATTCTCTCCTCTTCTATCATTCCCATAACTTTCTCTCACACCCTCTCTGCTACTGTTTCTATTCTCTCCTCTCCTCTTCTATCATTCTCATACCTCTGTCTCATTACCTCTCTTCTATCATGTACTATTTGTGTTAATGTTTATCCAAACATGTTCAAAAGCAGTGGTCATATCAAGGAATATGGCAGTTTTCTTTTTTGTTGTTTTTTCTTGAAATGTGTCTATTATTGTTTGATAGAAGTAGAATAGTTGATCTGTCATCAAATGGTGGACTTTACGGGCAGTTTGGTAGAAGTTAATTTTCTTATTTTTTTAAGAGCCAGTGCATGAGTCTGGAGTGTATAATTCTTTCAGTAATTTTACATAGTATATTAGTTAATGTGATAGGTCTATTGCTTTGACATTCTGCAGCATTTTTGTCAGATTTTAGGATGGGTACAATAATTGATTTTTTTCCATTCTTTTGGTTGTTTGGCTGTTTGCCAAGAAGTATTAAGAATGTCTATAAGTTGTTCTTTGGTGTTTTTGTCAAGGTATTTGAATATATGACCAAAGATTAAGTTCATTACCACTAGATTTATTAGGTGCAGTTTCCTCAATTGATGAATTTAGTTCACTTAGCATAAATTCTTCAGAGAAGATATCATTAGATTGGTATGTTCATGGTTGTTTTATTATCTTACTTATGAATTTGCTGAGGGTCTTGTCTTCTCCAATATACTGAAGTTTGGAATTATTATTATTATTATTATTATTAACATTTCACCTCCATGGAGTCAGCGACTCATCGTGGGAGGTACTCACTATTGCATACAATGCTCATCCAACTGCATCTTAAACTGATTCAATGTCCACATCCACAACACTCTCAGGCAATGCATTCCACTCACAAACCACCCTCCATGCAAAGAACCTGCTTCTAACTCCTTCGCTCACACCCTCCTCATGCAGTTTCTAGCAATGGCCTCTTGTTCTACTCCCCTCTCCCATTCTATGAAAAATCTCTTCCAGGTCTACCTGATAACAACCCCTAACCAGTTTATATGTCTCAATCATATCCCCCCTTCCTCCTATTCACGAGGCTCTGCAACTTAAATTCTCCCAATTTGTCATCGCACTCCACATTCCAAAGACCACTGACTACCTTTTTGAATCTTCTCTGCATCCTTTCCGACATATACTCCTCACCATGAAAACCCGGTGACCAAATCTGTGAACAATAACCTTATGAGGTCTGATCAACACCTTATACAATGGAATCATAACTTCTCTATTTCTGCATGTCAGGGAGAACCTTGACATGCAGGAGTTGTTTGAATAATTTTTTGCCAGTGTGTTTGCCATTTCTTGATCTGCGATAGCTTTTTTCCCAGCATTTATGATGAAGTTTGTTTTTCGTTGATTCTCTTCTTTGATGTTGTTGTCTAAAATTCGAATAATGTTCCAGTTGGCTTTCTTTTCTTGGATCCAGGCTATTGCAAAGCTCTGCCCATTTCTCTTGCTTGCATTTGCAAATTTCCTGCTCTATTTTGTGTGTTATATTTATTATTTTTTTCTAAATTCATCAGTTTTATTAATAAAATTAATTAACAGAGGAGGCAATTAAGATAATTCAAAACTAAATAGATGTTTAATATTTCTCTCTATACATACACTTAATAATCAGTGATATACTTGATAACCAAGTGAAAAGACTTTCTGCAACTACATCTGATCGAGAGTATTTTAAAAATATGTTGTTGCACCATTTTACTACTTTACTATTTATATATGGATAATATATGAATTCTACATTGACTTAACCTCAGTATAATTCTAATTTTAATCAATTCCAAATTGCTCATTGATATCTCTTTCTGTAAACGTTGAATCGATAATGTGATCTTTCCAGTATGGTATCCAGGTATTTTTCTGTTTGCCTCTTGGAATTGTTGCTTTGGCAGGTTTATCGATGTGCAAAGTAAGGATTTGTAATTTTCTATCAAGGTTTCCAGAGACAGGTTCATCTTGACAAAGATCCTTCAAGATTTGGGTAAACCTTATCCAGTTGGTTTTTCTAAAGTTCCATGTCCTCTCGATTTGCTGTTCTTGATCAATCTTGAAGTTTAGTGTTGTTATTATTGGTCTGTGGTCGCTGATGGTGTTTCCCAAAATTGTCCATTGTGCCCTTGATGCAATGCTGTAATTGATAGCTGTGATGTCGAAAGCAGATTCAGTTCCTGTAGTTTTAGAGAGATAAGTACTCTGTCCATTGTTAATTGTTGTGATTTCCAAATTTGTAAAGAGGTCTTCCAATTGTTGACCTTTATGATCTAAATCGGGATAACCCCACATTGGGCTTTTTGCATTTAGATCACCAAGTATTAATGCTGTCTGTGTCAATATTCGTATTATCAGGGTGGTAAATGTTTGTAATTGAAATAGAATGGTAGGTGTATTTCAACAGCTTGAGCTTCTGTTGAACTGCTATTATTTAAATATTTATTTAGAGTAACTTCTTTGAATTTGATTTCTGGGGTCTTCAAAAAGGATAGCAAGCCCTCCACCGGTTCTTCCCTCTCCATCTTTCCTAAGAATTGTGTATCCTTTGATGCTGAAGTTCAGATTTTTGTTTAGTTTTGTTTCGTGTAAACAAGTAATATGGATGCAATTTTCGTAAAGTATGTATTTAAGTTCATCCATTTTTCTCTGAGTACCATTGATAGTGAGTTGCAAAATTTTAATATAAGTCCTCATAGCATGTTTTTCATCAGGAGCCTGGACTGCAGCCCAAGACATGGTAGCATTGGTTGGTTTCTTCCTGTGACTCTACATTGGAAAATTGTATACCACCACAACATTAGTCACCTGTTCAGACCATAAGAAATTTTGTCAAAAGTGCCAAGGGTCCAGGAGGAACATCAGGAGGTGTGGTCAGCCTCCCCCTCAACCAGTGTATTATGTATGTTAATTGTGTGTGTGTGTTCTTATGGGCAATTTGTCTATATTGCAAGATGAATAATTCTGCTGCCTTCATATGAGACCACCTAATTTGCCTTCAACTGAAAAGTCCAGGCAAAGGTTCCTCACATCATAGATGAGATTTCAACCTGAGACCAAAGGGAATGGAGAGATAAGAGTGCTTCATTGATAATCTGTTAGGATATGGGAGTCAAGTGTGCAAACTATAGGCCTATCAGTGTGTCAGGTGTTGTGGTGAAGTTGTTGGAGAAGCTTGTGAGAACTAGGATCCAGAGTTGGGTTGATAACAATGGTATTATCTTTGATGAACAGCATGGATTCGCTAAAGGGAGGTCATGTTTTAGTAATCTACATACTTATTACAATAAAGTGACTGCTTCCTTGGACAGAGGAAAAGGATACACAGTAATATACTTGGATTTTGCAAAAGCTTTTGATAGAGTACCTCATGATAAGTTGACAGTCAAACTAGAGCAGATGGGGTTGGATATTAGATTAGTGCATTGGATTGGGAACTGGCTATCTGATAGGTATCAACAAGTTGTGTATGGGGGTGCGATATCCAGGAAAAGGAAAGTCACTAGTGGAGTGCCTCAGGGATCTGTTTTAGGGCCATTACTGTTTAACTTGTATATTAATGATATAGGTGAAGATTTGAATGGAGATATTCAGTTGTTTGCAGATGATGCAAAGTTGAGACGAACCATGAAGTGAAGTGAAGATGTTGTGGCCTTGCAGGAAGACTTGAATAGATTAAGTGTTTGGGCACGGAAATGGAGATATGAATTCAATGTAGCAAAATGTAAGGTTTTTAAATTTGGAAAACAAAGATGGGATGCAGAATTTATGCTTGATGAGAATATATTGTTGGAGGTAGAAGAAATAAGAGATCTGGGGGTGATAGTGGATAAGGATCTAAAATTTAGGGGACACATCGCCAAAATTGTGAAGAAAACATAAAGGCTTCTGGGAATGATGCGGAGGACATTCACATGTAGAAGTAGGGAGATTCTTGTTCTGCTGTATAAAGCTTTGATTAGGCCACACATGGACTATTGTGCCCAGATTTGGTCACCAGGTTTTCAGAAGGATGAAGAGATGTTGGAAAGGGTCCAAAGACAACTGACTAAGGTAGTTTCTGACCTCTGGAATGTCGAGTATCAGAAAAGATTGAAAAGATGTAATTTGCAGAGTCTGGTGGACAGAAGGAAGAGGGGAGATATGATAGAGGCCTACAAGTTGGTAAGGGGTTGTTATAGGATCAATGCTGGAGAAGTTTTACAGAGAATAGTGGGAGATCAGGACAGAACCAGATGTCATCCCTGGAAACTGTATAAAGAGGGTGTGAGTAGGGGAGTGAGAAGCAGGTTTTTTTCAGATTTCTTTCATTGTATCAGACAGATCATTAGAACTCCAGGGAGTGTAGATTTCTTGTCCTGTACTTTATAGACTATTTAAAGGCTTTTGACTGTGTTCAGCATGCAAAATTGCAGGAGGTAATGAAAGTTATGGACTTTGCTCAACACATTATCAGACTGATAGATAACTTGTAAAAAGAAGTCACTATAGCAGATGTAGGAACTGAGTTAGGCTGGGAAAGGAAATTAGACAAGGATGCTAATGGCATCTTCACTCTTCATCTGTTCAACATCTGTAATGAGAATAACATGCAAGCAGCACTAGATGGGTGAGCAACCTGAGATACACTCATTATGCATTACTCTGCTATAATAATATAGTAAACCAGAATGAATAATCTACAGAGTTAATGAGATCAATGAGAACAGGGGACTTGAAATCAACTTAAAAGTAAAACAAAAACAGAGTTTCTGAAAGAAACTTGTTCCTATGACCACTCTTTGCCCAGTCTAAGAGGGACATGAGGAACAAGTGTACCTTAATGAAGAAATAACAGTATTCATTAGAAATATATACACATTAGCACAAGAATAATGTTTAATTTGCCAAATATTTCGGTCTGAATATTACAGACCATCTGCTACATAGGAATAGTTTTTTTAAAAAACAAAGTGGAATACAAACAATTGATAATTCATACATGGAACGCGCTGTGTGATGCCATATCGCGAAGTATTAGAAGAGTAAACATTTTTAAAAAACATAATTAAAGATATTAATTCAGAAATTCATATAATGATCTTAAATAACATTATACTGATTAAAAAAAAAAATTAATGTGTTATCCTGATTAAACTTTCCCAAATTTTTGATATAGAGTTCTTGTAATTGTAATCTTTCTTAATTTGGACAAACTGGACGTTCCATAGAAAAAAGAATTCAAGAGCATCAGTCATCAATTCAACACAATAAACCTGAGAAATCTGGATTAGCTCAGCATGGATTAGAAACAAACCACAACATCCTTTGGTCCAAGACTCTTCTCCTACACAGATGTCGCTACAAATTTGAACGTTTATTTAAAGAAAGTGTAGAGGTCTTACTTCAACGTCCTAACTTGAATCGTAATGACTGTATATCTATGTCAAAAATTTGGGAAAGTTTAATCTCAGGATAACACATTCTTTATTTTTTTTTTTTTATCAGTATAATGTTATTTAAGATCATTATATGAATTTCTGAATTAACCATGCTACCAGCCAAGATGTCTATAGACGTTCAAGTTATCATGGATGCGAAGTGCATATTAAAATTGTAATACCATTGATATTACAAAGAGCCTGTGTAGCTCGGTGGATGTGGCGTTTGCACACCACTGCGCTTGGCCGCACGAAGGAAGTCTTGGTTTCGAGTCTGGTCGGCGACTAGAGGAAATTTTTCTAAGCCTTTTTTCGACCGGTTCCCGAGTTAGTCGATCTCTGGCACAGGCAAGCAGGTTTTTCCTCCCGGAAACTCGGGTTTTTCGTCCTGTAAACTCAAGAAAATCGACCGTAGAACCCACATTATTTTTTCAGACATTAAATATATTGTGTTAGGGTTAGGAACCACGAGATGGCGGCACATTTGAGCCGTCTCTCTTCACTGCGTACCGCTTAATTAGTGATAGCCTTGGGCCATCTGTCTCTGATTGGGTACCAGTGGAGATTGAACTGCCCACTCAGTCTCCAAAAGTTAGATAGGGCTAAATGGCCTCGCCTACTCCCGTATATACGGGAATAAAAAGGCGTTAGCTGATTTTTTTTTTTTTTTTGATATTACATTGAAATATATGATGGATACGAAGCGTATTGATCCATAATGGTCGGTAAGGTGGTTAATATCTTTAATTATGTTTTTTAAAAATGTTTACTCTTCTAATACTTAGCGATATGACATCACGCAGTGCATTCCATGTATGAATGATCAATTGTTCGTATTCCACTTTGTTTTTTTTTAAAAAAATAATCCTATGTAGCCACTGAAGATGGTCTGTAATATTCAGACCGAAATATTTGGCAAATTAAGCATTATTCTTGTGCTAACGTGTATATATTTGTAATCATTATGTCACAAGTATCGTTAAAAATCAAAAAAAAAAAAAATCACAGTATTCATTATTGATCATAAAAATTTATTTTTTTTATGAATATGTCAGAAGTGAATAAATTCCAGCAGTGGTTATGATATATGATTTATTTATGATGGCATTATACACACAAACCTACTGATTAAAATAAGTCTGTTGGGCACTGATGATTCAATGGCTTGATAATTCTGTCATAGATGTGGCATGATGAGATGCTTGCAGGAGCCAGATGGTTTAGAGCAGAGTTCTGTAAGGTTTACTTTCAGAATTTTTGTTATTCAACATTTTTTTAGTGATCTAGCAAATTATAATAGACAAGAAATTAGATTTTTGTTTTAATTCCTATACCCAAGCATTTTCACATTAGTTCCTTAGTATCCCATAAAGCAAAGCACACTTCTATTTGGATGTTTATATTGCTATGCATTATGGGATGTATTATCACCTAGAGCAGTTTTTACCTTTATTGAGGTGTCCTCAATTAAAACAAGAATATAATTTCTTGTCTATCATAATGTTATTATTATTATTATTTTATCACATAATTGATACATAGTCAAAACAAGATATCATATAAATAAAAATTTGACTGGTGATTCAGAACAATTCAGATTCTACCCAAGAATCTAAGAATAGTCTGTCAGGTAGCATCGTAAAATATGGACTATTTCAAGTAATGCTGTTTTTTGTAGGACATTTGGGGTCACTTAATTGATTTTTAATTGCTGTAAATTGTTGGACAGCTTCTTCGAAGTTGCACCAAGTGCACCGATAACTATTGGAAGTGTGTTTAAGCCACAATCGGCCAATTTCAATTGCCAGATCTCGATATTTAATCATTTTTTCCAGTTCTGTTGTTGATGTTGTTATCACTGGGTACTGCAATATTGATAATCTAAACCTGTCGATATTCGATAATTGTGATGTCAGGTCTATTGTGTTCCAAATGCCGATCAGTTTGTATTCTAAAGTATCAGAGAATTTTTGCTGTTTCATTTTCCAATACAGCCTCTATTTTATGCTGCCACCAGTTATCAGAAGTAGGAAAGCCATATTTTTTGCATACATGAACTAATTTGGCCACTTGATCATGGTGGTATTTATAGTCAGTTTGAGCTATTTTGCTGCAGGCACTGATTAGATGTTCTACAGTCTCATCTTTCTGATCACATAATCTGCATTTGCTGTTACTACTGATGTTGAAAATTTTTGATTTGATTGCATTAGTTTGTAATGCCTGTTCTTGAGCTGCTGGAATAAATCCTTCTGTTTCTTTTTTAATGTATCTGTGTTGTAGCCATTGCCATATCTTGTTCACGTCAATTTTGTCCTCAGTATCTCAAAGAAATTGGCCATGCAAAGGTTTATTTTTTCAGTACACATATCAGATATTTTGTTGGTCCTTTTTGTAATCAGATTTGTTTCCAGTTGCTTTTAGAAGGCCCTCTTGTGTAATTGCTTGAAGCATTGGCTCAGAGCTATTGTCGATGTACTTTCTTAAACCAATTTCTTCTTCTTCCACAGTCTGTCTCACTTGCAGCAGACCCCATCCACCTCTTCTCCTCAGTAGGTACAACCGGTCAACATCACTTCATGCATGTAATACATGATGCATAGTCATCAGTTTTCTAGTTTTGCAGTCTAGTTTATCCAGGTCTTCTTTTGTCCAATTTATTATGTGCCAGCTGTGTATTGGATCAATGGTACAGTCCAAGAATTCATTGCTCTAATTGTTTTTAATCGATTTAGTTTTGTTTTCAGAATATTTCTAACTCTTTTAAAGTATTCTGATGCTGCCTTTTGTTTAACTTTCAAGTGGAGAATATCATAGGCTTCTAATATTCCTAGGTTTTTATAGTGTTCGTCAGCTGAAATTGCTTTAATATATTTCCCTTGATCAAAATTAAAATTGCTAATGTCATTAATTTTTCCTCGTTTAATAGATAAAATTGCACATTTGTCTCAACCAAATTCCATTTTGATGTCCTGACTGAAAATACAAACTGTGTTCAATAAAGAATCTATTTGCTGGGTCGATTTTTCATTTAGCTTCAAGTCATCCATATACAACAGATGGGAAATTTTAATATAGCCTTTAGGAATTTCATATCCAAGTTTTGTTTTCTTCAGAATCATAGACAAAGGTATCAAAGAAATGTTGAAGAGCAATGGTGACAAGGAATCACCTTGGAAAATTCTACATTTAATACTGATATCTCCAAATCGTTCATTATTCACTATTAATGTTGTTTTCCATGATTTCATAGCAGCAGCCAGAAACGAACATATGTTTTTGCTAATTCCAAATATTTTTAGTGATTTTAGGATCCAGGAGTGTGGGAGGGAATCGAATACTTTCTTGTAGTCTATCCATGCCATGTTAAAATTAGTTTTTCATCTTTTCGAGTTACTGAGAATTATTTTATTAATAAGATCTGATCTTTTGTTCCTCTATATTTTTGAAAATTGCCTTTTTGTTCAATCTGATAAATCTGATTATCTGATAAGTAGTGGTATATGGAATTTGCTATGATTGCAGTGAACAGCTTAAACATAGTTGGTTGGCATGTTATTGGATGATAGTTACTTGGGTCTGCACCTTTATCCTTATCTTTCATGAAGAGAAAAGTGCACCCAGATATCATCAGTCTTCCACTGAGTCTGACTGCAACAAATAATTAAATTGTTCTGCCATTCGATCATGTAGACTGGTTAGATGTTTTATCCAAAATCCATGTAGTTCGTCTTTGCCAGGTGCACTCCAGTTTTTTAAATTTTCTAGCTTGAGAACTAACCATTTCTTTAGTGATAATGACATTTTGCATTTATTTTTGTTTCATTTCTTATTCTATTTCATTAATCCATGAAGCGTCTTTATTGTGTTCAATAGGATTATCCCAAATTGAGTTCCAAAATTTGAGTGTTTCTTCTTTTCCGGGTGAATGATGGTTTGCATTTTTATTTCTCTGGAGAGACTGAAAGAACTGATGTTGATTCTGTCGAAATTGCATATTATGTACATATTGGTTTATTTTTGCTTCATATCTTTTAATTTTCTGAGCAGTCACTGTAATTCTTTGTCGGTAACTTCAGCAATTGTTTTGTTGGTCAAATTATATGTGTTAATCAGTTTATTTTTGATGTTATTATTTTTCAACTCTCCTTCTTTAAAACTCTTTAAGTTGCTTAGATCAGGTCGAAGCCTGTTGACCTTTCGTTCTAACCAGATTTTCCATGGTGCAGATTGTTACATCCTCGGCTTTTGCTCTTTCGGTTTGCAACCAAGCTCCACTGGAATGATATAGTCTGTGCTGTATAGGAGCTGATTTGTTTCCTTTATGCTGTTGGTTGTGATATAAAGGGAAAGTGCAGATGAAAGGGAGGTTATGGAAAAAGCATTAGAGAGGTGGAGTATAGTTACATAAGGGATATAAGATTCAGATCGGAAAATTGACTGGCACTGAGGAAGGCAAAACTTGAATATGAAAGCAGATTAGTCCTGATATCCAATAAAAATCCAAAAGAATTCTTTTGAGAATTTGAGGAGAAATGATTATAGAAAAATGTCATTGTTAGACAAAAATAGGAATAGAATGAAAGATACACAAGACATAGTGGAATCATTTCATGATCACTTTATTATTATTATTATTATTATTATTATGCGAAGACATCATGGAGTCAAAGACTCTACTGTGATGTCCTTTTATCACACACACACACAGCTCATCATACCGTGTCTTAAACACACTCAAACTCCTTGCAGACACCACACTCTCAGGCAAGTCATTTCAATCATTTACAACTCTGCATGAAAAAAACCTGTTTCTCACTCCCCTACTCACATCCTCTTTATACAGCTTCCAGGCTGGAAGCTGTATAAAGGTTTAGTGTATAGAGGTTTTCCCCCGACTCCCATTATTTTCTATAGAACGTCTCCAGAATTGATCCTATAACAACCCCTTACTAACTTGTAGGTCTCTATGATATCTCCCCTCTTCCTGCTGTCCACCAGACTCTACAAATTACATCTTCTCAATCTTTCCTCATACTTGACATTCCAGAGGTTAGAAACTACCTTAGTCAGTCGACGTTGGACCCTTTCCAACATCTCTTCGTCCTTCTGAAAACCAGGTGACCAAATCTGGGCAGAATAGTCCATGTGTGGCCTAATCAAAGACTTATACAATGGAATAAGAATCTCTCTACTTCTACAAGTCAGTGTCCTCTGCATCATTCCCAGACACCTTTGTGTTGTGTTCACAATTTTGGCTATGTGTCCCCTAAATTTCAAATCCTTATCCACTATCACCCCCAGATCTCTTATTTCCTCCACCTCCAACAACATATCCTCACCAAGCATAAATTCTGCATCCCATCTTTGTTTTCGAAATTTTAAATCCTTATATTTTGTAACATTGAACTCACATCCCCATTCCCATGCTCAATCACTCAATTTATTCAAGTCTTCTTGTAAGGCCACAACATCTTCTCTACTCATCCCAACTTTCATCATCTGCAAACAACTGAATATCTCCATAAAAATCTTCACCAATATCATTAATATACAAGTTAAACAGTAAGTTATTATTAGTTATTATAACAGTTAGCTGTTATAACAATAAGTTATTATTATTATTATTATTATGTGACACTTCCAGGGAGTCCAAAGACTCATCAAGGGAGGGCACCTACCAATGGCAGCTTGTACATGAGCACTGCAAAACTGCAAATTCCCAAGGAAAAAATGAAAATATTAAATTTCGTTTGTGTTTATAAATAATAACAATGCTTACAACATTATATAAATGCAATACAACATGTTAAAGGTTACAGCTTATATTTCAACATTGATTGAATTGTTAAGAATTTGAATTGTTCAAAATTAGATTATGAAACAAATGCACTGCGATCTAATGCAATATTGGAATTATTACATTCGGTCACTTGCGGCTACGCTCACAGATATCCGTTTACACTTGTCACTGCACTGCAAACGAATATTGGCAAGTCTCAAAATTTTCAAAGTATGTAAATTTACATATTCTCAAATATGTAAATTTACTTATTAATAAATTGGTTACTGATTAGGATAAAATGAATTATTTTTCTTATTTTGTATATGTAGCACCCTGACTTAAAGTTTTCACCAGCTGTCACTGGCACATACTCTACAACTCTCTGTCTCCACTGCTCAATCCACCGATTCTAATGAACTGCAACTACACCAACACCATCTACTGCCCACCACCAACACCACCCACAATCACAAACATCTATGCACATGGCAGTATTTGCACCCGCAGCCTTTTGGCTGGAGAGAGCGGATACACTAACCACTTGGCCAACCAGGAATATCCCCTTTATTGGAATATTTCATCCAAAGGTTATGGGAATTAATGAGACTTGGCTAAACAGCACATGATGTAGTTACTGGGATAGAATGTGAAGAGTTTAGTATTTTCAGGGAAGATAGACAAGATAGGATGGGAAGATGGGTACTGCTGATGATAGCGGATGAATTGCAACCAAAACAAATATGATATAGGTGGGGAAGTGGCTATTAATTTGAACCAGTCTAGTGTAATATTAAGGCCAGTAAGACAAAATATGCAGTTCATTGTTGCTATAGGCCAGGAAGTTCCGCAGATGATCTGGAAGAAGTGCATTGCCAAATTGGTACAATGAGTACAGGTCGAGTGATTATTATGGGGAACTTCAACTATGGAGACATATTCTGGAAGGAAGAAAGATCATATGGCAGGAAGGAAATAGAATTTATACACTTGCTAAGAGATAATTACTTAAGCAAGCATGTGATGGAGGGAGACTAAGGATCGGAGAGTATTGGATCAGCTCATTGGTTCAGAAGTGTTATCCATAACCAAGGCGACCACATTGCCTCTAATTGCTGAAAGTGACCATTGGGAGATTATAAAATATGAGGAATGTTCTATCAAGAAGGTATATGTTGAACTACAAGGCAGGTGATTATGACAAGCTCAGGAAAAAGCTTAAATCTGTGCCATGGCATTAAACACTGCAGGGTAAGGGTGTTAGTAGTACATGAGATATAGTTAAAGGTCATCTAGAGGAAGCAATATTAAATTGCGGTGGCGACTCATGGCATGAAATCGTGGGGTGCTGCAACTTTCGAAATATACATACACACTGTAAGTATACAGTGTATATGTGTTTGGATAAAATATCAAAATTATGGTAAAAAAGTTTTAAAAAAATTAATCATGAAAAAATACTGTTTATTATCGATAAAATTATAGCATTCAGTATAATTCAAAATTACTTTATTGGGGTTATGATAAAATCCATTATCATAACCCCAATAATGTTCTCAAATAAAAACTATAACAAATGTTATGTCTTTAATTGTAATTTCCAAATATTTAAAGAGACGGACTAAACACGGCAAGCACTATGAACACTCTACTACTGGCGCAAACTGCATATAAACAACAGCAGAACTGCACAACAGAGTGTGCCACATTACACAAATAGCTTGCATCTCACTATGACATGCATATGCTTGCGCACATAGCAATATGACACTGTGGTAAACACAGTGCTGCTGGCGTCCTTCGCCTTTCTGATCCATCTTCTTAAACAAACAAGATGGATTTTTATTATTTTTTATAGTAAATAAGAGAATTGTATAGGATTGCTGATGATAAAATTAAATATTACAAGTAAATATAAATAAATTATAAATATATTTATATATCGAGAGAAACTGGGGGTGCAGCAGTTCGGGGTACTTATGCACGAGCCACCCATGTTTAATTGCATACCTAAGGTAATAAGGGTTAATCAGATAGAAGTTAGATAGATGAGTAATATCATAAAGCACAAGCTGCAGAAGAAGAAAATGCTGTGGAGAGTATAAAAAGAGAAACATGACTGGCCAACTCATGAACAGTACAAAGCACAGGATAGAAAGGTGACCAGCATGGCAAGAAGGCAAAATCAGATTATTAGGAATATCTAGCCAAACTGGCTAAAGGAAATCCCAAAGAGTTCTTTCATTATGTAATGGTTTCATTAAGTAAGAGGAAGAATGACTATTGAAAATTAATCTTAATGAATGATGATGGTCACAAGGTGACAGAAGCAGATAAAATAGTTTAGTTACTCAGTGACCTCTTTGCGTGGGTATGTCATCCTAGTGAGTTTAATGCTTTAACATATGTAACAGACACTGATGCGGGAACTGACGTAGATGAATTGGAGATACTTAGGATATTGCAGAATCTCAATGTAAATACAACTGTCGGATTAGATGGGGTATGAGCTAGTGTTTTGTGAGAATGTGCAAGGGAACTGGCAATGCCTCTGACTAGGATTTTTAATTTAAGTTTCAGCTCTGGTAGAGCTCCAAAGTGTGGAAAGAAGGCAAACTAATTCCATTGCATAAGGGAGGTTCTAAGACCACAGTAGCAATTAATAGAATCAAGAGACCAATCAGTATCGCAGCTGAAGTGGTAAAAGTATACTAAAAAAAATCAAAAAGGGAACTGAAAAATGGGTAGATAATAATGTGACGTTATATGAAGGTTAACATTGTTTAGTGAAAGGTTGGTCATTCCTTAGTAATTTACTAACTTTTTGTTATAGAGTAACAGCCGAGTTGGATTAAGGAAATGGCTGTGACAATTTTGCTGGATTTGACAATGTGTGTAGGGGGGATGGGGGAACGAGAGTATTACAGATATCAATGTTGGGCAATTCCATGGAGGGAGGAATAGGAAGGGCAAGATATCATTAGTGCTTGAGAAATTGTGAAGGAATATTTATCACAGCAATAGTAAGTTGTACAACATTAGCGAAGAAAAGGACACAATTTAGTGTGTTGGAGATGACAAACAATATCAAACAGGAATTGCAGATTAAAAAGGGATTAAGGAAGAGATATTAGGTGAGGGGTGGAAAGCACATGCAAGAAAAATGCAGGCTAGGAGAGCGACTAGTATGGTAAGGAAAGCATAACTGGAATATGAGAAGATATTGTCCCTGATATCCGAAGAAAAATCCTATGGAATTTTTTCTGGACCCTTTTATGTGGCCAGCAGGAGGAGAAATGATGTGGAAGAATGACATTGTTGGATAAAAATCAAAATATGATGACTAATTCAGACATTGTGAAATTGTTCAATGAATGTTTATTGGAGTATTTCATCTCGGAGAAGTAGAGTTAATACTATAGGAATAGGGCAGGTTGGAGGTTTAGAAGTGCAAGAAGAGGGTGTGTTTCAAATACTGAGTACTCTTGATGTCAATAAAGCAGTGGGACTGGATGGAAATTCACCATGGGTTTTGAGAGAATGTGCTTAAAGGACTGACAACTCCACTGATGGTTTTTCAGTGACAGTCTCGCCAAGGAAAAGGTACCCAAGGAGTGGAAGGAGGGTAAGATACTGCCATTGCATTAGGGTAGTAGCTGATTGGAAGTGTCAACTTACAGAGAAATTTGTGTTTCAACAGAAGTTGTTAAGATCTTGAACAAATTAGCGAGGGAACACGTGTGTTGGACAGATGAGGGTAATGTTACCTGTGCTAGTCAATATGGATTTGTTAAGAGGTGCCCTTGCTTTAGTAATTATTATAATTATCATCACCCAAGACCCCCATGGAGTCAAAGACTCACATACGAGGTCCTTTTATCATACACACAGCTCATCATACATACCATGCTTTAACCACACTCAAATTCTCTGCACACACACAACACACTCAGGCAAGGCATTCCAATCATTCACAACTCTGCATGCAAAAAACCTGCTTCTCACTTCCCTGTTCACACTGTCTTTATATAGTTTCCAGGGATTATCTCTGGTTCTCCCTTGATCTCCCACTGTTTTCTGTAAAACTTCTACAAATTTGATCCTATAACAACCTTTCATATTTATGAATTTAGGGACACAAAACACACGTATTGAAAAGATTATTTTACTGATTAATAATAAAATAATAACTTGATGTTTCGACCTGTGTATTGAGGTCATCATCAGAAGGATACATGTGTATAATCCTCCCTGTATTGAGGTCATCCTTCTGATGATGACCTCAATACAGGGGTCGAAGCATCAAGTTATTATTTTATAATTAATCAGTAAAATAATCTTTTCGACACGTGTGGTTTGTGTCCCTAAATTCATAAATATGAATGCTGATCACCGTGTAACCTTAAAAGAAACAGCTATAACAACCTTTTATTAACTTGTAAGTCTCTATCATATCTCCTTTCTTCCTCCTATCCACTAGACTCTGTAAATTGTTTCTTCTTAATCTTTCCTCATAATCAAATTCCAGAGGTCAGAAACCACCTTAGTCAGTCACCTCTGGACCCTTTCCAATATCTCTTCGTCCTCTTGAAAACCAGGTGACCAAATCTGGGCACAGTAGTCCAGATTTGGTCACCTGGTACTCTTTGGTCATTGCTACTCTCAGGCAAGGCATTCCAATCATTCACAACTCTGCACGCAAAAAACCTGCTTCTCACTCCCCTGTTCACACCCTCTCCACACAGCTTACAGGGATGATCTCTGGTTCCCCCCAAATCTCCCACTATTTTCTGTAGAACTTCTCCAGCATTGATCCTATAAGAACCCCTTACTAACTTGTAGGTCTCTATGATATCTCCCCTCTTCCTGCTGTCCACCAGACTCTACAAATTACATCTTCTCAATCTTTCCTCATACTTGACATTCCAGAGGTTAGAAACTACCTTAGTCAGTCACCTTTGGACCCTTTCCAATATCTCTTCATCCTTCTGAAAACCTGGAGACCAAATCTGGGCAGAATAGTCCATGTGTGGCCTAATCAAAGCCTTATACAATGGAATAAGAATCTCCCTACATCTACAAGTCAGTGTCCTCTGCATCATTCCCAGAAGCCTTTGTGTTGTCTTCACAATTTTAGCTATGTGTTCCCTAAATTTCAGATCCTGATCCACTATCACCCCAAGAATAATTTATTTCCTCCACCTCTGACAATATATCCCCACCAAATATAAATTCTGCTTCCCATCGTTATTTCCCACCTTTACATTTTGCAACATTAAACTCGCATCCCCATTCCTGTGCCCAATCGCTCAATTTATTCAAGTCTTCTTGCAAGGCCACAACATCTTCACTACTCATTATGGTTCGTCCCAACTTTGCATCATCTGCAAAGAACTAAATATCTCCATCGAAATCTTTGCCAATATCATTAATATGCAAGTTAAACAGTAATGGCCCTAAAACAGACCCCCTAAGGCACACCACAAGTGACCTTCCTTTTCTGGGATATTGCTCCCTATCAGCATGCCTACATCTGATAGGTATGCTGATACCTATCAGATAGCTAGTCTTGGATCCAATGCACTAATCGAATATCCGACCGCATTTGCTCTAATCTGACTATCAACTTATTGTGTGGCAGTTTATCAAAAGCCTTTGTGAAATCTAAGCATATTACTGCATATCCCTCTCCTCTGTCCAAGGAATCAGTCACCGTAATGTAATATACTAGTCTGGTTGGCTGAGTGGTTAACATATCTGTTCCTATATTACATGTTTGTGTTTGTCTGTGGAAATAGTAGTGGTGCTGGCAGGGGGGGGGGGGGGGTAGACAGTGTTGGTGTAGTTGAGGTTAGTTGTAGTTGGTGAACTGAGTGGTGGAGATAGAGTTGTAGAGTAGGTGCCCTCCCTCGATGAGTCTTTGGACTCCCTGGAGGTTTCATATAATAATAAGTAAACACCCACAAGCTGTCTTCTGAGCTCTTCATAATCACCCTTCCCCCTTCTAGTTCTACATATAACCTTTTCTCACAGAGGTCTTCACACTGCTGGCAACCATTCAGGTAATCACCTCATGGTCACTCTCACTAATCGGTGGGTGATTGGATATCTGATTTATAATTATATTCTCTGATGAGATGATCAAATTTCTCTGTTTACTGTCTGAGGTAGCTGTCCCTCAAAAACTCAAGAAACTCATTTTCTTTACTTCCAGTTGCTATCTCATCATTCCAGTTTATATTGCCATAATCATAATTAAATATTTGCTTTGTGTTTATTATTGTCTATTTTGTTAATTTTATTATGTTTTATTATTGTTGTGTTTTGTATTATACAGTGTGTGGTGTTTGTGCTGTCATATTTATTCATTTATTTAAGACTTGATATTCTTTTCTCATCTACATCAAATCTTCTTATCTTCATATGCACTGATTTTTAAATAATGTACTTAGCATTGGCAGAGGTAAGTCCCAGATGTGAAATCATTATTAATCCATGCACCATTCTGTGACAAATTCTGAGAGTTCGATGTGTAATTTGTGATGCCATGATGATGCTGTCACATGTGGTGTAATCCATACCTGTGGGCATGAGTATCCTTTGGTGGTAATGAAATAACATCCTTTCTACACAATAATCATAGTGATAACTTATGCTAAATGGAAAATTGGGCCAAATGTAACAATGTACAGTCGCTAAATTTACAGTATTTGAAAACAAGCCTCACAATCAAGGTTAACTTGCTGTTCTTATAGTAGAATGTGGGTATTTTTCTAGGTATTACAGTGAGTCCTTCCTGATCCCACCTCTCCAATAACATAACCAAAGTGACAAGCACTTCACTTCCTTTCAAGTACACCAACTGTAATTTTTAGAAACAGAATCCACTTCAGCTTCAAAAAAATAAAACATAAAAATAAAAAAATCTGAATTTAAAATCAACACCTTTCTCCAACACCCTTTCTGATTCATTTCAAAATGAAGCTTAAGCTAGGAAGGTTACCAGCATAGTAAGAAAAGCTAAATCTGATTATGAGAAGACCTTAGCCAAAGAGATCAAGGGTAATCCCAAAGAGTTCTTCCGCTATGTAGCAAGTAAGAGGAAGAATGACTTTGGAAGGATAACTTTAGTGGGTGCTGATGGTATTGAGTTGACAAAATCTGATGTAATAGTTGAGTTACTGAGTGATCGCTTTTCAAAAGTCTATCACCCAAGTGAGGATATCTGTATACCTGTAGCAATACCTAATGTGAGAACTGAAGCTAAAGAATCAGAGGTATTTAATATATTGCAAAATTTAAATGCAAACACTGCGGTAGGCTTAGATGGAATATCAGCTTGGGTGTTGCGTGAATGTGCAAATGAATTGTCAACCCCTCTTTCTTGGATATTTAATTTGAGTTTGAACTCTGGTATGGCCCCTAGGGAGTGGAAGTTAGGCAAAGTGGTTCCTTTGCATAAGGGTGGCGATAAAACTGCAGTAGTTAATTACAGACCAATCACCACCTCGGGAGTAGTGGCAAAAGTATTGGAAAAGTTGGTTAAAGACAAAATTTAAAAATGGGTGGATCAGGATAGGATACTCTATAGAGGTCAACATGGTTTTGTTAAAGGTAGATCCTGCCTTACCAATCTATTAACTTTTCATAATAGAATGACATCTGAGTTGGACAAAGGAACAGGCTACACAGTGGTACTTCTGTATTTTGCGAAGTCTTTTGACAGGATACCCCATAGAACACTGTTATGCAAATTGGAGCAGATGGGAATGGATATTAAATTGGTGATATGGATAGGAGAATGGCTCAGGGAGAGATACCATAAGGTGGTGTATGGAGGAGCCGAGTCCAGAACGAGGCAGGTGACCAGTGGTGTGCCACAGGGCTCTGTGCTTGGGCCAATGTTGTTTAATTTGTATATAAATGATATAGGAAATGGCTTAAAGGGAGATATTCAGTTGTTTGCTGATGATGCAAAGTTGTGTAGTGCAATAAAAAATCAAGCTGATGTTGAAAGTTTGCAGGATGATTTAAATAAGCTGGTAAATTGGGCAAAAGATAATGGATGTCAGTTCAATGTGGAAAAGTGTAAAGTCATGCATTTTAGGATTAAAAGATTACCAGCTGTGTACTACATAGATGGAAAGGTACTCCAAGAGATTGATGAGGTTAGGGACTTAGGGGTGTTGGTAGATAGGGAGATGAAGTTCAGAGGACACATTGCTAAGGTGTCCAAGATTGCACATAGGATTACTTGGTTGTTGAGGAACACACTGACATCCAGAGATAAAGAGGTTATTATTCCCCTTTATAAAGCGTTGATACTTCCACATTTGGATTACTGTGCTCAGGTCTGGTCACCTGGATTCCTTGGAGATGAGGAGGCTGTGGAGAAGGTTCAGAGAAGAGTGACTAAGTTGGTGAGTGATGTAAAAAATGCTCCCTACATTGATAGATTGAGAGCTTGTAGACTGCAGAGATTGGTTGATAGGCGAAGAAGAGGGGATATGATAAAAACATTTAAATTACTGAAAGGTTTTTATAGGATTGATGCAGGGGAAATGTTTCAGCTGTGTGATAGTGATGGAAGAACAAGAGGTCATCTCTGGAAATTAAAGAAGAGTGTGGTTAACAAGGGTGTCAGAACAAGGTTTTTTGCCTGGAGGGTGGTGAATGAGTGGAATTCATTGCATGACTTAGTTGTGAGCTCTTCGTCTGTGAATGAATTCAAGAAGAGATATGACAGATATTGTTTTGCTAGTTTGGGTCTCCCGCGATGAGTCTACTGACTTCATGGAGTTACCCGTAATAATAATAATAATAATATTTTCTTGGGAATGAGAATGCAGTTGAGAAATTGGTATTGAAGCATAGGTGATGGTTTAAAGTCAATATTGAAATTAATGTAAGGTTTAATGTAAAGAAAACAACATGAAGAAATAATTAAGAACAGGCTTAATAGCTCTGATGTTTCGCCTCTGCCACAAAGACAACTTCTTGGATACAATACACAAATTGTAATAATACAAGCAATAAACACACAATGATGGAAGATGTTAGAATAGAAGTCTATACCCTCTTTGAGTGCTGGTAGCTAGCCTTGGTTTTTGGGCAGAAGGTCTAAGAATTAATGTATAATAAATCTTTAATTAAATAAATAATACATAAATATTTATTGATTTATAAATAAATAAATGCATATTTATTTAAATAAATGTGGATGTGTTAAACTCTTCAAGATTTGGGAAACATGAATTACCTTATTTAAAATAATAAACAAAATACAGGACCACCTCAACCTCACTTAACGAGATTAAATAATCCATTGATTAATTTTCCCTGAGCGAAATCATGTTAAACGAATACAATAAACAATAGGAATAATTATAATTCATCCATTAGTTAACATAAATTCGGGGAAAAAAAATTACAGTATAAGCTACTTTAGAGGATAAAATCATCAAAGTTAATAAAAATAAATTGCTTAAATTTTTATTTAATATCTAAACATTTGATCAAGCTACTTTTTTTACAAAAAAAATTAAGTAAAGATGTTTGAATCGTGCTCGATGTTTTCATCTTGTCGTGCAATTTGCGATAGCTGGCGATTGCTTTATCAAGATTTCAGACTTTGAAGCTTGGTTCCATATCAGGATCAGCATCAAACAAAATTTCTTTAGCATGCTCAATGACCAAGTCCAACACTCTCACACCATGTCTCCCTTCAGTTATGTGCTGTTTCAAGTAATTATCTCTTAGAAGGTATATGAATTCCATTTCATTGTATGAAAGTACAGTCTGGCTTTTTGACTCATATTGTGCACCAGTTGTGCTTTGGTTGGATACAAGTGTCCTTCAGTGGGGTTATTGTTTGAAACTCTGTTTTATATATTGTGTTTTCGCTGCTGTTTGTTTCGCTACTTCAGCATCTAAAGATGGCGTCCAACAAGAGATGTATGTCAGTGGCTCAGAGGACGTCTATACAAAAGTCTGGCTCTGCCTTGGATTTTTCGCAATGGATGCATTGTGGAAACTGCTATATGTATGCACTGAAAAATGTGAAGGATCTGCGGACTATTTGTCTAAATGAGAAGAATGAAAACATCGACGTATGTGAGAAGTGCTGGGATAGACTGGAGCAATTAGGAATGAAAGCAGACGTCAGGAACATTGCAGAAGAACTTCAGCAGGAGTTTGTGAAAATGAAAAGTGACCTTCTTCTTCTGCAAGAGGAATTGGAAGTGCTCAGTAAGGAGGTTCTGGAAATTAAAACTGAGTATTAATCGAGTGGCAAAGGTTTAAGAACATTGTTAGATATCGTGAAGAAGAAAAGTGTCAAACGGAGGATAGTGTGTGTGCTGCCTTGTTTTGACAATTATAGATTAAGTAGACAAACAATGATAATGAATGATATGATTGCAAGAATGTGCAAAAACGAGGTCTGGAATTTGTTGATGTCTGGAGTGTGTTTGTATGGCAAAATGATGGCAAAAGACTGCTGTATGCAAGAGATGGGTTGCATCTGAATAGACGTTCATAAGCGATTGAAGAAGTTACTGTTTTCTGAAGAAGTTGAAGAAATTGGGCAGGGAAACTAAAATTGAAAGGTTGAGTGTAAGAGGGAGAAACCTATGCAGTGATTGTATATTTGTTGATCCTTATTCACGGAATAAATTGCAGAATAGAGTAGATAAAAATCGGCATGGAACTACTGAAATTAGTGACATCTATATCAGTCCTAAAGCTGGTACAAGAACTAAAGGAAATCCAATTTTTGTATACTAATGCAAGAAGCATTCGACATAAGAGGGAAGAATTTTAAGCATCAGTCAGTGCAATCTCACCAAAAGTTGTAGGCATTGGTGAAATTTGGCTGCAGCAGAAGATGTGGTCACTGGAATTGAATGTGATGGGTACAGTATTTTCAGGGAGCATAGAGCAGATAGAATGGAGGTGAGGAGTACTGTTGATGATAGTTGATGAGTTGCAGCCAAAGAAAGTAGTATATCAAGAGGATAGACATTTGTATGATAGTTCATTTGAAGCAGTCTGGTATGATATAGTGACCAATGCGAACAAATATACAATTGGTTGCTACTATAGGCAAGGGGATGATATTGAATTCATGCATCAGAAAATTAGTGCAATGAGTGCAGGATTAGTTATAATTATGGGTTTTTTTAATTATGATGATATCAACTGAAAGGAGGAAATATCACATGACAAAAACAAAATGGAATTCATACACCTTCTAAGAGATAATTACTTGAAACAGCACATAACTGAAGGAACATGTGGTGTGAGGGTGTTGGACTTGGTCATTGGCACAGAGGACATATGCATAAGTAAGGTGTCCTCGTTATCTCCAACTGTTGAGAGCGATCATGTGGTATTGACTTGAGAGTTTGCAAAATTTGTGGACTTCTCTCCTAAGAAAGGATATATATGGAACTACAGGCTAGGCAATTATAAGAAGCATCAGAGTGAGTGTGCAGCGTCCGATGGCAGAACATATTGCAGGGGAAAGATGTTAGCAGTGCATGGGATAAAAAAAGTGGGTATCTGAGGAAGCCAATATCAGAATGTATTCCCAAGGTCAAGGAGACAAACAAGGTAGGCATTAGATGGATGAGTAGTAGTATCAAGCTTGATCTGCAAAAAATGAAAATGATATGGAGAATATACAAGGAGAAAGGTGATCAGTACATCCACAAGCAGTACAAGGCTCAAGCTAGGAAGATTACCTAGTAAGAAAGGTTTATGAGAAGAACTTAGCCAAAGGAATCAAGGGTAATCCCAAGAGTTCTTCTGCTATGTGGTAAGTAAAAGGAACAATGACTTTGGAAGGATAACTTTAGTGGGTGCTGAAGATAGGATACCCCATGGAATACTGTTGCGCAAATTGGAGCAGTACAAGGCTCAAGCTAGGAAGGTTATCAGCATAGTAAAAAAAACTAAATCAAATCATGAGAAGAACTTAGCCAAGGAAATCAAGGGTAATCCAAGAGTTCTTCTGCTATGTGGCAAGTAAAAGGAACAATGACTACAGAAGGATAACTTTAGTGGGTGCTGATGGTATTGAGGTGACCAATTCAGATGTAATAGTGGAGTTACTGAGTATCTCTTTTCAAAAGTCTATCACCCAAGTAAGGCTATCTCTGTACCTGTAGTAATGGTTGATGTCAGATTGAATTTAAAAAATCAGAGGTTCTTAGTATATTGCGAAATTTAAATGCAAAGACTGCTGTAGTTTTAAATGGAATATCAGCTCAGGTGTTGCGTGAATGTGCAAAGGAATTGTGAATGCCTCTTATTTGGTTATTTAACTTAAGTTTGAACTCTGGTATGGTCACTAGGGAGTGGAAGGAAGGCAAAGCAGTTCCTTTGCATAAAGGCGGCTCTAAAATTGCTCTAGTTAATTACAGACCAATCATAATCTCTGGAGTGGTGGTAAAAGTATTGGAAAAGTTGGTTAAAAACATAATTCAAGAATGGGTGGATCAGGATATTCTATAGGGGACAACATGCATTTGTTAAAGGTTGATCCTGCTTTAGCAATTTATTAACTTTTTATAATAGAATGACATCTGAATTGGACAAAGGAAACGGCTACCAGTGGTACTTCTGGATTTTGCTAAGGATTTTGACAGGATACCCCTATGGAATACTGTTGCGTAAATGTGAGCAGATGGGGATGGATATTCAACTGGTGATATGGATAAGAGAATGGCTCAGGGAGAGATACCAGAAAGTGATGTATGGAGGAGCAGAGTCCAGGATGAGGCAGGTGACCAGTGGTGTGTGTCAGGGCTCTGTGCTTGAGCCGCTTTTGTTTAATTTGTACATAATTTGTACTGGCGCTAGTGGGTCAAGCGATACGGATGCGTTTTGAAGAGCTCCTGATTCAGATAAGTTTTACCAGGAATAATTAAGTATATATGCGTAATTGTTTAAGTAAGAGCGGCTGTAAACGTTGTACACTACCGATATTATTAGTGTGGGGTTTTTTTTTCCTTGCTTAAACTAAATACGAAAACGTTAATATTAGACCTAGTAACCTGCAGAGAAAAAAAAAAAAAAAAAAAAAAAATGGCGGCGGCATTGTCATTAAATGATTTTAATTTGGATTTCAGTCGGTTCGTTAAGTGTGAGGTCTGTTATATGTATTCCTTCGATTACATAAATGATTTGTGGATGTTTAGTGCGGATGGAAGAAGGGTGTGTGCGAAATGTGACCTGAACGAGGAATTGATGAATGCGAATATGAAGTTGATGACAGAAAGTGCTAGTAGCGATTGTGTCGCGAGTGCACGTTTGAAAGACGATGGTGAGAAAGACAGGCGAAAAAATGTTAAAAAATCAGGAAAAAAGAAAAAGAGCGATTTGACAACCGTAACGGATGTTAAAAGGGACGAGAGTGAGGCGGAAAGAAACGAAATTGTGAGAACGAATGAAAGTAGAAATGGCGTGATGCAGAAATCGCAAGTAAAAAAAATCGAAAGAATGAATGATAGCGAAAAAAGAATGACTGATGGCGAAAGTTGGACGCATGTTGGAACGAAAGTACTGAACCACAGAAAGATGAATGACAGTAGAAGTGAGAAGAATGATAGCGAAAGTTGGACGCATGTTAGTCCGAAAGTACGGAAACAAAGAAAGATATGTGAGAGTGAAAGTGACAAGAATGATAGTGAAAGTTGGACGTATGTTGGACCGAAAGTATGGAAACAAAGAAGGATGAATGAGAGGGAAAGTGAGAAGAGGGGGTCGAGAGTTAGAAAGTTAGAAAGATTTAATGATAGAATGAATGTGTCACGAGGTTCGGAAGGTGAATTGGATTGGATGAAGCAAGAAATGAAATGGATGCGGAATGAAATTAAGAGAATTCAGGTCAAAACTATTAAAATAAATCATGATGGCATGAAAGAGTTAACAAAAGATGAGCGAGTGGCATTGTATGGTGACTCCATTATTAAAGGTGTGCTAGAGGATAAAATGCACAAGGTATGTTTTCCAGGCGGTAAAATGAGTAGAGTGATTGAGGCATTGAATATGAGGCGGGAACGAGCAAAAGAATTAATTGTATTAATTGGTACAAATGATTTGAGAGAGAACAAAGTGCATGTCAAAATGAATGTCAGGAGACTGCTTGGAAAGATAAAAGAGAATAGTGTGAGAGGAAGGGTGGTCAGTGTGTTGCCTAAGTATGATTGTGGTGAAATGAGGCGGAGAGCAAGGATTATGAATGATATTCTGGCTGAAATGTGTGAGGAGATGGGAGTACAGTTTGTTAATGTGTGGAATGAGTTTGAGGGACGAAGTGAGCTATATGGGAGCGCTGGACTGCATTTGAGTGGTTATGGTGTGAGTCGCTTGGAGAGACTGCTGCTGGAAAGTGGAGAAGTGAGTAGAGTGAGAGAGAATGAATCAGATCAAGAGGGGAGTGATGTGGAAGAACAGGAGAGTAAGACAGGAGAGATTGAAGGAGTGGAAATGAATGTGGAAGTGAGTGGTATGAGTATAGAAAATGAGAGAATGGGTGTGCAAGAGGAGCAGGGAAACGGGGAGGCTCAGGGTGGACAGGGATACACAGCGTGAGAAAGGTGAAAGCTCCAAGAGGAGGTGAGAGCATGTGTAGGCAGGAAAGTAATGGGATGATCAGGGATCAAAAGGAAACAGATGGAATTGCAAAGGGTTCTAAAATGAAGAAGCAGAAAGGGAAATGGCCCCAGTCCAGCATGGAGACATCACATCGAGTGAGTGGTATCAGTGGAACTAGCTGTAGATCCAGAAATGAGTTGTGTTTGTATACCAATGCTAGAAGTATAAGAAACAAGGCAGATGAAATGGTTGCACTAATTGCGTCTGTGCACCCAGAGATTGTCGGAATAAGTGAGACATTGTTAGATGAGGATGACATCCTGACAGGAATAGAGATGGAAAGGTATGATGTGTTTCGTGAGGATAGAAGGGGTAAAAATGGAGGGGGAGTGCTATTGATGATAGAGAAAGAGTTATGTCCATACAAGGTAGAGATGCAAGAGGGAAATGGGGCCAGTGGTTTTGAGGCAGTATGGTGTGAGATAGAGGTGAATAGAATCAAGTACTTGGTGGGATGTTGTTATAGACCTGGTAATGTGGATGGTGGTGATAGTGAAATGTATAGTCAAATAAGCCAAGCAAATAAGAAAAGGGTGATCATTATGGGCGATTTTAATTATGGCAATATAGACTGGAATGAAGAGATAGCAACTGGAATTAAAGAAAATGAGTTTCTTGAGTTTTTGAGGGATAACTTCCTCAGACAGTATGTAAGAGAGGGCACAAGAGGATTAAGGGTCTTGGATTTGGTCATCTCATCGGAGGATGTAATTATCAATGAGGTATCAAATCATCCACCAATTGGTGAAAGTGACCATGAGGTGATTACTTGGGTGGTTGCCAGCAGTGCAAGGACCCCTGTGAAAAAAGGGCATATGTGGAACTACAAGGGGGGTGATTATGAAGAGCTCAGGAGACAGCTTGCAGGTGTAGCATGGAATGAGGAATTAGCTGGAAAAGAGATCAATGCAGCTTGAGGGATTTTCAAAAAATATTTAGTGGATGCAATGTCTAAATGTATACCACGGGTGAGAAGGTTAAATAAGGTAGGTGTGAGATGGATGAATAAAGAGATTAAGCATGCAATACAGAGAAAAAGGGCATTGTGGAAGCAGCATAAGAGAAGTTTAAGTAACCAATTTCATGAGGTCTACAAAGACCAGGCAAGGAGGGTGACTTGGTTGGTGAGAGTAGCTAAAGAGAGGTATGAACAGCAGTTAGCTAATGAAGCTAAAAAGAATCCTAGGGAGTTCTTTCGATATGTAGCCAGCAAAAGAAAGAATGATTATGGAAGGATAACATTGATTGGAGGAAATGGTATAAAGACAGCTGTTGCAGAATGTGTGGTGGAGATACTTAATGAGCAGTTCATAAAGATCTTTCAATCTTGTGAATGTGACTTCATGGAGAGATTAAGAGCAGTTGATGATGGGGAGGAGAGACTGACTGTAAGTGAGGCAGAGGTGTTTGGGGAGTTGAATAAACTAGATGTAAATAAGGCTGTGGGACTTGATAATATATCACTGCGTATTCTGAAGGAATGTGCCAGAGAGTTGACACCTACCTTGACATATTTTTTTAATACGAATCTTGCACTTGGTCAAGTCCCTAAAGAGTGGAAGGAGGGCAAGATTGTGCCACTTCATAAAGGAGGTGATCGAACTCAAACATCAAACTATAGGCCTATCTGTGTGTCAGGTGTTGTGGTTAAGTTGTTGGAGAAGCTTGTGAGAACTAGGATCCAGAGTTGGGTTGACAACAATGGTATAATCTTTGATGGACAGCATGGATTTGCTAAAGGGAGGTCATGTTTTAGTAATCTACTTACTTATTACAATAAAGTGACTGCTTCCTTGGACAGAGGAGAAGGATACACAGTAATATACTTGGATTTCGCAAAAGCTTTTGATAGAGTACCTCATGATAAGTTGAGTCAAACTAGAGCAGATGGGGTTGGATATTAGATTAGTGCATTGGATTGGAGACTGGCTATCTGATAGGTATCAACAAGTTGTGTATGGGAGTGCAATATCCAGGAAAAGGAAAGTCACTAGTGGAGTGCCTCAGGGATCTGTTTTAGGGCCATTACTATTTAACTTGTATATTAATGATATTGGCGAAGATTTGGATGGAGATATTCAGTTGTTTGCAGATGATGCAAAGTTGGGACGAACCATAAAGAGTAGTGAAGATGTTGTGGCCTTGCAAGAAGACTTGAATAAATTGAGTGATTGGGCAAGCAAATGGGGATGTGAGTTCAATGTTGCAAAATGTAAGGATTTGAAATTTGGAAAACAAAGATGGGATGCAGAATTTATGCTTGGTGAGAATATATTGTTTGAAGTAGAGGAAATAAGAGATCTGGGAGTGATAGTGGACAAGGATCTAAAATTTATGGGACACATCGCCAAAATTGTGAAGACAACACAAAGACTTCTGGGAATGATGAGGAGGACCCTGACGTGTAGAAGTAGGGAGATTCTTGTTCCATTGTATAAGGCTTTGATTAGGCCACATAAGTACTATTGTGCCCAGATTTGGTCACCTGGTTTTCAGAAGGATGAAGAGATGTTGGAAAGGGTCCAAAGGCGACTGACTAAGGTAGTTTCTGACCTCTGGAATGTCGAGTATGAGGAAAGATTGAAAAGATGTAATTTGCATAGTGTAGTGGAGAGAAGGAAGAGGGGAGATATGATAGAGACCTACAAGTTGGTAAGGGGTTGTTATAGGATCAATGGTGGAGAAGTTCTACAGAGAATAGTGGGAGATTAGGGGAGAACCAGAGGTCATCCCTGGAAACTGTATAAAGAGGGTGTGAGTAGGGGAGTGAGAGGCAGGTTTTTTTCGTGCAGTGTTGTGAATGATTGGAATGCCTTGCCTGAGAGTGTGGTGTCTGCAGGGAGTTTGAATGTGTTTAAGACCCGGTATGATGAGATGTGTGTGAGATAAAAGGACCTCCTAGATGAGTCTTTGACTCCATGAAGTCTTGTTTAATAATAATAATAATAATAATAATAATAATAATAATAAATGACATAGGAAATGGCTTAAAGGGAGATTTTCAGTTGTTTGCTGATGATGCAAAGTTGGGTAGTGCAATAAAAAATAAAACTAATGTTGAGAATTTGCAGGATGATTTAAATAAGCTGGCAAAATGGTCAAAAGGCAATGGATGTCAGTTTAATGTGGAAAAATGTAAAGTTATGCATTTTAAGATTAAAAGATTACCAGCTGTGTACTACATTGATGGAACGGTACTCCAAGAGATTGATGAGGCTAGGGACTTAGGAGTGTTGTTGGATAGGGAGTTCAGGGGACACATTGCTAAGGTGTCCAAGATTGCACATAGGATTACTTGGTTATTGAGGAACACACTAACATCCAGAGATAAAAAGGTTATTATTTCCTTTTATAAGGTGTTGATACTTCCACATTTGGATTACTGTGCTCAGGTCTGGTCACCTAGATTTCTTGGAGATGAGGAGGCTGTGGAGAGGGTTCAGAGGAGAGTGACTAAGTTGGTGAGTGATGTAAAAAATGCTCCCTACATTGATAGATTGAGAGCTTGTGGATTGCAGAGGTTGGTTGATAGGCAGTGAAGAGTATGATAGAAACGTTTAAATTACTAAAAGGTTTTTATAAGATTCATGTAGGGGAAATGTGTCAGCTGTGTGATACTGATGGAAGAACAAGAGGTCATTTCTGTAAATTAAGAAAATGTGTCGTTAACAAGGGTTTAGGAACGAGGTTTTTTGCCTGGAGGGTGGTTAATGTGTGAAATGCATTGCCTGACCCAGTTGTGAGTTCTTCGTCTGTAAATGAATTCAAGAAGAGATATGATAGATATTCTTTTGATAGTTTGGGTCTTCTGCATTGAGTCTACTGACTCCATGGAGATACCAGTAATAATAATAATAATAAACTAACACATGCTTGAGTTTAAGGTCATCTTCTGCATTGCCTCCTAATAAAAGCATAAGACAATCTTTAGATACTCTGTATCATGGTTGAGATGCTTCAGTTTTAGCTAGGAAAGCTTATGTCAACATATACTTCCAAAAGAGATCAATTTTCTCAACGTTGAATATTTCCTGATCGTCATAATCATCCTCCTGAATTATCCTTTGCAATTCTTCAGGAAACTTAAAATGATCAAACCATCTTAAATTCACAGTAAAGATTTCATATTCCTCTTAAAAATTGGTCTCTTTCATTGAGGTAAAAATATTGAGAGCTTTTCCCTGAATATTCCCTATACTAAGAATTGTTCTTTTTTTGGTTATAATCCTCAATCCAGAGTAATAGAAGGCATTCCAATTTGATCATTAAATGGCTTCTCTTTCTGGTAATCTGCTTGCAGTAACAACTTTTTCTTGTTCTTTGTATTCTTTGCTCATATTTAATATAGTCCAAATTGTAGACTCTCTCTATCCTAGGTATCGTGCAATCATTGTATTACTAGCACCACTTTCATATCTCTTAATGATTTCCAGCTTTTCTGCTTGCTGCACACTGGCAACAAAAAATTTCGTGCAATGTAAAGTTTCGCATAACATAAAAAATTCGTGTTAACTGATTAATCACTCACTTAAAGTGGGAATTAGTATCATTTCACTCAATTGTGCTAACTGATTATTGCACATATTGAATTCATGTTTAGCAAGGTTGTCCTGTATTTATAAATAAATATTTAAATACATATGTCTGTGTTAAACTCACTACCCCAAAGATTTGATTAACATTAATTCTTAGACCTTTTGCCCAAAAGCCAAAGCTGGCAGTCAGCACTCATAGAGGGCATTCCTCTTAGGACTGTGGACTCTGAGTCGACCACCTTCCACTTATTGTATCCTAGAAGATGTCCTGTGAGAGAATCGAAATATCAGAAGTATTATACCTCTGTTTATTATTTCTTTGTGCTGTTTTCTCTCCATTAAACTTAATTATGAATGGATGAGAGGATCAAGAAGTGAATGACCAGGATGGTGAGTAGTCTGTGATATGCTTCCTCAAGGATTGAGGGTCTGTGATTTGAAGAAGTTGGCTGATAGGCAGAAAAGAGGGAATATGATTGATACACATAAGTTGCTACAAGGGTTTATAGGATTGATGCATAGAAATATGTTTATTACATGACTTGGAGGAGAGAATATGAGAATCAGTAGGGATGGTCAGACTACAAGTCAGGCAGGAGAGGAATTGGTTTCGAGTATGTTGAGAGTATCTCACAATGCCGGCCAGGAGGTCAACCATTCGGGCATCGACTGGTGCTACTAGGTGAATGCCTCGAAAGTCAAGTACCATTGATGACATAGACTTTTCAAAACTGATTCAATGTCCTGAGTGTGATATGTATGCATGGCAGAATGTAAGAGATGTTTTTGTGGAGAGGGAGAGAATGAACGAAAGATGAGAGAAAGTATGGATTTGTCGTAAGTGCGATATATTGGTGGATTATGATACACAGAATGCGAAATTGATTGAAAAGATTGATAGTGTACGTGAAAGAAACAGAAATAAAACGAAAGATAGAGAGGCTAACATAGTGAAGAAATGCAAGGATGTAGAAGTGAAAGTTACGGAAAAAGTTGCAAAAAACGGAAAGAAAATGAAAGCAAGAGAAACCAAGGGAGTAAAAGAATGCAAAGATGTAGAAGCGAAAGTTACGGAAGAAGTTGCGAAAAACGGAAGTGAAACGAAAGTTGGAGAAATTGAAGGAGTGAAAGAATACAAAGATGTACAAGCGAAAATCAGTGATAAGGGGATGAAGGAAAGTATGAATGAGGAAAAGGAAGTAAAGTGCAGCCAAACAAGAGGTAGTGAGTGAAATTGTCAGAATGCAGGATTTAATGAAACAAATATTGCAAATAAAAAATTACATGAAGAATATATGGAGTGATGTTAGGCATATAGTGGAAATTAATGAAAGTGTGCAAGAAAACAGAATGAAACAACAAAGAGTAAAAGAAGTGACGAGTGCTTCCAGGATAGCAGTATATAGAGACACCATAATTAGGGGATTAGTTACTGATTACTGACAGAGTTCATAAGGTCTGCTATCCAGGTGGGAGAATGAGTGCGATAATTAAGGCGTTGGACATGAGGAAGGAACGAGCGAGAGAGTTAATTGTGATTGTAGAGACAAATGATCTAACTGGACATAAGGAGGAGGTGAGGACAAATATCAGGAGACTATTGAGAAGAGTGAAAGATAACAGTGTAGTAGGAAGGTTGTCAGTGTGTTACCCAGGCATCATGATGATGAGTTGCAACGGAGAGTCAAAATCATGAATGATATGTTGGTGGAGCATAGAGAGTGGAGTTTGTGGATGTATGGCATGTGTTTGAGGGAAAATGAAATTATACAGGCATGATGGGTTGCATTTAAATGGCTTTGGAGTGAGTGTGGAAAAAATGTTGTTGCATAATAGTATAGTGTGTGGAAGTACAGTGTGTGATGCATGCCAGAGATCAGAAGGAACAGATGAAGAGAAAAATCAGAAAAGTGGTACTGAAGAGACAGCAGTGCTTGGCAGTGGAAACAGTAGTGGGGTGAGGGAGGAAGAGAGAATGGGAATACAAGAGAAATAGGGAAACAGAGAGAGCTCTGGTGGACAGGGAGACATGGCATATTGAGAGTGAATGTTGAAAATGGCAGTGAATGTGTGTATGAAGATGGAGTATATTGCAATGTGGGTGGAGAATTGGAGACTAAGGAGGTATATGTGGTAAGTGGTGATAAAGGTGATTTAGCAGTTGTAGTGGGGAAATCACAACCAACATATGGCTTGGATAGGACTGGCTATAGACTTAGAAATGAACTGTTGTGTTTATTTACAAATGTCAGAAGTATCAGAAATAAAAGGGATGAAATGGTTTCAGTGATTGAGTTTATTTCCCCCCAAATCATTGGAATAAGTGAAACATGGTTGAATGAAGATGATATTGTAACGGGAATAGAAATGGAAGGGAACAGTATTTTTCGTGATGATAGAAAGGGCAGGAAGGGAGGAGGGGGTAGTTGAAGATATCAGGGGAATTAAGTCCACGTAAGGTAGACATGAAAGAGGAACTTAGTGGCAATGGTTATGAAGCAGCGTGGTGTAACGTGGAGGTTGAGAGGAAGACATATTAAGTTGGACGTTGTTATAGGCCTGGGAATGTGGAAGATGGTGATGAAGAAATGTATAAACACCTTGGATTAGCAAACAAAGGAAGGGTAATTATTATGGGTGATTTTAATTATGGCGGTATAGATTGGAATGAAGAGACAGCATTTGGGAATAAGGAAAGTGAATTTCTCGAGTTCTTGAGCGATGACTATCTCAGGCAGCATGTAATGAAAGGCAAGCGAGGAACAAGAGTTCTAGATTGCATCATTTCATCAGAGGATGTAATTGTTAGAGGGGTTTCACATTTTCCTCCATTTGGTGAAAGTGATCATGAAGTAATCTCCTGTGTTGTGGCTAGTCATATGCAGGTGTTTGTGAGGAAAGGATATATGTGGAATTGACACCAACCGACTGAAGAAATCCACTGAAACAGTAGAAAGACTCGATTTTCTGTACTCCAGTAGAAAAGCGTGGAGCCTTCTAAGAAAACTAGGTAGTGGCACCCTGACTATCCGGGAACAATTGGCTATTTCTCCTAACAAATATGCATCACATATTGTCAACACGTCAAGATATACCACCAAGGACAAACAACACACTCTTCAAATAAAACAAGAATTTACATATTTGAAAAATAACAGACCATCAGACCCTCTATACTCACTGCCCTTCACTCTTGTAGATATTAACACTACTCTAATGGATATGAAACCCGGCAAGGCTCCAGGTTTCAATGGAATTCATCCTGATTTCCTGTTGAAGACAGGCCAAAAAGCTCGACAGTGGTTGGTTTGCTTTTTCTCTGACATCCTCCAGACTGGTAGACTTCCAAAAGAGTTTAAGAGGCTAAAAATTATCCCTATCTTAAAACCAAAAAAAAACCAACAACAAACCAGAAAACTTCCGAACAATTGCCCTGCTTAGCACCTGCTATAAGCTCCTAGAAAGGTTCATCCTTAATAGAATTGTCCCTAAGATAATAGAACAAGTCCCAGTGGAACAGGCCAGATTCAGACATAAACGAAGCTGCTGTGATCAGGTTCTGTCACTCACCACACATATAGAGGCAGGCTACCAACAATGCTGGAAAACAGCTGTAGCTTTTGTAGATCTTACTGCAGCTTATGACACAGTCTGGAGGCATGGCGCAGTCTGCAAGTTGCTCCGTGCAGTCCCATGCAAAACAATAGCAAAACTAATTGATAACATGCTCAGCAACCACCTATTCCAAGTGTGTGTGGATGAGAACAAAAGCAAACAAAGAACACTAGATAATGGATTACTACAAGGCTCAGTTCTGGTTTCCCTCCTTTTTATCTTATACACTGCAGATATGCCTCATACAGACTCTAAGAAGTTTTGCTATGCTGATGACATTGCTCTAGCCACCAGACACATCAATTTTACTACAATGGAAGATACACTAACAAACAACCTTGCAGTCCTAGATGAATACTTCAGCAAATGGAGATTACACCTGAATCCTAGCAAAACACAAGTTTCATGCTTCCACCTGAACAATAACTAGGCTAACAAAGAACTCATGGTCTACTTCAGCCACAAACTGCTACACTACAACAGATTCCTGAAATATTTGGGCATCATTCTAGATAGAACACTATCTTTTAAACCACATCTCATTAACACAGCATCCAAGCTAAAAACAAGAAACAATATACTGCAAAAACTATGTGGAACAACTTGGAGTGCCTCAGCAACAACACTTCGCTGCACTGCTCTTGGCCTCGTTTACTCTACAGCTGAATACTGCTCACCTCTATGGCTAAACAGCGCCCATCACCCTCAACCTACTGGCTCCCAGTGCTAAGCAACATCCTGCCTCCACACATCCGCAGATCCAACTTTCTTCTACACAAATACAGCAAAATCATGGAAATCCAAAATCTTGCAATCCATGAAGACATCCCACCCCTAGAAATAAACAGGCTAAAGTCAAGGCACCCTCCAATCTTAACAGCAAAAAATCTTGCAGAGACAAGCTTCAACATGAAGTAGAAGTGGAAAGAGTCCTGGTGTAACACTTCAATAGGGATCTTCCATGAATTAGTGGACCCAACACAGATACCTTCGGGTTTTGACCTACATCGGAAAACTTGGTCTGCCCTTAACCGAATCTGCACCAACCATGGCAGATGTGCAGACCACCTTTACAAATGGGGCATGATTGCCTCATCCAGGTGCGACTGTGGATCACCCCGCCAGACAATTAATCATATTATAGCAGAATGTGTCCTATGTGCATACAGTGGAAACCTGTCAGACTTCATCCATGCTACACCAAGTGCAGTCTGACTGGATAATCAACCTAGACATTCAGCTGTAGCCTATTCTTGATTCTTGAGTGTCTCTTTTATGACTGTATTATCTCTTCTTATTGTACATATGTCTATTACTATGTCCATATGTATTGAAGATTAATGTAATGTAACTTTTCATGTGTGAGCCATATGCTAAATAAATAAATAAATAAATATGTGGAATTATATTGATTTTTACAAGCTTAGTAGACAACTTTGAGCTAGAACATGGAACGAGGAGTTGAGCGGTAAGGAAACAAATGCTGCATAGGTACTTACAAAGAAATACATAACAGCATCAATGTTCGAATGTATCACAAAGGTCAAAAGGCTGAATAAGGTTGGTGTAAAATAATGGATGAATGTGGAGCTTAAGCATGAAATCTGGAAAAAGAAAGTCCTTTAGAGGAAGTACAAGTGAATAATGGTAATCAGCCACATGAAGAATATAAAGAACAAGCCAGGAGAGTGACTCAGTTAGTAAGGAAAACAAAAGTCGAGTATGAAAATATCTAAAAAAGCTTTAGAGTTTTTTAGATATGCGGCAAGTAGAAAGAAGAATAATCATGGAAAGATGAAGTTAAGGGGATGATAGCGGTAGAATGGTAACTGCTGCAGAAGACATTGTTATTCAGTTATAAATTTATGAGTATGTTTCATCCTGATCAGGGTGAAATCATGAGGAACTTAAGCGTAGAGAACATAGGAGATGATAGCTTAATTGTGAGTAAGCAGGAGGTATTTGAGGAAATAAATAACCTTGATGTTAATAAGGTGATAGGATTTGATGAAATATCACCATGCATCTTAAGAGAATGTTCCAGGGAACTGGCAGTAGCATTGGCATGCCTGTTTAACAAGAGTTTTGCAACAGCACAGGTTACCAGGGAGTGGAAGTAGATAAAATTATTCTACTGCATAAAGGCAGACATAAGGCTGTAGTTTCAAATTATAGACTGGTCTGTATAACTGGAGTTGTGGTGAAGGTCCTGGAGAGATTGTTGAGAAGTAGGATACAGAAATGGGCAGTATTCTATGTGGTTATCAGCATAGGTTTGTTAAGGGGAGATCATGTTTCATTAGCTTACTTATGTTCTATAACAAGGTGACAAATACCTTGGACAGAGGATATGCATATACTGTGGTGTACATGGATTTTGCAAAGGCTTTTGATAGACTGTCAGATAACAAGATCTTAATTAAATTATAGGAGATGGGATTGGATAACAGACTTCTGTGTTGGTTCAGTGACTGGCTGTCAGATAGGTATCAGAAAGTTTTATATGGGGTTGCAGTATCTTGAAAGAGAAAGGTCACCAGTGGTGTGCCACAGGGGTCAGTTTTGGGCGATTGTTGTTCAATTTGTATGTTAATGATATTGGGTTTGGTTTAACTAGTGATGTCCAGCTGTTTGCAGATGATGCAAAACTGGGGAGAGCAATGCACAGTCAGGCTGATGTTAATGCCTTACAAGAGGACTTGAATAGATTGCATGAATGGGCAGGTAAGTGGAACTATCAGTTCAGTGTTGCCAAGTGTAAGGTTTTGAGATTTGGTAAGCAACGATGGGGTGCCAATTATACACTTTGTGGGGAAACTTTAACAGAAGTATAGAAGATGAGAAATCAAGGAGTGATGGTGGACAAAGATCTGGAATACAGCAGCTACATTGCACAAGTTGTGATAACATCACATCGAATAATGGCAAAGATGCAGAGAACCCTGACATGCAGAAATTAGAGAGGTTATGATTCCTTTGATTATTGGTGATGAGGATATGTTGGAAAGGGTACAGAGAAGATTCACAAAAGTAGTCAGTGGATTGGAGTATGAGGACAGATTGAGGGAATGTAAGTTGCAGAGCCTCATAAATAGGAGAAAGAGGGGAGGAATATGATTGATAAATATATACTTGTCAGAGGTTGTTATCAGGTAGACATGGAAGAGATTTTTTATAGAAGTGGAGAAGGAAGTATAACAAGAGGCCATTGCTGGAAACTGTATAAAGGAAGGTGTAGAGCAAAGGAGTGAGAAGCTGGGTCTTTGCATGGAGGGTGGTTGGTGAGTGGAATGCATTGCCTGAGTATGTTGTGGATGTGGACACATTGTATGCAATAATAATAATAAGTATGTACTTTCCATTCTTTCACAAGCACCTCTGTAGCACAGTTGGAAGAACAGCTGGACATTGTGCCCTTCAGTCAGAAAAAGGTGATGAGTTTAATTCTATTCATGACAAGAAAATCTTTATATCAGCTTTTTCAATTGAAGGTAAGTTAGCTGATCTCATACAAAGGTAGCAGGTTTTTTCCTCAGGATGAAAAGTCAGTTTTTCATATCACATACAGCCAAATTGGCCATGAGAACACAATTTACAGACAAAATTACTACTGTTGTTGGTGGTGAGTGGTAGATGGCATTTTGTATAGTTGAAGTATTAAGCAGTTGAAGACAGTGATGTGTGTGTGTGTGTGGTGGAATACAGTAGAGTGCCCTCCCACAATGAGACTTTGGCAGTGTCACATAATAATAGTAACAGTAATTATAACAATCTTTCAGTTTCAAAGCAACACAAGAACCCAACACTCAACATGAACAATTCTTATCATGGATTGAATTTGTAGAAGGTGAATGTCATTGGAAATTTAGTGGAAACCATTTTCTGAACACTGTTAATGCTGGTTTCATGCAAGCTTCTGGATCTTGCACTGTCACTTTTCTTTCATGACTTGTTTGCAGCATGTGCTACAGTCCTGAGATCCCTTTTTCATGAAATTTCAGTTTTCTGAGACAAATATGAACACTGGAATGAAATGCCAAAGAACAATGATACAGAATTTTTTTTATTTTTTGCTCAGCCCTTAAAAATGTCACCTGACAACCTGTCTACATTTAAAGCCATTAAGCCTTCCTCCTCCCTGTGCCAATTCAATTCAAAGTGACCTTAGTGATTTCCGATGGTCACCCATATGCGCTCATTTTACTAAAATGCTGTCATTTAACATCATTTTTTTTGTTGTTGTTGTTTTTGTTTCTTTTCTTCCTCATATACTCTTCCTTCAGGGATATATCAAGAATTTTAGCAATAGCAGACTATAGTTATAGGTTTTTTTTGATGTAAAGCTTGTAAACTTATTGTCAGAACAAACATATAGACACAATTGGCTCTCTATTACCACAGTTGTTCTGTTCTGTCTTTCATTTTAATTTTCTCTGTCATGCTCTTTATCTTGTTCTATGCAGAAGTTATGTATATGACACTGGCACTGGTCACACAAAAGAAGTTCCCAGATGTTGTTATAAATGTAAAAATACATCATTGCTGTTCCACATGTTTCATGGCTGTATCATAGATTCCAGGACAAATGCTATTCCTTTCCGAGTTACCCCCAAACCATCTGTTACCTACCACCACCATGCAAAGCATATGATGGCTGAAGAAAACAGTGTAATAATTAGTAAGAGGTAGTTATTTGACAGCTGGATTAGAAAGCTTAATTGTTTTATCTAGAAAATTCAAAATAGGTCACTGTCCATTTCCAAAAGGAGGAATGAACTTGCTGTTCTAATACTGCTCTGAGCCTTAGAGGAAATAGTTACAAAAAAAATGTTCCTGGATACTTCAAGGGGACTCGATTGTTTCGAAATAAGAGAGATACATTCTTATTCTTATGGGTTTGAAGTGGATGCATATTGAAGAGATAAAGGGCAAAATCACATTTGCACATACAAAACAACACCTAGTTGGCTGAGTGGTTAGCATATCCACTTTCCAACTAATAGGTTGCAGGTTGGTTCAAATCCCATCACGAGCATGGATATTTGTGACTGTCTTTAGGTGGGAGATGAATTTCATCACTTCAGGCCTAACTGAGACCACTGCCTCAGTTAGGCCTGAAGGAGCTTGAAAAAGATCAATGTTTTTGTCTCTGGAGCAGAGTTCCAGGATTATGCAAAAAAAAATGTCAGAGATTGAAGAAGTTATTGTTTTCTAAACAGGTTGAAAGTTATTGGGCGGCAGGGAAACTAATATTGAAAAGGTTGAGTGTAAGAGAGAGAAACTTTAGCCTGCACTGATTGTGTATTTATTGATCCTTATAGGCAAGAATAAATATGCAGAAGAGAGAGGGGATAAAAATCGGCATAGGACTACGGTAGTTAGTGACTTATATATCAGTTCTAAAGCCGGTACAAGATCTAGAGGGAATCTGCAATTTTTGTATACCAATGCTAGAAGCATTCGAAATAAGAGAGAAGAATTTTTGGCATTAGTCAGTGAAATCTCACCAAAAGTTGTAGGCATTAGTGAAACTTGGCTGTCAGCAGAAGATGTGGTCACTGGAATTGAATGTGATGGGGTTACAGTATTTTCAGGGAGGATAGAGAAGATAGAACAGGAGGAAGGAGTACTGTTGATGATAGCTGATGTGTTGCAGCCAAAGAAAGTAGTATATCATGATGATAGACATGTTGAATGAGAGTTCATTTGAGGCAGTCTGTTGCGAAAATAGTGACCAACGCAACCAAATATACAGTTGGATGCTGCTATAGGCCAGGGAGTACGGGTGGAGATATTGAATTCATGCATCAGCAACTTAGTGCAATGATGTGAAGGCTTAGTGATTATTATGGGGGATTTTAATTATGGTGATATCAATTGGAAGGAGGAAATATCACGTAGCAAAAAGGAAATGGAGTTCATACATCTTCTACAAGATAATTACTTGAAACAGCACGTAACTAAAGGGACACGTGGTGTGAGAGTGTTGGACCTGGTTATTGGTTCAGAGGTTATATGCATAAGTAAGGTGACCTCGTTACCTCCAGTTGGTGAAAGCGATCATGTGGTATTGACTTGGGAGGTTGCAAAATCTGTGGATTTTTCTATTAAGAAGGGGTATGTATGGAACTACAGGTTAGGCAATTATAACAAGCTTCGGAGTGAGCTTGCAGCCATCCCATGGCAGAACATATTGCAAGGGAAAGATGTTAGCAGTGCTTGGGATAAAATCAGCGGGTATCTGAGGAAAGCAATATCAGATTGTGTCCCCATGGTCAGGAGGTCAAACAAGGCAGGCATTAGATGGATGAGCAGTAGTATCAAGCTTGAACTGCAAAAAAAACGAAATGTTATGGAGAATTTATAAGGAGAAGGGCGATCAGGACACCCATGAGCAGTACAAGGCTCAGGCTAGGAAGGTTACCAGCATAGTAAGAAAAGCTAAATCAGATTATGAGAAGACCTTAGCCAAAGAGATCAAGGGTAATCCCAAAGAGTTCTTCCGCTATGTGGCAAGTAAGAGGAAGAATGACTTCGGAAGGATAACCTTAGTGGGTGCTGATGGTATTGAGGGTGACAAAATCAGATGTAATAGTCGAGTTATTGAGTGATCACTTCTCAAAAGTCTATCACCCAAGTGAGGATATCTCTATACCTATAGCAATACCTAATGTGAGAATTGAAGCTAAAGAATCAGAGGTATTAAATATATTGCGAAACTTAAATGCAAACACTGCGGTAGGCTTAGATGGAATATCAGCTCGGGTGTTGCGTGAATGTGCAAATGAATTGTCAACCCCTCTTACCTGGATATTTAATTTAAGTTTGAACTCTGGTATGGTCCCTAGGGAGTGGAAGTTAGGCAAAGTGGTTCCTTTGCATAAGGGTGGCTCTAAAACTGCAGTATTGAATTACAGACCAATCACCATCTCAGGAGTAGTGGTAAAAGTATTGGAAAAGTTGGTTAAAGACAAAATTCAAGAATGGGTGGATCAGGATATGATACTCTATAGAGGCCAACATGGTTTTGTTAAAGGTAGATCCTGCCTTAGCAATCTATTAACTATCCATAATAGAATAACATCAGAGTTGGACAAAGGAACTGGCTACACAGTGGTACTTCTGGATTTTGCTACTTTTGACAGGATACCCCATAGAACACTGTTACGCAAATTGGAGCAGATGGGAATGGATATTAAATTGGTGATATGGATAGGAGAATGGCTCAGGGAGAGATACCATAAGGTGGTGTATGGAGGAGCCGAGTCCAGAATGAGGCAGGTGACCAGTGGTGTGCCTCAGGGCTCTGTGCTTGGGCCAATGTTGTTTAATTTGTATATAAATGATGTAGGAAACGGCTTAATGGGAGATATTCAGTTGTTTGCTGATGATGCAAAGTTGTGTAGTGCAATAAAAAATCAAGCTGATGTTGAAAGTTTGCAGGAGGATTTAAATAAGCTGGTAAAATGGGCAAAAGAAAATGGATGTCAGTTTAATGTGGAAAAGTGTAAAGTCATGCATTTTGGGATTAAAAGATTACCAGCTGTGTACTACATAGATGGAAAGGTACTCCAAGAGATTGATGAGGCTAGGGACTTAGGGGTATTGGTAGATAGGGAGATGAAGTTCAGAGGACACATTGCTAAGGTGTCCAAGATTGCACATAGGATTACTTGGTTGTTGAGGAACACACTGACATCCAGAGATAAAGAGGTTATTATTCCCCTTTATAAAGCATTGATACTTCCACATTTGGATTACTGTGCTCAGGTCTGGTCACCTGGATTCATTGGAGATGAGGAGGCTGTGGAGAGGGTTCAGAGAAGAGTGACCAAGTTGGTGAGTGATATAAAAAATGCTCCCTACATTGATAGATTGAGAGCTTGTGGATTGCAGAGATTGGTTGATAGGCGAAGAAGAGGGGATATGATAGAAACATTCAAATAACTAAAAGGTTTTTATAGGATTGATGCAGGGGAAATGTTTCAGCTGTGTGATAGTGATGGAAGAACAAGGGGTCATCTCTGGAAATTAAAGAAGAGTGTGGTTAACAAAGGTGTCAGAACAAGGTTTTTTGCCTGGAGGGTGGTGAATGAGTGGAATTCATTGCATGACTTAGTTGTGAGCTCTTCGTCTGTGAATGAATTCAAGAAGAGATATGACAGATATTGTTTTGCTAGTTTGGGTCTCCCGCGATGAGTCTACTGACTCCATGGAGATACCCGTAATAATAATAATAATAAATTAAATTAAAATACCAAACATTAATTTTTAAAAAATAGACCAAAACTCTTAGCTCATCCATGGTAGTTGGTTTACAAATACCTTTTGTGAGTGGGAGCCACATTTAAAAAAATGTTATTCTTTCTCATGATACCTAATCATTATAACTCTTCTGTTGGTTGGTTGTTTATCAATATTACATTGTGATATGCAATTATTCTGGGAAATATACATCATGTCCTTGTTAACAAACTATCAAAGTGTTAATAATCATGTAAATGAGATCAAGTGTAGCAAATCATTGAGCATGAAAACAGGTTTATTATTGTGCTTTTTTTAAAAAAATTTGTTATGTTCGAATCTGTTTAACCACGCTATCGACCAAGACATCTATAGACGTCAAGGTTATCATGGATGCGAAGTGCATATTAAAATTGTAATACCATTGATATTAAATTGAAATATATGATGGATACGAAGTGCATAAGGATTTGTATTTTATGATAAAAAAATAAATAAAATAAATCTGTTTCATCTGAGTTTAACCTACATAATTTAATAAAAGCAGATTCTAAAATAATAGGTTATATAGTTGTGGCATTTTGTATATGTGTTTTATTACTAATAATAATTTTTTATTTATTTATTTTAATGTAGCAGTTATAGTAGGTGCGAAAATCAATCCATGGAAATATACTGAAAAGTTTTTAAAACCACTTATTTATGTTTCTATACACACTGAGAAAGAGATATTGAATCCCTTTTTGAATGGATTCACTCTACGTTCAGGATATCTTTACAGTATTGATCTGCAACAGGTGAGTGGATAAACATTCTGATAATGTACCAGTAATGATTATTTTGAATTAAACAAGTGTCTTACATGATTATATAATTTTTGCTACCTGAACAAATTTTGAGAATTTGTGATATTATACATTAGAAGCTGGATGTCTTTAGATGAAAGTGAATTTGGAAATAACTTAAGGTGAACAGTATGTCAGACTTGCAAATATAACCTATTCATCACTCAACTTTCAGCAAATCTTTTTCTGGTTTGCAAAAAGGTTTTGACTGATATCCTTTAACATTATTTCCAGGGGTGTAGTCGGGCCAGGTGACACCCTGGTACTTTTTTGAAACTATCAAAATTTTTAAATTCATTATAATAAATTATGAGAATTATAATAATGAGACTTATAATGCATTTCCAACTTTCGGTCAAAAAATAACAGCTTGTCGCTCTCGTCATTTTTGTTTCAGAAAACAAGGCAATCTCTTTGCCATATGGGCGTCACAACAACAACAACAACAACAATAATAATGATGATGATGATGCTGTAGTTCATGCTCTGGATTTTTGTTTCCAAAGGTATAGCCCTGGCACTATTTCTTTTAGGACTACACCCCTGATGATTATTTCTGGATATACATTCAAACATTGCCTCTGCCAGATAATTCTTGAGTAAGGCCCAAACAGCATTGATCACTTTCCATCAAATAGCTGCAAGTGGTTGCCTGAGTTTATCATAATCGCCAGATTTATAGTTTGACACTTATCCCTTTCTTACAGAAGCCTCTATACTGCTGTCCATTCCTCAATAATCTGTGTACTTGTGCTATGGAGGCAAGTGCCTACATAGCGCAATTGGAAGAACGATGGTACGTTGCGCCCTTTGATTGGAAAAGGCCTAAGTTTGATTCTCGGGAGGAAGCTTTATATGGACTTTTTTAATTGAAGTTGAGTTCATTGATCTCATATAGAGGTAGCAGGGTTTTTTCTCCCAGAAACTCAGGTTTTTCATCCTGCATACATGCAAATCAGCCTTTCAGAACACATGCAACTTACAGACAAAAAATGCTAGTTGTGGTAGTGGGCGGTAGATGGTGTTAATATAGATGATTAGTAGTAGAGACTCGGTGTAGTGGTGGAAATGGAGAGTTGTACAGTAGGTGTCCTCCAGCTATGAGACTTCGGACTCCTTGGAGGTGTCATGAATAATAATAATAATAATAATAATAATAATAATAATAATATAATCTTCGAATGAGATGATAAAATCCAAGTCCCTTGATTCTTGTGTATCCTAGAGGGTACAGTATGTAATAGATTACATACTGCCTAAGCCTAAGGTGGTTGTCTCTCAAAAACTAAAGGGGTACATTCTCTTCACCTCCAGATGGATCTCTTCATTCCCATAATTAGTCACATATAATGATTACTCTTTTCTTATTTTCAAGGTTAATTTGCTTTACATTTCCTTTTTACTGTTCTCCACTTTACCAGGTCTATATCAGTACCCAACTAAATATTTGATCAAATATCAATAACACACCTCCTCCCTTTCTACCCTGTCTGTCTTCATGAAAAATATTATATCCATCTCTGTTCCTGTCAGAATATCATACTCATCATTTATTTCAACAGTTTTGGGACAAATGAACTCATTCAGTGCAACAATTTTCTTTCCCTTATTTCTGGGAAATAAGGGAAAGAAAGTTTGACTTCTCCAGTGTGACCTCTCCATACCTTCCCCCAGACATTTCTTTCTACTATTACTGATCCTACACCTCTCCTCAGATCTCCAGACACTCTTCTCACGTCCCAGGCCATATCACTGTTTCATCTACTCACACATTTCCTTTTGCATCTACTCACACATTTCCTTTTGCATCTACCATTCACATTTCTCACACATTGTCTCCTTTTCAAACCTGACCTGCCTCATTTCTCTGTCAGTCTGTTTGTGTTCTCTTATTCCCTTCACTCATGTTTCATCTCTCCTTTCCACACTCTCTTATCTACTTTCCTTCTCTCCCACATCACCTCTTACTTTCTTAGTTCTATTCACATTAGTCCTCTCTCCCTTCCAGCTGACTCACACCAGAACCATTTAAACAGTCCATCTCTCTTATACAGTTCCATCCATTGCTAAAATTCATCCCATTCATTCAAAATATGCACTCATTTCTTCTTTCCCAGCTTCGCTATCATACCATTCATGATTTTTGCTTGCTGCCTCACCTCATCCCTGTCATACCAGGGCAACATGATGACTACCTTTCCTACCACACTGTCATCCTTGACTCTCCTCATCAAACTCCAGATATCCATTCTATATTATTATTATTATTATTATTATTAAACAGGCACCTCCATGAAGTCTGAAGACTCATCGCTGGAAACCCAATCTATCCACATAATCTATCATACCTCTCCTTGAGCCCATTAACAGAAAAAGCACTCACATCTAACTGGGGCAACCCATTCCACTCATTCACCACTCTCCAAGCAAAAATCTAGTCTCCTACTGACTATACCTTTATTCAACTTCCAGGAATGACCCCTTGTTCTGGTCACTCTAGCCAAATGCTGACAAATTTCCCCTTATCTATCCTGTAAAACTCTTTAAGCAACTTAAATGCTTCTACCATATCCCCTCTTTTTTTCTCTCATCAACCAACTTCTGCAATGCACACACCTTCAATCTAACTTCATAGGGCACATTCCATAGGCCAGTCACCATCTTGGTCACTCGCCTCTGAATCCTCTCCACTGCTTCCACACCGCTTCCAAGAAACTCAGGGGGACCAGACTTGAGCACATTAATCTAGATGTGGGCATATCAAGGCCTTATAAAGAGGAATTGCAACTTCCTTATCTCTACATGTTAATGTGTTCTTCAAAAGCCAAGTTATCTTTAAAGTGCATAACTTCACATTTTTCGACATTAAACTGGTACCCATTAAACTTTGCCAATACTGACAGCTTATTTAAATCATTCTGCAAGCTCTCACATTGTCTTGATTAACTATTACTTTACCTAATTTTGCATCATCAGCAAACAACTGAATATTTCCTTTCAGGTTATTTCCTATATCATTTATGTAAAAATTAAACAGCAATGGTCCCAGCACTGAACCATGTGGCACACCACTAGTTACCTGCTTTTGCCTCAATTCTGTTGCTCCATCAGTGGTGTAGCTAGAGCTTTTGCCACCCCTCTCAATGCACACCAAAAATACCAAAAAGTCAAAATTACATATAAGGAAATAAATTAAAATTTTGTTTATTTTTGAAGTGAAACTTTAACTTCAACATTCCAAAATGTTATTTTTCATGCTTTTCTTTTAGCAAACTCGTCGATGACATTGTAGAAATCTATCCCATAATAATGTAGGTATTTCTTAATCTATTTTATTTAGAAAAACTCCTCTGACAACTGGCAACACTTAGAGCAACTGAGAGAAAAATTCCCAGTAGTATTACAATATTTGGAATGAGTTTTCGAGACTGTATTTTATAATAACTGCGAAAGTAATAATAATAATAAAAAAAGTAATAATAAAAATAATAATTCATCCCAGCTTCGCATCATCCGCAAACAACTGAATATCCCTTGCAATCCACTGGCAATGTCATTGATATAAAACTTAAACAATATAGGTCCTAGTACTGAGCCCTGTGGGACCCCATTTGTAACCCTCTGCCTCCTTGAAACTGCTCAACCATACACAATTCTCAAATACCTATCAGACAGCCAATCCTGAATCCAGTTGACCAATCTGACATTGAGACCCATGTGCTGCAACTTAAATATCAGCTTATCATGTGGCACCCTGTCAAATGCCTTTGCTAAGTCTAAGAAAATTGCAGTATATGCCTTTACCTCATCTAATGTTCTTGTAACTTTATTATAAAAAGCTAGCATATTGCTAAAACAAGAGCGCCCTTTCACAAATCCATGTTGACTCTCACAAATAACATTACCCTAATCTGCCCAATGTTGTATATGGTCCCTCACTACTTTCTCCAAGATCTTAATAACTACTGATGACACACAGACTAGCCTATAATTAGACACTTCCAGTCTGTTACCACCCTTATGCAATGGCACTATCTTACCTTCCTTCCATTCCCTGGGCACCTTTGCCGAAGCCAGACTTTCATTGAAAAGCCAGGTTAAAGGTTAAAGCCAGGTTTAAAAATGGTTCAAAGTGCCGCCCAGTGCAGACTGTCCTTCAGCTCCTCCCTAGCTATGCATCTGTGCTCCATATACCTTTTTTGGTATCTCTCCAGCAGCCACCATCTTATCCACTTAACCAGTATCATATTCATCCCCAATTTGTTCTAATTTGTATAACAGTGTTCCATATGGTATTATTATTATTATTATTATTCAGGCTTCCATGCAGTCAAAAGACTCATCATGGAAGGTCCTTCCTAAGAAACACACAGTCTATCAAGTATCAAGACTCATAAAGGGGAGGTCCCCCCCTAAGAAATGCAAAGTCTATCATGCCAATCCTTGAACTCATTGACCATTCTCGCTCTCACCACTCCATCAGGCAATGCATTCCATGGTTCAGCCACCCTCCATGCAAAGAAACCACTCTTCACCCTCTTGCTCACAGTTTCCTTTCGTAACTTCCAGGGATGGCACCTTTTCATCATCACTCCTTCCTGCTGTTCAACCAAGCAAAATAACTCCCCAGTGTCAACCCTGTAACCACCTCTCAACAGTTTAAAAGTATCAATCATATCACCTCTCCTTCTTCTATCCACCAAACTCTGCAGTCCACATTCCCTCACCAATCATCATAACTATCAGTGTACAGTCCTGAAACCATCTTTGTTATCTACCTATGTACCCTTTCCATAGTTAATTTATCAACTTCAAATCCTGGGGACCAAATATGAGAACAATAGTCAAATTGTGGTCTGATCAGGGTCTTATACAACGGAATGATCACTCTTTTATCTCTGCAGGTCAGTGTCCTTCTCATTATTGCAGCAATCCTCTGTGTTACCTTCACCACCTTTGCAATATGTCCCCTAAATTTCAGGTTTCTATCAATCATCAATCCCAAATCTCTTGTCTCCCCTACTTCCTCCAGTATAACTGATGTAACTGATCCAGTATAACTATGAGCTGTATGGGAGCGATGGAATGCATTTGAGTGGTTATGGTGTGAGTCGCTTGGAGAGACTGCTGTTGGAAAGTGGAGAAGTGAGTAGAGTGAGAGAGAATGAATCAGATCGAGAGGGGAGTGATGTGGAAGAACAGGAGAGTAAGACAGGAGAGATTGAAGGAGTGGAAATGAATAGGGAAGTGAGTGGTATGAGTATAGAAAATGAGAGAATGGTTGTGCAAGAGGAGCAGGGAAACTGGGAGGCTCAGGGTGGACAGGGATACACAGCGTGAGAAAGGTGAAAGCTCCAAGAGGAGGTGAGAGCATGTGTAGGCAGGAAAGTAATGGGATGATCAGGGATCAAAAGGAAACAGATGGAATTGCAAAGGGTTCTAAAATGAAGAAGCAGAAAGGGAAATGGCCCCAGTCCAGCATGGAGAGATCACATCGAGTGAGTGGTATCAGTGGAACTAACTGTAGATCCAGAAATGAGTTGTTGTGTTTGTATACCAATGCTAGAAGTATAAGAAACAATACAGGTGAAATGGTTGCACTAATTGCGTCTGTCCACCCAGAGATTGTCAGAATAAGTGAGACATGGTTAAATGAGGATGACATCCTGACAGGAATAGAGATGGAAAGGTATGATGTGTTTCGTGAGGATAGAAGGGGTAAAAAGGGAGGGGGAGTGCTATTGATGATAGAGAAAGAGTTATGTCCATACAAGGTAGAGATGCAAGAGGGAAATGGAGGCAGTATGGTGTGAGATAGAGGTGAATAGAATCAAGTACTTGGTGGGATGTTGTTATAGACCTGGTAATGTGGATGGTGATGATAGTGAAATGTATAGTCAAATAAGCCAAGCAAATAAGAAAAGGGTGATCATTATGGGTGATTTTAATTATGGCAATATAGACTGGAATGAAGAGATAGCAACTGGAAGTAAAGAAAATGAGTTTCTTGAGTTTTTGAGGGATAACTACCGCAGACAGTATGTAACAGAGGGCATAAGAGGATTAAGGATCTTGGATTTGGTCATTTCATCGGAGGATGTAATTATCAATGAGGTATCAAATCATCCACCAATTGGTGAAAGAGACGATAAGGTGATTACTTGGGTGGTTGCCGGCAGTGCAAGGTCCCCTGTGAAAAAAGGGTATATGTGGAACTACAAGGGGGGGGTGATTATGAAGAGCTCAGGAGACAGCTTGCAGGTGTAGCATGGAATGAGGAATTAGCTGGAAAAGAGATAAATGCAGCTTGGGGGATTTTCAAAAAATATTTAGTGGATGCAATGTCTAAATGTATACCACGGTTGAGAAGGTTAAATAAGGTAGGTGTGAGATGGATGAATAAAGAGATTAAGCATGCAATACAGAGAAAAAGGGCATTGTGGAGGCAGCATAAGTGAAATGGAAGTAACCAATTTCATGAGGTCTACAAAGACCAGGCAAGGAGGGTGACTTGGTTGGTGAGAGTAGCTAAAGAGAGGTATGAACAGCAGTTAGCTAATGAAGCTAAAAAGAATCCTAGGGAGTTCTTTCGATATGTAGCCAGCAAAAGAAAGAATGATTATGGAAGGATGACATTGATTGGAGGAAATGGTATATATAAGGAAATGGTATAATGGTATAAAGGTGGAGATACTTAATGAGCAGTTCATAAACATCTTTCAATCTTGTGAATGTGACTTCATGGAGAGATTAAGAGCAGTTGATGATGGGGAGGAGAGACTGACTGTAAGTGAGCAAGAGGTGTTTGGGGAGTTGAGTAAACTAGATGTAAATTAGGCTGTGGGACTTGATAATATATCACCGCGTATTCTGAAGGAATGTGCCAGAGAGTTGACACCTACCTTGACATATTTTCTTAATACGAGTCTTGCACTTGGTCAAGTCCCTAAAGAGTGGAAGGAGGGCAAGATTGTGCCATTTCATAAAGGAGGTGATCGAACTCAAGCATCAAACTATAGGCCTATCTGTGTGTCAGGTGTTGTGGTTAAGTTTTTGGAGAAGCTTGTGAAAACTAGGATCCAGAGTTGGGTTGACAACAATGGTATAATCTTTGATGGACAGCATGGATTTGCTAAAGGGTGGTCGTGTTTTAGTAATCTACTTACTTATTACAATAAAGTGACTGCTTCCTTGGACAGAGGAGAAGGATACACAGTAATATACTTGGATTTCGCAAAAGCTTTTGATAGAGTACCTCATGATAAGTTGAGTCAAACTAGAGCAGATGGGGTTGGATATTAGATTAGTGCATTGGATTGGAGACTGGCTATCTGATAGGTATCAACAAGTTGTGTATGGGGGTGCAATATCCAGGAAAAGGAAAGTCACTAGTGGAGTGCCTCAGGGATCTGTTTTAGGGCCATTACTATTTAACTTGTATATTAATGATATTAGCGAAGATTTGGATGGAGATATTCAGTTGTTTGCAGATGATGCAAAGTTGGGACGAACCATAAAGAGTAGTGAAGATGTTGTGGCCTTGCACAAAGACTTGAATAAATTGAGTGATTGGGCAAGCAAATGGGGATGTGAGTTCAATGTTGCAAAATGTAAGGTTTTAAAATTTGGAAAACAAATATGGGGTGAAGAATTTATGCTTGGTGAGAATATATTGTTGGAAGTAGAGGAAATAAGAGATCTGGGAGTGATAGTGGACAAGGATCTAAAATTTATGGGACACATCGCCAAAATTGTGAAGACAACACAAAGACTTCTGGGAATGATGAGGAGGACATTGACGTGTAGAAGTAGGGAGATTCTTGTTCCATTGTATAAGGCTTTGATTAGGCCACACATGGACTATTGTGCCCAGCTTTGGTCACCTGGTTTTCAGAAGGATGAAGAGATGTTGGAAAGGGTCCAAAGGCGACTGACTAAGGTAGTTTCTGACCTCTGGAATGTCGAGTATGAGGAAAGATTGAAAAGATGTAATTTGCAGAGTCTAGTGGAGAGAAGGAAGAGGGGAGATATGATAGAGACCTACAAGTTGTTAAGGGGTTGTTATAGGATCAATGGTGGAGAAATTCTACAGAGAATAGTGGGAGATCAGGGGAGAACCAGAGGTCATCCCTGGAAACTGTATAAAGAGGGTGTGAGTAGGGGAGTGAGAGGCAGGTTTTTTTTCGTGCAGAGTTGTGAATGATTGGAATGCCTAGCCTGAGAGTGTGGTGTCTGCAGGGAGTTTGAATGTGTTTAAGACCCGGTATGATGAGATGTGTGTGAGATAAAAGACCTCCTAGATGAGTCTTTGACTACATGAGGTCTTGTTTAATAATAATAATAATAATAATAATAATAATAACTCCCATTGTTCCATCGATGTTTCCTAAACCTCAAGACCTTACATTTTGCTGCATTAAATTGACATCCCCATTCATTTGCCCATCTATCTAGCTTATTCAAACCCTCTTGCAGGGCTGCCGCATCTACACTATTACTAATAATTCTTCCCAGCCTCGCATCATCTGCAAACAACTAAATATCCCCTTGCAATTCACAGACAATGTCATTGATATAAAGGTTAAACAATATAGATCCCAGTACTGATTCCTGTGGCATCCCACTTCTAACCCTCTGCTTCCTTGAATCTGCCCCATCATACACAATTCTATGATACCTATTGGACAGCCAATCCTGAATCCAGTTGACTAATCTGACATCCAGACCCATGTGCTGCAACATATATATATCAGCTTATCATGTGGCACCCTGTCAAATGCCTTTGCTAAGTCTAAGAAAATGGCAGTATATGCCTTTCCCTCATCTAATGCTCTTGTAACTTTATCATAAAAGGCTAGCATATTGCAAAAACAAGGGCACCCTTTCACAAATCCATGTTGACTCTCACAGATAACATTACCCTTATCTGACCAATGCTGTATCCAGTCCTTCACTACTTTCTCCAAGATCTTACTAACTACTGATGATACACAAACTGGTCGATAATTAGACACCTCCAGTCTGCTATCACCCTTATGCAATGGCACTGTCTTACCTTCCTTCCATTCTATGTACACCTTTCTAGCAGCCAGACTTTCATTGAAAAGCCAGGTCAAAGGCACTGTCAGTTCCCTCGCACATTCTCTCAGAACTCATGGTGAAATACCATCCAGTCCCACAGCTTTACTGACATCCAGAATACTCAGCATTTTAAACGCACTCTCCTAATGTACCTCTAAACCTCGAACCTGTCCTATCCCTCGAGCATTAAAACTGACTCCTCCAGGATTGAATACTCCAATAAAGTGTTCATTGAACAATTCTACTATGTCCTCTGCATCAGTCACTCTATTCTCATTTTTATCCCACAATATCATTCTTCCACAGTCATTTCTCCCCCTACTGGCCACATATCTAAAAAATTCCCTAGGATTTTCTTTGGATCTTAGGGCTAATCTCCTCTCATATTCCAGTTTCGTCTTACTTACGATACTAGTCACTCTTCTGGCCTGTGTCTTATACTCTTCATGCATCTTCTCTTTACCTGTCTCCTTATATCTCTTCCGCAGCCTCTTTTTCGCTTGAATTCCTGTTTAATATTGTTTGTCATCCACTTTACTCCAAATTGTGTCCTCTTGTTCACTCGTGGTATTATACAACTTACCATTGCTGCTAACAAATATTCTTTCATAATTTCCCACGCACTAATGATATCCTGATATCCCTTCCTTCCAGTTCCTCCCTCCAAGAAACTTTCCCAAGTTGACATCTTAGACTATTATAATCACCTGCCTTATAATTCTGCATAGTTCGCGTTGTTGTGTCGGAAAAAGTGCTGCCTCGCTTTTTCTGAGTCATCCTATTTCCGACCCAACATAAGGTAACGTTAAAAACCATGGATAGGGACATGCTTATGCCTCCAGAAGAAAATGTGCATTTTGGTAACTCAGAACTGTGTCTAAACATAATTTTAGCAGATATTAAGTGTTTTTTGAGTAACTCATAATTTAAATAGATAATGTTTGTGATTATTTAACAAACAAAATTTTTGTATAAATGCTGAAAGATGATATATGTATTGAGCCATGTCAAACAGAGTTCAGAGTTGTGGTGACCAATCGGCTGCCATTATGTGAGTGATGTAGTCACCAAGAGAGGGCGCTCACAATAACTATATAGGTTTCAGTGCGTAATTCAATCGCTCTCTTATTTTCTGTTTCTGTTTACTGATCCAAATGATGGATAGCTGTGAAGCTTGCCGCCGTGCCCAGCAACATTTTCCCGTTGCTGTACATGCCGCGTCGACCGTAGCCACAACTGAGGAATGCGACCAGAGTTCTAGAAAAGAGCCTTTGGTTAGCCATGCCAACGTATAAATCAGCGAAGAGGTGAACTTCTCTCGAAAAAGTATAGAAGTGTATTGCAGACACCATAAGAAATATACGGTGAAGAAACCCGTAAGTCTAGTTAAGGAAATTCCAACAACTACCAGAAAAGAAAGAATGGTAAGGTGCAAGTTTTTCATATTAAATTGAATAATAACCAAAGAGGGTATAGGAACCAGAGGGTTAAGGAACTCCATAAAATCAACTTCATTTTTTTGCATCTAAAGAACTGTAATCTTTTGGACATTCTGTCTATATCTAAAGAGCAAGTGACACCGTAAGCTTAAGCTGAGCTGAGAACCAAAGCTTCGGACTGTTTGCATTGGAAGAAATATTGATATCTTTGTGTTAAATTTAAAATTGAATATTAACTGAATTTTGGGGGGAGGATAAAGCCTAAACAAAAGAGAGAATATTGTCTCATGTGAATTTTGCAAGACAGAGTACGTCTGATATGATCCATATTAGGATTGTAGAATGTATCTATGCATATGCATTATTCCTATATATATGAACTGAGCAACTCAGTAGAAATTAACCGAGCCTGAACGTAGTTACACAAAGAAGAGTATGAGATCGCTAGAATAAGACTTTAGAGTAAATTTTTGGATATGTAAATTTAAGAAGGGGGGGAGTTCAGGCTCTTTAGAATTGAAATTCTAACTAAAGTGTATATATGTATTTATCTAAATAAATGCATTTCTTTAATTCAAACCTCATGAGTCTGTCATTGTTCTGAGAATTGAGTTACCACTTGTTAAATCTCAGACCATGCTTAAGTAATAGGGGAATCCATTAAAATTAAGCAAGGGGGGACCACGAATGTAAACCACTTGATCCCTATATTGTATTTGAGTAGTTTAAAATTGTGTGTCAGAATTCAGTTGCCGGCTGGCGCAGTCGACTTAAAATAATATAAATTTGTCGGCAAGGAATAGCTGAGAATAAGTAAGATCAATAAATAACAATAATAGATGATATAACTAATAATAACACGAAGCCAGTGACGTAACACCTTCTCTTTGATACTCCTGCATGACTATTCATTTTCCTAGTCAAAACCATATGGTCACTCTCTCCAATTCGTGGGAGAGATGTCATCTCAGTTATTATCAACTCTTCTGATGCTATAACCAAATCCAAAACTCTCGAACATCTTGTTCCCTCTATTACATGTTGCCTAAGACATTTGTCCCTCAAGAATTCTGGAAATTCAATTCCCTTATTGCTACATGCATCTTCCTCTCCTCAGTTTATACTACAATAGTTAAAATCTCCCATAACAATCATTCTTCTTGCACTTGCCAAACTCAACTGTCTAAACATTTCCTGGTCCCCACCCTCTGTACTACTGGGTCTGTAGCAATGCCCCACTAAATATCCTGTCTTGCCTACCTCTACCTCACACCATATGCTTTCAAAATCATTAGTGTCACTGCCTTCCAAAGTCTCCACTCTTAGAGGACATACGTCGTCACTTATCATAGGCAGTACTCCACCACCACGCTTTCCTTTTCTATTCTGCCGAAAATGCTGTACCCAGCAACTTCTATTCCTGTTATTATATCCTCTTCTGTCAACCATGTCTCAGTGATGCCAATAATTTTTGGCCAGGCTGATGCTATTTGCCCCACCAATTCCTCTCCCTTATTCCAGATACTCCTGGCATTAGTATATAGCATATAAATTCCGTTGTTTCTATACCCAGCATTATCCCCTCTACACTCCACTGGGCTCAGTGTTATCTGATGTCGCCCCCCTTCTCCAAAGTACCCATTCCCACAAGAGGCCACCGCCAGCTCCCATCCTCCCTGGGACACACTGACTTTTTCAGAACAGTAATCTGTCAAATGCCTTTGCAAAATCCAAGAAATCATCATGTAGCCATTTCCTTTATCTAACTCAGCTGTTACTCTATCATAAAAAGTTAGTAAATTAGTAAGGAGTATATATAATGTACATTCAATACATAGCCAAGGAGAATAGAAGATGAATTGCAGGATAGAGAAAAGAGCACATTTGAGGCCATTTGGTGTGAGATTGTGGCTAGCAGAACAGAATATAAAATTGGGTGCTGCTATAGAACAGGTGATGGAAAAGATGGTGGAGACAGTATGCACAAGCAAATAGAAGAAATGAGTGGAAGGAAGATAATTATTATGGGAGATTTCAACTATGGTCGCATTGATTGGAATGAGGAGAGGACACACGGGAGGAACTAATTTGATTTTAATCAGTTATTAAGGGATAACTATCTGTGACAGCATGTAATGGAAAATACTAGGGGTCAGAGAGAGTGCTTGACCTAGTAATTACATCTGAGGATTTGGCTGTAACAAATATGACCACATTGCCACCAATTGTTGAGAGTGATCATAGGGTCTTGACTTGGGAGATGGCTAAAGGTGTGGAATTTACAATTAAGACAGGGTACATGTGGAATTATCGGGCTGGAAAGTATGACAAGCTTAGGAGTTTGATTGGTTCAGTGCTATGGCATGTACAACTGCAAGGACTAGAAGTTGATAGTGCATGGGAGGCAGTTAAGAAGTGTTTCCATGAAGCAATGGCTGACTGTATACCTAGAGTCCGAATAATAAATCAAGTAGGGGTTAAATGGATGAATAATACCATTAAGCTTGAGCTGCAAAAAAAGAAACAACTATGGAGGGAATTTAAGGAGAAAGGTGACCGGCAGACACATGAATGGTATAAAGCTCAGGCCAGAAGGGTAACGAGTGTGATAAGAAAAGCAAAAAAGGATTACGAAAGGACATTGGCCATGCAGGCTAAAGAGAATCCTAAACAGTTTTTTCAATATGTTACAAGTAAAAGGAAAAATGTATATGGCAGAATGATTTTAAAGAATGCCGATCGTAGGGAGGTAACTGAATCAGTTGATGTAGTTGAGTTACTGAGTGAGCACTTTGCAAGAATATATCATCCATTGCAGAAATTAATGAACCAATAGGTTATATGGGAATGGTGGTGATCAGATCAGATCACATCAACTTATCCCGAAGCTGGTGTATCCACATCAGCTTCGGGATAAGTTGATGATCAGATGTCGTCTAGTCTACTGTCTTACGATATGATCACCAAGATTTGTAGTGCAAAAATGGTTGAACTCTGCAATCGTCTACATTTCCTCAGCCGATCCTCATAACTAACGTTGTACAGTCCTCAAACCATCTTTATTATCCTCCTCTGCACCCTTTCCACAGTTAATTTATCCACTTAAAATCCTGGGGAACAAATTTCAGAACAATAGCCAAAATGTGGTCTGATCATTGTCTTATTCAACATAATGATAATTCTTCTATCATCATTATTATTATTATTCAGGCCTCCACAGAGTCAAGAGACTCATCGTGGGAAGTCCTTCCTAGGAAACACGAAGTCTATCATATCATACCACTCCTTAAACTCATTGACCGTTCTTGCTCTCACCACTCTATCAGGCAATACGTTCCACGGTTCCACCACTCTCCGCACAAAGAAACCACTCCTCATCTCATTGCTTACTGCTTCCTTTCATAACTTTGGGATAAGTTGATGATCAGATGTCATCTAGTCTACTGACTTCAGATATGATCACCAAGATTTGGAGTGTGCAAAGATGGTTGAACAATAATGATTTCAGAAGTGTAGAATGTCAGCTAAAAGTTAGAGACTGGAAGCATGCAATTTTCATAGTTTGATGTCACATTTCATTAAATAAATAATAACACGACGCAAGTTTTGCCTTTAAAATATCCTAATGAATTTTTGCAACCTTCAGTAATTACTGAAGTTACTCTAATCAGATTATATTTGTTTTCATTAATTCTTTAAATGATTTTTAATCTATTGTTATGTTTCTAATTTATAATTTTTTGAAAAATCAAAGAATTATAAGAAAATACTTATTTTTGACATCATCATTCAAGTTTTGAAACGATACTAATTGTGGGAAAGTATTAACTGCTGAAAACATCAACACATACATGCAGACACACTTCAGTAATAAAGAAAAAAAACTGGAGAGACAAAGAAAGACCTAAAGTCCTAGAATTATGCCACCTATTGGCTTCAGTTATTTGATCTTGGTCATTGGACTGCCTATCTGTGGATGAGGTTTCCCATATGAAGGGGTTTCTGATACTACCATGTTTTTTTAGGTTTGGTTATTTATTTGAAGAAATAAATAACATTGATATAAGGCAATGATTAAAGGGAGGTTTTATGGGAGGACTGAAGTAGAAAATTATAGACCAATCATTATATCAGACATGATGGTAAAAGTACTAGAAGCTTGAATGACTATCAGAAAATGGGAAAATGAATGGCGAGTAAGAGTGACTAGCTTGCAGAGAGGGATAGATAAACTGAAAAAGGAGGTGAAATATCTTATGAACGAGATGAGAAGTGTGAAAAATGAGATTAGGAGAATGGAAGAGATGAATGCAAGGCAAATCAGAGTAGGAGTGAGAGAAAGGTTTGAGAATGAATGGAGAGAATACAAGGAGAATAGAATAGAAGAGAATAGAAGCAGTAGGAGAGAGGGAATGAGAGAGAATCATTTGCTCCTTCTCTATAATTTAGCAATCGTCCATGGTCATCCCAAGAAGAACTAATTGATATGAGAGCAGATTCAACCCTCGAATCAGAATTTCTTAACAGTGATTTATCCGAATTTTTGATTCAACGACAAGAAGAATGTTCTTCATTAGCAAAAGCAGCCTTAAATATGTTAATTCCTTTCGCATCTACATACCTTTGTGAAACAGCATTTTCATCATTATTGATAATTAAAAATGAACATAGGTCCTGCTTATCAATGGAAGAATCGGAAAGAAATCTAAGGATAGCCATTTCAAATATTTCACCTGATATTGACTATTTGTGTAGCAGTATTGAAACATATCCATCACATTAATTTGTTATTAAACTTCTTTTATGTTTTTAATTCTTTCTTTATTACTAATCGTCTTATGTTTCATGTGCTTGTGTACAATATGCAAATATACAATAACAATATATCTATCTATATAAAAATCTGAGATAATGTGCCATGTCAAATGTGTATATAAGATGCTAAAAATGTAATATTTGCATTTGATTTTTGCAATATTCGCTGCATATGTTTTTGGATATAAATTATAAATTAGTATTGAATATAAATACAACAAATATTATAATAATATATGTCTCAATTACGATTTTTTTTCGAGCGGGGGGGGCGTGAAATACTTTAATTTTTATAAAGAGGGCCCTGACATCCAGAAGTTTGGGAAGCACTGGACTAGACAATGTAGATGGTGATGAGCAGGAAATGTTTAGGCAAATTAGTTTGGCAAGCAATCATCGTGTGGCACTAAAACAATATAAACTGGGCAGAGGAGGCAGCATGCAGTACTAAGTGAAATTAATTTTTAAATTTCTTGAGGTATAATTGCCTTGGGGGTAGAGGGAACACAAGGATCAAGTGTTTTGCATTTGGTCATAGCATCAGAGGATCTGGTTATGACTGCAATGCCATACTTGTTCCCCAGTTGGTGAGAGTAATCATGCAGTTTTGACTTGGCAGATGAATAGGCATATGGAAGCATAAAAGCAGAAGGAATTTGTGTGGAATTATAAGGCAGGAAGCTATCGTAGACTTATAAACCAGCCTGTAGCAGTAAAATCAATGAAGAATTTGATGGAAGGGAGGTCAGTAGTGCATGGAAGATATTTTATTATTATTATTATTATTATTATTATTCAGGCCTCCAAGGAGTCAAAAGACTCATCGAGGGAGGTCCTTCCTAAGACATAAAGTCTGTCAAGACTCATTGAGGGGAGGTCCCCCCCCCTGAGAAACACGAAGTCTATCATACCACTCTTTAAACTCACTGACCGTTCTCGCTCCCACCACTCCATCAGGCAATGCATTCCACAGCTCAACCACCCTCCACAGAAAGAAACCACTCCTTACCCTCTTGCTCACAGTTTCCTTTTGTAACTTCCAGGGATGGCCTCTTTTGAGTGAAAAAGCCAAAGTGATTTGAAGTCAAAAAGATGACAAGAGTAAAGAGGAACTGCAGTTAAAAAAGACATTATGGATGGCATATATATATATATATATATATATATAGATATATATATATATATATAGAGAGAGAGAGAGAGGTGGAGAAAGGTTCCATGAAGAATATAAAGCTCATTCTTGGTAAGTGACTAGTATTGTGATTAGAGAAAAACTGGAATATGAGAAGAGACTAGCACTGCAATCCAAGGAGAATCCGAAATAATTTTTTCGCTATATGGCAAATAGGAGGAAAAATGATTGTGAATGGATTACCTTGCTAGATGAAGATGGGATGCAGGCAACCAGTGCACTGACAGAGTTGAACTATTTAATGATTACTTTATTACATGGTCCCATTTTGGTACAGAAGAGGCTTTATTTCTAGAAAGATAAAGAGTGGTGAAGTGTAGAAGTGAATGAAAATGATATATTCTAAATACTGAGTATGCTAATTGTCAGTAAGCAAGGGAATGTGCTATGGAACTGGCCATGTCACTTAGCTGTTTAATGAACATTTTGCAATAGTACACATTTCTGGAGAGTGGAAAGTGGCTAAGACAGTGCCATTGCATAAAGATGGTGGTGGTAGAATGGAACTATTGAACTATAGGCCTGTTTGTATTTCTTCTATAGTTGTTAAGATTTTGAAGACTTTGGGGCAGCTGAAGGAAATATTATTTTTGCAGGCCAGAATGGATTTGTTACGAGGATCTTCTGCTTTAGTAATCTGATTACCCTTTATAATAGAGTAACAAGAGCAGTGGATGAGGGTAAGGCACACACTGTTATTATTATTATTATTATTTTTTTTTTTTTGAATTTTCCAATGGCATAAAGTTGTAACATATAAATTTGAATATCATGGTAGTAGATTGGATTGGTAACTGGATTTCTCATAGATATCAGAGAGTTCTATATGGGGAGGAGTACCAGGGAGTAGGAAGGTTACAACTGGAGTTCCACAGGGTTCAATACTGGGACCATTACTCTTCAATCTTTAATGGTCCTGGTATTGAACCCTTGGGAGGTCAACTATTGTTGACCTCCGACAATCAGTCTTTTGATTCCATGGAGATGAAGAAAATAATAATAATAATAGTAATTATTATTATTATTATTGATCCAATAAACAGCTGACATAATAGATTGCACAAAAAAAAAGACCTGGACAAACTGGACTACAAACCTAGAAAAGTAATGACTATTATATACATCCACAAAGCATTGATGACTAGTTGTACCTACTGAGAGAATAGGTGGACTGGATCTGCTGCAAGTGAGACAGACTGTGGAAGAAGAAATTAGTTTAAATTAGTTACATCGACAATAGCTCTGAGCCAATGCTTCAAGCAATTACACAAGAAGGCCTTCTAAAAGCAACAGGAAATGAATCCGATCACAAAAAGGAACCTCAACCGATGTGTGGCTGGAAAAATAAACCATTGCATGGCCAATTTCTTCAAGATACTCAGGACAAAACTGACATGAACAAGACGTGGCAATGGCTACAAAATGAACCTGTGCTGGCTTGTGCATAAGCACTACAACACTGCAGCACCCACCAAGGAAAGAATGAAAAAATAAAATTTTGTTTGTGTTTATAAATAGTAACAATGCTTACAAACATTATATAAATGCAAAACAACATTTTAAAGGTTACAGCTTATGTTTAGACATTGATTGAATAGTTAAGATTTGGAATTGTTTCATTAATGCTTTAGATTATGAAACAAAGGCACTGCAATCTAACGCAGTGTCAGAATTATCACATTCAGCCAGTTGCGTCTAGACTAGTCAATCTACATTTGCACTTGTGTCACTGCATATAACAAGTGAATCTGACACTATTCTCTGAGCAGTGTTGTTACAGATAAATTGTATGCTTGCGTGCATTATTCTGTAAGATACGAAACTTTTATTATTAGTGCGTGTTTATGGTGAGTGCGAAATATTTTTGGTAAATCTTATTTTATTCTACTAAAATAATATAATTATTTATTTATTATAGATATAAGGCTGAATTATGATGAGTGTCACTGTTGAAAATATCAGAAGAATTATGTTTTTTAATTATCGTTACACAAAACAAATGCACTGCAATCTAAACAGTCTCAGAATTATTGCATTCGGTCAATCGCAGCAAGACTTGCCAATATTTGTTTGCATTTATCTCCTGTACTTAACAAGTGAATCCGACACCGCTCAACAAGTTGTGTCACTACACATGTGAAACTTTTTTTATTGGTGTGTATTTGTGGTTAGGGTGAAATATTTTTAATAAAGCAATTTTTTAATATGTGAATTTATTTATTGATAAATTGGTTACTGATTAGGAAAAAAATAATTTTTTTAATTTTTATTTTGTATAAGCAGAACCCCGACTTAAAATTTTTGCCGGCTGCCACTGATATGGATAAATTAAAAAAGAAACAGAAGGATTTATTCTGGCAGCTCAAGAACAGGCATTACAAACTAATGAAACCAAAACAAATATTTTGAACATAAATAATAACAGCAAATGGAGATTATTATTATTATTATTATTATTATTATTAAACAAGACCTCATGGAGTCAAAGACTCATCTAGGAAGTCCTTTTATCTCAAACACATCTCATCATACCTGGTCTTAAACACATTCAAACTCCTTGCAGACACCACACTCTCAGGCAAGGCATTCCAATCATTCACAACTCTGCACAAAAAAAACCTGCCTCTCACTCCCCTACTCACACCCTCTTTATACAGTTTCCAGGGATGACCTCTGGTTCTCCCCTGATCTCCCACTATTCTCTGTAGAACTTCTCCACCATTGATCCTATAACAACCCCTTACCAACTTGTAGGTCTCTATCATATCTCCCCTCTTCCTTCTCTCCACTAGACTCTGCAAATTACATCTTTTCAATCTTTCCTCATACTCGACATTCCAGAGGTCAGAAACTACCTTAGTCAGTCGCCTTTGGACCCTTTCCAACATCTCTTCATCCTTCTGAAAACCAGGTGACCAAATCTGGGCACAATAATCCATGTGTGGCCTAATCAAAGCCTTATACAATGGAACAAGAATCTCCCTACTTCTACACGTTAGTGTCCTCCTCATCATTCCCAGAAGTCTTTGTGTTGTCTTCACAATTTTGGCGATGTGTCCCCTAAATTTTAGATCCTTATCCACTATCACTCCCAGATCTCTTATTTCCTCTACTTCCAACAATATATTCTCACCAAGCATAAATTCTGCATCCCATCTTTGTTTTCCAAATTTTAAAACCTTACATTTTGCAACATTGAACTCACATCCCCATTTGCTTGCCCAATCACTAAATTTATTCAAGTCTTCATGCAAGGCTGCAACATCTTCACTACTCTTTATGGTTCGTCCCAACTTTGCATCATCTGCAAACAACTGAATATCTCCATCCAAATCTTCGCCAATATCATTAATATACAAGTTAAATGGTAATGGCCCTAAAACAGATCCCTGAGGCACTCCACTAGTGACTTTCTTTTCCTGTATGTTGCACCCCCATACACAACTTGTTGATACCTATCAGATAGCCAGTCTCCAATCCAATGTACTAATCTAATATCCAACCCCATCTGCTCTAGTTTGACTGTCAACTTATCATGAGGTACTCTATCAAAAGCTTTTGCGAAATCCAAGTATATTACTGTGTATCCTTCTCCTCTGTCCAAGGAAGCAGTCACTTTATTGTAATAAGTAAGTAGATTACTAAAACACGACCTCCCTTTAGCAAATCCATGCTGTCCATCAAAGATTATACCATTGTTGTCAACCCAACTCTGGACCCTAGTTCTCACAAGCTTCTCCAACAACTTAACCACAACACCTGACACACAGATAGGCCTATAGTTTGATGTTTGAGTTCGATCACCTCCTTTATGAAGTGGCACAATCTTGCCCTCCTTCCACTCTTTAGGGACTTGACCAAGTGCAAGGCTCATATTAAAAAAATATGTCAAGGCAGGTGTCAACTCTCTGGCATATTCCTTCAGAATACGAGGTGATATATTATCAAGTCCCACAGCCTTATTTACATCTAGTTTACTCAACTCCCCAAACACCTCTTGCTCACTTACAGTCAGTCTCTCCTCCCCATCATCAACTGCTCTCAATCTCTCCATGAAGTCACATTCACAAGATTGAAAGATCTTTATGAACTGCTCATTAAGTATCTCCACCACACATTCTGCAACAGCTGTCTTTATACCATTTCCTCCAATCAATGTCATCCTTCCATAATCATTCTTTCTTTTGCTGGCTACATATCGAAAGAACTCCCTAGGATTCTTTTTAGCTTCATTAGCTTACTGCTGTTCATACCTCTCTTTAGCTACTCTTACCAACCAAGTCACCCTCCTTGCCTGGTCTTTGTAGACCTCATGAAATTGGTTACTTCCACTTCTCTTATGCTGCCTCCACAATGCCCTTTTTCTCTGTATTGCATGCTTAATCTCTTTATTCATCCATCTCACACCTACCTTATTTAACCTTCTCACCCGTGGTATACATTTAGACATTGCATCCACTAAATATTTTTTGAAAATCCCTAAAGCTGCATCGATCTCTTTTCCAGCTAACCCCTCATTCCATGCTACACCTGCAAGCTCTCTCCTGAGCTCTTCATAATCACCCCCCTTGTAGTTCCACATATACCCTTTTTTCACAGGGGACCTTGCACTGCCGGCAACCACCCAAGTAATCACCTCATCGTCACTTTCACCAATTGGTGGATGATTTGATACCTCATTGATAATTACATCCTCCGATGAAATGACCAAATCCAAGACCCTTAATCCTCTTATGCCCTCTGTTACATACTGTCTGAGGTAGTTATCCCTCAAAAACTCAAGAAACTCATTTTCTTTACTTCCAGTTGCTATCTCTTCATTCCAGTCTATATTGCCATAATTAAAATCACCCATAATGATCAACCTTTTCTTATTTGCTTGGCTTATTTGACTATACATTTCACTATCACCACCATCCACATTACCAGGTCTATAACAACATCCCACCAAGTATTTGATTCTATTCACCTCTATCTCACACCATACTGCCTCAAAACCACTGGCCCCCATTTCCCTCTTGCATCTCTACCTTGTATGGACATAACTCTTTCTCTATCATCAATAGCACTCCCCCTCCCTTTTTACCCCTTCTATTCTCACGAAACACATCATACCTTTCCATCTCTATTCCTGTCAGGATGTCATCCTCATCTAACCATGTCTCACTTATTCTGACAATCTCTGGGTGCACAGATGCAATTAGTGCAACCATTTCATCTGCCTTGTTTCTTATACTTCTAGCATATCTATACAAACACAACAACTCATTTCTGGATCTACAGCTAGTTCCACTGATACCACTCACTCGATGTGATGTCTCCATGCTGGACTGGGGCCATTTCCCTTTCTGCTTCTTCATTTTAGAACCCTTTGCAATTCCATCTGTTTCCTTTTGATCCCTGATCATCCCCTTTCTCACGCTGTGTATCCCTGTCCACCCTGAGCCTCCCCGTTTCCCTGCTCCTCTTGCACACCCATTCTCTCATTTTCTATACTCATACCACTCACTTCCACATTCATTTCCACTCCTTCAATCTCTCCTGTCTTACTCTCCTGCTCTTCCACATCACTCCCCTCTCGATCTGATTCATTCTCACTATTCACTTCTCCACTTTCCAGCGGCAGTCTCTCCAAGCGACTCACACCATAACTACTCAAATGCAGTCCATCGCTTCCATACAGCTCACTTCGTCCCTGAAACTCATTCCACACATTAACAAACTGTACTCCCATCTCCTCACACATTTCAGCCAGAATATCTAATCAGTGCCTGCAGCAAAATAGCTCAAACTGACTACAAATACTGCCTTGATCAAGTGGCCAAAATAATTAATTGGCATCTATGCAAAAAATATGGCTTTCCTACTTCTGATAACTGGTGGCAGCATAAAATAGAGACAGTAATGGAAAATGAACAGCAAAAATTCTGTGACTTTAGAATGCAAACTGGTCATCATTTGGAACACAATAGACCTGACATCACAATTATCTAATATTGACAGGTATGGATTATTGATATCACAGTATCCAGTGATAACAACATTAACAACAAAGAACTGGAAAAAACTTTAAGCCACATCCTACCAACTTTGATTGCCAAATCGAAGTTGATAGGCTGTGGCTTAAACACACCAAAGTCATCCCAATAGTTATCGGCGCACTTGGTACAACTTCAAAGAAGCTATCCAAATATTCACTGCAATTAAACATCAATAAAGTGACCCCATATGACCTACAGAAAGCAGCGTTACTTGGAATAGTTCTTATTTTATGACACTATTTGACAGACTATTCATAGATTCTTGGGTAGAATCTGAATTATTCTGTATCACCAGTCAAATTTTGGTTTTTATGATATCTTGTATTGAACCTGTATCAATAATAATAATAATAATAAATTCAACTCCTTATTCACGCTCCCAAAATCCTAGCTTCATCAATTTCCTGGAGTTCAGTTCAATCAATGGAGACCTGTGATATTATTTGGGAACAAATGACTTGAGTGGTGGTGTAAATAGGGCAGCGAGAGATATGAGATTCTTGCTTGAGGTGGTACGAAAGAAGACACACAGAAAAAGATAGTGTGTGTTGCCTAGGTATGATAATGAGGAGCTGAGCAGAAGAGCAGTAATATTGAATAACATAATAGCTAGAATATGTGAAATGAGAGCACTGGAATATGTGGATGCTTGGAATGCGTTTGAAGATAGAGAGGAATTGTATGTGTGAGACCGCTTACATTTGAATGAGGAGGACGTAAGCATCTGGAAAGATTGTTGATCTGAACAAGTCAGTGTATCCCAGGGAGCATGGTTTGCAGGGGTGGCCTCTTGTGGGAATGGGTACTTGGGAGAAGAGGGATGACATCGAGTAACACGGAACCCAGTGTAGTCTAGAGGGGATAATGCTGAGTATAGAAACAATGGCATTTATATGCTTTATACTAATGCCAGGAGCATCCAGAATAAGGGAGAGGAATTGGTGGCACAGATAGCATCAGCCTGGCCAAAAATTATTGGGATCACTGAGACGTGGTTGAAAGAAGAGGTTATAATAATAACGGGAATAGAAGTCGCTGGATACAGCATTTTTCGGCAGGATAGGAAAGGAAAGCGTAGTAGTGGAGTACTGCTTATGATAAGTGACGACCTGTTTCCTCTAAGAGTGAATACTTTGGAAGGGAATGACACTAAGGATTTTGAAAGCATATGGTGTGAGGTAGAGGTAGGCAAGACAGGATATTTAGTGGGGTGTTGCTACAGACATAGGAGCACAGAGGGTGGGGACCAGGAGATGTTTAGACAATTAAGTTTGGCAAGTGCAAGAAGAATTATTGTTATGGGAGATTTTAAGTACAGTAGTATAAATTGGGTAGAGGAAGATGCATGTAGCAATAAGGGAATTGAATTTCTAGAATTCTGGAGGGATCAATGTCTTAGGCAATAGAGGGAACAAGTGGTTCAAGAGTTTTGGATTTGGTTATAGCATCATTAGAGTTGATAATAACTGAGATGACATCTCTCCCACCAGTTGGAGAGAGTGACCATATGGTTTTGACTTGGAAAATGTTTTGACTAGAATGCACAAGATATGTTTTCCAGGCAGTAAAATGAGTAGAGTGATTGAGACAATGGATATGAGGTGGGAGCAAGCAAAAGAGTTAACAGTATTAATTTGTACAAATGATTCTCAAAGAGCATGTCAAAATGGATAAAAGGAGGCTGCTTGGAAGGATAAAAGAGAACAGTGGGACAGGAAGGGTAGTCAGTGTGTTGCCTAAGTATGACTCTGGTGAAATGAGGCAGAGAGCAAGGATTATGAATGATATGCTGGCTGAAATGGGTGAGGAGATGGGAGTACATGTTAATGTGTGGAATGAGTTTGAGGGATGAAGTGAGCTGTGTGGGAGCGATGGACTGCATTTGAGTGGTTATGGTGTGAGTAGCTTGGACAGACTGCTGCTTGAAGGTAGAGAAGTGAATAGAGAGAATGAATCAGATCGAGACGGGAGTGATGTGGAAGAGCAGGAGAGTGGGACTGGAGAGATTGAAGAAGTGGATATGAATGGGGAAGTGAGTGGTCTGAGTATAGAAAATGAGAGAATGAGTGTGAAAGAGGAGCAGGGAAACAGAGAGGCTCAGGGTGTACAGGGGTACACAGCATGAGAAAGATAGATGCTCCAAGAGAAGGTTAGACTATGTGTAGTCAGGAAGGGAATGCGATGACCAGGGATCAAGAAGAAACAGTTGGAATTGAAAAGGGTTCTAAAATGAAGAAGCAGAAAGGGAAATGGCCCCAGTCGAGCATGGAGAGATCACATCGAGTGAGTGGTATCAGTGGAACTAGCTGTAGATCCAGAAATGAGCTGTTGTGTTTGTATACCAATCCTAGAAGTATAAGAAACAAAGAGGTTGAAATGGTTGCACTAATTGTTCACATCTGTTCACCCATAGATTGTCGGAATACGTGAGACATGGTTGGAAGAGGATGACATCCTGACAGAAATAAAGATGGAATGGTATGATGTGTTTTGAGGATAGAAGGGGTAAAAAGAAAGGGGGAGTGCTATTGATGATAGAGATATGTCCATACAAATCAGAGATGCAAGAGGGAAACAGTGCCATTGGTTTTGAGGCAGTATGGTGTGAGACAGATGTGAATGGAATCAAATACTTGGTGGGATGTTGTAATAGACCAGGTAATGTGGGTGGTGGTGATATTGAAATGCATAGTCAAATTAGCCAAGCATATAAGAAAAGTTGATTATTATGGGTAATTTTAATTATGGCAATATAGACTGGAATGATGAGATAGCAACTGGAAGTAAAGAAAATGAGTTTCTTGAGTTTTTGAGGGAAAACTACCTGACACAGAATGTAACAGAGGGCACACGAGGATTAAGGATCTTGGATTTGGTCATCTCATCAGAGGATATAATTATAAATGAGGTCAAATCATCCACCAGTTGGTGAGAGTGACCATGAGGTGATTACCTGGGTGGTTTACCAGAAGTGCGAGGACCTCCTGTGAGAAAATGGTATATGTGGAACTACAAGGGGAGGGGGTGATTATGAAGAGCTCAGGAGACAGCTTACGGGTGTAGCGTGGAATGAAGAGTTAGCTGGAAAAGAGATCAATGCAGCTTGGAGGATTTTCAAAAAATATTTAGTGGATGCAATGTCTAAATGTATACCACGGGTGAGAAGGTTAAATACGTTAGGTGTGAAATGGATGAATAAAGAGATTAAGCATGCGATTCAGTGAAAAAGGGCATTGTAGCATTGTGGAGGCAGCATAAGAGAAGTGGAAATAACAAGTTCATGAGGTCTACAAAGACCAGGCAAGGAGGGTGATTTGGTTGGTGAGAGTAGCTAAAGAGACGTATGAACACCAGTTAACTGATGAAGCCAAAAAGAATCCTAGGGAATTCTTTAAATATGTAGCCAGCAAAAGAAAGAATGATTATGGAAGGATGACATTGATTGGAGAAAATGGTATAAAGACAGCTGTTACAGAATATGTGGTGGAGATACTTAATGAGCAGTTCATAAAGGTCTTTCAAACTTGTGAATGCGACTTCGTGGAGAGATTGAGAGCAGTTGATGATGGGGAGGAGAGACTGACTGTAGGTGAGCAAGAGGTGTTTTGGGAGTTGAGTAAACCAGATGTAAATAAGGCTGTGGGTCATGATAATACATCACCACGTATTCTGAAAGAATGTGCAAGGGAGTTGACACCTGTCTAGGCATATTTTTTTAATATGAGTCTTGTACTCGGTCAAGTCCTGAGGAGTGGAAGGAGAGTAAGATTGTGCCACTTCATAAAGGAGGTGATCGAACTCAAACATCAAGCTATAGGCCTCTCTGTGTGTCAGGTGTTGTGGTTAAGTTGTTGGAGAATCTTGTGAAAACTAGGATCCAAAGTTGGGTTGACAACAATGGTATTATTATCTTTGATGTACAGCATGCGTTTGCTAAAGGGAGCTCGTGTTTTAGTAATCTACTTACTTAATACAATAAAGTGACTGCTTCCTTGGACAGAGGAGAAGGATACACAGTAATATACTTGGAATTCCCAAAAGCTTTTGATAGACTACCTCATGAGAAGTTGCCAGTCAAACTACAGCAGATTGGGTTGGATATTAGATAAGAAAACTGGATGACAAACAATATTAGACAGGAATTGCATGCGAAAAAGAGGCTATGGAAGAGATGTAACGAGACAGGTGAAGAGAAGATGCATGAAGAGTATAAGACACAGGTCAGAAAAGTGACTAGTATAGTAAGGAAGACGAAACTGGAATATGAGATGAGATTGCCCTAAGATCCAAAGAAAATCCTAGGGAATATTTTAGATATGGGACCAGTCGGAGGAGAAATGACTGTGGAAGAATGATATTGTGGGATAAAAATGGAAATAGAGTGACTGATGCAAAGGACATAGTGGAATTGTTCAATGAACACTTTATTGGAGTATTTCATCCTGGAGGAGTCAGTTTTAATGCTCGAGGGATAGGGCAGGTTCGAGGTTTAGAAGTACAGAAGGAGAGTGTGTTTCAAATACTGAGTACTCTGGATGTCAGTAAAGCTGTGGGACTGGATGGTACTTCACCACGTGTTTTGAAAGAATGTGCTAGGGAACTGACAGTGCCTTTGATCTGAATTTTCAATGAAAGTCTGACTGCAGGAAAGGTGCCCATGGAATTGAATTAAGGTATGATAGTACCATTGCAAAAGGGCAGTAGCAGACTGGAAGTGTCTAATTATAGGCCAGTTTGTGTGTCATCAGTAGTTAGTAAGATCTTTGGAGAAAGTAGAGAAGGACCGTATACAGCATTGGGTAGATGAGAGTAATGTTATCTGTGAGAGTCAACATGGATTTGTGAAGGGGCACTCTTGTTTTAGCAATATTCTAGCATATTATGATAAAGTTACAAGAGCATTAGATGAGGGGAAAGGCATATACTGCCATTTTCTTTGACAGGGTGCCACATGATAAGCTGATATTTTAGTTGCAGCACATTGGTCTGGAAGGCAGATTGGTCAACTGGATTCAGGATTGGCTGACTGATAGGTATCAGATAGTTGTGTATGGTGGGGCAGTTTCATGGAAGCAGTGGGTTACAAGTGGAGTGCAACAGGGCTCAGTACTGGGACCTATGTTGTTTAATCTTCATATCAATGACATTGTCAGTGGATTGCAAGGGGATATTCAGTTGTTTGTGAATGATGTGAAGCTGGGAAGGATATTAGTAATAGTGCAGATGCAGCAGCCTTGCAAGAGGATTTGTATATGCTAGATAGATAAGCAAATTAATGGGGGGGGGGTGTCGTTTAATGCAGCAAAATTTAAGGTCTTGAGGCTTGGGAAACATCGATTGGACACTGCATACTCTATGGGAGGAGTTACACTGGAGGAAGAAGTGGAGACAAGAGATTTGAGGTTGATTATTCATAGAATCCTGAAATTTAGGGGATATATTGCAGAGGTGGTGAAGGTAACACAGAAGATTGCTGCAATAATGAGAAGGATGCTGACCTCCAGAGATAAAACAGATATCATTCCGTTGTATAAGACCCTGATCAGACTACACTTGGACTATTGTTCTCAGAATTGGTCCTCAGGATTTGAAGGGGATAAATTAATTGTGGAAAGGGTACAAAGGCTGATAAGAAAGATGGTTTCAGGACTGTTCAATGATAGTTATGAGGATCAGCTGAGGGAATGTGGACTGCAGAGTTTGGTGATTAGAAGAAGGAGAAGTGATATAATTGAGACTTTTAAACTTTTGAAAGGTAGTTACAGGGTTGACAATGGGGAGTTCTTTTGCTTGGTTAAACAGTTGGTAAGAATGGTCAGAGCGAGAACAGTCAACGAGTTTAAAGAGTTGTATGATGGACTTTGTGTTTCTTATGGGGGATCTCCCCTCGATGAGTCTTGATAGACTTTGTGTTTCTTAGGAAGTCCCTCCTACGATGAGTCTTGTGACTCCATGGAGGCCTGAATAATAATTATTATTATTATTATTATTATCACGGGACTACAGAGAGATATTTAGTTGTCTGAACATAATGTGAAGCTTGGAAAGATTATTAGTAATAGGGCTGAATTTTCGCTCTTCGAGATGATTTGAATAAGCTGGATAGATGGCAAATGAATTGAAATTTTCATTTAATGCAATGAAATGTCATGTTTTCAATTTTTGATTCACGGATGGGTATGCATCACACTAACTTGATGGAAATTTACTAGAAGAAGTGGAGTAAGCAAGGGATCTTACAATGATTGTAAATAGAAATTTAAATTTCAGAGTATATATTGCGAAGTTTGTTTAACACATTTCAGATAATTGCTGCAATACTGAGGACATTGATCAAGAGAGGTAAAAGGGTGGTGGTCCTGTTATATAAAGATTTATTATTATTATTAAACAAAACCTCATGGAGTCAAAGACTCATCTAGGTCCTTTTATGTCACACACACATCGCATCATACCGTGTCTTAAACACATTCAAACTACTTGCAGACACTACGCTCTCAGGCAAGGCATTCCAATCACTCACAACTCTGCACGGAAAAAACCTCCCTCTCACTCCCTTACTCACACCCTTCTTATACAGTTTCCAATGATGACCTCTGGTTCTCCCCTGATCTCCCACTATTCTCTGTAGAACATCGCCACCATTGATCCTATAACAACCCCTTACCAACTTGTAGGTCTCTATCATATCTCCCCTCTTCCTTCTCTCCACGAGACTCTGCAAATTACATCTTTTCAATCTTTCCTCATACTCAACATTCCAGAGGTCAGAAACCACCTTAGTCAGTCACCTTTGGACCCTTTCCAACATCTCTTCATCCTTCTGAAAACCCGGTGACCAAATCTGGGCACAAGAGTCCATGTGTGGCCTAATCAAAGCCTTATACAATTGAACAAGTATCTCCCTAATTCTACACGTCAGTGTAGAAGTAGGGAGATACTTGTTCAATTGTTAACCACTGGCTCTTTTCCCTCCTGCATCTATACCTTGTATGGACATTACTCTTTCTCTATCATCAATAACACTCCCCCTCCCTTTTTATCTTTTCTATCCTCACGAAACACACCATACCTTTCCATCTCTATTCCTGTCAGGATGTCGTCCTCATCTAACCATGTCTCACTTTTTCCAACAATCTCTGGGCACATAGACACAATTAGTGCAACCATTTCATCCGCCTTGTTTCTTATACTTCTAGCATTGGTATACAAACACAACAACTAATTTCTGGATCTACAGCTAGTTCCACTGATACCATTCACTCGATGTGCTCTCTCCATGCTGGACTGGGGCCATTTCCCTTTCTGCCTCTTCATTTTAGAACCCTTTGCAATAACATCTGTTTCCTCTTGATCCCTGGTCATCCCATTACTTTCCTGCCTACACATGCTCTCACCTCCTCTTGGAGCATCCCCCTTTCTCACGCTGTGTATCCCTGTCCACCCTGAGCCTCCCCATTTCCCTGCTCCTCTTGCACACCCATTCTCTCATTTTCTATAATCATACCACTCACCTCTTCATTCATTTCCACTTCTTCAATCTCTCCTGTCTTACTCTCCTGATTCTTCCACATCACTTCCCACTCGATCTGATTCATTCTCTCTATTCACTTCTCTACCCTCCTGCAGCAGTCTCTCCAAGCGAGTCACATCGTAATCACTCAAATGCAGTCCATCACTCTCATGCAGCTCACTTCGTCCCTCAAACTCATTCCACACATTAACAAACTGTACTCCCATCTCCTCACACATTTCAGCCAGAATATCATTCATAATCCTTGCTCTCCACCTCATTTCATACCTAGGCAACACACTGACTACTCTTCCTGTCACACTATTCTCTTTTATCTTTTCAAGCAGCCTCCTGATATTCATTCTGACATGCTCTTTGTTCTATCTCAAATCATTTGTACCAATTAATACCATTAAATCTTTTGCTCGCTCCCGCCTCATATCCAATGCCTCAATCACTCTACTCATTTTACCGCTTGGAAAACATACCTTGTGCATTTTATCCTCTAGCACACCTTTAATATTGGAGTCGCCATACAACGCCACTCGCTCATCTTTCGTTAACTCTTTCATGCCATCATGATGTATTTTAATAGTTTTGACCTGAATACTCTTAATTTCATTCCGCATCCATTTCATTTCTTGCCTCATCCAATCCAATTCACTTTCCGAACTTCGTGACACATTCTCTCTATCATTAAATCTTTCTAACTTTCTAACTCTCGACCCCCTCTTCTCACTTTCCCTCTCATTCTACCTTCTTTGTTTCCGTACTTTCGGTCCAACATACATCCAACTTTCACTCTCATTTATCTTTCTTTGTTTCCGTACTTTCGAACTAACATGCATCCAACTTTCGCTATCATTCTTCTCACTTTTACTGTCATTCATCTTTCGTTGTTTCAGTAATTTCGGTCCAACATGCGTCAAACTTTCGCCATCATTTATTCCTTCGATTTTTTTTACTTGCGATTTCTGCATTACGCAAGTTCTACTTTCATTCGTTCTCTCAATTTCGTTTCTTTCCACCTCACTTTCATCCCTTTTGACATCCGTTATGGTTGTCAAATCGCTCTTTTTCTTTTTTCCTGATTTTTTAACATTTTTTCGCTTCTCTTGCTCACCATCCTTTTCTTTCAAACGTGCACTCATGACACAATCGGTACTAGCACTTTCTGTCATCAATTTCATATTCGCATTCATTAGTTCCTTGTTCAGGTCACACGTCATACTTCGCACACACCCTTCTTCCATCCGCACTAAACATCCACAAATCATTTATGTAATCGAAGGAATACATATAACAGACCTTACACTTAACGAAACGACTGAAATCTACATTCAATTCATGGAATGACAATGCCACCGCCATTTTTTTTTTTTTTTTTCTCTGCCGGTTACTAGGTCTAATAATAATGATTTCGTAATTTAGTTTAAGCAAGAAAAATGCCCCCACACTAATAATACCGGTAGCGTACAACGCTTACAGCCGCTCTTACTCAAACAATTATGCATATATACTTAATTATTCCTAGTAAAATTTATCTGAATTAGCTCTTCTAAACATGTCCGCAGCACTTAGCCCACTAGCGCCCTCCTTTAATCCAACTAAATCCAACTATATCTGGATTTCTATGCTCAGATCTGGTTTCCAAGATTTTAAAGCAGTGTTTCTTAACCAGGTGTACGTGATCCTGTGGGGGTGCGAGCTGGAAAATATTTCAGCATTTATTGAAGTAAAGAATGAGTGATTAAATTTTTTCTCTAGAATTTTGAAAAGTTTGATAAGAACTAAAATTAAATTTTATTTTGACATTATTTTATAATTTTCTTAAGGAGCAATGGCCAAATGCATAGTTAAATAATATGTAAATATTCATTTATTATTTGTAGTAATTCTTGCCATGTCGAAAAGATGCCAATGGAAAGATGATTATATTGCATACAGATTTACTTGTGCAACATAGAAAGACTGTACTCAAAGACCACAATGCATTTTATGTTGGAAAATATTTTCAAACCATAATCTTAAACCATCAAAGTTGTTAGAACAATTCAACGATTCACATGGTGGTAAAGCTTCAGGACATACACTTCACATCTCGAAGTCTACGAAGGCACAATTCGATGGAGTGTGGTTGGCTAAGTGGTTAGTGTATCCACTCTCCAGCCAAAAGACTGTGGGTTCGAATCCCACCATGGGCATGGATGTTTGTCATTGTGAAAATATTAGTGGTGTGGTCAGCGGTAGATGGTGATGATGAAAGTAGTTACGGTTCATTGTAGTTGGTGGATCAAGTGGTGGAAACAGAGCATTGTGGAGTAGATACCCTCCCTCAATGAGTCTTTGGACTCCCCAGAGGTGTCATGTAATAATAATAATAATAGCAGAAGTACCATTGCAAAATTTGACTTTGCTGTAGTTCAGAAGCCTTTGCTAGAAGCTTCTTATCAGGTGGCATATCTGTGCGTAAAGAAAAATAGCCTGATGCAATAGCTGAAGAAATGGTGAAACCATGTACATTGGAAATTGTGAAAATTGTATTAGATTCTGAAGCACATAAGAAAATTCAGTAGATTCCATTATTTTCATTTTCAATGAAAGTCTGGCTTTGGCAAAGGTGCCCAGGGAATGGAAGGAAGGTAAGATAGTACCATTATATAAGTGTGGTAACAGACTGGAAGTGTCTAATTATAGGCCAGTCTGTGTGTCATCAGTAGTTGTTAAGATCTTGGAGAAAGTAGTGAGGGACCGTGTACAGCATTGGGCAGATGAGGGTAATGTTATCTGTGAGAATCAACATGGATTTGTGAAAGGACGCTCTTGTTTTAGCAATATGCTAGCCTTTTATAATAAAGTTACAAGAGCATTAGATGAGGGAGAGGCATATACTGCAATTTTCTTAGACTTGGCGAAGGCATTTGACAGGGTGCCACATGATAAGCTGATATTTAAGTTGCAGCACATGGGTCTGGATGTCAGATTGGTCAACTGGATTCAGGATTGGCTGTCTGATAGGTATCAGAGAGTTGTGTATGGTGGAGCAGTTTCCAGGAGGCAGAGGGTTACAAGTGGGGTCCCACAGGGCTCAGTACTAGGACCTATATTGTTTAACCTTTATATCAATGACATAGCCAGTGGATTGCAGGGGGATATTCAGTTGTTTGCGGATGATGCGAAGCTGGGAAGGATTATTAGTAATAGTGCAGATGTGGTAGCCCTGCAAGAGGATTTAAATAAGCTAGATAGATGGGCAAATGAATGGGGCTTTCAGTTTAATGCAGCAAAATGTAAGGTCTTGAGGTTTGGGAAACATCGATGGGATGCTGCATACTCTATGGGAGGAGTTATACTGGAGGAAGTAGGGGAGACAAGAGATCTGGGGTTGATGATTGATAGAAACCTGAAGTTTAGGGGACATATTGCGAAGGTGGTGAAGGTAACACAGAGGATTGCTGCTATTATGAGAAGGACACTGACCTGCAGAGATAAGAGGGTTATCATTCCGTTGTATAAGTCTCTGATCAGACCACACTTGGACTATTATTCTCAGATTTGGTCCCCAGGATTTGAAGGGGATAAATTAACTGTGGAAAGGATACAAAGACGGATGACAAAGATGGTTTCAGGACTGTACAAGGATAGTTATGAGGATTGGCTGAGAGAATGTGGACTGCAGAGTTTGGTGGATAGAAGAAGGAGAGGTGATATGATTGAGACTTTTAAACTGTTGAGAGGTGGTTACAGGGTTGACACTGGGGAGTTCTTTCGCTTGGTTGATCAGCGGGAAGGAGTGATGACAAGAGGCCATCCCTGGAAGTTACGAAAGGAAACTGTGAGCAAGAGGGTAAGGAGTGGTTTCTTTGTGTGGAGGGTGGTTTAGCCGTGGAATGCATTGCCTGATGGAGTGGTGGGAGCGAGAACGGTCAGTGAGTTTAAAGAATGGTATGATAAACTTTGTGTTTCTCAGGAGGGGGGGACCTCCCTCGATGAGTCTTTTAACTCCTTGGAGGCCTGAATAATAATAATAATAATAATAATAATAATAATAATAAACGATGTGATTCGATCACGCAAACAAGACATCAATTACGATATTTTACTGCAAGTAGTACAAGATATTAAACCCAGTCCTCTGAAAGTGTGTATTCAATTGGACGAGTCAACTGACATTAATAATTGCAGTGAGTTATTAGTGTTTGTGCAATGCACAAAGGAAAGCAAATTTTGGAAGAATTTTTATTTTGTGATCAACTGGAACTGACGGCAAAAGGAATTGATGTTTATAATCACATTAAAAATTTTTTCTTGAACCAACAAATACCAATGGATGTGATTAGCTCTGTACTATGTACTGATGGTGCACCTGCAATGTTAGACGATAATTCCAGTTTTTTTGCCTATATTTTTGCCTACATTTTACATAATGTAAATTTACATTATGGAAAATTACATTTTCCATAATGTAAAAACACATTTCCTAGGAAATGTGTTTTTACATTATGGAAAATACCTAAGAATAGCTATCTGAACTTCCCCCACCTTTGCAACGAGTCGTCCGGTATTGTACTACGTACTAGGATCACTTGCATTGGCTAACACTAGTGTCGCCGATATTTTATAGTTTACTATATTCGGCAAGAAACTCTCTGTTTCCATTCTTTGAGTTTCTTATTTGGTTTTAAAACTATGTGGGATTTAATATCCCCTTAATTAAGTAATGTTTTCATTGCCGAAATGAAGCTTATTAGCTCTTTATACTTAAGTAAACTTTAATAAATATTTTCCGATATTTCGGCAACGTCACGTTGCCATTTTCTAAAGGAACTTACAAAAAAGTTACGTGCACGTAGGCACTACAACACAGAAACTGGGAATGAAGAGATGAAGCTATTGTTCTCCTAACAGTCCTGATGGTGTCCTCTAGCGGGCTAAGTAGGTGTTCTTCGCCATTGGGCTGAAGGTTTGCAGATGTAGGCCTCCCAAATTTGGGGCAGTCGCATACAACCAAATTTGTTAAGGTTTGGAGAATTTCTTAGGGCTGAGGCTGATTCCATAAAGAGTCTTTCAAATTTGTATTTGCTACGGTGTATCACTGTAGCTTTCTTCCACCGTATTCTGTGACGTGTATCCAGAGCATGGTCCGCAAGCCCAGAATGACTGTATTTGTGAAAACGGATGTAGTCCTTGTGTTCCGAAAATCTGATATTCACTGTCCTGCCTGTTTGGCCAAAGTAAGACAGTTTACAACTGCAAGGGACCTGGTAAACACCAGGTAGGTCTAGGGGAAGTGGTTGGTCTTTAGTGAAGCGGATAAGGGATGCCAATTTTCTCTAAGGTTTGTAACAGGAGGTCAGATCATGTTTTTTTAAGATTTTGGTAATCTTTTCCGAGGTGCCTCGGATGTATGGAATGGTGATGGATTTAGAGTAATCCTTGTTGTGGGGGGGAGGGGATCTGTGGTTTGTAGGTTCTAATATTTTTTGGATTTTTTTTGGGGGGGGGGTAGCCATTGGCTGAGAAAGTGTTGAGGATGTGATTTAGTTCAGTGTTTAGGGCCAAGTCGTTTGAACAGATTAGTTTAGCCCTGTTGTATAGTGTTTTCACTACTCCATGTTCTTGTGAGGGGAGTGGTGGGATTGTTGGTGAATGTATCTGCCTGTATGGGTGGGTTTTCTGTAAACTGAGAAAACCAAGGATCCATTAGGCTGGCAGGTGACTAGTGTGTCTAGGAAAGGGAGGCTGTTGTTTTCCTCTTTTTCCAGAGTGAATTTGATTCTGGGGTGTTGGTTGTTTAAGTGTGTTAAGAAGGAGAGATGTGTTTCAGAGCCATGTGGCCAAATAGCGAACACATCATCAACGTAGCGAAGCCTTATGGTTGGTTTTTGTGGGGCAGAGGCTAAGGCTTTTTCTTCAAAGGTCTCCATAAAGAAATTGGCCAAGGGTGGGGAGAGTGGTGAACCCATGGCTGTCCCCTCTATTTGTTTGTAGAATTTTCCCTGCCAAACGAAATAGCCTGAGTTCATTGTGAACTGAAATAAGGCTGAGATATCGGGAGAAAATTTAGCTTGGATTAGCTCTAAAGTTTCCTTGAGTGGGACATTTGTAAATAAAGAGGACACATCAAAGCTGACCATTATGTCAGTATGTTGGAGTGTAAGGTTTTCTATGCTGGCTTTGAAATGGGCTGAGTTTTTTATGTGTGATGTTGTGTTGCCAGTATAGTGTGTGAGCTCTTTGGCCAAATTTTTAGCTAATTTGTATGTGGGGGAATCAATGCCAACCACAACAGATTAAAGCCGTTTAACTCTATACCCCCCCCCCCGTATTTACGGACTTCCAAAAATATACAAAGAAAATGTGCCATTACGTCCCATAGTGGATGGCATTGATTCCCCCACATACAAATTAGCTAAACATTTGGCCAAAGAGCTCACACACTATACAGGCAACACACCATCACACATACAAAACTCAGGATTTATTTATTAAAGTTTACTTAAGTATAAAGTAAAAGTTTAATTTAATTTATATCCTTAGCTACGTTGTTCTATTCCTTAAGTGTTTTATTTATTTATTGAGGTCTCTTCAGTGGGAGCCAGGCCCGAGTGGAGATACCAGCCAGAAGCATTAGCAGGTCATCTCTACCTATATATATCTGTTTGCTCACACTTGGATAAAGGATTAAACTAAATTTATTATATTCTAACCAAGTGAAAAATAAACTTTCAACATCTTTCTCTAAATCCAGACTAATTTATTATAAAGGTGGCACACCAATTGGCAACTCCTATAGGTAGAGATGACCTGCTAATGCTTCTGGCTGGTATATCCCTTTAATTTAATATCCCCTTAATTTAAATAAATCCTATTATTCTCCTACAGAACATATTTCTGCCTGACATCATGGTCCTCTTTGTCCACGTAATCCTCTCCGAGTATTTCTTGTAGCAAAACAATTTTTACTTACAAAATGAAGGTATCACCTTGCACTCGCCACTTTTCCCCAATAGCTAACTTTTACCTGGAAGACTTTGAGCAAAGAGCTTTAGATTCAGCCAGCCTAAAGCCCAAAGTCTGGCTCAGATAGGTCAATGATATTTTCGCCATATGGCCCCACAGCAGTGAAACACTAAATACATTCCTCAGCCAACTGAACAAACAACACAAACGTATCCAATTCACCATTGAAATTGAAAACAACCACTCTCTTCCTTTTCTAGACACACTCGTTACACATCTTCCCTCAGGCTATCTCTCCTTCTGTCTACCACAGACCTACACACACACACACAGGCCAGTACATAACATACACAAAAATTCATACCACCACCCAACACAAAAACTAGGAGTCATAAGCACCCTCAAACACAGAGCACTAACTATTTGCTCAAATGAGCAAGCTCTAAACTAGGAATTTGAGATAATTAATCATACATTTATAAAAAATGGCTATAATAAAATTTTAAAAAATTTCACAAGATCCTCCACAAAAACACCACCAAAAACAAGAAAACAAGAAAAAACAAGAAAGTCTGCCATATCCATACCATATATCAGAGGCATTTCAGAAAAAAATAGACAGATCGCTACATGAATACAACATTAAGACTACCTTCAAACCCCCCAACAAAATTAAAACGTCTGCTCAGTTCTTCCAAAGATCCTCTTCCACATCTGGCCCACCTGGGTTTACAAAATCCAGTGCACATGTAACCTATTATTATTATTATTATTATTATTATTACGGGTATCTCCATGGAGTCAGTAGACTCATCGCGGGAGACCCAAACTAGCAAAACAATATCTGTCATATCTCTTCTTGAATTCATTTACAGACAAAGAGCTCACAACTAAGTCAGGCAATGAATTCCACTCATTCACCACCCTCCAGGCAAAAAACCTTGTTCTGACACCTTTGTTAACCACACTCTTCTTTAATTTCCAGAGATGACCTCTAGTTCTTCCATCACTATCACACAGCTGAAACATTTCCTCTGCATCGATCCTATAAAAACCTTTTAGTAATTTGAATGTTTCTATCATATCCCCTCTTCTTCGCCTATCAACCAATCTCTGCAATCCACAAGCTCTCAATCTATCAATGTAGGGAGCATTTTTTATATCACTCACCAACTTGGTCACTCTTCTCTGAACCCTCTCCACAGCCTCCTCATCTCCAAGGAATCCAGGTGACCAGACCTGAGCACAGTAATCCAAATGTGGAAGTATCAATGCTTTATAAAGGGGAATAATAACCTCTTTATCTCTGGATGTCAGTGTGTTCCTCAACAACCAAGTAATCCTATGTGCAATCTTGGACACCTTAGCAATGTGTCCTCTGAACTTCATCTCCCTATCTACCAATACCCCTAAGTCCCTAGCCTCATCAATCTCTTGGAGTACCTTTCCATCGATGTAGTACACAGCTGGTAATCTTTTAATCCCAAAATGCATGACTTTACACTTTTCCACATTGAACTGACATCCATTTTCTTTTGCCCATTTTACCAGCTTATTTAAATCCTCCTGAAATCCCCCCTATCCTACATAGGAGAAACAGGACCCACTATACCAATCAGAAAAGAAGAACACACATGAACACATTAAATACTTTCATTATGGAAAACCAGCCTATCAGACCATGCATTCCATACATACCATAGAATCGACTGGAAAGACACCAAGTACCTACACTGCACCAAAACCTGGTTTGAGAGGAAATTTAAAGCAGTATGTGAAATGATTAAACACAATCCAAATCTGAACAAAAAGGACAAAATAATCATGCCAAGAATGTGGAGGACCAATTTGCAAACATTATAGCAACCAGAACAAGCCCAGGAGGAAATCTCAATACGAAAGAACTTTAGGAATGTTTATTGTAGTTGTTTGTAACTTTTTTTAACTTTATTTTATTTTATTTTTAATTTTATTTATTTTTTTTAAACTTTATTTTATTTTATTCTATTTTTCTCTCTAGAGGTCAAGCTAGATAACAGATTGATAAGAAGCTTAGATTCATTTTACCTTTGTAGAGTACAAGAGCATGTAGCTTGTTTTCTTAAACATATGTATTTTTATGAAGATGATTTCAATACAGGGGTCAAAACGTCAATTGTTACTTTCCTAGTATTAAGTAAATTATTTATTTTAACACATGTGTTTTGTCTCCCTAAATTCTTAACCATGAATGAGTAGTTTTAAGTTATATTTAACAGCAATTATATTCAACTTACTCCATCAGAGCATTAGATTTCTGCTCAAGAAAGAAGCAGAAATATGTATTCAATATCTATGCTGAGTAAAACATTAAGTTTGTAATGTAAAAATTGCTGATGTTGCAAGTACACTGATTATCATACTTTAGATTAGAAAATAAAATTTAAAAAAGCAAGAAAAGAATGACAATATACGAGGTGTGTACAGAAAGTAAGATCCAGTCAAGAATAAAAATAAAATAATAAAAAAAAAAAAAAATGGTGGAGGAGAGAAAGTTTTACCATAAAGCTAATTACAAATATAGAACCATATTGGTCTGTTCCAGTCTCATTATCCATCTAATATCCTCTTTTCAAGTCTATCCAACTCTTTCCAATTGGTTTATATTTTATCAATTGTTTAGGATATTGGGTGTTGGCCATTCAATTTACATGTTCTGTCCAAATTTGTTTCTAATTGTTTCATTTTTATTCTATTGATTTCAATTTTAGTTGTTTTAAAATACAGTCATCCCTCGATTTGCATCAGGGTTCCGTTCCATCTGGCAGGACTTAAGTCGATACATTAAACCAACAGAGTTCTAGGGGTTAGGGATTTAACCATAATAAGTATAGTCATTTTAACTTTTAAACCCTATAAAAGTGTACTGTACATTATTACAACTATAAAAGAGGAGAAAAATCACCCAAATATTCCTCCACAATTGCAACACATTGTTCCTCTAGTTCGACCACAATCACATCTTCATTACCTTCACTATGTGAAAGACCAGGCTGCGGCTTTTTCTGGTGTAACATTTTTTTTTTTTTTTGATGAAAATGTCCAGTATGCTTTGCTTATTACTCTTCTTTTCATTATAAATTTGTTTATAGCAAGCAAATGCATCATATACTTTCCTTTCTACTAATAACTAGCGTTCAACATTGGGATCCATGTCTTCAGCCATTTTGAGAACATCACTAACTGCTGAGAACAAGACCCTTCACTGTGAATTGTTTAACTACTTCTTTTTATTTCTCTTTTCATTCTTCCTTTTCTCGTTTCCTTTTCTGCAACATTGTTCCTCCAGTTCGACCAACTCAGATGAATTCTTCAGGGGCACTTTTTATGAGTGAAATTATGTCATGACCATTCACTTCAAGATTCAGATTGTTTGCTATGCCCACTATTTCTTCACTCAATTTACAAAGGTCTTAATTTTTTTTCAAAACTTCTAAAATCATGCACAAATCTTTTTAATGTATTTTTCCATATGCCACTTATACACTGAGAGCTCACTTCGTCCCAAACCACAAAAATATTTTTAACAGCATGCTAAATATTGAATGCTTTCCAGAATTGCAATATTTCCTTCAGTGGCAGAAATGGCTTGTGAAAAAGTTCCCTGCATATAATAAGCCTTAAACATTGCAAGAACTCCATAGACCATCGGTTGGATTTTTTTTTTTTGTCTTGATTAAGCTACATTTACAATTTAGAGCATCGCTATATTTCCTTTCATGCCATTTTATAGTTATACCGTGGTCTAATTTGTCTGTTAATGTAAAGTGCATATATCTCGTTTTATCAGTATTAATGTTAAGTCTATTGTTGCTAAACCATATACTTAGTTTTATCATATCATTATTAATCCAATTTTTTAGATCTTCAAGGGTTGTTTCGGTGTATACTAATTATTATTATTACTCCAAGACCTCACGGAGTCAAAGACTCATCTGGGAGGTCCTTTTATCACACACACACATCTCTCATACCGTGTCTTAAACACACTCAAACTCCTTGCAGACACCACACTCTCAGGCAAGGCATTCTAATCATTTACAACTTCTCACGAAAAAAACCTGCCTCTCACTCCCCTACTCACACCTTCTTTATACAGTTTCCAGGGATGACCTCTGGTTCTTCCCTGATCTCCCACTATTTTCTGTAGAACTTCTCTAGCACTGATCCTATAAGAACTCCTTACCAACTTATAGGTCTCCATCATATCTCCCCTCTTCCTCCTGTCCACCAGAATCTGCAAATTGCATCTTCTCAATCTTTCCTCATACTCAACATTCCAGACGTCAGAAACTACCTTAGTCAGTCGCATTTGGACCCTTTCCAACATCTCTTCATCTTTCTGAAAACCAGATAACCAAATCTGGGCACAATAATCCATGTGTGGGCTAATCAAAGCCTTATACAAAGAAACAAGAATCTCCCTAATAATGCAATATCATCAGCACAGGATATCATTTTGCCAAAAAGTTTGTATTTACATAAATCATTAACATATATATATATTATATTATAAATAGGATGAATTCTAGTACCGACCCTTGTGGAACTCTATATTTTATGTTTATTATGTTTGTTGTGCTTTTAAATGTATCATAGCTGGTATATTGTTTTCTATTATTCAGATAGAATCATAACCAGTCATTAGTAATTCCGCTAATGCCATATTTGAACATTTGAATTTTGAACACAATTGAACATTTTCAGTAGCAATAGATCATGATGAACACAGTTGAACGCCTTAGATATATCAAGAAAAATGGCTGTTGTGTGCATTCTTTCATTTATTCCACTGTAGACCAATTTTATAGCGGTATTAACAAAAGTTCGTGCGACCGAAAGATAAAATTGAGTTGAAATGCTAACTTTCTTCAAACGAATTCCATAATATGTGAAAGTGCCATAACAACTTCATTATATATATATATATATATATATATATATTTCTTAGTTTTAACATGTTTACGAATTTTAACACTTTCAGCTGGAAGTGTTAAAAATTTTTATTGCTGCTTTGAGAACTCGCACACATCTAATTAATAATAATAGTTTTTAGTTAGATTTCTGTGTTTGCCAGTGTATAGTGTATACACTAGTACAGTATAGTACAACATATGGTTTTGCTTGAGTCTCTATAACAGTTTCTGTAAGAGGGGACCATGTGACCTATTAATTAGTGTCGTTTACATCCTGGTTGTCACTAATTGCAGAATTTGTTGAGAAATATATTACACAGAGTGCTCGTATCTTATTCACTGACTTTTATTATGCTACTGCAGTATAGTGGCTATTGGGGAGGGCGTGTTGTTTCTTGCCTCTACGGCAGTGGTTCTCAAACTTTTTGAAGTCGGGGTGCATTTAAAATCCTACAAATAATTGCAGGCGCACTATATACAAATGTCTGAGAAATATGTTATAATAATTAAGTGAAATATTACAGAAAAAAAATAATGCGATAAAAAAAATGAAATGAAACATACCATAAGTTTATTCATTCTTGTGTTTATGAGAAACATGAGCCTGATGTGTCCTTGCGATTGCTTCAATGTTTGGGCATATATTTGAAAGGCAAACTCTCATTTCCTCGTCAATACATTGAAGAGTTCCTCTCTTTTTACACTTAATTGTGGTGAGGGTAGAAAATCCTAATTCACATAAATATGTTGTTGAAAATTGTAGTAAAATGTTCAAAGCTTTTTTAGATATTGATACATATTCTTCTTTTATAGAAATCCAAAAGGCTTCAAGAGACAATTCCTTATGTTTAATCATCAATCCACGATCAGTGGATATAGCTGCCAGTTGTTCTTCTTCTGTTAATGTTAAACCAAAATCACTTGAAGTGTCCATAAATGGGTTTCTAATCCAATCGTGTTGTTCAGTGTTAAGTGATGGAAAATAAGAACTCAATTTTTCTTCTAAACTTGTTAAATGTTCAACTATTATTGGAAGTGTTTCATTTATGCAAGTGTTACTTACCAATGGAAACATTTCCAAATTACCTTCAACAGCTTTTCTTTTCCATATCTGTAGATTTCTCTGAAACGCTTTCATTTTGTCAGAGGGTGTGAGAATATTTTCTTCTTTCCCTTGCATGCTAGTATTCAAAATACTGAGCTGCTGAAATATATCGGCCACATACTGTAACCTGGCAATCCAAAATTAGCACCGAAGGAGGTTACAAAAATGTAATTATTTCATCTCTTCAAAAAACGCAAGAAGTTCTTGTCATGGTTCGTGTACACGGGTAAGTACTTTCCCCCTTGACAGCCACCTCACTTCAGTGTGTAAAAGCAGCCGTCTGTGTTGTGAATCCATATCGATACAGAGCTTTTCGAATAAACGCGATTTGACAGGTCTTTTTTTTATGTTTTTTTTTTTTTTATGTTTTTTTTTATTCAGGCCTCCAAGGAGTCAAAAGACTCATCGAGGGAGGTCCTTCCTAAGACATAAATTCTGTCAAGACTCATCGAGGGGGAGGTCCCCCCCTGAGAAACGCAAAGTTTATAATACCACTCTTTAAACTCACTGACCGTTCTCGCTCCCACCACTCCATCAGGCAATGCATTCCACGGCTCAACCACCCTCCACACAAAGAAACCACTCCTTACCCTCTTGCTCACAGTTTCCTTTCGTAACTTCCAGGGATGGCCTCTTGTCATCACTCCTTCCCGCTGATCAACCAAGCGAAAGAACTCCCCAGTGTCAACCCTGTAACCACCTCTCAACAGTTTAAAAGTCTCAATCACATCACCTCTCCTTCTTCTATCCACCAAACTCTGCAGTCCACATTCTCTCAGCCGATCCTCATAACTATTCTTGTACAGTCCTGAAACCATCTTTGTCATCCGTCTTTGTATCCTTTCCACAGTTAATTTATCCCCTTCAAATCCTGGGGACCAAATCTGAGAACAATAGTCCAAGTGTGGTCTGATCAGAGACTTATACAACGGAATGATAACCCTCTTATCTCTGCAGGTCAGTGTCCTTCTCATAATAGCAGCAATCCTCTGTGTTACCTTCACCACCTTCGCAATATGTCCCCTAAACTTCAGGTTTCTATCAATCATCAACCCCAGATCTCTTGTCTCCCCTACTTCCTCCAGTATAACTCCTCCCATAGAGTATGCAGCATGCCATCGATGTTTCCCAAACCTCAAGACCTTACATTTTGCTGCATTAAACTGAAAGCCCCATTCATTTGCCCATCTATCTAGCTTATTTAAATCCTCTTGCAGGGCTACCACATCTGCACTATTACTAATAATCCTTCCCAGCTTCGCATCATCTGCAAACAACTGAATATCCCCCTGCAATCCACTGGCTATGTCATTGATATAAAGGTTAAACAATATAGTTTCTAGTACTGAGCCCTGTATGACCCCACTTGTAACCCTCTGCCTCCTGGAAACTGCTCCACCATACACAACTCTCTGATACCTATCAGACAGCCAATCCTGAATCCAGTTGACCAATCTGACATCCAGACCCATGTGCTGCAACTTAAATATCAGCTTATCATGTGGCACCCTGTCAAATGCCTTTGCTAAGTCTAAGAAAATTGCAGTATATGCCTTTCCCTCATCTAATGCTCTTGTAACTTTATCATAAAAGGCTAGCATATTGCTAAAACAAGAGCGTCCTTTCACAAATCCATGTTGATTCTCACAGATAACATTACCCTCATCTGCCCAATGCTGTACTCACTACTTTCTCCAAGATCTTAACAACTACTGATGACACACAGACTGGCCTATAATTAGACACTTCCAGTCTGTTACCACCCGTATGCAATGGCACTATCTTACCTTCCTTCCATTCCCTGGGCACCTTTGCCAAAGCCAGACTTTCATTGAAAAGCCACGTTAAGGGTATTGTCAATTCCCCAGCACATTCTCTCAAAACTCGTGGCGAAATACCATCCAGTCCCACAGCTTTACTGACATCCAGAGTACTCAGTATCTTAAACACACTCTCCTCCTGTACCTCCGGACCTCGTACCAGTCCTATCCCTCTAGCATTAAAACTGACTCCTCTAGGATGAAATACTCCAATAAAGTGTTCATTGAACAATTCCACTATGTCCTCTGCATCAGTCACTCTATTCCCATTTTTATCCCACAATATCATTCTTCCACAGTCATTTCTCCTCCTGCTGGCCACATAGTTAAAAAAATTCCCTAGGATTTTCTTTGGATCTTAGGGCCAATCTCCTCTCATATTCCAGTTTCGCTTTCCTTACCACACGAGTCACTCTTCTGGCCTGTGTCTTATATTCCTCATGCATCTCTTCACCTGTCTCCTTATATCTCTTCCATAGCCTCTTTTTCGCATGCAATTCCTGTTTAATATTCTTTGTCATCCACTTTACTCCAAATTGCGCCCTCATCTTCACTCGTGGTATACAACTTACCATTGCTGATAACAAATATTCTTTCACAATTTCCCACGCACTGGTGATATCCCGGCCTTCCAATTCCTCCCTCCATGAAACTTCCCGAAGTTGACGTCTAAGACTATTATAATCACCTGCCTTATAATTCCACATAAGTTCCCGTCTCTTTGATACACCTGCATGTCTATTCATTTTCCAAGTCAACACCATATGGTCACTCTCTCCAACTGGTGGGAGAGACGTCAACTCAGTTATTATCAACTCTTCTGATGCTATAACCAAATCCAAAATTTTTGAACCTCTTGTTCCCTCTGTTACATGTTGCCTAAGACATTTGTCCCTCAAGAATTCTAGAAATTCCATTCCCCTATTGTTACATGCATCTTCCTCTCTCCAATTTATACTACTGAAGTTGAAATCTCCCATAACAATCATTCTTCTTGCACTTGCCAAACTTAGCTGTCTAAACATCTCCTGGTCCCCATCCTCTGTGCTCTTGGGTCTGTAGCAACACCCCACTAAATATCCTGTCTTGCCTACCTCTACCTGACACCATACACTCTCAAAATCATTTGTCTCACTTCCTTCCAAATTCTTCACTCTTAGAGGACATAGTTTGCCATCTGAACAACTTGATCTAAAACTTCTAATTTTTCTCCCAATGTTTTTTGCCATCAAGGCTTCCCTCTGAAGAAAGCAGTAAGTTACGATAACATTCTCATTTTGTTTTTTTACAAAAGATGTAAGGCCCTTAACACAGCCTACCATGGAAGGGGCTCCATCTGTACAAATGCCTACACACGACCTCCATGTTAACTGCCTTTTATCAAGATAGCTATTCAAAATGATAAAAACGTCCTCACCTTTTGTAGACACACTTTATTCTTTGCAAAAAAGAAACTGATTTACTATTTGATCTTCATTAATAAAATGGACGAATGCTAAGAGTTGTGCCTTGTTGGTAATGTCTGTTGACTCATCAACTTGCAATGTAAAATTTGAATACTGAAGTTTATTACTGCATACATTTTCTCGATATCAGAAGACATTTCTATAATACGCCTGTGAACTGTATTGTTGGACAGAGGAATTTTGCTTATTTTCATTGCTGCTTCATTTCCTAGCATTGTCATGACGATTTTTTTGCATGCAGGCAAAATAAATGTCTCACCTAAAGTATTATCTTTCATATTTTTTGCTATCAGTTCTGAGACTTGATAAGAAGTGATTTGAGCTTTATCAGAAACAGTCATTATACTTTTAAAAGAATTTGCCGCTTTTGTTTGCTGTTCAGACAATCTCTTGAAAAAACTTACAGATTTATCTTGTAAATTAGAGTGTATAGTTTTAAAATGTTTACTCAATTTACTAGGAAGCAATGATTCATTTGCCATTTTACATCCACATACTAAACATAGCGGCAAAGGATGATCTTCACTTTCGGTCCAAGTGAAATCAAAGCTTAAATTACTTTCATTATATTTGCGAGTAGGTCGCGATTGCTTTCTTACTTGCATTTAACTTTTCCTCACTTCCAGAATCTGATTCTTCAATATCACGCTTCTTTTTGAGAAATCTATCCATTTTATTTGGGTGTATTTATCTGAAAATAAGTAATATTCACATAACATCCACTTCCAACACTTTTAAAATAAGTAATATACACAACAAGAATAAACCATATTCTTGTTCTCTTTGCAAGAAAAATCATTATTATTAATTAACATAATAATGATGTGTTGACAAAAAGAGCGGTATATCCGTAATGAAAAAATATAATAGAGTAACTATATTTATTTTTATATCTGGACACATATTTCTCTGGAATACCACAGTTCTCACCCGGAAATCTTCTAGGGCGCACCCTTTTAGAACCACTGCTCTACAGTATAGTGGCTATTGGGGAGGAAGCAGGAACAGTTACTATCGCCCCGACATGAACGTGTTTAAGCTTTTTTCATGTGCGAGGTGTAAGTGAAACTTTTTAATTTCTTTTTTTTCAAAAAGTAAACGCAGGGGTGTGAGTTATACTCGAGGGCAAGTTATATTCACATTAAGTACGGTATTTCAACTATGGATACATTGGTACCTTCTTTAAACGGAAAAATAGCTCAGATGACAATGATAATACAAAACGAGTTTGACACTTTCTGTGTAGTTATTGAAGAGAAAGGTCAGTAACGAATCCACACAGAATTCCCATCGCAATAACATTAATCTGTTAAACGAAAGGATTTGCTGAATTGCTGGCCATTTGACCAGTGGATCGCATACAAAAGTAAATACAACTGGTTATTTTGTAGGAATATATATCTGTTTTGTGACTTTTCTCCCTTTAGGGTAATTATGCCTGCATTATTGTGTTATTATTCAACAAATGATTACAGTTTTGAATGTGCATATAAAGGCAATATCAACAGTCACCCGAATTTGTGATGAAAAGGACAGGTAGGTTTGCAGCTTCCCCGGATAGCATTCAAAGGTAAATACAATTGGTTCTTTGTATAGGGCCCCGGAACTTATGACTTTAGAATTTAACCACTGGCCTCAGAGGTCTGTTTTAGGGCCGTTACTGTTTAACTTCTATATTAATGATATTGGTGAAGATTTGGATTGAGATATTCAGTTGTTTTCAGATTGGAACCCGATAGGCGGCGCCTGTGAATAAATTTCATTAAACTTGTGATCGCGAATTTTATCGTAATTGCAAGTATCTTTTGTGTGCAAAATAACGAGTAAACGGAATACAGAGGATACTAAGGACCTGGTTACTTCTACACAACTCGTGACTATCCTAAGTTTTTCATATCAGTTCTTTTTCAATTAAAAAAACAGACACGTGAAAGCACCCAGCATGACTACCATGCAAAGTAAAGATGGCGACAACAAAGGCCAACAACGAAAGATTACGTCAAGTCAGAGTAGCGCAGCTGATAGCCAACAAACTGAAAGAAAATATGAAGTGCTGTAGTTGCGAAACCGAAGTTACCGAAAGGAAAAAAGGTATATCGTGAAATTTCTGTTGCAACTGGTTACATACTTCCTGCACGAAAATAGATGAATCGACGCCCAAACTTTTTGTCAAATTGAACCAGCCTTTTTTCTGTTTGATGTGTCTTCCTTCTGTTGAACCTGTTCCAAATGAATTGAAAATCTCAAACAAAACCTTAATAACATGATCGATACTTTCTCGTCCAAAATCCTAAAGTTGGAAACAAATGCTGAAAGATTATTTTCCACTTGGTTAGACTATAATAAATTTAGCTTAATCCTTTATCGAAGTGTGTGTTAGCAAACAAAGTTTGTGCTTGAAGATACTTCAAGACTGAGGCAACTCGTAACAAAGGTGGCCCAAGCTATCATCATTCCAATCTCAGTATCTCCCATAACGCAAAGCATATCTCCTTGCAGATATGTATAATGGACTTGAAGTATCTTCAAGAGCAAACTTTGTTTGCTAACACTTGGATAAAGGATTAAACTAAATTTATTATAGTCTAACCAAGTGGAAAATAAACTTTCAACATCTTTCTCTGAATCCAGAGTAATTTCATAAGGTGAAACACCTTTTGGCAACTCGTATAGGTAAAGATAACCTCTCCATTGCTTCTGCCTTGGTATCTCCAACACTGGGCCTGGCTACCACTGACAAGACCTCAATAAATGTCAAAACCGGTCTGGGTAGTGGCCCTTCCCTTAACGCATAGCATTATACATATCTGCAGGAAGATGTGCTTTGCATTATGGGAGATACTGAGATAGGAGTGATGATAGCTTGGCCACCTTTCCTACAAGATGCCTCAGTCTTTATTATTATTATTATTATTATTATTATTTCGGGCGACTCCAGGAGTCCTTAAACTCATCGAGGGAGACCCTAAACATCATGTCCACACAACTATGTGATTACATTCTCACAGTATCTATCATACCTTGTCTTGAACTCGTTCACCGTCATAGCACCCACAACAGACTATGGCAGCTTATTCCACTCATTTACCACTCTGAAAGTAAAGAACCCAGCTCTAACACCCCTGCTAACCACACTCTTGCCCAGCTTCCATAGGTATCCCCTAGTTCTCCCACCACCAGTCCTGATCTCAGAAATATCCTCTGAATTAATCCTATAGAATCCCTTTAGCAATTTGAATGTCTCAATCATATCTCCCCTCCTCTGCCTATCAACTAGTTTCTGCAACCCACAAATCTTCAACCTGTTCTCATATGGTTCATTCCATAGACCTGCTATCATCTTAGTCACTCGCCTCTGGATCCTTTCCACCTCCTCCCCATCAAGAAGGAACCGAGGTGACCAAATCTGGGCACAGTAATCGAGATGAGGTCTTATCAAGCCTCGGTACAGAGGTACAATAACTTGCTTGTCTCTGCTCGTCAAGGTATTTTTCAACAACCAAGTGAGTTGATGAGCTGATTTAGCTACTTTTGCAATGTACCCCCTAAACTTCATCACCTTATCCACCAACACTCCCAAGTCCCTGGCCTCATCAATCTCTTGGAGTACAGTTTCACCAATGTGGTATACTGCTGCTAATCTTTTCACCCCAAAATGCATAACCTTACATTTTGTCACATTAAATTGACATCCATTCTCCTTAGCCCAGAACTCCAATCTATCTAAGTCATCCTGCAAGACTTTGACATCTTCTGCATTCACTATTGCCCTACCCAACTTTGCATCATCAGCGAACAAATGAATTGTTCCACTTAGATCCTTCCCTATATCGTTAATGAACAGATTAAACAGTAGTGGTCCAAGAACAGAACCCTGCGGCACACCACTAGTCACAGGCTGTCTTTTGGACTCTGCTCCTGAATAAACTACTCTTTGATATCTCTCCATCAACCAACCACCTATCCATCTCACCAATCCTATATCCATTCCCATATGTTGTAGTTTACGGATTAGTATTCCATGTGGTATCCTGTCAAACGCCTTTGCCAGGTCCAGCAGTATCACTGTAAACCCATTTCCCTTATCCAGTTCAGCTGTCACCTTGAGCAAGTTACTGAAGCATCATCTACCCTTCACAAAGCCATGTTGTTCCCTGTACAGTATCTCGTTTTCATCAATCCATTCCTGTATTTTTCGCTTGACTACTTTCTCTAAGACCTTGACAACAACTCCTGATATGCTGATCGGTCGGTAATTTGCAACCGTAGTCTTGGATCCTCCTTTATGCAGTGAAACTATTTTCCCCTCTTTCCACACCTTCGGGACTAAGCCAGACCTGAGACTCAGATTAAACAACATGGTCAAGGGCATTGATAATTCTTTAGCCACTTCACGCAAGACCCATGCCGGTATACCATCCAATCCCACAGATGTGTTCACATTAAGGTTCTGTAATAAACTAGTCACCTCCACTTCATTCATCACTATTTCCGTATAAACTAATGGTTCCTTCACTTTTTCAATGTCACCACCTGGATGATATGCTTTTGCAAAGTGCGCGCTCAGTAACTCCACTATATCGACTGATTTAGTGACCTCCTTGCCATCATCATTCCTTTAAATCATTTTGCCGTGTACAGTTTTTTTCTTGCTTGCAGCATATTGAAAGAACTGTTTTGGATTCTCTTTTGCTTGCAAAGCTAGTTTCCTTTCATAATCCGCTTTTGCTTTTTTTACCACACTCGTTACCTTTCTGGCCTGCACTTTATACCGTTCGTGTGCCTGCAGGTCACCCCTTTCTTTAAATTCCCTCCACAGTTGTTTCTTTTTTTGCAGCTGAAGCGTAATGGTGTTATTCATCCATTTAACCCCTACTTGTTTTACTATTCGGATCCTGTAAATGCTCCTTGACCACTTCCCAACCAACTATTGACGTCCAGCCCTTGCAGTTGTACATGCCATGGCACTGATCCAAGCAATCTCCTAAGCTTGTCATACTTGCCAGCACGGTACTTCCGCATATACCCTGTCTTAATCGAAAATTGCACACCTTTAGCCACCTCCCAGGTCAAGACCTTATGATCACTCTCACCAATCGGCGGCAACATGGTCATATTCATTACAGTCAAATTCTCAGATGCTATTACCAGGTCAAGCACTCTCACACCCCTAGTATTTTCAATTACATGCTGTCTTAGATAGTTATCCCTTAATAATTGAATAAAATCCTTTTCCTTCCTCACATGTGTCCTCTCCTCCTTCCAATCAATGTTACCATAGTTGAAATCCCCCATAATAATTACCCTCCTTCCACTCATTTCATCAATTTCCCTATGCATACTATCAGCACCATCTATTCCATCACCTGGTCTCTATAGCAGCACCCAACTGTATATTTTATTCTGCCAGTGTCAATTTCACACCAAATAGCCTCAAATGAGCTCCTTTCACTATCCTGCGATACAATTTCAATTCTCCTTGGCTGCAGTTCATCAGCTATCATCAATAATACCCCTCCCCCCATTTTATTCTCTCTGTCCCTCCTAAACACACTATAACCTACACATTCTATCCCACTAACTATATCTTTTTCCCTCAGCCATGTTTTACTAATGCCAATAACCTGTGGCCAGGAAGAGCCAATCAAGGCCAAAAATTCTTCCTTCTTGTTCCTACTACTCCTGGCATTAGTATACATGAAATGCAGTGATCCCTTAGTCCCACCCCTATATTGATACATTATTCTAAATGACCCATTCCCATTTTTTGTCCTTAGTGCTGGCTCGGGTACATTATATACATTCTTACACTCATCTGTCTCATTGATGTCTGCATAACCATCCCCCCCCCCTCCTTGGTAGTTCTAGTTTCCCTGGTTTTGCACATCCATTTTCACTTCATTCAGCAACACTCTTTCCGGTCTCCGCACACCAAGTCCATTCAAATGCAGGCCATCCATCTTGTATAAGTCCTTTCGCCCTTCAAACTCATTCCACACGTCCACGAATTCCACACCACACTGTCTGCATAACCTACGCATAATGTCATTTGCGATTATGGCTCTCCTCCTAAACTCCTCTCTGTCATACCGCGGCAACAGACTAACCATTCTAACTCTGTCACTCTTTTCTTTCGCTACCTTTAACAATACTTTCAAGTCCTCTCTCATAAAAAATTTATCACCTTTCAATTCATTCCTACCCGCCACAATTATTAATTCTTTCACCCTCTGTTTTTGCACTCTAATACTCTCACTTACATCCTTAAATTTCGCACCCGGTAAGTATGATTTAGTTACACTGCCATCTATCACTCCTCTTAATAACGAGTCACCATACAACACTCTTTCCTTTGAAGAGTCTTGCTGTATCTTCAAGCACAATCTTTATTTGCTAACATTTGGTTAAAGGATTAAACTAAATTTATTATAGTTGGAAACAAAGTTCGAGATACTTGACAACCAGCGGCCGATCGCAAATGCATCTGTACCCGCTAATGAACTCTGTGATTTAATGATATCAATGGCACACATGTTACTCAAGGCCAAAAACAGGAGATTGAATGCAATTATTCTGAACTTTCCGGAAGAAAACAGTAAATGTTTAAAAGAAGTTAGCAAACTAGCAGGTGAATGCAACTTCGATTCGTCAATTCTTTCAAACCATCAATTCTCAACTCCTAGTCTACCTTGAAGGTACCCAACTATTAAGCGACCACCAGTACGGATTCCGTCGATGCCGATCAACAGGTGACGTGCTCTCATATATCACCCATCTTTGGATATATGCCATGGAAAAATTTGGCGAATCCCAAGTAGTTGCACTTGATATCTCTAAAGCCTTTGATCAGGTCTGGCTAAGCAAACGTAAATCATTTGGACTGTCTCAGTACTTCTGTAGATGGATTGCCAGCTTCCTGTCTGGATACACACTATGTGTAATGGTAGATGGCTCCCTATCCTCCCACTATCCAACAATCCAACTAATGCTGGGATCCCACAAGGTTCAGTTCTCTCACCGACCCTCTTCCTTCTATACATCAATGACCTACTTCAGTTGACCTCCAACCCAATACACAGTTTTCCAGATGACAACACATTGTACTCCTCCCTTTCATTTGATAAACCTTGCCCTACACAACTCACTTCAACCCACAGAACATCAACCACAAATTCCCATAAAGCAGACCTCCAAAACATCCTCTGATAGGGCTCAGATAACCTCATCAAACTAGAAAAACCTAGTTCTGTCTCTTTTCCCACAAAAAAGAACCATTTCCCCCCCCCTCCCAGTATTAATTTTGATAACACTCAAATTCCCAGACAAGATGAAATCTCTCTTCTTGGAATTACCATGACATTCAGGCTTCTCCTGGCATAAACACATCACAACCATTGCATCCTCAGCATCCAAAAAACTAGGCTTTCTCTTTCGCTGAAGACGTTACTTCACTTCAAAACAGCTGTTAACCTAATACAAATCGTAAATCCGCCCAGCTATTGAATACTGTTCTCACATTTGGAGTGCGGCTCCTAAAAGCTCCCTCAAAATGTTTCACTCAATACAGAGGAGAGCAATTAGACTGATAAATGATCCATCTCTTCCCGACTCACTCCCCCCACTTTCACATAAATGTTTAGTCTCTGCAATTTGTATATTCTACAAATATTTTCATGGCAAATGCTCATCTAAAAGAACATCAATGATTCCCCCACTCTGTACTAAACCCAGTGGAACATGTACAGCCACCTCCCAACATCCCTTCACAGTACACCTTGAAACCCACAGAACAAGTTTCTTTTCCTCCTCCTTCATCCCTGCTACTGCTGTACTGTGGAACAGTCTTTCCCGTGATGTATTTCCCAAGGAATACAATACAGGCTTTTAAATTGAATGTTAACAAGTTCCTTCTTTCCCATCCCACTACCCATATACAGTACTAAAGTACTATAGGTTGATCAGCCAACCTCTCATATATGGGCACAACATAAAAAAAAAAAAAGATTATGCAAAGTTGGGACAAACCATGAAAGTGTTGTGGCCTTAAAAGAACCTTTCAAGAAGACTTGAATAAATTGAGTGACTGTGCATGAGAATGGGGATATGAATTCAATGTATTGCAAAATTTGGAAAACAAAGATGGGATGCAGAATTTATGCTTGGTGAGGATATATTGTCAGAGGTGAAGGAAATAAGAGATCTGGGTGTGATAGGTGAGAGTGGATAAGGATCTGAAATTTAGACAACACAAAGGCTTCTGGGAATGATGCGGAGGACACTGACGTGTAGAAGTAGGGAGATTCTTGTTCCGTTGTATAAGGCTTTGATTAGGCCACACATGGACTATTGTGCCCAGATTTGGTCACCTGGTTTTCAGAAGGATGAAGATATGTTGGAAAGGGTTCAAAGGCAACTGACTAAGGTAGTTTCTAACCTTTGGAACGTCGAGTATGAGGAAAGATTGAGAAGATGCGACTTGCAGAGTCTGGCGGACAGGAAGAATAGGGGAGATATGATAGAGACCTACAAGTTAGTAAGGGGTTGTTATAGAATCAATGCTGGAGATGATCTACAGAAAATAGTGGGAGATCAGGGGAAATCCAGAGGTCATCAATGGAAACTATAAAGAGGATGTGAGGAGGGAGTGAGAAGCAGCTGTTTTCCATGCAGATTTGTGAATAATTGGAATGCCTTGCCTGAGAGTGTGGTGGCTGCAGAGAATATGGGTGTGTTTAAAGCACGGTATGATGAGCTATGTGTATGATAAAAGGATCTCCCAGATTAGTCTTTGACTCCATGGGGTTTTGGGTAATAATATGGTATGAAACCTATGGTATGATAGACTTTGTGTTTCATGAGCAGGACCTCCCATTATGAGTCTTTTGACTCCATGGAGGCCTGAATAGTAATAATAACAATAATAATTACTACTACCACTTCTAGTTGTATTTGCCTCAGAATCACATTTTCATTTAATAATAAATTTATCCATTGTGTGCTACTACAATGTTAGATGACCCACAAACCAAGTACACATTAAAAATGACCGTGCGCTATTACGATGTTACACAACACTCAAACCAAACGCATATCACTGAACGACTGTAAAAGAGATGCTCCTCTCTGCTCCTGCTACAAAAACATGACTATAAACAATATTCTATTGGTTTAGAAGTCAACAGTCTTCAGTTGTTAGGAACAGAGTAGCCAATTACACTTAGAACTGTGTCATGTGACATCTCTCACCAGCGGAACACTTCTAACCAGTTTGCGGAACACAAGTGAACACTGGTTAACAACCACTGGTCTACACCCACAACACACTCAGGCAATGCAATCCACTCACCAACCACTCTCCATGCAAAGAACCCACTCTTCATCCTCTGCACACACCCTCCTTATACAGTTTCCAGCGATGACTTCTTGTCCTTCCCCCCACCTCTCCCATTCTATGAAAAATCTTCTCCATGTCAACATAACAACCCCCGACTTGCTTATATGTCTCAATCATATCCCCCCCCCCCCATTCTTCCTCTTATGCACGAAGCTCTGCAAATCCATGCACAATAATCCATATGAGACCTGGTTCAAGGCCTTATACAATGGCTTATAAAACTTGTGCAATCTGGTACCTGAAATTCAGGTCCTTGTTTTACCATCACTCCTAGATCATTCATCTTCTCTACTTCCATTAAAGTTTCTCCACTAAGTGTATAGTTTGCATTCCACCATTGCTTACCAAATCTAAAAAACATTACACTTTGCAACATTGAGCCGACAGTTCCAATTACATGCCCATTCATTCAATCTATTCAAGTCCTCTTCTAATTCCATAACATCTACTTGACTCTGCATTGCTCTCCCCAGTTTTGCATCATCTGCAAACAGCTTTATATTACTAGTTAAGCCCATCCCAATATCATTATCATACAAATTGAACAACAATGACCCAAAATCTGACCCCTGCACCCCCAATTCAACTTTCTGATAACTATCCAAGAGCCAGTCACTGATCCAACTCAGAAGTGTGTTATCCAATTTCATTTGTATATGCATCTTCCCCTATCCAAGGTATTTGTCACCTTGTTATAGTGCTTAAGCAAGTTAGTGAAACATGATCTCCCCTTAACAAACCCATGCCGATAACAATAGAGAATACTGCTGTTATCCACCCATGTTTATATCCTACTTCTCACCAATCTCTCCAGGACCTTCACCACAACTCCAGATATACAGATGGGTCTGCAATTTGAAACTACAGCCTTACCTTTATGCAGTGGAACAATTTTACCCTCCCTTGGAACCTATGCTGCTGCAAGATTTATTAAACAGGCATGCCAATTCCCTAGAACATTCCCTCAAGATGCATGGTGATAAGTCATCAAATCCTGTTGCCTTATTGACATCGAGTTATTTATTTCCTCAAATACCTCTGACTCACTCACAATTAAGCTATCCTCTCTTACGTCCTCTACACTTTATTTCCTCATGATTCTGCGATGATCAGGATGAAATACCCTTATAAATTGATCACTGAATACCTCATCAATGTCTTTTGCAGCAGTTACCATTCTACTACTTTCACCCCTTAACTTCATCTTTCCATGATCATTCTTTCTTCTACTTGCAACATATCTAAAAAACTCTCTAGGGTTTTTCTTAGCCTGATTTGCCAATTTCTGCTCATACTGTACTTTTGTTTTCCTTACTAGCTGAGTCAATCTCCTAACTTATTTGCAGGGGCACGCCAGTAGTGTCCGGTGCCTGTGTGCAAAACTTCAGTTGGTGCCCCTATCCCACCCCCTCCAATAAAAAAATCACTTTAAAAAAACGTTTTTTTTAAAGTATTTCCTCTTCTTTGGCGCCTTTACTATCCTGGCACCTGTGTGCATCACACATTGCACATATGGCCGGCGCATCCCTGCTTGTTCTTTATACTTATCATGTGACTGATTATTACTATTATTCCATTCTTTTTCCAGATTTAATGTTTAAGCTCCACATTCATCCATATTACACCTGACTTATTCAGCATTTTGTCATTTTAAATATGTTTACACATTGATGCTGTCATGTATTTCTTTGCCAGTTCCTATGCAGCATTTATTTCCTTTCACTCAACTCCTCATTCCATGTTATAGCTCCAAGCAATCTCATAGGCTTGTAATTCCACATATATTCTTTCCTCACAAAAGTCTGCATATGACTAGCCACAACACAGGTGATTACTTTGTGATCACTTTCACCAACTGGATTAAAGTGTGAAACTGCTCTCGCAATCACATCCTCTGGTGAAATGATTAGATCTAGAACTCTCAATCTTCACATGCCCTCCTTTATGTGCTGCCTGAGATAGTTATCTCTCAAGAACTCAAGAAATTCGTTTTCCTTATTCCCAAATGCTATCTCTTCATTCTAATCTATACCACCATAATTAAAATCACTCATAATAATTACTCTTCCTTTGTTCACTAATCCAAGTTGTCTATCCATTTCTTCATGACCATCCTCCACATTCCCAAGCCTATAACAACATCCAACTAAATGTCTTCCTCTCTAAATCTCCACATTACACCACACTGCTTCATAACCATTGCCACTGTTTTCCCCTTTCTTGTCTACCTTATGTGAACTTAATTTCCCTGCATCAGCACTCCCCCCTCTCCCTACTTGCACCTTTCTTGCACTCCTGTTATCATCATCAGCACTCCCCCCCCCTCCCTTCTTGCACTTTCTATCCTCACCAAAAATACTGTATCCTTCCATTTCTATTTCATCTTCATTCAACCATGTTTCACTGATTCCAATGATTTTTGGGGCAAATAAACTCAATCACTGAAACCATTTCATCCCCCTTATTTCTAATGCTTCTGGCATTTGTAAACAAATGCAGCAGTTCATTTCTAGGTCTATAGTCAGTCCTATCCAAGCCATCTGTTGGTTATGATTTCCCCACCACACCTGCCTAATCACCTTTATCACCACTTACCATATATATCTGCTCAGTCTCAACTTCTCTCCACCCACATCACAATTTACTCCATCTTCATACACACATTCACTGCCGCTTTCAACATCCACTCTCACTATGCAATGTCTCCCTGCCCACCTGAGCTCTCTAATTTCCCTCTTCCTCTTGCATTCCTGTTCTCTCTTCATCTCTAACACCACTAACTGTTTCCACTACCAAGCACTTCTGTCTCTACAGTACCACTCTCCTGATTTTTCCCTTCATCTTTCTTCTGATTTCTTGCCCATATCACACGCTGTACTTCCACACACTGTGTGGAAGTAATTATAATGGTAATCAGATTAGTAATCATAATCATATGATGAAAGTAATCATATTAATAATTCCACCCTGGCTGGATGAAATTTAATGAAATTTTACAGTTAAGATATATATTAAAGTTTTAATTTCAGTCTAACTAGTGTGATTGTGACAAAATTTTGCAGAAATTTTGAAATTTGTTCCATAGAGATAATTCGCTATCTGCAGAATGAAGCAGTATGCACACTCACATAAAATGTTCTAAAATACAACAAAATATTATTACATTTCAATGACCACTTACATGTTGTCTGTATCTTGAGTGACATTAGGTATTGTTACTGAACACTTTTAAACAATAGTTTGCAAGAAAAATTACTTTTTGATGAATTATGAAAGAATTCATCGAAAAGTTAATGGTGAATTGTTTTTTATGAATTATCGTGCAATGGAATATCATTCGATGAAATATTTTTTTGAATAATTGCCTTTTTAACGAATTACTATTTGTAAATTGTCACTTGAAAGCAATTTATTCAGTAAATTGCTTTCGGTGAACTTTCTTTCGATTAACCGTTTTTTCAATGAATTTTCATTGAACCAAGTACTCTACTATATATTTTGTAGTATGTATTCGGTAAACTACCTCTGTAAATTACAGGTTATGTTTTCTCGATTTTCAAATATAGCTATTATTCGGATTTTAGAGGAACCTGTGGCATAGTAATTAAATAATAAGAAAACAAGTAAAAACCACAGTGATATCTTTAATTAGTAAATGACAAATATTTCGTGCTAAAATTAAACTGGTCATTCCAGATCCTATATAAAAAACTCAACAGACTTTCTTGAAAAAATCAAGGATATTAAAATTGCAGATTCTGAAATATTAGTCAGTTTTGACATCATTTCTCTGTTCACCAATATCCCATTAACCGACACAGTCAATTCTTTATATGAAGATTACCCTCCAGATATCTCAAGAATATTCGAATATGTTATCCACTCAGGTTTTTTCAGTTGGAAAAAAAAAATCTACAAACAAATGGAAGGTACTGCCATGGGTAGCCCTCTATCTCCACCTTTTGCCAAACTACTATTTGAAACAATTCGAAGATACTATGTTCTCATCCATTCATCCTCAACCATTTCTTTGGTACTGTTACGCCGATGATGTTTTTGCTGTTTGGCCACACACCGAAGATGAACTTTCCACCTTTCTCCAACAGATAAAAAATCTTCACCCACGCATCCAATTCACTATGGAAAAAGAAAACTCTGGTACTTTACCATTTTTGGACATCCTCCTTACTAGAATTCCTCTGGTACTTTATCTACAAGCATCTTTCGAAAACCAACATTTACTGGCAGATACATTCACAAACAGTCTGCGCACCACATGTCTCAAAAATTTGACATTCTTAAATCTCTAATTCGTAGAGCACATAAAGTTTGTTTTTCTTTAATAATCTTACAACAAGAACTTTCCATCATTAAAACGTTAATGGAATCAAATGATTACAACTCCAGTCAAATCCAACAGATACTTGACTCTTATGTTCCAAGACCTACAGTCTCTTCAACTGTCTGCAGAGTTCCTATTCTGTACATCCCAGGAATCTCAGAACCTATAGGTAGAATTCTGAAAAAGTATCAATTGGTTCCAACATATATTCCTATCAACAAAATGTCTTCTTTATTACCTTCTACAAAGGATAAAGTGTCTTCTCTATCTTTGTGTGGCGTTTACCAAATACCTTGCGAATGTTATGTCTCTTATTTTAGACAAACTGGCCGTTCGTTGGAAAAAAAAGAACATCAATATTATATTGAATATAACAAACCCCTGATGTCTGGTCTGCCACAGCACAGTATTGACTCTACTCATAGTGTCCAGTGGGATAAAGCTGTTCTTCTCCATAGATGCAGATTCAAATATGAACGTTTATTTAAAGAAAGTTTTGAAGCTATCTTACACCGACCGAATTTAAATAGAAATGACTGCCTCTCTCTCTCAAAAATCGGGAGACTTTCATCTTATGTAAAAAACAATTTATCTTAATTAATTCGTTATTTTCTATTGATTCCTGCATGGAGCAACAATTGTATTTTAATAGGCGATCCACCGAACGTTTTTGCTTGTATTCCATTCCTATTACTGTAACAGACACTGAAGATGTGTTATTAATTTTAGCACGAAATATTTGTCATTTACTAATTAAAGATATCACTGTGGTTTTTACGTGTCTTCTTATTATTTAATATAGGTATTACTATATTTGTATTTCATTCTATTGGTATTTGTCCATTTCTGTATATTTTATTTAGAAATTTTAATATTCTCTGATAATATTTTTTTCCAGCAAATTTATACAGTTTGGAGGTCTGTTATCATTATTATATCATTTAAAGCATTATTATCATCCCAAGATCCCATTGAGTCAAAGACTCATCTAGGAGATCCCTGTATCACACACAGCTCATCATACCTTGCCCTATACACATTCTAACTCTCTGAAGACACCACACTCTCAGGCAAGGCATTTCAATCATTCACAACTCTGCATGCAAAAAACCTGCTTCTCACACCCTTTTTATACAGCCTCCAGGGATCAACTCTTGTTCTTCCCTGATCTCCCATCATTTTATGAAAAATATCTTCATTGATTCTATAACAATCCCTAACCTCTCTGTCAATATCACCTCTCTTCCCTCCATTCACTGGACTCTGTAAATTGCATCTTCTCAACCTTTCCTCATATTCAACATTCCAGAGATCAGAAACCACCTTAGTCAATCACCTATGGACCCTCCAACATCTCCCTGTTCTCTTGAAAACCTGGTGACCAAATCTGTGAATAGTAGTCCATTGTGGCCTAATCGCCTTATACAATGGAACAAGAATCTCCTTACCTCTATAAGTCAGTGTGCCTGCATCATTCCCAGGATTTGCTGTTTTGTCCTTACAGTTGGAGATGTGTCCTCAAAATTTTAGATCTTTATCCACCATCACCCCAAATTCTCCCATCTCCTCAACCTCCAACAATACATACCCACTAAGCATATATCTCATTCTATATCTCATTCTTGTTTCCAATTTTTAAAACTTTACAATCTGCAACATGACCTGGTATACTCAATCTTGTTCCCATTCACTCAGTCTATTCAAGTTTTCTTAAGGCCATAACAATATCCTTTGCTCCACTCCTCATAATTTTTCTCATCTTTACATCATCCGCAAACAACTGAATATTCCCATCAAAATCTTTCTCAATATCATTAACGTACAAGTTAAATAGCAATGGCCCTAAAACAGACCCCTGAGGCACACACCACTAGTGACTTTAATATTGCTTCTCCATAACTCGCTGATACCTCTCAGATAGCCAATCTCTAACTAATACTAGTCTAATATCCAACCTCATCTGCTTTAGTCTAACTATCAACTTATCATGTGGTAACTTGTCAATATCCTTTGCAAACTCCATCTTCTTTGTCCAATGAAACCATCACCTTATTGTAATAAGTCAGTAGATTAAAAAACATGAACTCCCTTTACCAAATCCATGCTATCCATCAAAGTTAATACTACTGTTGTTAACCCAATTCTGGATCCTAGTTCTCACCAGCCTCTCCAACACTTTAATCACGACAAATGACACACCCAGGCCTATAATTTGAAGCTTCAGTTATCTGACCTCCCTTACAAAGCGACACAACCTTGCCCTCCTCCTGCTCCTTTGGAACTCAACCCAGTGCAAGACTCATATTAACAAAAATATGTCAAAGCAGCTACCAACTCCTTGGCACATTCTTTAAAAATATGTGGTGATATATTATCAAATCCCACAGCCATATTTACATCAAGTTTGCTCAATTCACCATATACCCCTTAATCAATTACAGTCAGTCTCTTCTCTTCATTATTGACTGCTGTCAAACTCTCCATGATATCATATTCACAAGAGTGAAAGACCTTTATGAACTGCTCATTAAATATCTTAACTATATCCTTTGCAGCAGTTGTTCTTATACCATTTTCTCCAGTCAAAGTGATCTATCCATAATCTTCTTTTTTTTTCCCTAGCTACATATTGAAAGTACTTCCTAGGATTCTTTTTGGCTTTGTTAGCTAACTGCTGCTCATTATTCACTTTTCCTACCCTTACCCACCAAGTCACCATCTTTGCCTATTCTTTGTAATCCTGATGCAATTAATTATTATCACTCCTCTTATGCTGCCTCCATAATGCCTTTTTCTTCTGTATCGCATGCTTAATCTCTTCATTCATCCATTGTAAACCTACCTTATTAACCTTCAAATACATTTAGACATTGCTTCTACTAGATATTGGCTGAATATCATCCAAGCAGCATTGATCTCCTGACCAGCCAACTCCTCATTTCATGCTATAAGATGTCTCCTGAGCTTCTCAATAATCACCAGCCTTCTTTAATTATTATTATTATTATTATTATTATTCAGGCCTCCATGGAGTCAAAAGACTCTTCGTGGGAGGTCCTTCCTAAGAAACACAAAGTCCATCAAGCCTCATCGAGGGGAGGTCAACCCCCCCTATGAAACACAAAGTCTATCATACCACTCCTTAAACTCTGTGACCGTTCTCGTTCAACCACCCTCCATGCAAAGAAACCACTCCTCACCCTCTTGCTCACAGTTTCCTTTCGTAACTTCCAGGGATGGTCTCTTGACATCACTCTTCCCCTGTTCAACCAAGCGAAAGAACTCCCCAGTGTCAACCTTGTAACCACCTCTCAACAGTTTAAATGTCTCAATCATATCACCTCTCCTTCTTCTATTCAGCAAACTCTGCAGTCCACATTCCCTCATCCGATCCTCATAACTGTCATTGTACAGTCCTGAAACCATCTTTGTTCCCTTTCCACAGTTAATTTATCCCCTTCAAATCCTGGAGACCAAATCTGAGAACAGTAGTCCAAGTGTGGTCTGATCAGAGACTTATACAACAGAATGATAACCCTCTTATCCCTGCAGGTCAGTGGCCTTCTCATAATTGCAGCAATCCTCTGTGTTACCTTCACCACCTTTACAATATGTCCCCTAAACTTCAGGTTTCTATTAATCATCAACCGCAGATCTCTTGTCTCCCCTACTTCCTCCACTATATAACTCCTCCCATAGAGTATGCACTGTCCAATCGATGTTTCCCAAACCTCAAGACCTTACATTTTGCTGCATTAAACTGAAACCCCCATTCATTTGCCCATCTATCTTGCTTATTCAAATCCTCTTGCAGGGCTGCCGCACCTGCACTATTACTAATAATCCTTCCCAGCTTCACATCATCCGCAAACAACTGAATATCCCCTTGCGATCCACTGACAATGTCATTGATATAAATTCAATATTTCTACTCTTCTGCTCAGTTCGTCATTATCATACCTAGGCAACACACACACACTAGCTTTCCTCTCTGTGTCTTCTTTTGTATCACCTGAAACAAGAATCTGATATCTCTCGCTGCCCTATTTACACCACCACTCAAGTCATTTGTTCCCACCATCACAATCATCTCAATCACCCTTTCACCTCTCTTAACTGCCAAAGCCACACATTCCATCGTTCCTTCTGGCAATCACTCCTCACGCATCCTATCTTGAACACCACGGATCATTGAGTCCCCATACATTATACCTCTTACCATTTCCTCTCTCCTATTGTTTCCATTTTCTCCTCTTCTTCCATTCTCATACCTCTCTCTCATTCCCTCTCTCCTACTGTTTTCATTTTCTCCTCTTCTAACACTCTCATACCTCTCTCTCTCTCTCTCATTCCGTCTCTCCTACTATTTCCATTCTCTCCTCATCTAGCACTACCATACCTCTCTCTCATTCCCTCTCTCTACTGTTTCCATTTTCTCCTCATCTAGCACTGCCATACCTCTGTCTCATTCCATCTCCCCTGCTGTTTCCATTCTCTCCTACTTTAGCACTGCCATACCTCTCTCTCATTCCATCTATCCTACTTTTTTCATTCTCTCCTCTTCTAGCACTCCCATACCCCTCTCTCTCCTGTTTCCACATCCAATTCCATTCTCTCCTCTTTTATCATTCACAAATTTCTCTCCTCTCCTATCATTCCCAAAACTCTCTCGCTCTCCCCTACTCCGATTTGCCTTGCATTTATCTCTTCCATTCTCCTAATCTCATCTTTCATAATTCTCCCAAGAAATTCCACCTCCTGTTTCAGCTCCTCTATCTCCCTCTGCATGTCAGTCACTCTAAATTGAAATTCACTCTTCTAACCTTTCACAGTCACTCACACCTTCTACACTATCAACAATTATTTTCTCATTCACATTTTTTTCTTCATTCTCTCTTATCACACTACTCGTCTTCCTGTATTCATTTCCCATTCCTGGAGCAACAAGGTCGGTTATTGAGATATCTGCTGCATTTATTTCCTCCCACTGCCTGCACTTTAAGCACACACGCACCCCAAAAAGTAACCACCCGAACAGGGATTTACATATAAACCATTTTCTCACAAAGGTCCTTAAAACCTTTAAATTTTTACAGGAATTTGAGTTAAGGGACAATTTTAAATTGATAAGAGGTTCATCATAGATTTGCAAAATATCAGAAATATCATTTTCATGAAAAATTAGTCAATATTATAATAAATTTCTGTAAAGTACTGAAGTAGAAGATACTTTGACCAAAATTAAAGTGACTCTAGAATAATTAATTTAGTGTAACTGGTGTTCTTGTACTATATCCTTAAGTGCATTGCTTTTATTGGAAATGGTTAAGAAATGATTTTGCTATTTATGAGAAATAATTTTTGACAAATAGCAGGGTTTTTTTTCCTGGAAACTCAGGTTTTTCATCAGGCCTTCAGAACACACGCAATTTACAGACATGAAATACTAGCTGTGGTGGTGGTGGTTGCGGGCAGTGGATGGCGTTGATGTAGGTGATTGGTACTAGAGGTTCTGTGTAGTGGTGGAGACGGAGAGTTGTACAGTGGGTGTCCTCCTGCGATGAGTCTTCAGACTCCTTGGAGGTATCACAAATAATAATAATAATAATAATAATAATAATAATAATAATGACTTTTTATGATATTTATTATTCCTCCTATCCTATCCTTCTCATCCATCTAAGACAGATTAATTCCGCTCCTAATGAGGGGGTTACTGGCATATTAATGGAGCCAGATTGCCACTCCTCTGCTGCATCCCCTAAGGTCGATATTCATGACTGTATCAGTGTGTGTTCTCGGGGCCGGTTTGCCTGCTTGCAGAATGAAAAACCCTAGATAAAGTGGGGGGGGAAAACCTGCCGTCCATGCCCAAGACTGGCTAACTTGGCTATTGCTGAGGAAGATCCTTAAGCTCCTCACGTCATCAACGGGAATCGAACCTAGGACCCTCCTTTCCCAGGCATATGGTTGTGAAGTGCATAGCCACTAGGCTAACCACACGGACTATATTTATTATTTATTTTATGAAAATGTTTTTCAGAATTTTGTCTCTTGACCTCAGTGCTATTATAAGCTTTGCTTCATTGAATCCAATTTTAAAAATATTTAATACTCATCTCATATGTAATCATTTCTCTGGCCTGATTTAATAGTTCTAAAACATGGGCAGAAGTTTGCAATTATACTGTATATTTGCAGTTGTGGTCAAAGTATGAGAGACAGTTGGTTAGGAATGGAATGGAATTGAATTGAATGGTTAGGAAAATGATGAAGCCAAGGATTTGGCTGGTGATTATGGACATGGTCAAGTTATTATTATTACTTGACACCTCCAGGGAGTCCAAAGACTCATCGAGGGAGGGCTTACTCTACATCTCTCTGTCTCCACCACTCAATCCACCAACTACAACTAACCACAACTACACCAACACCATCTACTGCTCACCACCACAGTTAGTATTTCCACAGAAATTCACAAACATCCATGCCCATGGTGGGATTCGAACCCACATCCTTTTGGCTGGAGAGTAGATACTCTAACCACTTGGGCAATGGCCGGCTAAAAGTTGCAAAAGTGGCACTTTTTTACATAGTTTTTGAACAACACACCAACCGCAAGGATAGGGCCCCTTTATAAGGCTTCAATAATGCCACATCTAGACCACTGTGTGCACATTGTATGGATTTCATAGAATAAAGAGGTGGTGGAGAGGATCTAGAAGCAAGTGACAAAGATTGTGACAGGTCTATGGGATGCTCCCTATTAGAGTAGACTGAAGGTTTTCAAAAATTAGATGATAGGTGCAATAGAAGACACTTGATAAAAGCATATAAGTTATTTAAGGGATTTTATAGGACTGACACTGAACACATTTTTCAGTACATACAGAAAGGGAGAGAAGGAGGAGTCACCCATGAAAATTGTGTAAGAATGTAGTTAACAAAGGTGTTAGGACTAGATTTTTGCCTGGAGGGTGGTGAATGGGTTGCCAGAGGTGGTTGTGAATGCTTTGTCCGTGAATAATCATAATTAGAGGTGTGAAAGGTATTGTGGGAATAATGGATCTGCTGCAATGAATCTTCTGACTTATTGGAGATGCCTGTATAATAACAAGAATTGTGATAATAATACCTTTGAGATCCATAATACAGCATTTATCAACCAGCCAAAATCTTATCCTGAGAACCATCTCACATTGCTAGCTGCATTGTCTCCCATATTAAAAATTCTCAGCTCTTCAAATCTTGCTTGTCAGACATAATCCTTAAGGATATTGACAGTATGGTCAGTTCTGATATATCTTCCCTATTCACTAATGTACCCTTGAAAGAAACCTCCTAACTTACTCTGATTCTCTTTTCCCTTGAAATAATAGCTTTATTCACTTTTAACATGCACTCTGGTTATTTTATTTGGCAGGAAAAAATGCATAAGCAAACTGAAAGCACATGTTATATTTTTTAATTTTTATGTTATACCTCTGTAAAGAGATAGTTTTTACAATGTGTGTAAGTAAATAAGAGTTCAATCCAATTGGTGTAATAACTTTTGAATTTCTTTTAAATTATTCACTTGAGACAAAATAAAAATATATATATACATTTAATGAAACTGAACTTTGTTAAACACTATATATATTTAAAAAAATTAAATAACTACAAAACTAATCAAATCCAAGGCCTTCTAAAATAAGTCTACACTTCAGAGATCTCCTTATCGTAAAAGAATAAAATCATTCACTCTCTAACTCGTTCTATTACTGAGTTTTTTAACATATATTGAATCATTGTCTACTAGACTGAAGTGGATGTGTATAAGAGCTCCTGATTGAGATAATTTATTCTAGGAATAATTAAGTATATATGCGTAATTGTTTGAGCAAGAGCGGCTGCAAACGTTGTACGCTACCGGTATTATTAGCGTGGGGGATTTTTTCTTGCCTAAACTTAAGTACGAAATCGTTATTATTAGACCTAGTAACCTGCAGGGAAAAAAAAAATGGAGGCGGTATTGTCATTCCATGATTTTAATTTAGATTTCAGTCGTTTCGTTAAGTGTGAGGTCTTTTATATGTATTCCTTCGATTAAATAAAATGATTTGTGGATGTTTAGCGTGGATGGAAGAAGGATGTGTGTGAAGTGTGACCTGAATGAGGAACTGATGAATGCAAATATGAAATTGATGACAGAAAGTGTTAGTAATGATTGTGTTGCGAGTACACGTTTGAAAGAGAAGGATGGTGAGGAAGAGAGGCAAAAAAATGTTAAAAAATCAGAAAAAAAGAAAAAGAGCTATTTGAAAACCATAATGGATGTTAAAAGGGACGAAAGTGAGGTGAGAGTGGCGGAAAGAAACAAAATTGAGAGAACGAATGAAAGTAGAAATGGCATGACGCAGAAATCGCAAGTGAAAAAAATCGAAAGAATAAATGAGAGTGAAAAAAGAATGAATGTTGGCGAAAGTTGGACGCATGTTGGACTGAAAGAACAGAAACAAAGAAAGATGAATGAGTGTGAAAATGGAAAGAATGATAGCAAAAGTTGGACATATGTTGGACTGAATGTACTGAAACAAAGAAAGATGAATGAGAGTAAAAGTGAGAAGAATGATAGCGAGAGTACGGAAACAAAGAAAGATAAATGAGAGTGAAAGTGAGACGAATGATAGTGAAAGTTGGATGTATGTTGGACCGAAAGTACAGAAACAAAGAAGGATGAATGAGAGAGAAAGAATGAGAAGAGGGAGTTGAGAGATTTAATTATAGAGAGAATGTGTCGAAAGATTCGGAAAGTGAATTGGATTGGATGAGGCAAGAAATGAAATGGATACGGAATGAAATTAAGAGAATTCAGGTCAAAACTATTAAAATACATCATGATGGCATGAAAGAGTTAACGAAAGATGAGCGAGTGGCGTTGTATGGTGACTCCATTATTAAAGGTGTGCTAGAGGATAAAATGCACAAGGTATGTTTTCCAAGCGGTAAAATGAGTAGAGTGATTGAGGCATTGGATATGAAGTGGGAGCGAGCAAAAGAGTTAATAGTATTAATTGGTACAAATGATTTGAGATAGAACAAAGAGCATGTCAGAATGAATATCAGGAGGCTGCTTGAAAAGATAAAAGAGAATAGTGTGACAGGAAGAGTAGTCAGTGTGTTGCCTAGGCATGATTGTGGTGAAATGAGGTGGAGAGCAAGGATTATGAATGATATTCTGGCTGAAATGTGTGAGGAGATGGGAGTACAGTTTGTTAATGTGTGGAATGAGTTTGAGGGACAAAGTGAGCTGTATAGGAGCGATGGACACTGCACTTGAGTGGTTATGATGTGATTCGCTTGGAGAGATTGCTGCAGAAGGGTATAGAAGTGAATAGAGAGAATGAATCAGATCGAGTGGGAAGTGATGTGGAAGAGTGGGAGAGTAAGACAGAAGAGATTGAAGAAGTGGATATGAATGGGGAAGTGAGTGGTATGAGTATAGAAAATGAGAGAATGGGTGTGCAAGGGGAACAGGGAAACGGGGAGGCTCAGGGTGGACAGGGGTACACAGCGTGAGAAAGTTGGATGCTCAAAGAGGAGGTGAGAACATGTGTATGCAGGAAAGAAATGGGATGACTAGGTATCGAGTGGAAAAAGATGGAATTGAAAAGGTTTCTAAAATGAAGAAGCAGAAATGGAAATGGCCCCAGTCCAGCATGCAGAGATCACATTGAGTGAGTGGTATCAGTGGAACTAGCTATAGATCCAGAAATGAGCTGTTGTGTTTGTATACCAATGCTAGAAGTATTAGAAACAAGGCAGATGAAATGGTTGCACTAATTGCGTCTGCTCACCCAAAGATTGTCGGAATAAGTGAGACATGGTTAGATGAGGATGACATCCTGACAGGAATAGAGATTGAAGTATGATGTTTCATGAGGATAGAAAGGAAAAAAGGGAGTGGGAGTGCTATTGATGATAGAAAAAGAGTTATGTCCATACAAGACAGAGATGCAAGAGGGAAATAGGGCCAGTGTTTTGAGGCAGTATGGTGTGAGATAGAGGTGAATAGAATCAAATACTTGGTGGGATGTTGTTATAGACCTGGTAATGCGGATAGTGGTGATAGTAAAATGTATAAGTCAAATTAAACAAGCAAATAAGAAAAGGGTGATCATTCTCGTTGACTTTAATTGTGTCAATATAGACTGGAACGATGAGATAGCAACTGGAAGTAAAGAAAACGAGTCTCTTGAGTTTTTGAGGGATAACTACCTCAGACAGTATGTAACAGAGGGCATACAAGGATTAAGGGTTTTGAATTTGGTCATCTCATCAGAGGATGTAATTATAAATGAGGTGTTCAAATCATCTACCAATTGGTCAAAGCGACCATGATGTGGAATACCCCTTTTTCAGGGGTTCATCATTGGAAGGACCCCTGTGAAAAAGGGGTATACGTGGAACTACAAGGGGGGGTGATTACAAAGAGCTCAGGAGACAGCTTGCGGGTGTAGCATGGAATGAGAAGTTAGCTGAAAAAGAGATCAATGCAGCTTGGGGGATTTTCAAAAACGATTTAGTAGATGCAATGTCTAAATGTATTCTAAGGGTGAGAAAGTTAAATAAGGTAGGTGTGAGATGGATGTATAAAGAGATTGAGCATGCGATACAGAAAAAAAAAGAACATTGTGGAGGCAGCATAAGAGAAGTGGAAGTAACCAATTTCATGAGGTCTACAAAGACCAGGCAAGCAGGGTGACTTGGTTGGTGAGAGTAGCTAAAGAGAGGTATGAACAGCAGTTAGCTAATGAAGTCAAAAAGAATCCTAGGGAGTTCTTTGATATGTAACCAGCAAAAGAAAGAATGATTATGGAAGGATGACATTGATTGGAGGAAATGGTATAAAGACAGCTGTTGTAGAATGTGTGGTGGAGATACTTAATGAGCAGTTCATAAAGATCTTTCAATCTTGTGAATGTGACTTCATGGAGAGATTGAGAGCAGTTGATGATGGGGAAGAGAGACTGACAGTAGGTGAGCAAGAGGTGTTTGGGGAGTTGAGTAAACTACATGTAAATAAGGCTGTGGGACTTGATAATATATCGCTGTGTATTCTGAAGGAAAGTGCCAGAGAGTTGACACCTGCCTTGACATATTTTTTAATACAAGTCTTGCACTTGATCAAGTTCCTAAGGAGTGGAAAGAGGACAAGATTGTGCCACTTCATAAAGGAGGTGATCGAACTCAAGCATCAAACTATAGGCCTATCTGTGTGTCAGGTGTTGTGGTTAAGTTGTTGGAGAAGCTTGTGAGAACTAGGATCCAGAGTTGGATAGACAACAATGGTATAATCTTTGATGGACAGCATGGATTTGCTAAAGGGAGGTCATGTTTTAGTAATCTACTTACGTATTAGGATAAAGTGACTGCTTCCTTGGACAGAGGAGAAGGATACACAGTAATATTCTTCGATTTTGCAAAAGCTTTTGATAGAGTACCTCATGATAAGTTGACAGTCAAACTAGAGAGATGGGGTTGGATATTAGATTAGTGTATTGAATTGGAGACTGTCTATCTGAGAGGTATCAACAAGTTGTGTATGGGGGTGCGATATCCAGGAAAAGGAAAGTCACTAGTGGAGTGCTTCAGGGATCTGTTTTAGGGCCATTACTATTTAACTTGTATATTAATGGTATTGACAAAGATTTGGATGGAGATATTCAGATGTTTGCAGATGATACAAAGTTGGGATGAACCATAAAGAGTAGTGAAGATGTTGTGGCCTTGCAAGAAGACTTGAATAAATTGAGTTATTGGGCAAGCAAATGGGGATGTGAGTTCAATGTTGCAAAATGTTAGGTTTTAAAATTTGGAAAACAAAGATGGGATACAGAATTTATGCTTGGTGGGAATATATTGTTGGAGGTAGAGGAAATAAGAGATCCGGGGGTGATAGTGGATAAGGATCTAAAATTTAGGGGACACATCGCCAAAATTGTGAAGACAACACAAAGACTTCTGGGAATGATGATTAGCACACTGACGTGTAGAAGTAGGGAGATTCTTGTTCCATTGTATAAAGCTTTGATTAGGCCACACATGGACTATTGTGCCCAGATTTGGTCAGTGGGTTTTCAGAAGGATGAAGAGATGTTTGAAAGGGTCCAAAGGCAATTGACTAATGTAGTTTGTGACCTCTGGAATGTTGAATATGAGGAAAAATTGAGAAGATGTAATTTGCAGAGTCTGGTGGAGAGAAGGAAGAGGGGAGATATGATAGAGACCTAAAAGTTGGTAAGGGATTGTTATAAGATCAATTGTAGAGAAGTTCTACAGAGAATAGTGGGAGTTCAGGGGAGAACCAGAGGTCATCTCTGGAAATTATATAAAGAGGGTGTGAGTAGGGGAGTGAAAGGCAGGTTTTTTTTGTGCAGAGTTGTGAATAATTGGAATGCCTTGCCTGAGAGTGTTGTGTCTGCAAGGAGTTTGAGTGTGTTTAAGACACTCACACTTTTGGTGAGATGTGTGTGATAAAAGGACCTCCCAGATGAGTCTTTGACTCCATGATGTCTTGGGTAATGATAATAATAATAATAATAATAATTTTGCTTTCACAACAAATTTCTACAAACAGCATATGTTCATTATAGTCAGTTTCTTTGTTAGGCCTTTTCTGAAAACATAAAACTATCTCTTCACTTCCATGGGATTTTTTTTTATTTCCTGATTTAGCATAGAATTGTCCCAATCATCCCTCTGTTTCACTGGAGTAAAAATATTGGAGTATAAATATTTCTTACCTCATGCAATTCAGTATGACTCACAAATCATCAATTCTTTACCAGGAAAAGAAACAAAACAAACAGTTTCTTTTACTATTTTATAAACAACCTATCTAAATAGAGCTCTTCATGTTAAGTCCCTTTACAGTTTCAGATTTCACTTCTGTTGCCTTTTTCCAATAGAATTATAAATATATCTGGCATCCTCAGAAGGCAAACTTTTCCACCCAGTGCTTCATCAAATGGTGAATTAGAATGTCTACTCAAATATCTTCTTTTATTTATCACACATTTGTTGACAATTCCAACTCTTCCAGTTCAAAGATCCACTTTGATATGATTCCTTGTTGGAATCTTCTATTAACATATTCCAGACTATCACATTTTTAAAAAAAAACTTCCTAAAAAAACAAACTGAAAAAAAGATTGAAATTATTACAACTATCAGAATCTAGTAAGTGCATCAAATCTCAAATGCTTACCTCATAATTCATAAATGGATATCCTTTCTAATTCCATGCTATATCTGCTCTGAGATTCTGCAATAACCTGAGTTTTTTTTTTTTTTCTTCAATTTATCTACTTCTATTCCCATTTTTCAGTTTATTTCACATCTGTCACTGCAGTATCTTTACCTGGTTGATTGTCTCCTGCAAAGTGACAGATATAAAATTAACTGAAGTGGAAATAGAGATACATAAATAAATAAATAAAAAAAACTTAGGTTATTGTTATTTATCTGTTTCTATCACCTTCCTGCCATCAGCACTCATTAAGGTTATCCTTCCATAGTTGTTCTTCTTCTTTTTACTTGCCACATAGCATTAGAACTCTTTATGATATCCTTTGGCCTGCTCAACTAATTTCCTCTCACAATTAGATTTTGTCTTCTTGCCTGTACCTTGTACTGCACATGAGCCTGCTGGTCCCTGTCTCCATTTATGCTCCCTACACCATTTTCTTTTATTGCAGCCCCTCACTTAAAGATACTACTCATCCATCTAACTCCTACCTGATTTATTTGTTAGGAACTCCTAAACTTGAGTATAGATTAGGAGAACGAGGAGGTTGAGAAATTAGGTATCTGAAGATATGTGCTTCCTTTAGACATCCCATTACCACTCCTGCACTTGTGACACTTCTTGCTTTGCAGATTCTTTTCAGTATTACTTCAAGCTTACTAACTAATAAGCTCCTTATAATCGTCTATCGTGTAGTTCCAATATGTCCCTTCTTAAATAAAATTTCACATTTGGCAGCTTCACAAGTTGAAACCACATAATAGGCTAGAACTGCTGAAAGCATCACAGGATTGACAGATTCTCTGATGCTTTCATCAGCTTTAGCACTCTCAAAACCCAAATCCCCTCCATCACATGCTGTTTCAAGTAATTATCTCTTATTAAATTAATATGTTCCATTTCATTTCCATCATGTACTCTTTTCCCCAGTAATAATTCTTCTTGCACTCATTGTTCTAATTTGGTACAGAGCTATGCTAGACAAGTCATGTCTTCCCTTGCACAACTCTCAATCTATAGAAGCAACCAACTGTATATTTGTGCTATTGACCTTTATCTCACACAGTGCTACAATCTTCCGCATCTCTCTTTTCCTGTTGGCCTGCTATTAATTTTAGTCACAGTTCGTCTGCTATGAGAGTCCATACCTCAGTTAGTGGATGAGCAGTTTGGTTGGAAATACCTGGGTTTGAATCCTGTCTATGATGAGAGGACCTTTATCAGGGTTTTCAATCAAATATTGAATTTGCTGGTCTCATATCATTATCATTATTATTATTTTGGGCGTCTCCAGGGAGTCCTTAGCCTCATCAAGGGAGGCCCTAAACATCATGTCCACACAACTATACGACATTCTCACAGTATCTATCATACCTAGCCTTGAACTCACTCACCGTCGTAGCACCCACAACAGACTCTGGCAGCTTATTCCACTCATTTACCACTCTAAAAGTAAAGAACCCAGCTCTAACACCCCTGCTAATGACACTCTTGCCCAGCTTCCATAGGTGTCCCCTAGTTCTACCTCCATTCAGTCCTGATCTCAAAAATATCCTCTGAATTAATCCTATAGAAACCCTTTAGCAATTTGAATGTCTCAATCATATCTCTCCTTTTCCACCTATCAACTAGTTTCTGCAACCCACAAATCTTCAACCTGTTCTCATATGGTTAATTCCATAGGCCTGCTATCATCTTAGTCACTCGCCTCTGGATCCTCTCCACCTCCTCCCCATCATGAAGGAACCGAGGTGACCAAATCTGGGCACAGTAGTCGAGATGAGGTCTTATCAAGGCTCGGTACAGAAGTACAATAACTTGCTTGTCTCTGCTTGTCAAGGTATTTTTCAACAACCTAGTGAGTTGATGAGCTGATTTAGCTACTTTTCCAATGTTCCCCCCTAAACTTCATCTCCCTATCCACCAACACTCCCAAGTCCCTGGTACAGGGACTTTTCCCTGTACCAGGGAAAGTTTAGGGGGGAACTTTTCCAATGTTCCCCCCTAAACTTCATCTCCCTATCCACCAACACTCCCAAGTCCCTGGCCTCATCAATCTCCTGGAGTACAGCTCCACCAATGTGGTATACTGCTGCTAATCTTTTCACCCCAAAATGCATAACCTTACATTTTGTCACATTAAACTGACATCCATTCTCCTTAGCCCAGAACTCCAATCTATCCAAGTCATCCTGAAAAATTTTGACATCATGTGCATTCACTATTGCTCTACCCAACTTTGCATCATCAGCAAACAAATGAACAGTTCCTCTCAGATCCTTCCCTATATCGTTAATGAACAGATTAAACAGCAGTGGTCCAAGAACAGAACCCTGCGGCACACCACTAGTCACAGGCCGTCTTTTGGACTCTACTCCTGAATAAACTACTCTTTGATATCTCTCCATCAACCACCCACCTATCCAATTCACCAACCCTATATCCATTCCCATATGTTGTAGGTTACGGATTAGAATTCCATGTGGTATCCTGTCAAACATCTCTGCCAGGTCCAGCAGTATCACCTTAAACCCATTACCCTTATCCTGTTCAGCCATCACCTTGTTATAAAATTTGAGCAAGTCACTGAGGCATGATCTACTCTTCATAAAGCCATGCTGTTCCCTGTACAGTATCTCATTTTCATCAATCCATTCCTGTATTTTTCCCTTTACTACTTTCTCTAAGACCTTGACAATGATTCCTGATATGCTAATCGGTCGGTAATTTGCAACCATAATCTTGGATCCTCCTTTATGCAGTGAAACTATTTTCCCCTCTTTCCACACCTTCGGAACTAAACCAGACCCTATAATCAGATTAAACAACATGGTCAAGGGCACTGATAATTCCTTAGCTGCTTTACGCAAGACCCGTGCCGGTATACCATCCAATCCCACAGATGTATTCACATTCAGGTTCTGTAATAGACTATTCACCTCCACTTCATTCGTCACAATTCTCGTATAAACTAATGGTTCCTTCATTTTTTCAATGATACCACCTGGATGATATATTTTTGCAAAGTGTTCGCTCAGTATATCGACTGATTCAGTGACCTCCTTACCATCATCATTTCTTAAAATCATTTTGCCGTGTACAAATTTTTTTCTTGCTTGCAGCATATTAAAAGAACTATTTGGGATTCTCTTTAGCTTGCATAGCTAGTTTCCTTTCATAATCTGCTTTTGCTTTTCTTACCACACTCGTTACCCTTCTAGGCTGAGCTTCATACCATTCATGTGCCTGCCAGTCACCTTTCTCCTTAAATTCACTCTACAGTTGTTTCTTTTTTTGCAGCTCAAGCTTAATGGTGTTAATCATCCATTTAACCCCTACTTGATTTATTATTCGGATTCTAGATATACAGTCAGCCATTGCCTAATGCAAACACTTCTTAACCGCCTACCATGCACTATCAACATTCAGCCCTTACAGTTTTACATGCCATGACACTGAAACAATCAAACTGCTAAGCTTGTCATACTTGCCAGCATGGTAATTCCACATATACCCTGTATTAATCGAAAATTCCACACCTTTAGCCAACTCCAGGTCAAGACCTTATGATCACTCTCACCAATAGGTGGCAACATGGTCATATTCATTACAGTCAAATTCTCAGATGCTATTACCAGGTCAAGCACTCTCACACCCCTAGTATTTTCAATTACATGCTGTCTAAGATAGTTATCCCTTAATAATTGAATAAAATCCATTTCCTTCCTCACGTGTCCTCTCCTCCTTCCAATCAATGTTACCATAGTGGAAATCCCCCATAATAATTATCCTTCCACTCATTGATTCTATTTGCTTATGCATACTATCTCCACCATCTATTCCATCACCTGGTCTATAGCAGCACCCAACTGTAGATTTTATTCTGCCAGTCTCAATCTCACACCAAATAGCCTCAAATGAGCTCTTTTCACTATCCTGCGATACAACTTCAATTCTCCTTGGCTGCAGTTCATCAGCTATCACCCATTTTATTCTCTCTGTCCCTCCTAAACACAGTATAACCTACACATTCTATCCCGCTAACTATATAATCTTCCATCTGCCATGTTTCAGTAATTCCAATAACCTGTCGCCAGGAAGAGCCAATCAAGGCCAAAAATTCTTCCTTCTTTTTCCTAATACTCCTGGCATTAGTATACATGAAATGCAGTGATCCCTTTGTCCCACCCCATCTTGATGCGTTATTCTAAATGTCCCATTCCCATTTTTTGTCCTTAGTGCTGGCTCAGTTACATTATATACATTCTTACACTCAACTATCTCAGTGATGTCCGCATATCCACTTACCCACCTCCTTGGTAATTCTAGTTTCCCTGGTTCTGCACATCCATTTTCACTTCATTCAGCAACACTCTTTCCAATCTCCGCACACCAAGTTCATTCAAATGCAGGCCATCCATCTTGTATAAATCCTTTCGCCCATCAAACTCATTCCACCCGTCCACGAATTCCACACCACACCATCTGCATAACCTGCGCATAATGTCATTTGCGATTATGGCCCTCCTTCTAAACTCCTCTCTGTCATGACTGACTCACCATTATAACTCTGTCACTCTTTCCTTTCGCTACCTTTAACAATACTTTCAAGTCCTCTCTCATAAAAAATGTATCTCCTTTCAATTCATTCGTACCCGCTACAACTATCAATTCTTTCACCCTTTGTTTTTGCACTCTAATACTCTCATTTACATCCTTAAATTTCGCACCCGATAAGTATGATTTAGTTAAACTCCCATCTATCACTCCTCTTAATAACGAGTCACCATACAACATTCTTTCCTTCATTTCAGAAACTCTCCCACTCTTACGCTGTTTATTTACATTATCTGAATCACTCTGGAAAGAGTTTTGCAGGTGCTCTAATTGCCGCTGCGCATTTTGTATCACCGCGGGCAACCTAGCAATCTCACTTCCTACAATTAATTCCTAATTTTTTTATCATTTAAACCATTTTCTCTCTCTGTATAGTTGCTTTCACTCTTTCTTTGATCACCACTCTCATTGCCATCTTGTACATCGCAATTCCCTATTAAGCCACTATTTTCACTCACATTCTGGCTTTCTTCAACCATAACTGTCGCACAATCAGACACATGCTTCAACTCCTCACTTTGCTTACACTTTCTGCACATTCTCCCACCACTATCACTTTCAATCCAAACTCCATCCTCATGCAGGAATGCATACATTCCACACACATCACATTGGACAAACTCTCTCACATTATAGTTTTTGAATAATGCCATCGTATTTTTGGACGCCATTATCTTACGTCGCATTGCCGCCATAAAATCAAATCTATGAAATGTATCGTTAAATACTAAATTAAATAACGGAATTCACATCAAAATTACACAGAAACAACAAGCTACCAAGATTAGACAATATTACGTTATGATTTTAACCTGTATTCTAATTTTCACTCAAAATTATACTTAGCTTTTGGGAGCTCTCTGAGCTCCCGAAAGCTAAGTATAATTTTGAGGAGTACAAATATGGAGGAGTACAGTTCTTTATCCCTCAGCACAGGTGAATCAGCCTCATGAACACACTCCTATGTCTGTAGTTATCTGTAGTTAAGAGATTAGAGCCTCACCAGCTTATCTTTCTACTGAGCATTATGGATCTCAGGTAGAGATCCATAATACTTAACCACCTGGATATTCTTAACATGGATAGATGCTTAACAGGGCAGGTGATCATAGCAGGGCATCTGCTATGATCAGAAATCCCACCCACCCCCTGCCATCCTATTCTCACTCTCTGTGAATACCATACCTTTCTCATTCTATGCATGTGATTATATCCTGTGTGCTCTATCAGCTTGCATGTTTTTGGAAAGTGCAAAAGATATGTGCAATCTCATAATCGGACTTTCATTTAAGTCTCAGTACTAGAAGAGTGCTAAGGGAATGAAAAGAGCTCAATATTTTCACTAACAAAGGAAATTCTAAGACTTAGGTTTCAATTTACAGACCACTTAATATTTCAGCAGTCTTATAAAAGGTATTGGGAAAGTTGGTTAAAGAAAAAATTCAGGAGTGCAATGGGAAACTGCATGGCTTTACAAAGTGAGTCTTGTCTTATTTTTTACTGACTTTCTGCAATTTCTGCTGACCTGGATACAGGAGATGCCAATGATATTATATTGTTGAAAATGGGAAAGGCATTTATTATTATTATTATTATTATTATTATTATTATCACCACACGACCTCATGGAGTCAAAGACGCATCTGGGAACTCCTATCCTTTTACCACACACACAGCTCATCATACCATTTTAAACAGATTCAAACTCCTTGCAGACACTCCAATCATTCATAACTCTGCAAGTAAAAAACCTGCCTCTCACTCCCTTATTCACACCCTCTTTATACAGTTTCCAGAGATGACCTCTATTTCTCCTCTGATCTCTCACTATTCTCTGTAAAACTTCTCCAGCATTGATCCTATAACAACCCCTTACCAACTTTTAGGTCTCTATCATATCTTCCCTCTTCCTCCTGTCCACCAGATTCTGCAAATTACATCTTCTCAATCTTTCCTCATACTCAACCTTCCACAGGTCAGAAACTACCTTAGTCAGTCTCGTTTGGACCCGTTCCAACATTTTCTTCATCCTTCTGAAAACCCAGTGACCAAATCTGGGCACAATAGTCCATATGTGGCTTAATCAAAGCTTTATACAACGGAACAAGAATCTCCCTACTTCTACATGTGAATGTCCTCTGCATCATTCCCAGAAGCCTTTGTGTTTTCTTCACAATTTTGGCGATGTGTCCCCTAAATTTTAGATCCTTATCTACTATCACCCGCAGATCTCTTATTTCCTCTACCTCCAACAATATATTCTCACCAAGCATAAATTCTGCATCACATCATCGTTTTCCAGATTTTAAAACCTTACATTTTGCAACATTGAACTCACATCCCCATTTCCATGCCCAATCACTCAATTTATTCAAGTCTTCTTGCAAGGCGACAACATCATCAGTACTCTTTATGGTTCGTCCCAACTTTGTATCATCTGCAAACAACTGAATATCTCCATCCAAATCTAATAATCTAATATCATTTCTAAGCCAATATCATTAATATAGAAGTTAAATAGTAATGGCCCTAAAACAGACCCCTGAGGCACTCCACTAGTGACTTTCCTTTCCTTGGATATCTCTCCCCAATACACAACTTGTTGATACCTATCAGATAACCAGTCTCCAATCCAATGCACCAATCTAATATCCAACCCCATCTGCTCTAGTTTGACTATTAATCTATCATGAGGTACTCTATCAAAAGCCTTTGTGAAATCCAAGTATATTACAGTGTATCCTTTTCCTCTATCCAAGGAAGCAATCTCTTTATTGTAATAAGTAAGTAGATTACTAAAACATGACCTCCCTTTAGCAAATCCATGCTGTCCATCATAGATAATACCATTGTTATCAACTCAACTCTGGATCCTAGTTCTCACAAGCTTCTCCAACAACTTAACCACAACACCTGACACACAGATATGCCTATAGTTTGATGCTTGAGTTCGATCACCTCCTTTATGAAGTGGCACAATCTTGCCCTCCTTCCACTCTTTAGGAACTTGACCAAGTGCAAGACTCGTATTTAAAAAATGTCAAGGCAGGTGTCAACTCCCTCGCACATTCTTTCAGAATATGTGGTGATATATCATCAAGTCCCACAGCCTTATTAACATCTAGTTTACTCGACTTCCTATGCACCTCTTGCTCATTTACAGTCAGTCTCTCTTCCCCATAATCAACTGCTCTCAATCTCTCCATGAAGTCACATTCACAAGATTGAAAGACCTTTATGAACTGCTCATTAAGTATTTCCACCACACCTTCTGCAATGGCTGTCTTTATATCATTTTCTCCCATCAATATCATCCTTCCATAATCATTCTTTCTTTTGCTGATTGCATAACAAAAGAACTCCTGAGGATTCTTTTTGGCTTCATTAGGTAACTGCTTTTCATTCCTCTCTTTAGCTACCGTCACCAACTAAGTCACCTTCTTTGCCTGGTCTTTGTAGACCTCATAGAATTGGTTATTTCCACTTCTCTTATGCTGCCTGTGCAATGTCCTTTTTCTCTATATCGCATGCTTAATCTCTTTATTCATCCATTTCACACCTACTTCATTTAACCTTCTAACCCATGGAATACATTTAGACATTGCATCTACTAGACAGTTTTTGAAACTCCCCAAGCTGTATATGAGTTGTAAATGCTAATATGAGTTGTAAATCTCAGTTCAGTATCTAAGTTTAGGCCGAAGTATTTTGGAGACCATGTTTTTTCCATTTTGGTATTACATATTTTGATTTGAGGGTTGTAATTGTATCTATTTCTTCTATCAGAGAAGAAGATGCTCAGTTTTGTTTTTTTTTCTGGATTTATCTGTAGTTTAAGTTCCTTTGCCCATCTTTCTGAGCTTTTTATTGAATTATTTAGGACTTTTTCAGATTGTTGAGGATTACTGTTTGTGTGCCAGATTGTTATATCATCTGCAGCAGGAGCGAATTCTCAATGCTTGCTATGATTACTGCGCATTAATTGAGAAAGAAATAATATTTATTTGTTAATAAATGCAAGCATTTATGAGCATTCCTTTTAGGCTATTATGTTTGTAGAAAGAAGACGTCTTATGCTTGCGAGGCAATAATTGAGCTTTGCGTTGTGTATCGAATGCTGATGCTTGCTCGTCTAGTCAAAGCTACCTTGGCTTGCTCGATTGTAGGAGCTTCCAGGTCCATGTAGCAGAACTGTGATTTCATGCACGTGCATAGTCATTTCACGTCGTCTCACTCTGTTGCTTAAACACAGGCCATACACTCAACATAGCTCTAGCCAGTGAGCTTCAGCCAGCTTTACAATTGTGCATGTTGCATGGAAAATTAAGTTACAACCAATTTTTTATGATGATGTTATTGACCAGTTCATAAAGAAGAACTGCAGGGTAGAATTTGTATTCAAGTAGCTAAACTGAAAAAGATAGAATATCATTTGTAAAATAAATGTTGTATTTGTCTGATTAAATGTACATAAATTTTCAGTAATTCATTATTCCACTAATCAGACTTCAATCACACCTCTCATTCACTGAATGATAACAGGAGCAAGCTTGAATTTCAAGACCAGAATTTGCCCTTGATCTGCATAGCATGCTGTTTTTGTGTCATTTATTATGTGAGGATTGATATTGTTCATATAGATATAGGAGTGTGCTTAAAACAGAACCTTGTGGAACTCCAAGTTCGATGTATGTTGGAATGATTCATTTTAGAGATTATGGACTTTACAACTATGTTATAAATAACTCATTTAATTTCCCAATGTTTCGATCTTCATAATAAGATCATTATCTGGAGCATATACAAATATACAGGACAAGCTGAGTTACATTACATACAGTAAGCTCTAGAGAAAATTCTCTGTGGTTATCAGCCTGGGTTTGTTAAGGGGAGATCATGCCTCACTAACTTAATTATGTACTATAACAAGGTGACAAATACTTTGGACAGAGGAGATGCATGTACAGTGGTGTACTTGGATTTTGCAAAGGCTTTTGATAGTTTGCCACATGACAAGCTCTTAATTAAATTGAAAGAGCTGGGATTGGATAATAGACTTCTGTGTTGGATCAGTGACTGGCTGTCAGATAGGTATCAGAAAGTTGTATATGGGTGTGCAGATCTTCTTCTTCTTATACACCAGGTAGGTGGTTTGTCTTTAGTGGAGCAGATAAGTGTATACCAGGTCCCTTGCAGCTGTAAGCTGTCCTACTTTGGCCAAACAGGCAGGACAGTGAATATCAAAATTCAGAACACAAGGACTACATCCGGTTTCACCAGTACAGCCACTCTGGTCTTGCAGACCATGCTCTGGATACACACCACAGAATACGGTGTAAGAAAGCCACAGTAATACACCATAGCATTGAAAGACTACTCATGGAATCAGCCTCAGCCCTAAGAAACATGCCAAACCTCAACAAATTTGGTTGAGGTTTGGCATGAGACTGCCCAAAATTTGGGAGAGGTACATCAGAAGACCTTCAGCCCAATGGCCAAGGAATACTTACATAGCCCGCTAGGGGGCACCATCAGGACTTTTAGGAGAAACAATAGCTTCCTTGCTTCATCCTCATTTACTGTGTGTAGTGCCTGCATGCACATGTCTTTATCTAAAGTTCTTTTTGAAATATTGGAAATATATTAAAGCTTAATTTAATTTATATTCTACTGTATGTTGTGAATTCCTTAAGTTATTGAGTAAGCATGTATAGCCAACATTTAAGCTTTTCTAGGAGTATTGGTCTGTAGATTTTACAAACACTAGGATTTTTGTTAGATTTTGAGTAAGGGTATAATGACTAATGTTTTCCAAATTTTTTGTAGTTTACCTGCATTCTGGGAGGTTTTAAATATCTTCAGAAGGCAGTTTTGGGCTATTTTTCCCATGTTTTTAATCACATGTCCAAAGATAAGATCAATTCTGGGTGATTTCTCTGGGTCAATTTGACTAATTGTTTCCAATTCTGTCACTGTGAGGGCCTGAGTAAAGATGTCTTCAGAAGGATAGGTTCTGGATTGTATTAGCAGATGTTTTGCAATTTTCCTGCACTTTTATGTTCTTTGTTGTATACAGCTTGCTTGCATTAGAGTAATGTTTGGCTAGTAAATTTGTCACTTGCTTGTTTGTTGAACTGTTCATTGATAATATCTCTTTTAGTGATCATAGCATTGATATGTAAGTGATTGTGAGTGTAAGAGCGACAATGGTATATAACTGTGTTAATGATGAGAATGGGCTTTTCATGGGAATGTTGATGAGGCGAGAACAATTTCAGGTTTGTGACCAATCATGTGTGCAAAGATGTCTACATGTGTAAGTCATTAGAGAAGAATAGAGATCTGCAAGTTTTCCAACTGTGTCAGGCAGACTGCAAACAAGAGTATACAAAAGAACATGCAAGTAGATTATTATGTCTGTACACAAATTCTAGAAGTATCTGAAACAAAGGAGTAGAGTTTGTTGCCTTAGTCAATATGGTGCAACCTCAGATTGTAGAAATTAGTGAGACCTGGCTATCAGAATCAGACCTACTAAACGGTATCGAGAGTCATGGGTACAATATTTTTAGGAAAGATAGAGTGGATAGGAGAGGAGGGGGAGTGGTGCTCATGATATTGGATGACTTAAATCCATTTAGAGTTGAGACCTATGAATGTAGTAATACTACTAACAATATTTCATGTGGCAGTACTGAGTTTCAAGCCATCTGGTGTGAGGTTGAATCTAACAAGGCAAATTACATCGGTTGCTGGTGATGAAGAAATGCATCACCAAATAGAAAAGGTGAGTGCGAAATGAGTAATCATAATGGGAGATTTTAATTACCCAAATATTGATTGGGTAGCAGTAGAATCTCATGAGAAGAATGAAAATGCATTTACTGAGCTGATGTGGGACAACTTCCTCAAGCAGCGTGTGAAAGAAGGAACTCGAGGTCAAAGAGTGCTAGATTTGATTATAGTGTCAGAGGGCATGTCAGTTAAAAATGTAACTATTCTGCCTCCAGTTGGTGACAGTGATCATGCGGTACTCACTTGGGAAGTGACTAAGTTTATGAATGTTCCATTCAGAAAAGGTTACATGTTGAACTACAAAGCAGGAAATTATGACCAACTGAGTTCAGTGGAATGGGATCAGTTGCTGGATGGAAAGGATATCGACAGTGCATGTGAAGCATTTAAACAATACTTAAATGATACGATATCAGAATGTGTCCCGAGAGTTCAAAGAATAAATAGAGTAGGGGTCAAATGGATGTGTAATCTTATTAAGCAAGAGATTCGTAAGAAAAAGATGATTTGGAAGGAATACTATTTGCATAAGGATGACGTCCATTATGAACGTTATAAGCAGCAGGCTAGAATAGTCACAACTGTTGTACGAAAAGCAAAGTCTGATTATGAAAAGAAACTGGCTCTGCATGTTAAAGACAACCCACAAGAATTCTATCGATATACTGCAAGTAAAAGAAAGAATGAATTAGAAAGAATAACTCTTCTAAATCCACATGGCGTGAGGGTTACCGATGCAGAAGAAGTTGTACAGTTAATGAGTGCCCATTTCATTAAAAGCTATCAACCTGGTGAACGCAACATTGAGCTCACAGTTACCTCTTCACTAAATGAAGAAATGCAGGTGTGTGAGGCTGAGGTATTAGAGCTCTTGCACAAACTCAATGAGAATTCAGCAATAGGGACTGATGGAATATCAGCACATGTGCTAAACGAGTGTTCAGCCGAACTGATCATTCCTTTGATCAGGATGTTTAATATGAGTCTCAGAACAGGGAAGATTCTGCAGGAATGGAAGGAATGTATGATAATTCCATTGCATAAGGGTGGTGCAAAGACCGATTATCAAAGGATCTCAGGAGTGATGGTGAAGATTTTGGAAAAATTAGTTAGCGCCTGCATTCAGAAATGGGTTGACAGCGAATCTCTACTTTGCAATGAACAACATGGGTTTACTAAGGGAAGGTCATGTTTTAGCAACTTCCTCACATTCTATAACAATGTTACCATTGAACTAGACAAGGGGAATGGATATACCATAATACTTTTGGATTTTGCTAAGGCTTTTGACAGAATACAACATGACAGACTGCTGCATAAATTGGAGAAAATAGGTTTGGAATATAAAATATTAGCATGGATAAGAGGATGACTGACTGACAGATATCAAAAAGTGGTATACAGAGTCTGAGTCTGCAAGGTTTAAGGTAACAAGTGGTGTACCACAAGGATCAGAGCTTGGTCCACTGTTATTCAATCTGTACATTAATGATATTGGGAAGGATTTGACAAGCGAGATAGTTATTTGCTGATAATACAAAGATAGGTAGGTTAATCAGGAATGCTGCTGATATGCAGTCTTTGCAAAATGATTTGAATAGGCTGGAATTGTGGGCATGAGAAAATGGGTGTCAGTTCAATGTCAATAAACGTAAAGTCATTCACTTCGGCATGATTAGATATTCAGTGTCGTATTATATTATTACTATTACTATTATTACGGGCAACTTCAGGGAGTCATTAGACTCATCGAGGGAGGTCCCAAATCATATTCATCACAACTATTCAACATTCATATAGTATCTATCATACCTCGCCATTAAACTCATTCACTGTCACAGCATCCACCACAGTCTCAGGGAGCGCATTCCACTCATTCACTACTCTAAAAGTAAAGAACCCAGCTCTAACACCTTTACTAACCACACTTTTGCCCAGTTTCCATGGATGTCCCTTAGTCCTCCCACAACCAGCCCTGTTCTCAAAAATATCTTCTGAATTAATTTTATAGAAACCCTTCAGTAATTTGAATGTCTCAATCATACTCCCCTCCTCCGCCTATCAACCAATTTTTGCAACCCACAAATCCTCAACCTGTTCTCATACGGTTCATTCCACAGACCTGCTATCATCTTGGTCACTCACCTCTGGATCCTCTCCACCTCCTCCGCATCAAGAAGAAACCTATGTGACCAAATCTGAGCACAGTAGTCGAGATGGGGTCTTATCAAGGCTTGATACAGAGGAACAATAACCTGCTTGTCAACGTATTCTTCAGCAACCAAGTGATTTGATGAGCTGATTTGGCCACTTTTGCAATGTGTCCCCTAAATTTCAATTCCTTATCCACCAACACTCCTAAATCTCGTGCCTCATCAATTTCCTGGAGCACGGTTCCACCAATGCAGTAAACTGCCACCCATCTTTTCACCCCAAAATGCATAACCTTACATTTTGCCACATTAAATTGACATCCATTCTCCTTAGCCCAGACCTCCAATCTATCCAAATCATCCTGCAAAATTTTGACGTCATCTGCATTCACTATTGCCCTACCCAACTTCGCATCATCCGCAAACAAATGAACTGTTCCTCTCAGATCCTTTCCTATATCATTTATGAACAAATTAAACAGCAGTGGTCCAAGAACAGATCCTTGTGGCACACCACTAGTCACAGGCCATCTTGTGGACTCTACTCCTGAGTAAACCACTCTCTGATATCTCTCCGTCAACCACCCTCCTATCCATCTCACCAATCCTATGTCCATTCCCATATGCTGCAATTTACTGATTAGAATTCCATGTGGTATCCTGTCAAAGGCCTTAGCAAGGTCCAGTAGAATCACTGTAAACCCATTATCCTTATCCAGTTCAGCCGTCACTGTGTTATAATATGTGAGCAAGTTACTGAGGCATGACCTACCCTTCACAAAACCATGCTGTCCCCGATACAGTATCCCATTTCCTTCTATCCAATCTTGTATTTTCCTCTTGACTATTTTCTCTAAGACCTTGATAATGATTCCTGTTATGCTGATTGGCTGGTAATATTCAACAGCAGCCTTGGAACCACCTTTATGCAGTGGAACTATTTTCCCCTCTTTCCACCCCTTGGGACTTACCCAGTCCTGAGGCTCAAATTAAACAAAATAGTCAAGGGCACTGACAATTCTTTGGCCGCTTCACGTACGACACAAGCTGGTATACCATCTAATCCCACAGATGTATTGACATTGAGGTTCTGTAATAGACTAGTTACCTCTACTTCATTGATCACAATTCCAGTATAAGCTGTTGGTTCTTCCATTCCTGCAAAGTCACCACCTGGATGATATACTCTTGCAAAGTGCTCGCTCAGTAATTCCACAATATCGACTGATTCGGTTACCACCCTACCCTCAGCATTTTTTAAGATCATTCTACCATAAGCATTTTTCCTTTTACTTGCAAAATATTGAAAAAACTGTTTGGGATTCTCTTTAGCCTGCGTGGCCAATTTCCTTTCGTAATCTGCTTTTGCTTTTCTTACCACCCTTGTTACCATCCTGGCCTGAGCTTTATACTGTTCCTGCACCTGATGGTACCCTTCTCCTTAAATTCCCTCCACAATTGTTTCTTTTTTTGCAGCTCAAGCTTAATAGTGTTATTCATCCATTTAACTCCTACTTGATTTATTATTCGGACTCTTGGTATACAGTCAACCATTGACTCCTGCAAACGGTTCTTAACCACCTCCCATGCACTATCAACAACCAGCCCTTGCAGTTTTACATGCCATGGCATTGAGCCAAGTACACCTAAGCTTGTCATACTTACCAGCCCGGTAATTCCATATGTACCCTGTCTTAATTGTAAATTCGACTCCTTTAGCCACCTCCCAAGTCATTACCTTATGGTCACGCTCACCAATTGGTGGCAACATATTGTGCACATATTTGTGGGATTAGGCTAGAAGAAACTGATGAGACTAGGGATCTTGGAGTGTTAATAGATAGGAAGTTGGAGTTTAGGGGCAATGTGGCAAAGATTGCATATACAACTGAAAAGATAATTGCAATGCTGAAACGAACATTCACATGTAAAGATAAGGATGTTATTTTGTCTCTTTAGAAGGCCTTGATAAGACCTAACTTGGACTATTGTGCACAGGTCTGGTCTCCTGGTTTCCATTGTGATTCTGATATATTGGAGAGAGTACAAAGGCGAGTGTTGATATCAGGATTGTGGAATACTGATTATGAAGACAGATTAAGAATTTGTAGACTGCAGACACTAGCAAACAGGAGAAGGAGGGGTGATATGATTGAGACTTACAAACTTCTGAAAGGGTCATACAGGATTTCAAGTGATGGCATTTTTCAATTTATGGAGGGTGGGGAAAAGGACGAGAGGGCATTCTTGGAAGCTGAGAATGAAGGTTGCCAAGAAGGGTGTGAGGGCTACATTTTTCTCTCAGAGGGTGGTGCATGATTGGAATGGATTGTTATTGGATGTTGTGAGTGCAAGCAGTGTGAATGAAATCAAGAATAAGTATGATAGCTGGTGTGTGTAGTATGTAGCCTCCCTCGATGAGTCTCTGACTCCCTGGAGGTCTCTCTTAATAATAATAATAATATTGTGATCTTTCCAAATGGTACCCAATTGGTTTTCATCAGTCCTCTGGGAATTGAATTTTTTTGCAGCTTTCTGTATGTTGTTAGTTAGTTCTAGTGGTTTCAGATCAAGTTCTTTACTAGTGGGTATGCCAGTACAATATGTTTCTAATAGTTGTGTGTATTTAGGCCAATTTGCTTTTCTGAAGTTCCAAGATCTCTTTGTGGTTTTTGGTCTGACTGCAAATTAATGGCTGTGATAATAGGTCTATAATCACTGATGGCATTCTTTAGTATTTTCCACTGGGTAAGACTTGCAGTTTCATAATCCACTGCTGCGATGTCTAATGCTGATTCTGTGCCTGTTGTTTTTGACCGATATGTATTTTGATTGTTGTTTATGATCTCAAGGTTTAGATCATCAGTTATGTCTTCTGTTTGTGCTCCTTTCCAATCTAGTTGTGAGGAGCTGAGTTGGACTTTTGGCATTTAGATCTCCTAAAAGAATCTTTGTGTTTGACGTTGTTTGACTTAGTTGTTAAAGTAGTTCTGTATTTATATCTGAAAATCAAGATCAAGCCAGCTTTTGGCCTTTTGCTCTATGCGAGGTTTCTGTCCTCGCTGAGCTTGCCTTAAAACACCTGCATTACCTTTTGAGAGATGTACCACCCCAGTCAAACTCCCCGCCTGACTCTGTCCTCCGAGCAGATCGCACCAGGCAACAGAGCCCCTGCACTCAGGGCTAGAATCATGTGACCCAGATGGTCCGCTCTCCGCTTCACTGAGTCAGTAAAAAAACTATGAAATTGCCGGCCTGGTTTGCTGAATGGTTAGCATATCCATTCTCCAGCCAAAAGGCTGTGGGTTCGAATCCTGCCATTGGCATGGATGTTTGTTATTGTCTGTGAAAATACTAGTGGTGGTGGTGGTGGTGGACAGTAGATGCCATTGGTGTAGATTATGCGGTTGGTGGATGAGATTGGGTGGTTGAGACAGAAAGTTGTAGAGTAGGTGCCCTTCCTCAATGAGTCTTGGACTCCCTGCTGCTGTCAAATAATAATAATAATAATAATATCCATGTTGTCTGGGTGATATGCACTGACTATTGTAATAGTGTGTTTTGGTAGAAATATCTCGACTGCTTGAGCCTGTGTGTTACTGTTTATACTGCTGTTTGTAGTTGATGCAATTTCTTTATATTTTATGTGTTTGGTCCATAGGAGTATAGCTAGACCTCTGCCAGAATGACCCAGTCTGTCTCTTTCCTTAATGTTGAATAGCCTTTGATTTGAAGCTTCAGATTTTGATTTAGTTTCGTTTCTTGTAAGCATGCAATGTAGATGTTATTTTTGTATAGAATGTTTTTAAGTTTTTCCATCTTTTTTTGAGTGGATGTTTAGCTGAAGTATGTTGAGAATCCTCGTAGCATATTTCTCATTGATATCCCTGACTGCAGTTCTCAACGAGTTGGCTACCCCAGATGCGTTAGTAAGTTTGTGAACTGAACAGATGCTTTTCATGGAATTGGGTTTGCCAGAGCCTCATTAGGCAGCAATTTTCAGGGTTCTCTGCAGGGTTTGATGCAACAATCCAAGTAAAAAAATAAAATAAAGGTGGTAGCAGGATTAAAAACTTTGGTAAGATACTAGAAAGTTTTCTGGGTTTAATGTAACCATCCAACTCATAAAAAAAAAAAAAAGTTTCATGCTACCATATTGGCTCATCCCAGAAGACACCCTACAAAGCAAACCCCTACTTCTTGCCACTTCTGCCTTGCATGTGGGCAAATACCTCGGAAGTCAGGTTGGGCTTCTGCAAGGCAGATCTCCCAGTCTGACCATAATATGATAAGTTGCAAGAACAAGGAACTTTGTAAACAACTGGAATAGAGAGGAAGTAGATCCTTAAGAGAGCAGAGAAGGGAAGCCAGCTTCAAATGAGATCTGAAAGCAGTGTAGAGAAAGTCCTGGCTATTTTTTCTGAAGTGCTCCAAATATAGGGAATAGTAATGGCATTACTGTATTCTTTATGTTGAGAGGAATGTGAAGAGGTGGAAGGGACAGACAATTATAGATCTTTTTGACATTGTAACCATTGGCAGGAAGGTTTAGCGAATTAAGGCACGTTCCACTGTAATAACCACATCCAAGCTTCACTGCAAGTGAAGCTTGGATGTAACAGAGGTTGGAGGATCTGTTGACAAGGGATTTGAAGATCTCATATTGTTGAGAAGAGGCAAGGTCGCAAAATGTATGTATCTACCTGTGTAGGTGGGTTTTCTCCAAACTGAGAAAGAAAGGGTACCACTGGACAGACTTGTGATTAGAGTATCTAAAAAAGGCAACCTTTTGTTGTTGTTTTTACTTTTTTCAATAGTGAACTAGATTCTGGGGTGGTGATGTTAGCAGATGAATTTCCGCAAAAAAAGAATAGGAGATAGGCATGACAGTGACTGTTCATCTAAAGCAGGAAATTCCATTTCTTGACTGCTATGTGATCTTGCTCCCATACCTATTGCAAATTACTTTGAACAGCATTTGAAGAAGGGGACTCAGGGTTTGAGAGTATTGGATCTGATGTGAGATCAAGGCTAATAAGACAAAAAATATAGTTGAAAATATATGGATCATTCCCGGAACCTTCTGGCATATGCCAGAAAGTTCCAGGGATGATCTGGAAGATATGCATCAGCAAATTAGTACAATGAGTGAGTGTAGGTCAAGTGATTATTATGGTAGACTTCAACTATGGATATACATATTGGAAAGAATATGTGTGTAGAGGCTTAAGTGCTGTGAGGACATCATGTTGGAGGCTTAATGGATTTTTTACAACACTCAAAAAGAATTAAAATAGAATTTAATACTTCCTATATTTCGTCGTAGTCACTAGGACATCTATGTGGATTACGAAAACAATTAATGTAACATATACACAAATAACAAACAATACTAAGCCCAACCACGTGGGTGACACTAAAGTCCTATCTAGGTAGAGCACCCTCTAAGGGCAGTAGTAGGTGGCCTGGAATGTAAGGTGGGAACTCTGGTGATGAGTGTTTCCCAAATCTTCGGAAGCTTAATGCAACCGTATTTATTGAGATTTGGTTGGTTTTTGAGAGCTGCTGCTTCTAAGAAAAGTCTCTCTTTCTTGATCAAAGCCAAGAACGCCCTCAGTTTAGGACATAACTTTGCCGTCGCGCCCAAACAAATTCCTAAACTCGAAATTATGATGAAAGTAGAAAAGGGTATCCACGATCTTCCGCCAGCAATGGCCAACAACGTGCGACTAGACATAGCAAGTATTATAAACAAAGCTAAGCCTCCAAAAAGTAATATACCACATAAGCAAATAACTGCTCTAAAAAAGTTATACAATAATAAAAAATATTATTATTACAAAAGCCGATAAAGGAAATGCAACAGTTATCATGAATAAAGAAGAGTATAACAAAAAAATGCAAGATCTCATATGTGACAGTTCTATGTATCAAAGTATACATCGAGACCCTACAATGGCGCAAAAGAAAAAAGTCCGAAAATTACTAAAAAAAGTGACATCATGGCCCAAAGAAATCATCAGGAAAATAAAACCAATTCATGTTAAAACACCCCCGCATTTATGGATTACCAAAAATCCACAAAACTAATGTTCCCCTACGCCCCATAGTTGATAGCATAGATAGTCCCACATATAAACTGGCCCGGCATTTAGCTAAGTCGCTTGCCCCCTCTTACTGGCAACCTCCTCTACTTTTGTAAAAAATTCTATCCATTTCAAAACACTGGTTAAAAATCTAATCCTAAAAAATTCAGACATAATGGTTAGTTTCGATGTCACCTCCCTATTTACCAATGTACCACTTATAGACACTCTTGAATTAATCAAGTCTAAATTTCCCCCCAGATATTTTTGAATTATTTCAATTTACCATGAATGCAGGTTACTTTACATGGAGGGGGAAATTCTACAAACAGATTAATGGTACTGCTATGGGTTCCCCCCCTCTCCCCCCGTTAGCAAATTTTTACATGGAACACTTTGAAAACAAAGTACTTACCACAGCTACATACAAGCCACTAGTGTGGTTGCGCTATGTAGATGATGTGTTTGCCATCTGGCCCCACGGACAAGGACACTTTGGATGCTTTTGTCACTTACCTAAACAGCCAACACCCCCAAAATTCACTTCACAGTAGAAAAAGAATCAAATAACTGTTTACCATTTCTTGACACATTAGTCACCCGCCTTTCAGATGGATCACTATCTTTTTCTATTTACAGGAAGCCTACACACACAGGAAGATACCTACATAAACAATCACATCATCATCCAGTTCAACAGTACGGCATTTTAAAAACACTGACACACAGAGCCAGAGCCATTTGTTCTAATGATACAGCTCTGACCACTGAACTCCAGTACCTGCGCCATACGTTCTTAGCCAACGGCTACAATCCCTACAAAATAGAAAAAATACTACATAGGCCCATTACTTTGCCCCCCCCCCCCTAATACACAAGAATACAACATGACCATTTCTATTCCCTATATCAGAGGTACATCGGAAAAGATAGCCAAAGTATTGGAGAAACATGGCCTTCGCACCACCTTCAAGCCTCATGTCAAGCTGGCAACTCTGATCCGCTCACCAAAGGATAAACTTCACCCTTTAGCACACCCAGGAGTGTATGAAGTTCCATGTGACTGTGACTTGGCCTATTATGGGCAAATAGGAAGATCAGTGAACATCCGCCTGGAAGAACATGAAAGATACATTCGCTACTATTACTATGGCAAGTCGGGACTGGCAGACCACGCTTTGGACACTCCTTCACACAGGATTAGATGGAGAAAAACGAATGTGCTATTTAGGAGTCGCTATAGATCTGAAAGACTATTTTTTGAGTCAGCGATGGCTTTGAAGAATTCTCCCAACCTTAACAAATATGGTTGCATTAATTTGCCAAAAATTTGGGAGACGGTTATCCTAAGAAAAACTCCAGGATAACTGCTGCTTTTTTTTTCGTTAGAGGGCGCCAAAAATAGGACTTTAGATCTTTTGTCTTTCTGCAATTATATTGTTTCACTCACTGTCGCGTTTACATGTGCGTTGTGCTCTGATGATGCTGATTTGAAAATCAGCGAAATATTAGCGTTAATAAAACATCCTTGTTGATAAAAGTGTTTGTGGTGTTGTTAATACCGTGAAAAAATAAATCATGAATGGATCTCTCTTTCTTGAATTTGCTGTGATGGAGCATGGTGGTTTTCTTCCATGATACCCTGTGGGTGGTGTCCAAAATATGGTCAGCCAAGCCTGAATGGCCATAGTTGTGTTTGAAGATGTAAGACTTGTGTTCCTCTAGACGGATGGATGCTGATCTGCCTGTCTGTCCAAAGTACGCCAGCTTACAGGAACAGGGTACTTTGTAAACTCCAGGCAGAGAGAGAGGAGGGAGCTGATCTTTCGTAGAATGGATAAGGGTAGCAAGTTTGCGGTGGGGATTATATGCTGTGTGTAGGTTGTACTGTTTTAGTATTTTGGCTATTTTTTCGGATGTGCCACAGATGTAGGGTATGGTGATGGCATTTTTAAAATCTTGTTGACGAGAAGGGACGGGGAATAGGGGAGGTGTTGATTATTTTTTTTGATACTGTGATTGCTGTATCCATTGGAGAGGAAAGTGCTGTGTATGTGGTTAAGCTCAGTAGTGAGGGCGGTTTTACTGGAACAAAGATTGTGGGCTCTCTTGGTAAGAGTTTTAATAATGCCATATTTTTGAGAAGGGTGGTGGTGGGAGAATTTGTGAATGTATCTGCCTATGTGTGTGGGTTTTCTGTATACGGTGAAGGTAAGTGTATCATTAGGCAGGCGTGTGACTAAGGTGTCTAGGAAGGGTAAACAATTGTTCTTTTCCTTTTCCATAGTGAACTGGATTCTTGGATGTAGGCTATTGAGATGACTGAGGAAGGAGTCTTACGTGTCTGGGCCATGAGGCCAAATAGAGAATACATCATCTACATATCTTAGCCAGATAGAAGGTTTGAGTGGGGCTGAGTCTGTGTCTCGTTTTTCAAAATCTTTCCATATAGAAATTGGCAAGGGGGGGGTGACGAGGGGGGGGGACCCATGGCAGTTCCCTCTATCTGCTTGTAGATTTTTTTGTTCCAAGAGAAATACCCAGAGTTAATGGCAAAGGAAAAGAGATCTAAGATGTCAGAGGGAAAAAACGTTTTCTAAGAGAGATAAGGTGTCATAGGAAGTATTAAATTCTATTTTAATTCTTTTTGAGTGTTGTAAAAAATCCATTAAGCCTCCAACATGATATTGGAAAGAAGAAAGTTCACATGGTAAGAAGGAAATGGAATAAATCCTCTTTATTAAAGGCTGAATTTGCATGGCAGGAAGGAAATGGAATTTATTCCATTTCCTTCCTGCCATGTGATTTTTCTTCTATACCTACTGAGCGATAATTTCTTTGGACAGCATGTGAGGGAGAGAACTCAGGGTTCAAGAGTATTGGAGCTTGTCATAGGTTCGAAAGTTATATCTATAACTAAGGTGGCCACATTGTCTCTGATTGGGGAAAGTGATCATATGATCTTGACTTGGAAGAATGTAAAATATGAAGAACATTTTGTCAAGTATATGTAGGCAGGTGATTATGACAAGCTTAGGAGGAAGCCATGGCATGACACTGCAAGGGAAGGATGTTAATAGTGCATGAGGCAGTGGTGGATCATCCATAAGGGCTGCAGCCTTTCCAGTATAAAACTCAATCTATCTTCTAGGATGAGTTTGTTTATTATTACAGGTCGGAAAATTTAGCTTTTCTTTTGTAACTATTGTAACTTTTGTAAAATAAACTTTCAACATCTTTCTCTAAATCCAGAGTAATTTAATAAAAAAGGTGGCACACCGTTTGGCAACTCCTATAGGTAGAGATGACCTTGCTAATGCTTCTGACTGGTATCTCCACTTGGGCCTGGCTCCCACTGAAGAGACCTCAATAAAGGTCAAAACCAGTCTGAGTAGTGGCCCTTCCCTTAATGCATAACATTATGCATATCCGCAAGGAGATCTGTTTTGCATTATGGGAGATGCTAATATAGGAGTATTGCTAGCTTGCTCCACCTTTGCAACGAGTTGTCCAGTGTTGTACCACCTTATCCCAACCCTGAAGATACTTTCAGGTGCAAACTTGTTTGCTCACACTTGGATAAAGGATTAAACTAAATTGATTAAATTTTCTTGTTTTTATAAATAATATTTTCTTTGTGTTTATAAATAATAGCAATGCTTACAACATTATGTAAATTAATTACAACATGTTAAAGGGTTACAGCTCTTGTTTTGACATAAGCTGTAAACTTTACACATTTTTGACATTGATTGAATAGCTAATAATTAGAATTGTTCGATTAACATTTGAGATTACGAAACAAATGCACTGCGATTTAATGCAGTATTGGAATTATCACGTTCAGTCAGTTGCAGCCTGAACTCACTAATATTCACTTGCACTTGTCACTGCATGTAACAAGCGAATTCGACACTGCTCATTGAGCAGTGTTGCTACAGATGAATTGTATGCTTGCGAGCATTATATCTGTGAGATTATTATTATTATTATTATTATTATTCAGGCCTCCATGGAGTCAAAAGACTCATCGTGGGAGGTCCTTCCTAAGAACATAAAGTCTGTCAAGACTCATCGAAGGGGAGGTCACACCCTAAGAAACACAAAGTCTGTCATACCACTCTTTAAGCTCATTGACCGTTCTTGCTCCTACCACTCCATCAGGCAATGCATTCCATGGTTCAACCAACCTTCATGCAAAGAAACCACTCCTTACCCTCTTGCTCACGGTTTTCCTTTCGTAACTTTCAGGGATGGCCTCTTGTCATCACTCCTTCCTGCTGTTCAACCAAGCGAAAGAACTCCCAGTGTTAACTCTGTAACCACCTCTCAACAGTTTAAAAGTTCAATCATATCAGCTCTCCTTCTTCTATCCGCCAAACTCTGCAGTCCACATTCCCTCAGCCAATCCTCATAACTATCCTTGCACAGTCCTGAAACCATCATTCTCACCCGTCTTTGTATCCTTTCCACAGTTAATTTATCCCCTTCAAATCCTGGGGACCAAATCTGAGAACAATAGTCCAAGTGTGGTCTGATCAGAGACTTATACAATGGAATGATAACACTTTTATCTCTGCAGGTCAGTGTCCTTCTCATAATTGCAGCAATCCTCTGTGCCACCTTCACCACCTTTGCAATATGTCCCCTAAATTTCAGGTTTCTATCAATCATCAACCCCAGATCTCTTGTCTCTCCTACTTCCTCCAGTATAACTTCTCCCATAGAGTGTGCAGCATCCCATCGATGTTTCCCAAACCTCAAGACCTTAAATTTTCCTGCATTAAACTGATAACCCCTATTCATTTGCCCATCTATCTAGCTTCTTTAAATCCTCTTGCAGGGCTACCACATCTGCACTATTACTAATAATCCTTCCCAGCTTCGCATCATCTGCAAACAATTGAATATCCCCTTGCAATCCACTGGCAATGTTATTGATATAAAAGTTAAACAATATAGGTCCTAGTACTGAGCCCTGTGGGACACCACTTGTAACCCTCTGCCTCCTTGAAACTGCTCCACCAGACACCTCTGATACCTATCAGACAGCCAATCCTGAATCCAGTTGACCAATCTGACATCCAGACCCATGTGCTGCAACTTAAATATCAGCTTATCATGTGGCACCCTGTCAAATGCCTTTGCTAAGTCTAAGAAAATTGCAGTATATGCCATTCCCTCATCTAATGTTCTTGTAACTTTATTATAAAAGGCTAGCATATTGCTAAAACAGTAGCATCCTTTCACAAATCCATGTTGACTCTCACAGATAACATTACCCACATCTTCCCAATGCTGTATACGGTCCCTCACTACTTTCTCCAAGATCTTAACAACTACTGATGACACACAGACTGGCCTATAATTAGCCACTTCCAGTCTGTTACCACCCTTATGCAATGGCACTATCTTACCTTCCTTCCATTCCCTGGGCACTTTTCCCGTAGCCAGAAAACTTTTATTATTGGTTTGGATTTTATTTTCAAATAATATTTTTAATGAAGCACATTTTTTAATATGTACTTATTTACTTATTAATAAATTGGTGTTACTGATTAGGAAAAAATGAATTAATTTTCTTATTTTGTATATGCAGCTCCCCCATTTAAATTTTTCACCTTCTGCCACTGATCTCAATATAATTATGGCTACGGAATTAGATGGGATATCAGCTCATGTTTTACAAGAATTTGTTGGATATGGAACTGGAAATGCCTATTATTAGGCTCATTAATTTAAGCCTCAGCTGTGGTAGAGTTCCTAGGGAGAGGAAAGAAGGCAAAATAATTTCTTTGCATAAAGGATGAAACCAAAGTTTTAAGGCTGCAGTAGCAAATTGAGACCAATCAGTATCTCAGGTGTGGTGGTAAAGTACTAGAAAAATTGTTAAAAAAGAGAATGCAAGAATGGGTAGATAAAAATATGATACTGTATGAGGGTCACCATTCCATTGTGAAATGTTGGCCATGCCTTAGTAATCTTCTAACTTTTTATAATAACTGAATATCTAAGTTGGATAAAGAAAATGGCTGCATGATAATTTTGCTGGATTTTTAAGAGGCATTTGACAGATTACCACATGGAACTCTGTTATACAAATTAGAACAAATGGGAATGGATATGACGCTGGTTAAGTAGATAAGAGGGTGACTGATGGACAGATATCAAAAAGTGGTATATGGATGAGCAGAATCCAGACAAAAGCAAGTGACTGGTGGTGTGTGACAAGGTTCCATGCTAGGACGATCACTGTTATTTAACTTGCACATAAATTATATAGGAAATAATTTGAAAGTATGTATTCAGTTATTTCATGATGATCCACATTTGATCGAGAAATAATTTATTGTGGCAATGTGGTGAGCTTGCAAGATGATTTAAATAGGCTGTCAATATGGGCAAAAATAATGATTGTCAGTTTAAATGTGAAGAAACGTAAAATTATGCATTTTTGGATAAAATGTATAGAAGCTGTGTACCACATTGATGGAACCATACTCAAGGAAATAGATAAATGGATTTAAGGGTGGTGGTAGACAGAGAGTTGAAGTTTAGAAGGCATGTTGCTAAGTTGGCTCTTAAAATTTCTTGGCTATTGAAGAATATACTAACAAGTAGAGATAAGGAAGTTGTTATTCTTCTTTATAAGGCCTTGATATGTCAACATCTGGATTACTGTCTGACTTCCGGTCTCATGGGTTTCTTGGGGATGAGGAAGTGGCAGAGAGGGTTCAGAGGCAAGTGATCAAGATGGTGGGTGGTCTATGGAATGCTTCCTATGAGTATAGATTGATGTTGTGCAAGGTGCAGGTTGATAGCGAAAAAAAAAGACATGATAGAAATATTTAAGTTACTGTTTTATAGGATTGATGCAGGGGAATGTTTCAGCATTTGGCTAGAGGTTGCAGAACAAGAGGTCATTCCTGCTAGTTGAGTAAAAGTGTCATTAGTATGGGTGAGAGGACTAGATTTTCACTTGGAGAGTTGTGAATGAATAGAATGGGTTGCCAAGTCAGTTGTGAGTTCTTTGTCTGTTAATGGGTTTGAAGGTGAGATATGATTGATTTGGTGGATAGTTGGGATCCATTGCGATGAGTCCTCAGACTCCATGAAGATGCCCATATAATAATAATATGAATATGAGTATACCAAAGACTTTCCATAAGCTTCAAATGCACATCCAAAGATTGAAAAAGGATATGTTTAGTGGCCATTTTTCACATTACTGTCCATAAAAGAGAAAATAATTAGTGATATGAATTACATTTCATTAAAAAACAGTACTGACCTCCCCCACACACAAACCTAAAAAAAATGTTTTCATTAAACTGATTTATAACTAAACTATTTGATTTTAATGACATGATATAAAAAAAATATCCGTCCTCCATTAATTTTGGCCTTTTGGTTTGTATCAGCATTTGAAATATGTGTAACTTTAAGATGTGTGGGCTACTTATTACCTTTAGCTGTAATACTTTAGGCTGTTGATCTTTCAGTTGTTGGCCATTTGTTAAGATTCAAAATACATGCTATTATTTAGTCAAATATCACTAGAAATATTATTTTATTTGGAGTTATAGCTAAAGCAGCCAAAGATCAGGTTAGTATGTCTTGTCTATATTGCATGTGTCTTTCTGACCAGTTTGCTGATTTTCTAGGATGAAGAAATCCAGGTTTCAAGTGGGTGAATCCTGTCACTCAGAATGGGACTGGTGCTAGAAATGTAAACTGAGAAATAAAAGAAACACTTAAATCATCCATTTTACCATTTGTTTAATGTCTTAAAATAGAAAACTAATTTATTTTGCAGAGAGATTTTTCTAACTTTACTAATTTATACTTTTAGACCGTGAAACACCTTCTTCCATCACCATATTCAACCAACTGCACTGATTATTTAGTGTTTTGGAAATCACGTGGTGGCATTGGTCCATTATCGAGACAGGTGAGTTTTTGTTTTGTTTTTTTTTAATTTTTATGTCAAATGACATGTATTTAAAAGATGAATGATTGACAAGAACAGTGAAAGTATTGTTTTCAGAAGCAGTTGCTCTGTTTGGATAAGATGGGAAATTGCTACATTATGTTAAATGGCATAAGAAAGTGGCGGTCTTGACTACAGAGGATCCATATATTCAACTGAGAGATATCTCAGACTGCACAGCCAAGAAAAAACTGTGTTAGCATAATTAAGTTCAGTGATGGCATTCAATTATGATGATGTTTATTTGACTGTAACAGATCAATCATTGCTCTTAATTAACGGTCATGAAATTCATACATCTGAGGCAGTCTCTTATCCATGGAAGCTATAGTTTTCTGCTTATTTCTAATTTATGCATTTCTAAAGATCTAGATGGTACTTACCTGTTTAGTCCTCTTCTATATCCTTCATATAGTGATGCCTTGGTCTGTCTCTTCCTTCCTGTAATTTTTGCTTTGATGATCATTTTGGCTAGTCCATCTTTACATGCCAAGAGAATTTCATTTTCCTCTGCCTGATCTATTTATATACTCTTATTTGTTTCTTTAGCAATTTTAAATACTGGTTTGTTTGTCACTCTTTTTTATCCAGCTTCACACTATTCCTTAGTAACCATAACTCCAGAGTCATCGATCTTCTTTCCATTTCTGTTTCAATGGTCCATGTTTCCGAAGTGCACAGTTTGACAATATATACAGCAAATTGTTCTTCTATTGTATTTATTTATTTTTTTTATTTATTTATATTGATCTTCCTGTTAGTATTTGTTACAGCATTGTTAGTGTTTTGGCAGGCTTGTGCAAAAATGCTTGAAGTTCAGATAAGTTTTTTTACCTAATAAATTGTAAATTTTTCTGTGTTTATGTGTGAGTTGCTATAAACGTTGTGTGCTTGCAAACTAACCTCACACACATGTGGTGTGTGAGGTTAGTTTGGGTTTTCTTATAAAATCTTTCACCTTAGAGCGAGGTATAATGATCAAAAGCAAGTTATCAGTGGCCTTGTCTATGCGTAATTAAATTTTAATTTTAATCATTTTTTGAAATGTGAGATGTGCTACATGCATTTTTTGAATTATATCGATACGTTATGGGCTTTCAAGATGAATGGAAGGAGAGCGTGTGCAAAGTGCAACATGAATGAGGAGTAGATGGGTAGTAATGTATCAGTGACTGAGATAGATAGTAGCATGAATGTAACAAGAGAGACTAAAAGAGCAGTGAAATAAGTGGTAAGAAAGTTATAAAAAATTAAGTTAGTGGTTGGGTTGAAGAAGCAGTCAATGGTGGCATGATGGCATAAGCGATACAAGCATAGCAAAATTCAGGAATATTGAATGTAGTACAGATGTGATAATGACATGGCAAAGTGTAATAAAATAGAACAATGTGAAAGATGGTGGAAAAACGAATGAAGAATGGTAAAGAACGTGAACAGAATACGAACACAAGTAAGGATATCAGAAAAGAATTGGTAAGGTTGTGGAATGAATTGAGGTGTGTGTGCAAAGTGAGATAGAAGACACTGGTATTTGGTGGTGTAAGAAAGAAGCATCAGTGGCAGATCTATCTAAGATGAATTATTGCAATGGAATTGTCCAAAGTAGTGTAGTGCTGTATGGATATTCTATGGTGAAAGATGTGAAAATGGAGCAGGTGTCAAAAACATGTCTGAAAGAAGCAATAATAGGAAGAGTGACTGAGGCTGTAAAAAGGAGAGAAAAATGTAAGTGGTAATGTATGTTGGGCAGCAAGAGATATGAGTTTTTGCTTGAGACTGTACGGAAGAAGACAGAGAGAGAGGAAAAATAGTGTGCGTGTTGCCTAGGTATGATAATGACGAGCTGAGCAGAAGAGCAGTAATATTGAATGACATAATGCCGAGAATGTGTGACAAGAGAGGTCTGGTATATGTGGATGTTTGGAGTGCGTTTCAGGAAAGAGAGGAATTGTATGCGAGAAACCGCTTACATTTGAATGAGGAAGGACATAGGCATCTGGAGAGATTGCTGTTCTGAACGAGTCAGTGTGTCCCAGGGAGGATGATAGCAGGGGTGGCTTCTTGGGAGAAGGGAGATGACATCAGGTAACACTGAGCCCAGTGGAGTCTAGAGGAGATAATGCTGGGTATAGAAACAATGGCATTTATATGCTTTATACTAATGCCAGGAGTATCTGGAATCAGGGAGAGGAATTGGTGGTGCAGATAGCATCAGCCTGGCCAAAAACTATTGGGATCACTGAGACATGGTTGACAGAAGATTATATAATAACAGGAATAAAAGTAGCTGGGTACAGCATTTTTCGGCAGGATAGGAAGGGAAAGCGTGGTGGTGGGGTACTGCTTATGATAAGTGACGACCTATGCCCTCTAAGAGTGGAGGATTTGGAAGGAAGTGAGACAAATGATTTTGAGAGCATATGGTGTGAGGTAGAGGTGGGCAAGACAGTACATTTAGTGGGATGTTGCTACAGACCCAGGAGCACAGAGGATGGGGACCAGGAGATGTTTAGACAGTTAAGTTTGGCAAGTGCAAGAAGAATTATTGTTATGGGAGATTTTAACTACAGTAGTATAAATTGGAGAGAGGAAGATGCATGTAGCAATAGTGGAATGGAATTTCTAGAATTCTTGAAGGACAAATGTCTTGGGCAACATGTAAAAGAGGGAACAAGAGGTTCGAGAGTTTTGGATTTGATTATAGCATCAGAAGAGTTGATAATAACTGAGATGACATCTCTCCCATCAGTTGGAGAGATTGACCATATGGTTTTGACTTGGAAAATGAATAGACATGCAGGAATATCAAAGAGACGATAACTTATGTGGAATTATAAAGCGGGTGATTATAATAGTCTTAGATATCAACTTCGGAAAGTTTCATGGAGGGAGGAATTGGAAGGCCGGGATATCATTAGTGCGTGGGAAATTATGAAAGCATATTTGTTAGCAGCAATGGTAAGTTGTATACCACGAGTGAACAAGAGGACACAATTTGGAGTAAAGTGGATGACAAACAATATTAAACAGGAATTGCATGCGAAAAAGAGGCTATGGAAGAGATATAAGGAGACAGGTGAAGAGAAGATGCATGAAGAATATAAGACACAGGCCAGAGGAGTGACTAATGTGGTAAGGGAAGCGAAACCAGAATATGAGAGGAGATTGGCCCTAAGATCCAAAGAAAATCCTAGGAATTTTTTAGCTATGTGACCACTAAGAGGAGAAATGGCTGTGGAAGAATGATATCGTGGGATAAAAATGTGAATAGAGTGACTGATGCAGATGATATAGTGGAATTGTTCAATGAACACTTTATTGGAGTATTTCATCCTAGAGGAGTCAGTTTTAATGCTGGAGGGTTAGGGCAGGTTCGAGGTTTAGCGGTACAGAAGGAGAGTGTGTGTTTCAGATACTGAGTACTCTGGATGTCAGTAAAGCTTTGGGAATGGATGGTATTTCACCACGAGTTTTGAGAGAATGTGCTAGGGAATTGACAATGCCTTTAACCTGGCTTTTCAATGAAAGTCTGGCTGGGGGAAAGGTGCCCAAGGAATGGAAGGAAGGTAAGATAGTGCCATTGCATAAGGGTGGTAACAGACTGGAAGTGTTTAATTATAGGCGAGTTTGTGTGTCATCAGTAGTTGTTAAGTTCTTGGAGAAAGTAGTGAGGGACCATATACAGCATTGAGCAGATGATGGTAATGTTATCTGTGATAGTCAACATGGATTTGTGAAATAGCGCTCTTGTTTTAGCAATATACTAGCCTTTTAGAATAAAGTTACAAGAACATTAGATGAGGGAATGGCATATACTGCAATTTTCTTAGACTTAGCGAAGGCATTTCACAGGGTGCCACATGATAAGCTGATATTTAAGTTGCAGCACATTGGTCTAGATGTCAGATTGGTGAACTGGATCGAGGATTGGCTGTCTGATAGTTATCAGAGAGTGGGTATGGTGGAGCAGTTTCAAGGAGGCAGAGGGTTACAAGTGGGGTCCCACAGGGCTCAGTATTTGGATCTATATTGTTTACCCTTTTTATCAGTGACATTGTCAGTGGATTGCAAGTGGATATTCAGTTGTTTGCTGATGATGCGAAGCTGGGAAGGATTATTAGTAATAGTGCAGATGTGGTAGCTCTGCAAGAGGATTTGAATAAACTAGATAGATGGGCAAATGAATGGGGGTTTCAGTTTAATGCAGCAAAATGTAAGGTCCTGAGGTTTGGGGAACATCGATGGGATGCTGCATACTCTATGGGAGGAGTTATACTGGAGGAAGTAGGGGAGATAAGAGATCTGGGGTTAATGATTGATAGAAATCTGAAATTTAGGGGACATATTGCAAAGGTGGTGAAGGTAACACAGAGGATTGCTGCATTTATGAGAAGGATACTGACCTGCAGAGATAAAAGGGTTGTCTTTCCGTTGTATAAGTCTCTGATCAGACCACACTTAGACTACTGTTCTCAGATTTGGTCCCCAGGATTTGAAGGGGAAAAATTAACTGTGGAAAAGGTACTAAGACGGATGACAAAGATGGTTTCAGGATTGTACAATTTTGGTTATGAGGATCGTCTGAGGGAATGTGGACTGAGAGTTTGGTGGATAGAAGAAAGAGAGGTGATATGATTGAGACTTTTAAACTGTTGAGAGGTGGTTACCGAGTTAACACTGGGGAGTTCTTTCGCTTGGTTGAACAGCAGGAAGGAGTGATGACAAGAGGTCATCCTTGGAAGTTACGAAAGGAAACTGTGAGGAGTGGTTTCTTTGCATGGAGGGTGGTTGAACCGTGGAATGCATTGCCTGATGGAGTGGTGAGAGTGAGAACGGTCAATGAGTTTAAGGAGTGGTATGATAGACTTTGTGTTTCTTAGGAAGGGACCTCCCCTCAATGAGTCTTGACAGACTTTATGTTCCTAGGAAGGACCTCCCACGATGAGTCTTTTGACTCCATGGAGGCCTGACTAATAATAATAATAATAATAAAATGCAGATGAGTTGGCTGTGCTGGCTGAAACAAATGAATTTTGAATGAGGTGATGTTGGATGTAGTGTTGCTAGACACAATGAAGTGGAAGAACGTGAGAGGGAAAATCGTGTGTTGCCAAGGTATGATAGTAGAATGCAAGAGCAGTGATCATAAATGGTGCAGTAAGAAAGAACTTGAGTTTGTGGATGTATAGAATAAATTTGAAGGCAGGAGGTTAGAAAAGAATATGAACACTTTCTGTTCATTGTGAAAAACTTTCTGATTTCACATCTTTCACTCAAATGCAGAACATTTGTTTGCTGCAGATATTCTGCATTTGAGTGAGAAGATAACACGAAGATGAGTAAATTGTTAATGAGAATAGAAGAGTGTGTAGCCAATCAGTGAAAGAAAAACTAGATGACAAGAGTGTAAGATACCAGAATCGGTGTGAGATAATGGACAAAGGAAGACAAACTTCCTTTGTGCTTATACACTAATGCAAGGAGTATTAAGAATAAATGTGTAACATCTGTGACCTTGATACAGGTTAGTCCACAAATCATTGGTGTCAGTGAGATGTGGTTAACAGAGGATAATGTACTCATGGAAATAGAAGAGATGGTTATATCATTTTTCTAAAAGACAGAAAAGATAAAAGAGGAGTTGGGGTATAACTGGGATATAGTTGGGATATTGTGTCCTCTTGATGTGGAATCTGAAAAAAGTAGTAATAATAATCTCTTTGAGACCATTTGGTGTAAGGTTAAGCACAAATTGTAGTTATTTAGTGGAACGTTGCCACATGCCTTGGAATGCCAAAGGAGATGATTCTGAAATGTCTAGTCAAATGAGACTAGTGAACAACAGGAGAGTGATAATAATAGTTGACTAATTATGGCAGTATTGACTGGAAGCAAGAACTATCATTTGTGAGTAAGAGTATTGAATTCCTTGAGTTACCTAGGAGCAACTATCTTTTTCAGCATGTAGTTGAAGCAACATGTAGGCCTCGATTGTTTGATTGATCATCTCATACAGTGATAACAAAAGATGTCATTATGATGCTACCAACTGATGAGAGTGAGCATGTGCTCTTGGAATGTGGAGTGCCTAGGAAGGTACAAGCTTCATGGAACAAGAATGATGTACAATTACAGAGCAGGGGAATATGATAAATTAACGAAGCAGATTGCTTGATTAGTTGAAAGTGGCTTGATTAGTTGAAAGGGAGAGAAATCAACAGTGCCTGAGACTTGGTCTGGAATCAATTACTTATGGCAGTGTCAGATTGTATTCCTAAGGTTCAAATGATAAATAAAGCAGGAGTTAAATAAATGAATCATGGAATTATCAGGAGTTCCAAAAAATAGGAGATATAAACAATAGGGTATTTTTCAGCTGCATGAGGAGTATAGGGTGCAGGCTAGGAAAGTCACAAGTGTTGCAAAATGAGTGCAGTAATGAAAGAGAAATTGGTGCATGAAAGCAACCAGCTGAACCCTAGAGAATTCTACAGTTATGTTGCTAGTAGGAAGGATGAATCTGGAAGACTTTAGTTGCTGTAGATGGAACATGTCACATCTGCTGAAGATATAATGAAAATATTCAATGAGTATTTTGTTAGTGTATTTCATAGTTAAGAGTAGTATTGCAATGTAATGAGGACAAAAGAAGATTAGCTGTTCAAGAATGGGAATTATTTAGAATATTAAGCAATCCTGATGTTAGTAATGCTGTGGAACAGGATGAGACCATGTATGGGGATGGTGAGATGGATAGGAGGGTGGTTGATGGAGAGATATCAGATAGTGGTTTATTCAGGAGTAGAGTCCAAACGACGGCCTGTGACTAGTGTTGTGCCTCGGGGTTCTGTTCTTGGACCAATACTTTTCAATTTGTTCGTTAACAATATAGGAAAGGATCTGAGAGGAAGTGTACACTTGTTTGCTGATGATGCAAAGTTAGATAGAGCAATAGTGAGTGCACAGGATGTCAAAATTTTGCAAGATGATTTGGATAGTTTGGAGGATTGGGCTAAGGAAAATGGATGTCAATTTAATGTGGCAAAGCATAAGGTTATGCATTTTGGGGTCAAAAGATTAGCATCAGTATATCACATTGGTGGAACCGTACTCCAGGAGATTGATGAGACCAGGGATTTGGAAGTGTTGGTGGATAGGGAGTTGAAGTTTGGAGGGCACATCGTAAAAGTGGCTAAATCAGCTCATCAAATCACTTGGTTGCTGAAAAATACTTTAACAAGTTATTGTTCCTCTGTATCGAGCCTTGATAAGACCCCATCTAGACTACTGTGCCCAGATATGGGCACCAGTGTTTCTTCTTGATGGGGAGGAGGTGGAGAGGATCCAGAGACGAGTGACCAGGATGATAGCAGGTCTATGGAATGAACCTTATGAGAACAGGTTGAAGATTTGTGGGTTGCAGAAATTGGTTGATAGGCAGAAAAGGGGTGATATGATTGAGACATTCAAATTACTGAAGGGTTTCTATAAGATTAATTTAGAAGTTATTTTTGAAAATAGGGCTGGTGGGGGGAGGATTAGGGGTCATCCATGGAAGCTGGGTAAGAGTGTGGTTAGCAAGGGTGTTAGAGCTAGGTTTTTTTACTTGGAGGTGGTGAATGAGTGGAATAAGCTGCCAGAGTCTGTTGTGGGTGCCATGACTGTGAATGAGTTCAAGGCGAGGTATGATAGATACTGTGTGAATGTCGAATAGTTGTTCTTTACACGATGTTAGGGCCTCCCTCGATGAGTCTGTCAACTCCTTGGAGTTGCCTGTAATAATAATAATAATAATAATAATGATATTATTATCGAAATGTGCAAAAGAGTACTGTCCTTTTGTACTTTTTTACAACAGAAGTCTGCTGGTTGTTCAACAGAATTCTGTTGATCCTATCTGTTTCTGTCTGGCAACAGGAACAATCTTAGAAGAGTGGAAAGAGGGAAGAATAGTGCAACTCTATAAGAGAATCCAAGTCAGTAGTGTCAAACTATAAGCCAGCATGCAAAGAAAGTGTGTGGGTGGTGAAAGTGTTAGAGAGGCAGGTTAGAGACAGAATACCAACCTTAATTGACGAGAATTGAAATCTTTCAAGAAAGCAGTGTGGGTTTGTTAAAGGGAGGTTATGCTTTAGTAACTTAGTTACATTTTATAATAGAATGACTAGTGTATTGGGTAGAGGAGATGCTTATACTGTAATTTATCTGGATTTTGCTAAAACATTTGATCTATGATATAAACCTCAATGATATAGTTGAGGGTGTGAATGGAGCTATTCAGGTGTTTGCTGATGATGCTAAATTAGAAAGAGCAATATCAGGAAGTTCTGATGTGTTGCTGTTGCATAAGGATTTGAATAGGCTCGTGATTTGGACTGAAATGGATGCCATTTCAATGTTGCTAAGTGTAAAGTTATAAACTTTGACTAGAGAAGTTGGAATGAGGTTTACCATATAGGAGGAACTTTGCTTCAGAAGGTGCAGGAAACAAGGTCTAGGGATCTTGGTGGATAGAAAATTGAAATTCAAAGGACATATCATGAAAGTTCTAAGGATTACTCAGAAAAGTGCTGCTGTAATATGAAGAATGTTGACATGTATGAATAAGAGATGACAGTTCCACTGTATAAAGCAATAATTAGGCCTGTTCAGTTTTCTGTGTACAGATCAGATCATCTGGCTGTCTTGGTGATATGGAAATATTGAAGAGGGTGCAGAGGTGAATAACTAAGACTGTCTTGGGAATCTGGAATACTGAGTATTAGGATAGACTGTGTTCTGTTTAGGAAGAAATATATTCTTCAAAGCTTGGCAGATAGGAGAAGGGATGATATGATTGAGATGTATAAGTTGGTGAAAAGAGCCTATCAAATATATACAGGAGAATTATTGCATGGGAGAATGAGAGGTCATTCCTGGATACTATACAAAGGTCACATGAGTAAGGAAGTGAAAAGGAGATTTTTTGCTTGGTGGGTGATGAATGAGTGGAATGCATTGCTGAAATGGGGTAGTGAGCACTTCAATACTGAATGTATTCAAGGCAAGGTATGATAGTTACAATGGCCTGTGACTGTTCAACCTTACATGACAAGTCTTCGGACTTATCTACGGATAAAAAGAAGATTTTTGCTTGGTGGGTGGTGAATGAGTGGAATGCATTGCTGAAGTGTGGTAGTGAGCACATCAGTACTGAATGTATTCAAGGCAAGGTTACAATGAGAGTTACAATGGCCTGTGACTGTTCATCCTTACATGATAAGTCTTCGAACTTATCCATGAAGGCCTGGAAATAATGCTAATAATATGAATACATAACAGAATTGTGTGAAGATACTTCAAACATACACTGTATACTACAAACTTTGTTTGCCTACACGTGTTAGACAAATAAATGCATAATCCATATACAAACAAATGCATTGCCAGCAAAGGTTGGTCGATTGTTAGAGCCTCTGCCACTAATGGCTCAGTTAAGTAAGTTTGAACGTGGTTATTAGTTGGAAGGGGACTGATCATTCGATGCTGTTGGCACACTCTCCCTCGATGAGTCTTTGGACTCCCTGGAGGTGTCTCATAATAATAATATACTTTGTATAATATATCTGACTACTAGTTCAAGTCATGGTGTCAATAATCTAAAAAATCCCATTTGTGGCAACTACAATTTCCTTTTATTTGAAAAGAAATGGCATTACCAATATAGCATTACTAAATTACTCCATTAGAATTAACAATGTCTAATGGAATGATTCGGTTCTAAGACCTATTCTGAGCAAGAAATACTAAATGCTTGTTTGCAGTTGTATCTTCTTCACTTCTTGAGAATGTAAGAACAGGAATGCAAGTTGGATGGGGAAATAGAGTAGGCCTGGGAGACAGTAAGGAGAGTGGATTCTGAAAGTTGTAATGAATGTATGTATGTGGCAGGACAGCATAGCAATCTAACAGTCAGGAATGCATGGGGGAGGGTTGAGTCTAAAGTGATATATGGAGCATAAGGTAAGCAGTCAGGAGCAGGTGAAGAGATGTCACAGATGGGAGTAGCATGAGTAGGACTGGTTATAGACTAAGGAATAAATTGTTATGCTTATTTATGAATGCTAGGACTTTCAGAAATAAGGGAGATGAAAATAGTTGGAATAAATGAAATATGGTTGAATGAGAATGACATCTTAATGGGAATAGAAATAGAGGGATATGATGTGTTTTCAGAAGATAGAAAAGGCAAGAAGGGAGGGGTAGTGTTATCAGGGGAATTATGTCTGTGCTGGGTTGAGATACAAGAAGAAAAAAGTGGTACTGATTTTGAATCAGTGTGATGTTCAGTGGAGGATGATAGAATGATATGTTTGGTGGAGTATTGCTACAGGCCAGGGAATGTGTTTGCAGTTGTATGTATTTAATCAGGAAGGTGGAGACAAAGAAATGTATAGGCAATTTGGCTTAGTGAGCAGGTGTAGGGTGATCATTATGGATGATATTGATTGGAATAAAGATATAGTGTCATGGAATAAGGAGAATGAATTTCCTGAGTTCTTCTTCTTCTTATTATTATTTGATTGCTCCATGGCGTCCAAAGACTCATCCAGAGAGGGCACTTGCTCTACAACTCTGTCTCCACCACACAGTCCACCAACTGACCACAATTACACCAATGCCATCTATCCCCGAACACCAACATTAGTTTTTCCACAGACAATCACAAACATCCATGTCCATGCTTGGATTTGAACCCACAGCCTTTTGGCTGCAGAACAGATACACTATCCACTCGGCCAGCCAGACTGGCACACTCTTATGGGACCCTCTTGGGCAGTACATAATGTGGAGAACACGAGGGTTAAGAGTCTTGGATTTGGTTCTATCATAAGAGGGTGTAATTGTGAATGGAGTGTCTAATCTTTCCCAGGTTGGTCAGAGTGACCATAAAGTGAACACCTGGGTTGCAGCCAATCACATGAGAACTTCTATAAAGAAGAGATATGTGAAACTGCAAGGCTGGTAATTATGGAAAGCTTAGGAGACAACTGAAATCTGTAGTGTGATAAGAGGAGTTGAATGTTAAAGATATACATGCCTTGTGTTCTTTAATCAGGCACTATTTAATAACAGCAGTGTTTGAGTGTATTCCAAATGTGAAAAGACTAAACATGTTTGAAGTAAAATGAATGAATGTAGAGATTAAGTGTGAAATCTTGAAGAAGAAGAAGGCACTGTGGAGGCAACACAAGATGAATGTTGGTAATGATTAGTTCGTGAAGAGTACAAAGAGCAGGCCAGGTGACTGGATTGGTAAAGGCAGCAAAAGAGCAGTATGAAAAGAAATTAAGCCAATCAAGCTAAGAAAAATCCTAGTGAGTTCTTTTGATATTAATAATATTATTATTATTATTTTCCAGGTCTCCATGGCATCAAAAGACTCATCGTGGGTGGGAGTTCGTTTTTAGGAAACACAAAGTTTATCATACCACTCATTTACCATTCCTGCTCTAACCACTTGCTCAGGCAATGCATTCCATGGTTCAACCACCCTCCATGCAAAGAAACCACTCCTCACCCTCTTGCTCACAGCTTCCTTTCGTAACTTCCAGGGATGGTCCCTTGTCATTGCCCCTTCCCGCCATTCCACCAAGCGAAAGAACTCCCAAATTTCTACCCTGTAACTGCCTCTCAACAGTTTAAAAGTCTCGATCAAACCATGCTTGTTTTCTGCCTCTGTACCCTTTCTAGAGTTAATTTATCCCCTTCAAATCCTGGGGACTAAACATGAGAACAATAGTGTAAGTGTGGTCTGATCAGGGTATTATACAACGGAATGATAACTCTTTTATCTATGCAGGTCAGCATCCTTCTCAGTATTGCAGCAATCCTCTGAGTTAACTTCATCTTTGCAATATGCTCCCTGAATTTCAGTTTTTTATCAATCATCAACCCCAGATCTCTTGTCTCCCTACTTCCTCCAGTATAGCTCCTCCAATCAAGTATGCATCCTCCCATCAATGGTTCCCAAACTTCAAAACTTTATATTTTGCTGCATTAAACCTGTGGCAGTTAGAAGGGAAAATGACTGTGTGAGGATGAAGTTAGTTGATGACACTTGGAGATCTATGCAAAGGATATAATTGAAGTATTCAGTGATCAGTTTATCAGCAATTTTCATCCCCATAAAGACATCAGCAGAAGCTGGAGTGTCTTTATGGGGATGAAAATTGTTCCACTTCACAAAGGAGAGATAAGAATGGGGCTACAAATTATTGGCCAATCTGTGTTTCAAGGGTTGTTATTAAAGTTTTACAGAAGTTGGTGAGGACTAGGATTCAGAAGTGGGTTGATAATAGCAGTATTCTTTATGATAGTCATCATGAATTTGTATGGAGTGGTTAGGTTTCAGTGATTTGCTTATGAATTACAACAAGGTGACAAATTCACTTGATAAAAGAGATGCATATATGATGTTGTACTTGGGTTTCTCAAAGGCCTTGGATAGACTGCCACATGAAATGCTAGTAACTAAATTGAAACAGATGGGGACTAGATAAATGACTATTGAGTTGGATTGCAGATTAGTGATCAGATAAGTAACAGCACATTATATACAAAAGAAGATCATCACTAGTAGAGTGTTACAGGATCTGTTTTGGGACCATTATTTTTTTTGTATGAGACTGGAGTGTAGAAGGTACAATTTGCTCATTCAGCTCTTTGCCAATGATGCAAAGTTGGAAATTGCAGGAGGATCTGAATAGGCTATATGGGTAGGCAAATATGTAGAGCTATCCGTTTAAGGATACAAAGTGCAAGTCCTGAAATTTGGTAGGCAAAGTTGGTAAGCAGAGTATGCAGTTAAATTGGGATGTTTTGAAGGAGGTTGAAGAGATAAGAGATCTGGGAGTGATGGCAGACAGAGACTTGAAGTTTAGGGATCACACTGCCAAAACTGTAAGAACATCCCAATGGATCATGACCATAATAATAATAATAATTATTATTATTATTCAGGCCTCCATGCAGTCAAAAGACTCATCGTGGGAGGTCCTTCCTAAGAACATAAAGTCTGTCAAGACTCATTGAGGGGAGGTCTCCACCTAAGAAACACAAAGTCTATCATACCACTACTTAAACTAATTGACTGTTCTCACTCTCACCACTCCATCAGACAATGTATTCCATGGTTCAACCACCCTCCATGCAAAGAAACCACTTCTCATCCTCTTGTTCACAGTTTCCTTTTGTAACCTCCAGGGATGGAATCTTGTCATCATTCCTTCCTACTGTTCAACCAAGCGAAAGAACTCCCCAGTGTCAACCCTGTAACCACCTCTCAACAGTTTAAAAGTCTCCATCATATCACTTCTTCTTCTTCTATCCACCAAACTTTGCAGTCCACATTCCCTCAGCCGATCCTCATAACCAAAATTGTACAGTCCTGAAACCAGCTTTGTCATCCGTCTTTGTACCCTTTCTACAGTTAATTTATCACCTTCAAATCCTGGGGACCAGATCTGAGAACAATAGTCTAAGTGTGGTCTGATCAGAGACTTATACAATGGAATGATAACCCTTTTATCTCTGCAGGTCAGTGTCCTTCTCATAATTACAGGAATTACAGAAATTACAGAAAATAATTACAGTAATACTTATACTATAATATTTAATACTATATATATTAAGTAATACTTAATACTATTACAGTAAAAATAATTACAGTAATAATTACAATAATTACAGAAAAATACAGGAATGGATTGATGAAAATGAGATACTGTACAGAGGACAGCATGGCTTTGTGAAGGGTAGATCATGCCTCAGTAACTTGCTCAAGTTTTATAACAAGGTGACGGCTGAACTGGATAAGGGAAATGGGTTTACAGTGATACTGCTGGACCTGGCAAAGGCGTTTGACAGGATACCACATGGAATACTAATCCGTAAACTACAACATATGGGAATGGATATAGGATTGGTGAGATGGATAGGTGGTTGGTTGATGGAGAGATATCAAAGAGTAGTTTATTCAGGAGTAGAGTCCAAAAAACAGCCTGTGACTAGTGGTGTGCCACAGGGTTCTGTTCTTGGACCACTGCTGTTTAATCTGTTTATTAACGATATAGGGAATGGTCTAAGTGGGACAGTTCATTTGTTCGCTGATGATGCAAAGTTGGGTAGGGCGATAGTGAATGCAGAAGATGTCAAAGTCTTGCAAGATGACTTAGATAGATTGGAGTTCTGGACTAAGGAGAATGGATGTCAATTTAATGTGACAAAATGTAAGGTTATGCATTTCGGAGTGAAAAGATTATCAGCAGTATACCACATTGGTGGAACTGTACTCCAAGAGATTGATGAGGCCAGGGACTTGGGAGTGTTGGTGGATAGGGAGATGAAGTTTAGGGGGCACATTGTGAAAGTAGCTAAATCAGCTCATCAACTCACTTGGTTGTTGAAAAATACCTTGACGAGCAGAGAAAAACAAGTTATTGTACCTCTGTACCAAGCCCTGATAAGACCTCATCTCGACTACTGTGCCCAGATTTGGTCACCTCGGTTCCTTCTTGATGGGGAGGAGGTTGAGAGGATCCAGAGGCGAGTGACTAAGATGATAGCAGGTCTATGGAATGAACCATATGAGAACAGGTTGAAGATTTGTGGGTTGCAGAAACTAGTTGATAGGCGGAAAAGGGGAGATATGATTGAGCCATTCAAATTGCTAAAAGGATTCTATAGGATTAATTCAGATGATATTTTTGAGATCAGGACTGGTGGTGGGAGAACTAGGGGACACCCATGGAAGATGGGCAAGAGCGTGGTTAGCAGGGGTGTTAGAGCTGGGTTCTTTACTTTTAGAGTGGTAAATGAGTGGAATAAGCTGCCAGAGTCTGTTGTGGGTGCTATGACAGTGAGCGAGTTCAAGGCAAGGTATGATAGATACTGTGAGAATGTTGAACAGCTGTGTGAACATGATGTTTAGGGCCTCCCTCGATGAGTCTAAGGACTCCTGGAGTAGCCCGTGGTCATAATAATAATAATAATAATAATAATTGCAGCAATCCTCTGTGTTACCTTCACCACCTTTGCAATATGTCTCCTAAATTTCAGATTTCTATCAATCATCAACCCCAGATCTCCTGTCTCCCCTACTTTCTCCAGTATAACTCCTCCCATAGAGTATGCAGCATCCCATCAATGTTTCCAAAACCTCAAGACCTTACATTTTGCTGCATTAATCTGAAATCCCCATCCATTTGCCCATCTATCTAACTTATTCAAATCCTCTTGCAGGGCTACCACATCTGCACTATTACTAATAATTCTTCCCAGCTTCGCATCATCCCAAAAAAAACTGAATATCCCCTTGCAATCCACTGGCAATGTCATTGATATGGATCCTAGTACTGAGCCCTGTGGGACCCCACTTGTAACCCTCTGCCTCCTTGAAACTGCTCCACCATACCCAACTCTCTGATACCTATCAGACAGCAAATCCTGAATCCAGTTGACCAATCTGATATCCACAAGGACATTGACAGCTAGAAGCAGAGAGATCATGACTCCCTTGTATAAGGCTGTGATCAGGTCACATGTAAACTATTGTGTGCAGATTTAGTTGCCTTGTTTTCAAGGGAATGACGATATATTGCAGAAGGTCCACAGAAAGTAGGCTAATTCAGTGTCAGGTCTATGGAATGTCAGATATGAGAAGAGATTGAAGAAATGTAAGTTGCAGATTCTTCTTAATTTGTTTTTATCTGTGAAATCAGATAAAATCAGAATGTCAGATTTTTATCTGTGAGATCAGCTGCAGCCTCCTGCGGAGGTTGCAGCTGATCTCACAGATAAAAACAAATTGTTTAATATAAATATTCTTACACATATCCAGTGTATAACTTGGAGGTCATCAGTAGCTACGCATGCATATATTATGAGTGACATTCCACACTGTTTATGCAGTCAGTTTTGATTTAACACGTGTTATGTAAAAGGTGTGATATTTCATAGTAAATTGTATCTGAGAGATACTGTGACCTGCGATGTCAGTATAGTATTGGTTTAGTTTTTTTTTGTTTTTCTTTACTATTTAAAAATGGCTTGAAAAATATATCGATTGGATGTTGAAGAGATTCAGCGATTTTGTTTCTTGAGTCTGATAATGAGAATGATAGAATTGAATGCATAAATGAAAGTGATATTTGATAGTAAATTGTATCTGATAAATATCGCGAACAACAATGTCAGTATGGCTTTGGTTTAGTTGTTTTTTCCTTTGTTCAATAATTTCAAGATTGTAACTGAAAATAAATAAACCATCATGTATTATTATTATTATTAAACAAGACCTCATGGAGTCAAAGACTCATCTAGGAGGTCCTTTTATCTCACACACATCTCATCATACCGGGTCTTAAACACATTCAAACTCCTTGCAGACACCACATTCTCAGGCAAGGCATTCCAATCATTCACAACTCTGCACGAAAAAACCTGCCTCTCACTCCCCTACTCACACCCTCTTTATACAGTTTCCAGGGATGACCTCTGGTTCTCCCCTGATCTCCCACTATTCTATGTAGAACTTCTCCACCATTGATCCTATAACAACTCCTTACCAACTTGTAGGTCTCTATCATATCTCCCCTCTTCCTTCTCTCCACTAGACTCTGCAAATTACATCTTTTCAATCTTTCCTCATACTCGACATTCCAGAGGTCAGAAACTACCTTAGTCAGTCGCCTTTGGACCCTTTCCAACATCTCTTCATCCTTCTGAAAACCAGGTGACCAAATCTGGGCACAATAGTCCATGTGTGGCCTAATCAAAGCCTTATACAATGGAACAAGAATCTCCCTACTTCTACACGTCAGTGTCCTCCTCATCATACCCAGAAGTCTTTGTGTTGTCTTCACAATTTTGGCAAATTTGAACTCACATCCCCATTTGCTTGCCCAATAACTCAATTTATTCAAGTCCTCCTGCAAGGCCACAACATCTTCACTACTCTTTATGGTTCGTCCCAACTTTGCATCATCTGCAAACAACTGAATATCTCCATCCAAATCTTCGCCAATATAATTAATATACAAGTTAAATAGTAATGGCCCTAAAACAGATCCCTGAGGCACTCCACTAGTGACTTTACTTTTCCTGGATATTGCACCCCCATACACAACTTGTTGATACCTATCAGATAGCCAGTCTACAATCCAATGCACTAATCTAATATCCAACCCCATCTGCTCTAGTTTGACTGTCAACTTATCATGAGGTACTCTATCAAAAGCTTTTGTGAAATCCAAATATATTACTGTGTATCCTTCTCCTCTGTCCAAGGAAGCAGTCACTTTATTGTAATAAGTAAGTAGATTACTAAAACACGACCTCCCTTTAGCAAATCCATGCTGTCCATCAAAGATTATACCATTGTTGTCAACCCAACTCTGGATACTAGTTCTCACAAGCTTCTCCAACAACTTAACCACAACACCTGACACACAGATAGGCCTATAGTTTGATGCTTGAGTTCGATCACCTCTTTTATGAAGTGGCACAATCTTGCCCTCCTTCCACTCTTTAGGGACTTGACCAAGTGCAAGACTCGTATTAAAAAAATATGTCAAGGCAGGTGTCAACACTCTGGCACATTCCTTCAGAATATGCGGTGATATATTATCAAGTCCCACAGCCTTATTTACATCTAGTTTACTCAACTCCCCAAACACCTCTTCCTCACTTACAGTCAGGCTCTCCTCCCCATCATCAACTGCTCTTAATCTCTCCATGAAGTCACATTCACAAGATTGAAAGTTCTTTATGAACTGCTCATTAAGTATCTCCACCACACATTCTGCAACAGCTATCTTTATACCATTTCCTCCAATCAATGTCATCCTTCCATAATCATTCTTTCTTTTGCTGGCTACATATCGAAAGAACTCCCTAGGATTCTTTTTAGCTTCATTAGCTAACTGCTGTTCATACCTCTCTTTAGCTACTCTCACCAACCAAGTCACCCTCCTTGCCTGGTCTTTGTAGACCTCATGAAATTGGTTACTTCCACTTCTCTTATGCTGCCTCCACAATGCCCTTTTTCACCGTATTGCATGCTTAATCTCTTTATTCATCCATCTCACACCTACCTTATTTAACCTTCTCACCCGTGGTATACATTTAGACACTGCATCCACTAAATATTTTTTGAAAATCCCCCAAGCTGCATTGATCTCTTTTCCAGCTAACTCCTCATTCCATGCTACACCTGCAAGCTGTCTCCTGAGCTCTTCATAATCACCCCCCCCTTGTAGTTCCACATATGCCCTTTTTTCACAGGGGTCCTTGCACTGCTGGCAACCACCCAAGTAATCACCTCATGGTCACTTTCACCAATTGGTGGATGATTTGATACCTCATTGATAATTACATCTTCCGATGAGATGACCAAATCCAAGACCCTTAATCCTCTTGTGCCCTCTGTTACATACTGTCTGAGGTAGTTATCCCTCAAAAACTCAAGAAACTCATTTTCTTTACTTCCAGTTGCTATCTCTTCATTCCAGTCTATATTGCCATAATTAAAATCACCCATAATGATCACCCTTTTCTTATTTGCTTGGCTTATTTGACTATACATTTCGCTATCACCACCATCCACATTACCAGGTCTATAACAACATCCCACCAAGTATTTGATTCTATTCACCTCTATCTCACACCATACTGCCTCAAAACCAATGGCCCCATTTCCCTCTTGCATCTCTACCTTGTATGGTAGAGATGCAAGAGGGAAATCATCATCCTCATCTAACCATGTCTCACTTATTCCGACAATCTTTGGGTGCACAGACGCAATTAGTGCAACCATTTCATCTGCCTTGTTTCTTATACTTCTAACATTGGTATACAAACACAAGAACTCATTTCTGGATCTACAGCTAGTTTCACTGATACCACTCACTCGATGTGATCTCTCCATGCTGGACTGGGGCTATTTCCCTTTCTGCTTCTTCATTTTAGAACCCTTTGCAATTCCATCTGTTTCCTTTTGATCCCTGATCATCCCATTACTTTCCTGCCTACACATACTCTCACCTCCTCTTGGAGCATCCACCTTTCTCACTCTGTGTATCCCTGTCCACCCTGAGCCTCCTCGTTTCCCTGCTCCTCTTGCACACCCATTCTCTCATTTTCTATACTCATACCACTCACTTCTCCATTCATATCCACTTCTTCAATCTCTCCTGTCTTACTCTCCCACTCTTCCACATCACTTCCCACTCGATCTGATTCATTCTCTCTATTCACTTCTATACCCTTCTGCAGCAATCTCTCCAAGCGAATCACATCATAACCACTCAAGTGCAGTGTCCATCGCTCCTATACAGCTCACTTTGTCCCTCAAACTCATTCCACACATTAACAAACTGTACTCCCATCTCCTCACACATTTCAGCCAGAATATCATTCATAATCCTTGCTCTCCACCTCATTTCACCACAATCATGCCTAGGCAACACACTGACTACTCTTCCTGTCACACTATTCTCTTTTATCTTTTCAAGCAGCCTCCTGATATTCATTCTGACATGCTCTTTGTTCTATCTCAAATCATTTGTACCAATTAATACTATTAACTCTTTTGCTCGCTCCCACCTCATATCCAATGCCTCAATCACTCTACTCATTTTACCGCTTGGAAAACATACCTTGTGCATTTTATCCTCTAGCACACCTTTAATAATGGAGTCGCCATACAACGCCACTCGCTCATCTTTTGTTAACTCTTTCATGCCATCATGATTTATTTTAATAGTGTTTGACCTGAAGTCTCTTAATTTCATTCCGCATCCATTTCATTTCTTGCTTCATCCAATCCAGTTCACTTTCCGAACCTCGCGACACATTCACTCTATCATTAAATCTTTCTAACTTTCTAACTCTCGACCCCCTCTTCTCACTTTCCTTCTCATTCATCCTTCTTTGTTTCCGTACTTTCGGTCCAACATACGTCCAACTTTCACTATCATTCTTCTCACTTTCACTCTCACATATCTTTCTTTGTTTCCGTACTTTCGGACTAACATGCGTCCAACTTTCGCTATCATTCTTCTCACTTTTACTGTCATTCATCTTTCTTTGGTTCAGTACTTTCGTTCCAACATGCGTCCAACTTTCGCCATCAGTCATTCTTTCGATTTTTTTTACTTGCGATTTCTGCATCACGCCATTTCTACTTTCATTCGTTCTCTCAATTTCGTTTCTTTCCGCCTCACTTTTGTCCCTTTTAACATCCGTTACGGTTGTCAAATCGCTCTTTTTCTTTTTTCCTAATTTTTTAACATTTTTTCGCCTGTCTTTCCCACCATCCTTCTCTTTCAAACGTGGACTCGCGACACAATCGGTACTAGCACTTTCTGTCATCAACTTCATATTCGCATTCATCAATTCCTCGTTCAGGTTACATTTCGCACACACCCTTCTTCCATCCGCACTAAACATCCACAAATCATTTATGTAATCGAAGGAATACATATAACAGACCTCACACTTAACGAACCGACTGAAATCCAAATTAAAATCATGGAATGACAATGCCGCTGCCATTTTTTTATTTATTTTTTTATTATTTTTTTTTTATATTTGCAGTGTTTTTTTTTTTTTTTTTAAGTTTTATCACATACTAGTAATGAATGTATCTCTCAAATACACATGACCTAAGCTGCAATTTTTTTGACCATGAACTCCACTGGGTTAATAGAAGAAGGAGAGGGGATATGATAGGGACATAGGTTGGTGGAGGTTGTTGGTAGATAAATGTAGAGGAGATATTTCATAGAGTAGATGGAGAGAAGGGTAAAACAACAGGCCATCCGTGAAAACTGTATTAAGGAGAGTATGAGTGAGTGAGGGAGTGAGTGAGAAGCAGGTTCTTTGCATGGAGAGTGATTGCTGAGTGGAGTGCTTTGCCTGAGAGTATGGTGAGTGTGGAAACTGAATGTTTAAGACATTATTTGATGGTCTTTTTGCATTAGAGAGTATGTACCTCCCATAATGAATCCCTTGATTCCATGAGGGTCAGTTATTATTAATAATAATAATAATAATAGAAATCTATGCATATAAAAATTATAGTTTAGATTATTATTATTGAATATCTTGATCAAAGAAGAATGATGCCTGAGAAGTGCTGAAAAATGGTGATCTCATCAGTTATAAGATACAGTATCATTAAGAACATGAAAAAAGTCCTAAAAAACAAAAAATCCTATAAGAAATCTACAAAAAAAAAAAAAACTGAAATGAAAAACAACTGATAATCATAAGCAAATTAATTCCTAGTAAATGATAAAAAAAAAATTAAAAAAATAACAAAAATAAATGACACAAAATTATATAAAACATTTTCGTATCCATTTTGTCACTGTTCATGGGCATATGAAAATTTAATGAAAATAAAAAAGAAGGAATGAATGGGGTAACTGTAGGTAAAGTACAGATAATACACTTTGCTGATGATATAGCTATATGAATTGAGAATTAACATGATTTAAAACAGACATTATTTAGGATGGATGATATTTTATATATCATTATGAACATAATATGGATGCTGCAAAAACTAAAATAATGGTGACAGGTGCTAAAGAACCAAATAAGACACTTAAAGTATGAATTATTAAAATTATTATTATTCTCAATCAACATGGAGTCGATAAGACTCGTGGGAGTCTTATACCACTCCTTGAACTTATCCATCCTCCAGGAATAGTCCTTTTGTCCTTTTCCTTCTCCTCTTTCTACTATACAAAAAAAAATCTCTCCCAAAACTATACACTAAAATCTTTCAAAAGCTAAACTGCCTTAATAATATCCTTGTGTTCATCTTCTATTCCCAAACTCTGTAACTTACAAGCCTTCATTCTGTTCTCATAACCGATATTGTACAGACCAGTATCATTTTCGTTGTCTGCCTCTACATTCTTTTGAAGGTTACTTTATTCCCTTCAAATCCTGGTGACAAGATTAGAGCACAGTAATTCTGATGTCATCTGATCGCTTTCCTCAGAGAACTGTTGCAATATAGAGGAGGACAATGACTAGTAGAGACAAAAGAATGGTTCCATTGCAATATTTCTCTGAGGTGTCTTCAAATCTTTGCAGTCTGACCTCTGAACTTCACATTTCTATCTACAATGGATCTAAGATCCCTTGCTTTCTCCACTTTTTTCCAGTATAATTTTACCAAGTGAATATGATGTATCCCATGAATGAATCCCAGATTTCAAAATCTTACATTTAACTGCATTAAACTAACATCCTAATTTATTTATCCACTTTTCTAGCTTATTACTAGTAACCCACCCAAGCTTCACATCATCTGCAGACAACTGAATTTCTCCCTGTAGTTAAATAACGATATCATTGAAATAAAGATTGAACAGTAATGGTGCCAGCAATGGCAGCTGGTGACAATAGAAACAGGTCAGGTCAGGGGCCAAAAACAACTTAATTTTTTTATATTTATATAGTGGGTTCTATTATTGATTTATAGTTATTATTTCTAATACAATAATGTTTAGTCAGAATCCACTGATTCATTGAGCTATTAATTTTTTAAAATTGTTAGGACGTAACATATATGGGCTCAACATATTAATAACATGAAAACTCAAAAGATTTGTAGTTGCAGGCATAGCTCAACGGCCTAGAGCAAAAAAAAAAAAAGCTCAACGGACTAGAGCAGTGAACCAGAAATCCAAAGACGCTGGTTCGACTACAGCTGGCTGCCCTGCAAAATGTTTTCATTTTTCAAGTGTTAAAACAAAAAAAAAGTTATTATTTATATTATTTATTTTATAAATCAATGGCGAAACTTCTGAGATTCCGAGAAACGTTTTTCCAATAAACTATCGATTTTGTTCATAGTTAAAATGTATTGTTTATGTATTGTTTGTATTGTTTATGTAATATGTAATGTTTATTGTCAACAACGAGAATAAATAATAAGACAATGAAAGAATCGCCTGCTATTTAAGTACAAACGCAGTGACTGGGCCAGACAAAATTGGTCCCAAGATAAGCATTGCACCCGGTAAACATACACAATCGCTAGTGCACGTGCTTCACAATCAAAGAATCGTGCGCTATGTATGTACATGAAAATATAGTAACTGGGCCAGACTAAACTTTGAGATAAACGTTGAGCCCGGTAAACAAACACGATCGCTAGTGCACTTGCCTCATACATACCCTGTGTTCTCCAAGCAAAAAATAGGGCCAGCCATGGCTGGCCCCAGAGACCGTACTAAGTCGCATTATACAATATTGCCACAAAATACCACAGTAATTTTTTTATTAAACAATAAAATGTGTTGGAAATAGATCAAAAAATAATAATTACAAGAAACTTATTTTTTAAAACTACAATTATTGGGCTAGTTATACAAATATAGGTGGGGCCTAGCCCCTATAGATGAGCCGCCCCTGGGTGCCAGTATGAAACCCAGTGACAATCCACTTGGAATCTTCCTACTACCTGATACAGCTTCCCCATACAGAACTCTCTCATATCTATCAGAAAGCCTGTTACCAATTCAATCCACTAACCAATCTGAACCCATATGTTGCAATTTACATACCAACTTGTCCGACTACACCCTGTCAAATGCCTTTGCAAAATCCAAAAAAGGAACACATGAGTACCCCTTAACAAATACATGCTAGCTTGCATAAATAGCAGTGCTCTTGTCTATCTAGTTCTGTACAGTCTTTATAGCAACAGAAAAAATACAAACTGGTTTATAGTTTGAGACCTCCATTCTCATGCAAGCACTGTCTTACTCTCTTTACACCTTACTTGCCCCCATTGCAAGACTTTCATTAAATAGTCAGGTTAATGACATCTTCAGTTCCTTATTACATCCTCCCTGTGAAACATATGGCAAAATTCCATCTAGTCTTTCTGCCTTACTGACATCTGGAGTGCTCAGTATTCAGAATACATTCTCTTCATTTACTTCTTATTCTTCATCCCTCCTTATCCTTATAGATAAAAAGCCTGCTTTACCAGGATGAAACATCATGATAAAATGATCAAATAGCTCAACTATGTCATCTGCTTTGGCAACCTGACTGCCACTCCTTCAAGCAACGTATGCCTGTCATCATTATCCCATCTACTGGCCACATAACAAAGAAAGCCCTTTGGGATCCTCCTTGAATTGCAGCATCACTAGTTTTCTCTCTCATATTTTAATTTTCTCCTTACTGTATTAGTCAACTTCCTAGCTTGATTCTTATATTCCAAACACAACTGTTTTCCATGTGTCTGTTTATATAAGCTTTCCATAACTATTTTCATCAGCATTTCCTGTTTGATTTCTCATTCATTCATTTTATTCCAATCGCTTTATTTCTTCACTTGAGGTACAGTATACTATCTGTGACTGCTGTCAACAATTTCTTCTTAACTATCTTCCATGCTCTACTGACCTCTCTTCATTCAAATGTACAGCTTTAAGCTGTTTCTATTATAACTGCCTGCCTTTTAATTTCACATAAATTCCTTGTGCCTTGATACTTCTACATGCCTATTCATCCTCCAAGTCCTTATTTACATGGTCACTCTCACCAACTTGGGCAAACATGACATTGCTGTTACAGTCAGATCTTCTGATTCTATGACAAAGCAAGTCCAAAACACTTGATCAGCATGTTTCCCTCCACCACAAGCTGCATATGATCATTTTCCCTCATGAAGACCAAAAATTCATTTCCCTTAATACTGTTTACTACCTCCTCTGCCCAGTTTATATTGCTATAGTTGAAGCTCCCTTCCTCCCATAATGATCACTCACTTTGTACTTGCCAAACTAATTTGCCTATTCATTTTCTATTCATCACCATCTGCATTACCTGGTCTATAGCAGCATTCCACTAAATATCTTGTCCTTTTCACTTGTTTTCTACCTCATACCATAAACTATCAAAGCTTGTGTGAATTCTGAGGCCTGTGCTTCTCTACTTTGAGATGGCACAATTCAACTTTTATCATGATTAACACTCCCCTACTCCATTTGCCTTCCCCATCCTGCTGAAATATGCTATAATGTTCAATATTTTATCCTCTCCAGGACATCCCTCCTCAGTCAACCAACTTTCACTGCTATGAACAGTCTGGAGAGACAGAGTCAATAATTACCACTAACCCATTTCCTTCATTCCTAATACTCCTAGCATTTATATATAGTAAAAAAATCATTGCATTGTCAATATTGATACATTATTATTTTTCAGATTCCACTTTGCTATGTAGTGTAGTATATACCCTCTCATTTCTCATGCCACTATCCACACCTGAGGCTATTCTTGCTACCTTCCACACTTGCAACTCTCTAATTTTCTGCCCTAACACTTGAACAGAAAAGCAGTCTCTCCAAAAGCCTTCATCTCCTCTGTGTTTAAAAGTTATCCATCTCATGCACACAACATCCTTCTGAATATCAAATGTATTATAGGCATCCCCATACTCCAGACCTGTCTTCCTTCACATTCTCACTATCATCTCATTCATTACACTGGCCAACAAAAAAAAAAAAAAATTTTCTGCTGATTATGATCTGACACTTGTTTTTTACTAATTTGGGTGCGCTGATTTCAAATATCAAACCCATTTTCTCTATCACGTCAGGTTTTTCCTCTATGGCATTTTCTTTTTGCTAATTTGTGTAAGTTTTTGATAGTTTTAAGGAGGCAGTACTATTTAGAGGATCAAACAAATCGATTTTTTAATATTATTTTCTGAAAGTATGTACTTTTAAAAATCGGTTCCTAACTTTTTATCAAAAAATTCGAAAAATTCCCGAAGATATAGCCTATTATTCAAAGCAGTGCGCAGATCAGAATCGGAGCGCTCACCACTCTCATTTGTTAGTAAATGAATAAATGCATAAGAACCTGCAACGGCACGTACTGGCGCTTTGAATGCAAGAGAGGCCGATAACTGACCTAATACATTTAAGTGATGAAAAGTAGGCAATGACAACTGCCTAAAACAAATCAATGCTATATACGTCATAGCAGACAAAGAACGATCGAAATCAGTCAATCGTTAATCGATCCTGAAAGTATCATGAGCGCTTATAACGTTTCAATAAAGTCTCTGTTTTTTTTGTCTTGTTATTTGCATGTTAGTCGGCAGTGAAGAAAATACATAATGTATACTACTCGAAATTGTGTCAATAGTGTAGATTCCTTCGGCTACATTTGTGGCAGCTTTACTGTTCCCAGTCAAAGGAAAAATATCACTGATTTCGTTAAGAAAGTGTACTTTGCATACTTTGACATAAAAATTGCAGATCAGGACAAGTCATGGGCTCCAAATAAAGTGTGTAAGTCATGTGTAGAAAATTTACGACAGTGGAGCAAGGGAAAACACCAAAAATTAGCTTTTGGCATTCCAGTGATTTGGCGTGAACCGAAAAATCATGTAGATGATTGCTATTTTTGTTTAGTTCAGACTTCTGGTTATAATAAGAAGAATAAGAAAAAAATTGTGTATCCAAATCTCAACTCAGCAATTCGGCCAGTTGCTCATTCCAATGAAATAGCCGTGCCAATTTATAAAGGACTTCCTTTACTTGAGAATGAGCATGATCGGGATATGCCAGATGTTCTTGAGGAGCAAGACCCAGATGTTGATTTAGACAATGAAAATTTAATTTCTAGTTCTGGACCGCAACGTTTTACTCAAGCAGAATTGAATGACTTAGTAAGAGATTTGGGCCTATCAAAGGAATCATCGGAATTGTTAGCTTCAAGATTAAATGGAAGAAACTTACTAGAGCAAGATACGAAGATAACTTTTTATCGTAGCAGGGAAAGTAATCTTGTACAATATTTTAAACACGAGTGTGGGTTTGTTTACTGTAACAATGTGCCAGGTTTACTAACTGAAATGAGTGTTGTACAATATCATCCAAATGAGTGGCGTTTATTTATTGACAGTTCAAGCAGAAGACTCAAGTGTGTCTTACTACACAATGGAAATGTATATGGCTCAATTCCTATTGGCTATTCAGTCCACTTAAAGGAAACATATGAGGACATTAAAAAGGTTCTGAAGTTATTGAAATATACAGACCATAACTGGATCATCTGTGTGAATCTTAAAATGGTGAACTTTTTACTTGGCTTTCGAAGAGGATATACAAAGTTTCCATGTTTTCTATGCTTCTGGGATAGTCGAGCTAGAAACCAACACTGGAGTCAGAAACATTGGCCTCTCAGAATATTCTTAAACGTTGGAGAACAGAATGTTATAAATCAACCTTTAATCGACAGAGAAAAAATCATTTTTCCACCTCTACACATCAAACTAGGTCTTATGAAGCAGTATGTTAAAGCTTTAGATTTACAAGGTGACTGTTTCCAATACATCTGTGAAAAATTTCCACCACTTAGTTATGAAAATATTAAAGCCGGTGTATTTGATGGACCGCAAATTAGAACTTTAATGAGAGACCCAAATTTCATCAACTCTATGAACGAAATTGAGAAAGAGGCCTGGACTTCATTTACAATGATTGCGAATAATTTTCTTGGAAACAAAAAAGCGGGTTACAAAGATCTAGTGGAAACAATGCTTGAAAATTTCCAGCACCTAGGTTGCAACATGAGCATAAAGCTTCATTTCCTATACAGTCATCTTGATAGATTTCCCGAGAATTTAGGTGCTGTAAGCGATGAACAAGGCGAAAGATTTCATCAAGACTTAAAAACTATGGTACCAAGAAGATCGGTACTAAGGAAGATGGGATTCTCACATGCTGGCCGACTACCGTTGGAGTATTCAAAGGGATTGCCAAAACAGAACACACAGCAGAAATTGCTACAAACAAAAATTTATTCCCTGAAACTCACGTGTAAGTAAAATTGTTATTTTTTTATAAATATTCTTGTAATTTTTAATGAATATTGTTAAGTAGTTATGTATCTAATTATCGGCCTCTCTCTCGCATTGAAAGCGCCAGTAAGTGCCGTTGCAGGTTCTTACGCATTTATTCGTTTACTAACAAGCAAGAGCGGTGAGCGCTCCGATTCTGGTCTGCGCACCGCTTTGAATAATAGGCTATATCATCGGGAATTTTTCGAATTTCTTGATAAAAAGTTAGGAACCGATTTTTAAAAGTACATACTTTCAGAAAATAATATTAAAAAATCGAATTTTTTGATCCTCTAAATAGTACTGCCTCCTTAACAAATTAGCAAAAAGAAAATGCCATAGAGGAAAAACCTGACATGATAGAGAAAAATGGGTTTGATATTTGAAATCAGTGCACCCAAATTAGTAAAAAACAAGTCTCATATAAAAGTCAGCAAAAATTGTGTTGGACTGTGTTATCACTGCACTTGTCCACCAATCTGCATTATCATACTGAGGCAGCACATTTACTATCTTCCCTGTCTCACACGCATGATCATTCATTCATTACCAACCATGACTATCGTCTCTTTTACGTTATCATTCTGCTTCATTGTCACACTCTCTGTCATTCTTTTAGGAAAGCACTTCTCTATACACTCGTCTCTGCATGCTCTGAATCATCAAATCTCATTTACATGACAAACTATTTTGGCATATTTGATAAACTCTCTCTCCCATTCACCCCTCTTCTTCTCATCTCTTTATCCCTTGCTTCCACATTCTCTCAACTTTCTCCAGTTTTCTCTCTTTCCTTATCTTTTCAATTCTCTCTCTCTCTCTCACTTACCCATCCTCATCTTTTTATCCCTTGCTCCCATATTCTCTCATCTATCTCCAGTTCTCTCTCTCACACTTTCTTCCCTCCCATTGGCTTTCTGTCTGTCTGTCTGTCTCTCTCTCTCTCTCTCTCTTTCAGTTTCTTCTCTCTCTTGCTCTGACACACCTTTCTCTCACACTGTCCGACCACAAATCCAAGACCCTAGTTTGGAAACATGCCAAGAAGAGTGAGTTTATGCTGAAGGGGAGAAAGAAATGAAGGATGTATGAATTGGTCACCAACACGTGAAATAACATGCTTTATACGTAAAAGTAGTTATGTATCTAACTACTTTTACGTATAAAGTAGTTATCACTTTAAAAACTACAATGTTCATAAAAGAAAAGTTAATTTTCCCACATGTAATAATAAACAACTCATCCCACAAGACGGATTGATTACCCTATTATCGGAATGGATTCTCCTTCTGACATGTGCAGAAGTGCTCGAAGGGGCTCGCATCTGTGGCTGTAGATTACCTTCTATTGCTCTCCTTGCAGTAACTAACCTCTTTAATCTCTGCACTCATCCTCCTCAACTCAGTCTTCATATATTCCATTTCCTTTCAAAGCAATTCTATCTCTCTCACTCTCTCTACACATTCCACTTTCACCAAACATTCATTTGCAAAATCATACCTATATGCCAAAACATCTCTGTATGCCACACTGTCTAAGGTCAAAACGTGAAAATATAGTGTTTTTATAACTCCATATTGCTGTTAAGTGGGGGGGGGTATTTCTGGTGAATATATCTGCCTGTGAGGATAGGTTTTTTGTAAACAGCAATTTCTGTAAACAGAAAACCTACCCATACAGGCAGATACATTCACCACCAATCCCACCACCACCACCACCCCTCATAATAACATATGGTTATAAAAACACAGTATAAAATGGCAAAATGAATCTGTTCAGATGACAATGACCTAACCACTGAATTGAACCACATCCTTAACACTTTCTTTGCCGATGGCTACAACACCCAAAAAATCCAAAATAATGTTAAAACCAGTTAACCACAAACCCCTCCCCCCTCATAACAAAGCTCACACTAAATCTATCACCATTCTCTATTTCCGGGACACCTCTGAAAAGTTAACCAAAATCTTTAAAAATATGACCTGACTTCTTGTTAGAAACCATATAAAAAATTAACATCCCTTATCCGCTCCACCAAAGACCAGCCGCTTCCCCTAGACTTGCCTGGAGTATACCAGGTTCCTTGCAGCTGTAAACCGCAAGGGACCTGCCTGTTTGAGCTACTTTGGTGAACAGGCAGGACAGCAAATGTCCGGATATCGGAACACAAAGACTGCATCCAGTTTCACCATTACAGCCACTCTGGGCTTGCAGACCATGATCTAGATATCTGCCACAGAATACATTGGAAGAAAGCCATGTTATTACATCACAGCAAATTTAAATACGAAAGATTGTTCATGGAATCAACCTCAGCTCTAAAAAACTTTCAAAACCTCAACAAATTTGGGTGCATGAGACTGCCCCAAATTTCGGAAACTTGCATCTTGAGAACATCAGCCCAACACCCAACACAACCCAATATAGCCCACTAGGGAACACCTTTAATACTCTAGGAACAGTGTCAGTTTTCTCTCTTCTGCCTGATTTGCTCTTTGTAGTGCCTGTGTACACGTGTGATAGTTATATGTTCCCACGAAGATGGTGATTTGACAATGCTGAAATGTAGGAAGTATTTATTAAAATTTCTTTTGGTATTCAGGAATTTACATTCAATTATATCAGGAATTTAATGTAAATTCCTGAAATAAATTAATAGTTAGGAAGGCCTAAAAGAAGGAATTCACCATAGCTACAGGGAATTAGAATGTCCCTTAAAATAATGATGCTGATGGGCTTAATTTAAATTCCATTCCAATCGTTGTATGATTTTCACATCACAATGACAGTAATTGTAAATTCTTCAGCTCTGGCATTAAATTCCAGAAAACCCCAAACCTGAAATTCCCCTCTTTTTTTGATTCTCTTTGGCTCAAAATTTTCCCACCAAGTTCTGGTGCCTATATTTATTGACTTTATCATGTTACTCATTTGATAATTGCTCTGACCTCTTTCAAAATTTATCTCTGAAGTATGATTCTCTGCTGTTTAAATCAGTACCGTAATGAGGGCATGAAGTGCCTGTGGCAAGTGCCTAACTTGCATCCCCCGTAACCCAAAAATGACAAATTTTTGAAAAATTTAAATGTAACAAGTTAAATTTTACTAAATGTAATATGTTAAATACTTACTATTAACCCCATCAAAATGAGTTGCTTGTAAATCCAATTATGTATTTGTATAAATAAATAATCTATTAAATTGGTGGGATTGAATGTGATGGGTATAGTGTGTTCAGGAATGACAGAGAGAATAAAATGGGGGGAGGAGTATTGTTGATGATAGCTGATGAGCTCCAGCCAAGGAGAATAGAAGTTGAATTGCAGGATAGAGAAAAGAGCACATTTGAGGCCATTTGGTGTGAGATTGTGGCTAGCAGAACTAAATATACAATTGGGTGCTGCTATAGACCAGGTGATGGAAAAGATGGTGGTGACAGTATGCACAAGCAAATAGAAGAAATGGGTGGAAGGAGGGTGATTATTATGGGAGATTTCAACTATGGTCGCATTGATTGGAGTGAGGAGAGGACACATGGGAGGAAGGAACTGGATTTTATGCGGTTATTAAGGGATAACTATCTGCGACAGCATGTAATGGAAAATACTAGGGGTCAGAGAGTGCTTGACCTAGTAATTACATCTGAGGATTTGGCTGTAACAAATATGACCACATTGCCACCAATCGGTGAGAGTGATCATAGGGTCTTAACTTGGGAGGTGGCTAAAGGTGTAGAATTTTCAATTAAGACAGGGTACATGTGGAATTATCGGGCTGGAAAGTATGACAAGCTTAGGAGTTTGATTGGTTCAGTGCCATGGCATGTACAACTGCAAGGACTAGAAGTTGATAGTGCATGGGAGGTAGTTAAGAAGTGCTTGCATGAAGCAATGGCTGACTGTATACCTAGAGTCCAAATAATAAATCAAGTAGGGGTTAAATGGATGAATAACACCATTAAGCTTGAGTTGCAAAAAAAGAAACAACTATGGAGGGAATTTAAGGAGAAGGGTGACCGACAGGCACATGAACAGTATAAAGCGCAGGCCAGAAGGGTGACGAGTGTGGTAAGAAAAGCAAAAAAGGATTACGAAAGAACATTGGCCATGCAGGCTAAAGAGAATCCTAAACAGTTTTTTAGATATGTAGCAAGTAAAAGGAAAAATGTACATGGCAGATTGATTTTAAAGAATGCCGATGGTAGGGAGGTAACTGAATCAGTTGAGATAGTTGAGTTACTGAGTGAGCACTTTGCAAAAGTATATCATCAAGGTGGTGACATTGCAGAAACGAATAAACCAGTAGATTATACGGGAATTGTGGTTAATGAAGTGGAGGTGAGTAGTCTATTGCATAACCTCAATGTCAATACATCTGTGGGATTGGATGGTATACCAGCTCGTGTTGTACGAGAAGCAGCTAAAGAATTGTCAGTACCCTTGACCATTTTGTTTAATTTGAGTCTCGGGTCTGGGTTAGTCCCGAGCGGGTGGAAAGAGGGGAAAATAGTTCCACTGCATAAAGATGGTTCCAAGACTGCTGTTGTAAATTACCGACCGATTAGCATATCAGGAATCATTGTAAAGGTCTTAGAGAAAATAGTCAAAAGGAAAATACAAGATTGGATTGAAGAAAATGGGATACTGTATCGGGGACAGCATGGTTTTGTGAAGGGTAGGTCATGCCTCAGTAACTTGCTCACGTATTATAACACAGTGACGGCTGAACTGGATAAGGGTAATGGGTTTACGGTGATTCTACTGGACCTTGCCAAGGCCTTTGACAGGATTCCACATGGAATTCTAATCAGTAAATTGCAGCATATGGGAATGGACATAGGGTTGGTGAGATGGATAGGAGGGTGGTTGACGGAGAGATATCAGAGAGTGGTTTACTCGGGAGTAGAGTCCACAAGACGGCCTGTGACTAGTGGTGTGCCACAAGGATCTGTTCTTGGACCAATGCTGTTTAATTTGTTCATAAATGATATAGGAAATGATCTGAGAGGCACAGTTCATTTGTTTGCGGATGATGCGAAGTTGGGTAGGGCAATAGTGAATGCAGATGACGTCAAAATTTTGCAGGATGATTTGGATAGATTGGAGGTCTGGGCTAAGGAGAATGGATGTCAGTTTAATGTGGCAAAATGTAAGGTTATGCATTTTGGGGTGAAAAGATTGGAGGCAGTTTACTGCATTGGTGGAACCCTGCTCCAGGAAATTGATGAGGCACGAGATTTAGGAGTGTTGGTGGATAGGGAATTGAAATTTAGGGGACACATTGCAAAAGTGACCAAAACAGCTCATCAAATCACTTGGTTGCTGAAGAATACGTTGACAAGCAGAGACAAGCAGGTTATTGTTCCTCTCTATCGAGCCTTGATAAGACCCCATCTAGACTACTGTGCTCAGATTTGGTCACCTAGGTTTCTTCTTGATGGGGAGGATGTGGAGAGGATCCAGAGGCGAGTGACCAAGATGATAGCAGGTCTATGGAATGAACCGTATGAGAACAGGTTGAGGATTTGTGGGTTGCAAAAATTGGTTGATAGGCGGAGGAGGGGAGATATGATTGAGACATTCAAATTACTGAAGGGTTTCTATAAAATTAATTCAGAAGATATTTTTGAGAACAGGGCTGGTTGTGGGAGGACTAGGGGACATCCATGGAAACTGGGCAAAAGTGTGGTTAGTAAAGGTGTTAGAGCTGGGTTCTTTACTTTTAGAGTAGTGAATGAGTGGAATGCGCTCCCTGAGTCTGTAGTGGATGCTGTGACAGTGAATGAGTTTAAGGCGAGGTATGATAGATACTGTATGAATGTCAGATAGTTGTGATGAATATGATTTGGGGCCTCCCTCGATGAGTCTAATGACTCCCTGGAGTTGCCCGTAATAATAGTAATAGTAATAAAAAAATAAGAACAAATTTTTATTCATATTCAATGACAAATAAATTAAACAAATACACGACATCAATATATTATAAAATATAATAAAAACATAAGTTCAGCATATTTTATAAAGAAATTTTTCTAGTTTTCATTTGCAAACACATCTATTATATCATAATAATTTAATGTTTCTTGAAATATCTTTTTCAATTGATATTATAGACATATTTGTCAATTGCTCTTGTCCAATAGAAAAATTAAAGTACGATTTTAAAATTTTCCATTTGCTAAACGAATGTTCACAGGAAGTTTTTTACAGGCATTGTAATGAAAATCCTTAATGCTATGTCTAGATTTGAATATGTGTTTTGTAATGAGAGTTCGTAATTATTATTATTATTATTATTCAGGATTCCATGGAGTCAAAAGACTCATCGAGGGGAGGTCCCTACCTAAGAAACACAAAGTCTATCATACCACTCCTTAAACTCATTGACCGTTCTCGCTCTCACCACTCCATCAGGCAATGCATTCCATGGTTCAACCAGCCTCCATGCAATGAAACCATTCCTCACCCTCTTGCTCACAGTTTCCTTTCTACACTCTTGTCTACACTCCTTCCTGCTGTTCAACCAAGCGAAAGAACTCCCCAGTGTCAACCCTGTAACCACCTTTCAACAGCTTAAAAGTCTCAATCATCTCACCTCTCCTTCTTCTATCCACCAAACTCTGCAATCCACATTCCCTCAGCCGATCCTCGTAACTATCCTTGTACAGTCCTGAAACCATCTTAGTCATCTATCTTTGTATCCTTTCCACAGTTAATTTATCCCCTTCAAATCCTGGGGACCAAATCTGAGAACAATAGTCTAAGTGAGGTCTGATCAGAGACTTATACAACGGAATGATAAACCTCTTATCTCTGCAGGTCAGTGTCCTTCTCATAATGGCAGCAATCCTCTGAGCTACCTTCACCACCTTTGCAATATGTCCTGTAAATTTCAAGTTTCTATCAATCATCAACCCCAGATCTCTTGTCTCCCCTACTTCCTCCAGTATAACTCCTCCCTTAGAGTATGCAGTGTCTCATCAATGTTTCTCAAACCACAAGACCTTACATTTTGCTGCATTAAACTGACACTCCCCATTCATTTGCCCATCTATCTAGCTTATTCAAATCCTCTTGCAGGGCAACCACATCTGCACTATTACTAATAATTCTTCCCAGCTTCGCATCATCCACAAACAACTGAATATCCCCTTGCAATCCACTGCCAATGTCATTGATATAAAGACTTTCATTGAAAAGCCAGATTAAAGGCACTGTTAGTTCCCTGGCACATTCTCTCAATATAGGTTAAACAATATAGGTCCTAGTACTGAGCCCTGTGGGACCCCACTTGTAACTCTCTGATACCTATCAGACAGCTAATCCTGAATCCAGTTGACCAATCTGACATCCAGACCCATGTGCTGCAACTTAAATATCAGCTTATAATCTGGCACCCTGTCAAATGCCTTTGCTAAGTCTAAGAAAATTGCAGTATATGCCATTCCCTCATCTTGTAACGTTAAGAACTTGTAACTTGTGTTCTTGTAACTTTATTATAAAAGGCTAGCATATTGCTAAAACAAGAGCATCCTTTCACAAATCCATGTTGACTCTCACAGATAAAATTACCCTCATCTGCCCAATGTTGTATACAGTCCCTCACTACTTTCTCTAAGATCTTAATAACTACTGATGACACACAGACTGGCCTATAATTAGACACTTCCAGTCTGCTACTTCCCTTATGCAATGGCTCTATCTTACCTTCCTTCCATTCCCTGGGCACCTTTCCCGCAGCCAGACTTTCATTGAAAAGCCAGGTTAAAGGCACTGTCAGTTCCCTGGCACATTCTCTCAAAACTCGTGGTGAAATACCAACCAGTCCCAAAGATTTACTGACATCCAGAGAACTCAGTATCTGAAACACACACTCTCTTCCTGTACCTCTAAACCTCGAACCAGCCCTTTCCCTCCAGCATTAAAACTGACTCCTCTAAGATGAAATACTCCAAAAAAGTGTTCATTGATCAATTCCACTATGTCCTCTGCATCAGTCACTCTATTCCCATTTTTATCCCACAATATCATTCTTCCACAGTCATTTCTCCTCCTACTGGCCACATAGCTAAAAAAGTCCCTAGGATTTTCTTTGGATCTTAGGGCCAACCACTTCTCATATTCCAGTTTCGCTTTCCGTACCACACTAGTTACTCTTCTGGCCTGTGTCTTATTTTCTTCATGCATCTTCTCTTCACCTGTCTCCTTATATCTCTTCCATAGCCTCTTTTTTGCATGCAATTCCTGTTTAATATTGTTTGTCATCCACTTTACTCCAAGTTGTGTCCTCTTCTTCACTCATGGTATGCAACTTACCATTGCTGCTAACAAATATTCTTTCACAATTTCCCACGCACTAATGATATACGCGCCTTCCAATTCCTCCCTCCATAAAAATTCCCGAAGTTAACGTCTAAGACTATTATTAATTCCACATAAGACTGAAACTTATGTGGAATTATAAAGTATAATTCCACATAAGTTTCCGTCTCTTTGATACTCCTGCATGTCTATTCATTTTTCAAGTCTAAACCATATGGTCACTCTCTCCAACTGGTGGGAGAGATGTCATCAACTCCTCTGATGCTATAACCAAATCCAAAACTCTTGAACCTCTTGTTCCCTCTGTTACATATTGCCTAAGACATTTGTCCCTCAAGAATTCTAGAAATTCCATACCCCTATTGCTACATACATCTTCCTCTCTCCAATTTATACTACTGTAGTTAAAATCTCCCATAACGATCATTCTTCTTGCACTTGCCAAACTTAACTGTCTAAACATCTCCTGGTCCCCATCCTCTGTGCTCCTGGGTCTGTGGCAACACCCCTACTAAATATCCTGTCTTGCCTACCTCTACCTCACACCATGTGCTCTCAAAATCATTTGTCTCACTTCCTTCCAAATTCTCCGCTCTTAGAGGACATAGGTCATCACTTATCATAAGCAGTACCCCACCACCATGCTTTCCCCTCCTATCCTGACAAAAAATGCTATACCCAGCGACTTCTATTCCTGTTATTATATCCCCTTCTGTCAACCACGTCTCTGTGATCCCAATAATTTTTGGCCGGGCTGATGCTATCTGTGCCACCAATTCCTCTCCCTTATTCCGGATACTCCTGGCATTAGTATAAAGCATATAAATGCCATTGTTTCTATACCCAGCATTATCCCTTCTAGACTCCACTGCGCTCGGTGCTACCTGACATCGTCTCCCTTCTCCCAAGCATCCATTCCCACAAGAGGCCACCCCTGCTATCATCCTCCCTGGGACACACTGACTCGTTCAGAACAGCAATCTCTCCAGATGCCTACGTCCTTCCTCATTCACATGTAAGCGGTGTCTCGCATACAATTCCTCTCTTTCCTCAAATGCACTCCAAGCATCCACATATACCAGTCCTCTCTTGTCACACATTGTAGCTATTATGTCATTCAATATTACTGCTCTTCTGCTCAGTTCATCATTATCATACCTAGGCAGCACGCACACTATTTTTCCTCTCTCTGTCTTCTTCCGTACAGTCTCAAGCAAAAATCTCATATTTTTCGCTGCCCGACCGACATTACCATTCAAATCATTGAGTGGTAATGTCGGTCGGTAATCCTATCATCCCAATCATCTCATCCACTCTTTCACCTCTCTTAATTGCCATAGCCATCCTTTCTATTGTTCCTCCTGGCAAACAATCCTCACGCATCCTATCTTGAACACCATGGATCGAGTCCCCATACATTATACCTCTTACCATTCTCTCTCTCCTATTCTTTTCTATTCTCTCCTCTTCTTTCATTTCCATAGGTCCCTCTCTTCTACTGCTATTCTGTCTTCTAGCATTCCCATACCTCTCTCCCTCCTACTGTTTCCATTCTCCCATCTTCTAGCACTCCCATACATCTCTCTCATTCCCTCTCTCCTACTGTTTCCATTTTCTCCACTTCTAGCACTTCCATATCCCTCTCTCATTCTGTCTCTCCTACTGATTCCATTCTCTCCTCTTCTAGCACTTTCATATCTAACTCTCATTCCATCTCTCCCACTGTTTCCATCCTCTCGTCTGCTAGCATTCCCATACCTCTCTCTCATTCCCTCTCTTCTACTGTTTCCATTCTCTCCTCTTCTAGCACCCACATACCTCTCACTCATTCCATCTCTTCTGTTTCCTTTCTCTCCTCTTCTAACACTCCCAAATTTCTCTCTCCTAGCATTCCCATATCTCTCTCTCTCCTACTGTTTCCATTCTCCCCTCTTGTAGCACTCCCGTACATCTCTCTCATTCCCTCTCTTCTACTGTGTCCATTTTCTCCATTTCTAGCACTTCCATATACCTCTCTCATTCCTTCTCTCCGTCAATTTTTTTGAAAGATTTGAAAACCCTCCATATCGCTAAATTTTCAAAAACTTCCATGTCTTGATATTTTATACTTTCAATTTCACATTCAAATTCTGCAGCATCTAAGTCGCTGTTATATTTCGATGCCAGGTGAACTGTGCAATGAGATCATCTAGTTGCATAATTTTTAAAGCATGTCTTTAAAAAATTGAAGTCGTTTGTAACCTCTTGTAAAGCAGTAAATCTACCATTGAGTTGTATGAGTATTAGATCTAAAACTTCACACATTCCTTTTCATCAGTAGCTTTCTCACAGGCATATTTTTTATTTTGCACCATCTCTTTCCTGGAATGTAAGTTTCAATGTTTGTTGTTTTATCTAAACTTTTTGCCGAATTGTGAAGTGAATCGAAAAAATCATTTCATACTGTTGAATTTCATTTTTTATAGCTTTTATCATTTTTATCATATCTTGTTAAAGTAAATTTATTTTATTTATCTTTCCTAATATTGTATCCCAAAATATTAATAGTGCAACAAAATTAAATTTTGTTAATAATTTTAGCAACATTCGAGCATTTGTTACAGTCTACTGTACCTTGTCTTTGTCCATCGCACATTTCATTAAGAAGTTGTATTATTAAAGGCATTTGATTTCGTAAGGCTTTTACCGTGTTAGCTTTCATGGACCACCTCATGTCACTTAAACCTTTAAGACGAACAGATAATTTTTCCTTTAAAAGATCCCATCTACTAGTAGAATTTACAAAAAATTTAAACAATTCTTGAATTGTTCCAAAACATGATTTCATTTGAACAGATGATTGTGCAGCATGAACGCCTATTAAATTAAGGCTGTGAGCAGTACATGGAACATACCTCGTAATATCTTGGTAATAACAAACGTAATATCCTGGCTTGTACCACCTTGTATTTAGCTGCCATATTCGCTCCATTATCATATGACTGTCCTCTTATATTTCTAATATTTAATCCATCTGATATTAACTTTTTTTTATGTCACAGTAAAATCTATGAAGGTTTCTTTAATGCTACATTTATTCGTGTTAGGATCAATGTTAACTTAGTGCAAAATTTGAGTTATCTCTTCCTGGTGAGAAGTGTCAGGTGTGCTATCAAATAAAATATGAAAATATTTTGCTTTTTGAATATTTGAAATAATATAGTGTCTAATTTTAGAAGCAACTATTTTAATTAAATAATTTTGTATTATAGGAGAGAAATTGATGATGTTCAAAAATGTTCAAAATAATGATTCAAAGCATCATTATTTTTTGTGCAGTGCAGAATGGCATCCAAAATTACTTTTAAAATATGCCTCCACTTTTCTTTTTTCATTTAAAATTTCTTCTTGTAATTGATCATCTATAAAACCACATTTGTTAATTTTTGATTAGAATGATTTCCATTTGACGTAATTTTTTTTATGATATAATGAATTTTCATGACGTAGTAACATAGGATTCAAATACTGCCAGTCTCGAAACCTCGCAGTGGTCCATATATTCTGATTTTTTCCAAAAAGAATACATGGAACAGTGCATCTTTTCGCTTGCAATATATCAACCAATTTCTGATTATTTGTTCTCCGTTTGACATGGTTTTTACAAACCATTTTTTATGAATATGCTGATTTTCTGTATCAGAATAAACACTTATTGCACAACTCTGGTCCATGTTGAACAAATATTTGTATGTTACTATTGGTTATGTGCCATGTTTTGGGATCATTAAAATCTATTATTTTTGCATTATCAATATTTTCTAATTTAACATCCACCATATAATTATCATTATTACATTGCTTCTCGATTTCGTGGATGTTCAATGTTCAATTGTACTTTTCTCGATGTTCAATTGTACTTTCCTCTTCTGTTTCAATTTCACATGAAACATGACTACTTGCAGAAGGCAGATTTAATTCAGTTGTTAAGCTTGAATGAACTAAAGGTGTAGATGATTTTTTTAAATAAAAATATCAAGTGGAGTTATTATTTTCTTTACATTTTCAATCTTCTGTTCTCTTATTTTTTAAACTATGCACAGAAGGCTTTTTTTTGGATGACATATTACCCTAGAAGTGTTTTTTAATTTAAATTTATATTTTTATTAATATAATTATTTATAGTACTTACTCAGTATGCCAGTATGTTGTATATAAACAAAATTATCTGTCTTTTCCAGTATGCTTTGTTCCACAAAAGAGCGAAAATATCTAACAATAATTACGACACAGCAACAACACAACTGATCTTATGAATGACAACAAGCCTAATAATAATTACATGATTTTTGAAATTGTCTTATCTACAAAAAGTAGAGACAAATGGAAATATTGAGGGTGGGAAGATTGTGATTTTCATTGGATCCTGGATTTGATGGGTGTAAAAAAGGGCTGGAGAATAATTTTCTGAGTGGGTCATGAAACGAGGGAATCAGGTAGATGGAATGATATCAAAAGAGGTCATAAAGGAATTAAAATTATAATATGGAAGTTAATAAACTTAGGAAGGGCAGATAGACACATTAGTAGGACAACAGAAGAATGTATCAGATTATCTATGTAAATGTTTAGGATTACACAGGAATTTTGAGATATAAAATTCTACAAAATCATAAATTTGGAAAATAGATTCATTAATAGTTAATGGTGTGACACAATTTACTTGAGACAAAAACGAGAACAATTGCAAAGAAATGTTATGTTCAAGTCATGATATTAGGCACTGTCGTTGCCATCTAACTCAAGACAAATTGGAACTCACTGGTGTTACCAAATGTTGCAGAATTCCGCTGTGTTGCAGAATTTGTATGACTAAAGCAGGGTATTGCCAAAATTTTAAAATACTATAGAAAATAGTGGACTTTTATATCTATTTATTATTTTTATTTTTTATATTTTATACGTTTTGCACTCCCAAACCTAGTTGCGGCCGTGGCGGGCAGCTCTTTCTCTACGCCCTCATTATGGCACTGGTTTAAATACCCACATACTGAGGTTCTCTTTCATTAAGATTTCAAGTTTACAACACGACAGGTTCTCTTTCATGAAGATTTCAAGTTCGCAACACAACAGGTTCTCTTACCCAATTTCACTGATCAAACTTTGAATTGTAAAGGTATTTCTGTCAGATAATGTCCTAACATGGACTGCATACCTAGCTAGCAGAATATCAAGTAATCCACAGAATTCTCTTAACATCCTTGAATATTCATTAACTAGTTCTCTTTCCCAATATACTGTGAATTTAAACTCTCCTCTTTGTAAGAATGCCCACAACTTCATGCATGTTTCCTTTGCATGAAGTTTCTCCCCTTTTTTTTTTGTTTCATTTACCCCTGTGACACATTCTCATATCCACAGGCACTAAAATAGTATCACATTCCACTATAGTTTAGAATTTTGCAGAGCACAGCACATTCTCTTCCTCTTCTTCAAATTACAAACTTTGTAGTGCTCAAATATCACAAGCTTTAATATTTCCTATTACCAATATTTTTAAAGTCAAGCTACTTTCCTTTGCAAGAGATCTCTCTTCATTTCCCCTTACTCCTGGATCACACATTATGTCCTTTAGAGGAAATCTTCCTTCTGATTTAAAACATTGCGTAGACAGTACATTTTTTCTTCACATCATGTTTTAATAGTATTACACAACGCCAAAACAAATAATAAAATGTTTCTTAACTAATATTTACTAGATTTTAAAACTAGACATCTGAAGAGCACACTGTTTGTTATGATACATAATTACCAATGAGCAGAAAAACAGTTCAAAAGTCCTAACTTGGCATCCTCTAACATGGAAGTTTTTACAGTTGTTGGGTTGGAGTAGATCTTAAAAATGACAGTATCCCAAAAGGCAAATTATTGTAGTGTCATATTTTTTATGATTAGGAGGGTGTTTCATTGCCATTGCTGACTAGATTAAAACAGTCTGATTTATAACAATCATTGCATAAAAGATTAAAGAAAGCAGTTTTCTTTCATCTAATGCTATCTGAATCCTGAATGCATTTTAAAGAATATTATAATGTTCTTGAAAATTCACTCTGATTTAGAACAAATGCATGTAATTAATGCAGGATAAGATTTTTATTATATTTTAGAGCTAACTTTAATATTTCTTCAATGAGATAATTTATATTATTATGATTATTATTATTATCATTACCACCCCAAGACCTCGTGGAGTCAAAGACTCATCTGGGAGGTCCTTTTCTGGGAGGTCGACACACAGCTCATCATACCGTGTTTTAAACACATTCAAACTCTTTGTAGACACCACATTCTCAGGCAGGGCATTCCAATCATTCACAACTCTGCACAAAAAAAATCTGCCTCTCACTCCCTTACTCACACCCTCTTTATACAGTTTCCAGGGATGACCTCTGGTTCTCCCCGATCTCCCACTATTCTCTGTAAAACTTCTCCAGCTTTGATCCTATAACAATCCCTTACCAACTGGTAGGTCTCTATCATATCTCTCCTCTTCCTCTTGTCCACCAGACTCTGCAAATTACATCTTCTCAATCTTTCCTCATACTCGACATTCCAGAGGTCAGAAACTATCTTAGTCGGTCTCCTTTGGACCCTTTCCAACTTCTCTTCATCCTTCTGAAAACCAGGTGACCAAATTTTGGCACAAGTGTGGCCTAATCAAAGCCTTATAGAATGGAACAAGAATCTCCCTACTTCTACACATCAGTGTTGTCTGCATCATTCCCAGAAGCCGTTGTGTTGTCTTCATAATTTTGGTGATGTGTCCCCTAAATTTTAGATCCTTATCCACTATTACACCCCCCCCCCAGATCTCTTATTTCCTTTACCTCCAACAATATATTCTCACCAAGCATAAATTCTGCATCCCATCTTTGTTTTCCAAATTTTAAAACCTTACATTTTGCAACATTGTACTCACATCCCCATTTCCATGCCCAATCACTCAATCTATTCAAGTCTTTCTGAAAGGCCACAACATCTTCACTACACTTCATGGTTCGTGCCAACTTTGCATCATCTGCAAACAACTGAATATCTCCATCCAAATCTTCACCTATATCATTAATATACAAGTTAAACAGCAATGGACCTAAAACAGACCCCTGAGGCACTGCAATAGTGACTTTCCTTTTTCTGGATATCGCTCCCCCATACACACTTGTTGATACCTATCAGATAGCCAGTCTCCAATCCAATGCACCAAACTAATATCCAACCCCATCTGCTCTAGTTTGACTGTCAACCTATCATGAGGTACTCTATCAAAAGCCTTTGGGAAATCCAAGTATATTACTGTGTATCCTTTTCCTCTGTCCAAGGAAGCAGTCACTTTATTGTAATAAGTAAGTAGATTACTAAAACATGACCTCCCTTTAGCGAATCCATGCTGTCCATCAAAGATAATACCATTGTTATCAACCCAACTCTGGATCCTAGTTCTCACAAGCTTCTCCAACAACTTAACCCCAACACCTGACACACAGATAGGCCTACAGTTTGATGCTTGAGTTCAATTACCTCCTTTATGAAGTGGCACAATCTTGCCCTCCTTCCACTCCATATCAAGTCATAGTTATAATTTTTGTTTAACTACAAACTGGGGAGTTCTTTCGCTTGGTTGAACAGCAGGAAGGAGTGATGACACGAGGCCATCCCTGGAAGTTACGAAAGGAAACTGTGAGCAAGAGGGTGAGGAGTGGTTTCTTTGCATGGAGGATGGTTGAACCATGGAATCCATTGCCTGATGGAGTGGTGAGAGCGAGAACGGTCAATGAGTTTAAGGAGTGGTATGATAGACTTTGTGTTTCTTAGGGGGGGGACCTCCCCCTCGATGAGTCTTGATAGACTTTGTGTTTCCTCCCATGATAAGTCTTTTGACTCCACGGAGGCCTGAATAATATAATATATAATAATAATAATAATAATAAAACAATAGCGTTTTTTTGCAGTTTGTTTTTTTAAGTGAATTCATGGCATATCTCAGAGATGTTATGAATACAGAGTGAGAATCCGTTGAGAATATTAAGTTAACAAAATGCATTTATTATATTAATTACTGCCTTGCTTTCCTGTTCAATTAGTTGATACAGTCTTTTTTCTATAAATATAATTTTTTTTCTATACTGATAATGGGCAAAGGATGTCTTGAAAATCTGTTTGTTTGTTTATTTTCTTCAACTAATCTCAACTTCACAAGTTGGAATTGATTAGAACAAGTTGATTAGACCTTCTAACAACTTCCTTTCACATAATATCACGTAATATTAACATTTACTTCATTATTTTCATCCACAACTACTTACTGCTCAGTTTTTTTTCTTAACAGAAAGTAAATCCCAACTTACCACTCGAAAAAGGATAAACAAATATATGTACAATAGGTACAATTCTGTATATAAAGTCATTTTCTGTAGACTTACTAATAAATAAATTCTGATATTTCAGTTGTTTGCTGATGATGATGCAAAGTTCGGAAGAATTATAAGTAGCACTGCTGATGTTAATTCCCTTCAAGAAAATTTGAATAGACTTTTTACTTGGACAAAGGTACGGTTGTAGTTTTAACATCAGTAAGTGCAAGGTGTTGCATTTAGGAGTGTAGAAATATAAGGCTGTGTACTATATCGATGGTGCTGTACTGCAGGCAGTGGATGAGATTATGGATTTAGGAGTGATGGTTGACTGTAGACTTAAGTTTAGATGGCATATTGCTAGCATTCCAAAGGCTGCATATTGTAGTGCTGCTATGATAAGAAGTAGTCTAACATGTAGGGATAAGGAAGTGATTGTGCCACTGTATCAAGCACTGGTCAGATCACACCTGGACTAATGTGCTCACATCTGGTCACCTTATTTAGTAGAGGAGAGGAAAGGCGAGTGACTAAGAGTTGTTTTTTTTTACAAGAACTGCCACTGAATGGAATGAGTTAAGCAGAATTTGATGTTAATGCAAGGAATGTTAAGGATTTTAAGATTAGATATGATAAGTATGTTGTCAGTTCAATGAATCTCCCATGATTAGTCTGCTGACTGTATGGCCATTCTAAGAATTACACAACATGAATTCTAGGGATGACATCAACTACTATACAAAAATGAACAGTATTCAGCTAACAGTTCTATAGTTTCACTTGACTATAGACCAGGGGTGTCAAGCTGGTAGCATGCAACGCATCAAGGAAAGATACAAAAAAAAAAGAAAAAATTGAATTCTATTGGCTAGCAGCTGTTCATGTGAGATGCAGCATATGTGCTCATGTTAATACAGGCTATGCGAGTTTATAATTACCTGCTACTATTATTATTATTATTATTATTATGTGACACCGCCAGGGAGTCCATAGACTCATTGAGGGAGGACACCTACTCTACATCGCTCTCTCTCTCTATCTCCACCAACTACAACTAACCGCACCTATACCAAAGCCATGTACCTCCCTCCACCACCACTAGTATTTCCACAGACCATCACAAACATCCCTGCCGACGGAGGAATTTTAACCGGCAGCCTTTTGGCTGGAGAGCAGATACACTAATAGCTTGGCCAACCAGGCCAGCAATAGTCAATCTATAGTCAATCAGCGATCTCTGAAGCACATGTCAGTATGCCAAACACAAATAAATTTAGTTTTAATAACGTAAGTAATTATAGAAATACATTTTTACAAAAATTATTATTAATAATATATTTATACACCCAGACAATGTTGCTTTCTAAGACAACACGAAAAAGAAAAATTGCTGATGAGGAAAGAAAATTTCAAGAAAAATGGGAAATGAATTACTTCTGCACTGAAACAAAGAACAAAACTATGTGCATTATTTGTAATGTGTTGCCAAAGAATATAATATAAAAAAGGAACTATAATAAAATTCACCAAGAATAATATTCATGCTTTGAAGATAAACTAAGAGAAGAAAAATTAAAAAGTATAAGGAATTCACTTCAAAGTCAACAACAAGTATTTTCAAAAATTATGAAAGACAATGAATCAGCAGCAAGAGCCAGTTATGAAATCAGCTATTTTATTATTATTATTATTATTATTATTATTATTATTATGGACAACTCCAAGGAGTCCTTAGACTCATCAAGGGAGGCCTTAAACATGTCAAAAACAACTTTTCAACATTCACACAGTATCTATCATACCTTGCCTTGGAGTCATTCGCAGTCATGGCACCCACAACAGATTGGCAGCTTATTCCTCATTTACCACTCTCCAAGTTAAAAACCTAGCTCTAACACCCTTGCTAACCACACTCTTGCCCAGTTTCCACGGATGGTCCCAAGTCCTCCCATCACCAGTCCTGTTCTCAAAAATATCCTCTGAATTAATCTTATAGAAACCCTTCAGTAATTTGAATGTCTCAATCATATCACCCCTCTTCCGTCTATACACCAATTTCTGCAACCTACAAATCTTCAAACTGTTCTCATAAGGTTCATTCCATAGACCTGCTATCATCTTGGCCACTCACCTCTGGATTCTCTCCACCACCTCCTCCCCATCAAGAAGAAACCCTGGTGCCCAAATCTGGGCATAATAGTCAAGATGGGGTCTTATCAAGGCTCAAATCAAAGTAACAATAACTTGCTTGTCTCTGCTTGTCAAAGTATTCTTCAGTAACCAAGTGATTTGATGAGCTGATTTAACCACTTTTGCAATGTTCTCCCTAAACTTCAACTCCCTATCCACCAACACTCCCAAATCCCTGACATTTATTGGCAGAACATTCCAAACCTTTTATTAGAGGTCCCTTGGCTAAGAAGTGTATGATAAAAGCAGCCAAAAACATCTGTTCCCAAATATGTGCAAGTTTTTCGTGATATTTCTTTGTCCAGAAATACTGTGATCGAAAGAATAACAAAAATGGCAGATAATCTGCATCACAATTGCAAGAAATATCTGCAAATGTACAGTGCTTTTCAATTGCACTTGACAAAAGTTTCAATATTCACGACGTGGCTCTCAAGTTCTGTTTTTTCGGGCTTGCGACAACAATGTGAATATTACTGAAGAGTAGCCAACCTAAAATCTGTTATTGGAAATAATTCCCATCTATGGAATCACTTCAGGGGAAAATATTTCTGATGCCATGTGGAACATTTTGGAAAAATACCAACTTCCTCTGAACAGGCTTGTAGCAGAATGATATAATCACGTAATCACAAGAAAGATATTTATTTAACCAAATATTTCGGTCTGGAAATAGCAGACCATCGTCGGTGGTATTACAAGAACAGTTTAAAAAAATATACAAGCTAGAATACTAACAATAGATCGTTGAAATTAGAACATGCCGCGTGATGTTATATCACTAAGTATGAAACGAAATATTTTGAAGTAGAAACATGATTGAATTTGCTATTAAAAAAAAAAAAAAAAAAAAAAAAAAATTAATGAGTAATCTTGATTAGGCTTTCCCAGATTTTTGATATAGATATGCAGTCATTACGATTCAGGTTGGGATGATGGAGCAAGGCCTCCACGCTTTCCTTGAACAAACGTTCGAACCTATAACGGGATCTATGTAAGAGGCGCGTTTTGGACCAAAGGATGCTGTGGTCAGTTTCAATCCCGTGTTGAGCCAAACCAGACTTTTCAGGTTTATTGTGAAGAATGGATGATTGATGTTCTTGGATTCTTTTTTCAAGAGAACGTCCAGTCTGTCCAAAGTAAGAGAGATCACAGTTGCAAGGAATTTGATAAACTCCAGGAAGAGATAAAGTTGAGCGTTTGTCTTTAGGAGAAGGAAAATGAGAAGACAATTTGTTAATAGGAGAATATGTAGCTGTTAAATCATATTTTGAAGAAATATGATTTAACAGCTACATATTCTCCTAAATATCTCCTACATATTCTCCTAAATCCTAAAGACAAACGCTCAACTTTATCTCTTCCTGGAGTTTATCAAATTCCTTGCAACTGTGATCTCTCTTACTTTGGACAGACTGGACGTTCTCTTGAAAAAAGAATCCAAGAACATCAATCATCCATTCTTCACAATAAACCTGAAAAGTCTGGTTTGGCTCAACACGGGATTGAAACTGACCACAGCATCCTTTGGTCCAAAACGCGCCTCTTACATAGATCCCGTTATAGGTTCGAACGTTTGTTCAAGGAAAGCGTGGAGGCCTTGCTCCATCATCCCAACCTGAATCGTAATGACTGCATATCTATATCAAAAATCTGGGAAAGCCTAATCAAGATTACTCATTAATTTTTTTTTTTTTTTTTTTTTTTTTTTTTAATAGCAAATTCAATCATGTTTCTACTTCAAAATATTTCGTTTCATACTTAGTGATATAACATCACGCGGCATGTTCTAATTTCAACGATCTATTGTTAGTATTCTAGCTTGTATATTTTTTTAAACTGTTCTTGTAATACCACCGACGATGGTCTGCTATTTCCAGACCGAAATATTTGGTTAAATAAATATCTTTCTTGTGATTACGTGATTATATCATTCAGTCTTATGTCGCAAGTATCCTTAAAACAACAGGCTTGTAGCAGTAACAATCAATGATGCCATGATCAAATCAATAGACTTCCCTCTGGATCGGATAAAGTTCACAGTATTTGTCACAGGCTTGAGTATGCTGCTCATTTCCAATACATTGGAGCATGACACTTGCTGATGAATAATGCAGTGGGAAGATTGCATTTTTGGAATGTCTGGATATATTTCCTTTAACTTTGCTGCAAGTCATAAGGTTAGAAAACTTGTTTTCTACTTTTAGAGATAAAATTGTTCCTAGAAATGAAAAATCATGATGTTGCATTTCTTAATGATCAGACATGGGTACAAGATCTAGCATTCTTAGTTGATATTACAGGACATTTGAATGATTTAAATGTCTAACTTCAGGGGAAAGATCAGTTAATAACACCGTGAATGATGCACTGGCAAGTTTTGATGTAAATTGGGTTTGTTTTAAAATCATTTAAAAGACAATATTCTAAATTACTTTCCTATGTGTGAACAGTTGAACAATAAGAATCAAATGTTAAAGATTACCAAGCTATTTTAAACCTGGTTTTACTCCATTTCCCAAGTTTGCACCTGCAAGTCTAGCTGACCCTGTACATAGTGCAAGACCAAGGCAACTCATGGTAAAAGTATAATAAGCTCTGATCACTAATCTTAATATTTACCCATAATGCAAAGCACATCTCCTAGAGAAGATGTATGATGCTTTGTATTAAAGGCAAGGGGCCACTACCCAGACCGGGTTAAGAACTTTATTGTGATCTCAACAGTGGGAGCAGGCTAGAAATACCAAGATTTAGTAATACAGAGCTTATAAGTATTTTACCAGAACAAGTTACCATAAGGTGTTTTAACCTTATTAAATAAAAATCTCAGGAGGAGATATAAATGTAGCAAGTATTTTACCTTGGATATAATAAATGTTAAAGATACCAAGCTATTTTAAACCCGGTTTAATCCATTTCCCAAGTAAGCAAACAGACAAACGAGTTAAGTTTGCGCCTGCAAGTGTTGCAAGTCTAGCTGACCCTGCACGTAGTGCAAGACCGTAGTATTTTTACCATGAGTTGCCTTGGTCTTGCACTACGTTCAGGGTCAGCTAGACTTGCAACACTTGCAGGCGCAAACTTGACGCGTTTGTCTGTTTGCTTACTTGGGAAATGGAGTAAAACCAGGTTTAAAATATCTTGGTATCTTTAACATTTATTATACCCAAGGTAAAATACTTTCTACATTTATATCTCCTCCTGAGATTTTATTTTAATAAGGTTAAAACACCTTATGATAACTTGTTCTGGTAAAATACTTTTAAGCTCTGTATTACTAAATCTTGGTATTTCTAGCCTGGCTCTCACTGATGAGATGTGGGGGCTTTTGGAGGGTAATGGATGGCAATGCTGTACCAATGAAGATTAACTGAGGTTCGGCCGTTGCTGTTACCCCCCCCCCCCCCCACGGGCGCTGACATTTTAGAGTTTTTGAGTTCGCTCTCTTAGGGTTTTTGCCTTAAGGGAGCAATTTGGGTCTCCGGGGAAAGTGTTCTCTGGCATGGCCCGCTGAGGGGTTCTTGTCGGTGAATTATTTTCTTCGGAATGAGCGGTTCTGCTCGGTGGTCGAGTTTCACTGAGTGGAACCAATGCGGAGATTTAGACGGTCTTTCGCCCACGAATGACTGGCCTAGAGATCGTCTGATTTTTTGAGATTTTACCCCTTTACTTAAACAGAGGGCTCTTGGAGAGTAATGGATGGCAATGCTCTACCAATGAAGATTAACTGAGGTTCGGCCGTTGCTGTTACCCCCCATGGGCGCTGAGATTTGAGAGTTTTTGAGTTCGCTCTCTTAGGGTTTTTGCCTTAAGGGAGCAATTTGAGTCTCTGGGGAAAGTGTTTTCTTTCAAAAGTGTTTTCTTTCGGTGGTAGTGGAGGGTGAAAGGCCATCACTGAGTGGAGCCAACGCTGAGATGGACGGTCTTTCACCCACAATTGAGTGGCCTTGGGATCGTCCGAATTTTTAGAAACGGCTTTACTTATTCATAAGGTCGAAACCGGTCTGTGTAGTGGCCCTTTGCCTTTAATACAAAGCATCATACATCTCCTCCAGGAGATGTGCTTTGCATTATGGGTAAATATTAAGATTAGTGATCAGAGCTTATTATACTTTTACCATGAGTTGCCTTGGTCTTGCACTATGTGCAGGGTCAGCTGGACTTGCAACACTTGCAGGTGCAAACTTGACTCATTTGTCTGTTTGCTTACTGGGGAAATGGAGTAAAACCAGGTTTAAAATAGCTTGGTATCTTTAACATTTATTATACCCAAGGTAAAATACTTTCTACATTTATATCTCCTCCTGAGATTTTCATTTAATAAGGTTAAAACACCTTATGGTAACTTGTTCTGGTAAAATACTTATAAGCTCTGTATTAATAAATCTTGGTATTTCTAGCCTGGCTCCCACTGATGAGACTACAATAAAGGTCGAAACTGGTCTGTGTAGTGGCCCCTTGCCTTTAATACAAAGCATCATACATCTCCTCTAGGAGATGTGCTTTGCATTATGGGTAAATATTAAGATTAGTGATCAGAGCTTATTATACTTTTACCATGAGTTGCCTTGGTCTTGCACTACGTGCAGGGTCAGCTAGACTTTCAACACTTGCAGGCACAAACTTGATACTTTGGAAATGGAGTAAAACCAGGTTTAAAATAGCTTGGTATCTTTAACATTTATTATACCCAAGGTAAAATAGTTTCTACAAATAAGAATCAAAGTTTACTTTTCTCAGTATTGTCCCAAAGTAGAAAAGATTAAAGAAGAATTTGATAGGCTATTTAAAGATTTTAAGGAACAAGAAGGTTTTTTTTTTTTGCTTTTTAGAGGTCCTTTTTCCTTTAATTTCAAAAAAGCTCCTATAGTGTATTCAAACGGAACTTATTGATTTCCAAAATGATTCCTTTCTGAAAGAGAAATACTAAGAATTTGGTGGTCCAAAAATATAAACTTATTTAGGTCAAAAATATCCAGAAATAAAAAAAAGTTTGCTGCGAATATTCTATGTTATTCTGGAAGCACCTGTTTATGTGAACAATTATTGTGATGTATGAAAGGTAACAAAATAGCCCACAGATCAAGACTAACCGACATCAATCTTTCTGAAGATCGTATGCCCTCAATCTTTGAGTCCAAATTTTGGCAAGCTGGTTAACAATAAATTTTGTCAAGTGTCAGAAAAAAATAAAATACTACAATTAAATTACTTAAAATTACTGTAATTATATTATGCAAGTATATATATATATTTTTTTCACCCCAAAATATTATCATTCACATTTAAAAAATTCCCCAGAATACAGATATTTCATCTCCAAAATAGAAGTATTTTATTTCAAAACAAACACAAAAAATTTCAAACTTACAGGAGGCTCTCTAGATTTTTGTGATGATTATTAATGAGACTTTATACTTTATAGACTGTATAAATATTTGATTCGTTCAAATAAAATTTATTTGAATTATTCATTTAAATATTATTCACATAATATTTAGATTGTAAATATTAATATAATATAAAAAATAATTCTTTTTTTTTTTTGAGTTGTCATGATCATTATACTATTATTTTGTCTTGCAATGACTTAGAATAAATAAAATTTTCATTATTAATTTTTCTGTTTATTTATTCTCAGTGTTTCACTTCCCTTCAATTCTAATTAGTGCAGTTTTTTTAGTCAAAACTTTTTTTTGCAGCCCACTTGAGATGAATGCAAATAACTGCTCTAACAGTAGGGGTACAATATTTGGGAGGAAATAAATGCATTAGATGTATCAATATCTGACCTTATAATAAATTTAGTTTAATCCTTTATCCAAGTGTGAGCAAACAAAGTTTGTGCCTGAAAGTATCTTCAGGACTGGGTTAAGGTGGTACAACACCAGGGCAACTCGTTGCAAAGGTGGAGCAAGCTACCAACACTCCTATCTCAGTATCTCCTATAATGCAAAATACATCTCCTTGTGGATATGTCTAATGTTATGCATTAAGGGAAGGGCCACTACCCAGACTAGTTTCAACCTTTATTGAGGTCTCTTCAGTGGGAGCCAGGCCCAAGTGGAGATATCAGGCAGAAGCATTAGCAGGTCATCTCCGCAAGGAGATGTGTTTTGCATTATAGGAGATACTGAGATAGGAGATTTAGTAGCTTGCTCCACCTTTGCAATGAGTTGCCCTGGTGTTGTACCACCTTAACCCAGTCCCGAAAGATACTTTCAGCCGCAAACTTTGTTTGCTCACACTTGGATAAAGGATTAAACTAAATTTATTATACACTAACCAAGTGAAAAATAAATTTTCAAATATCTGACCTTGTTGGTTCAGGAACAGGAAATGAATATAGGAAGACGAGTAGTGAGATAGGAGAGAATGAAGAAAAAATGAATGAGAAAATACTAGTTGATAGTGTGGAAGGCGTGAGTGATTTTGAAACTTTATAAGATGGTTTTGTTGGAGAGTGAATTTTGATTAAGTATGACTGACCTGCAGAGGGAAATAGATGAGCTGAAAGAGGTGGCAGAATGTCTTGTGAATGAGAGGAGAAGTATGAAAGATGAGATTAGGAGAATGAAAGAGATAAATGCAAGGTGAATCACAGTAGGGGAGAGAGCGAGTTTTGGGATTGATAGGAGAGGAGAGAATTTTGGGAATTAAAATAAAAATTAAATTTAAAAAAAAAAAAAAACTAAACCAATACTATACTGACATCGGAGGTCGCATTATCTAAAGATTTGTGATATTTCATAATAGATACAATTTATTATGAAATATCACAAATCTTTACATAATGCGTGTTAAACCAAAACTGAATGCATAAACAGTGTGGAATATCACTCGTAACATATATGAATGCACAGCTACTAATGACCTCCAAGCTATACACTGGATATATGTAAAAATATTTATATAAACAATTTGCATGTATCTGTCAGATCAACTGCGACATCTGTAGGGTTAAAATAAGAGGCCAGGCCACAGGATTAGATTTTTAGATCTTCCTGAATCTAGCCCTACTGATAAGACATCAAAGTTGAAGCTGGTTTGAGTAGTAACTGTTCCTATGATACACAGTAATATACACCCCCCTAAAGGAAGGGTGTTTTCATTATGAGATAATGAGGTAGTTGATGTAAAGTCAACAGCTTCTGTACAGAATTCATGAAACTTCCCATTCAAAATTTGTTTGCATATGCTTGGTAAAAGTTTAAAACAAGAATCTAACTTTTTGTCTATTATAATTTGCTTAATAAGTAATGACTGCTTTTCAGTCAGGCTGATTAAATATTAATTTTCACAGGAGTTATTCCAACATTCTGTTCCATGCCAGCAGTGAATATAAAAAAATAAATAAATAAATTAGCTAACACCTTTTATTCCCTTATAGGGAGTAGGCAAGACCTTTATACCCTATCTAGCTTTTGGATACTGAGTGGGTAGTTCAATCTCCACCAGTAGCCAATCAGAGATAGCTGGCCCATGTCTATCACTAATTATAGCAGCCACTGATGAAGAGGCTGGCAAACAAGTGCTGTCATCTCTTGGTACTTAACCCTAACAAGATGTTACTGTCTGAAATAATGTGGGTACTACAGTCGATTTTCTTGAGTTTACGGGATAAAAAAACCCTAGTTTCTGGGAGATAAAACCCGCTTGCCCATGCCAGAGATCGACTGACTTGGGAATTGGTCGAAGAAAGGCTTAGAAAAGGTTCCTCCAGTCAGCGACTAGACTTGAACTTAAGTCTGACTTCAAGCGACCAAGCACAGAGGATGCAATTTCCACTTCCACTAAGCTACATAGGCCTTAGCAGTGAATATAAATGTATTTAAAATATAGATAATGCTAAGGATGGATCACTATCCATTATGGCCAGTATAGAAGATTAATTATTTACCAATATGATGATGGGTACTGAAACATTAATTACTAGTCCTACTGTGAAGTTATATATATATATATATATATATATATATATAAGTTGTGTATATATATATATATATATAGGGTGGTTCAAAATTCCATGTACCAACTTTGAGGGGAGGTAGAGAACATCAAAATCAACCGTATTCATACAGAAAGGCCTGACCAGAAATGCCACCCGAAAGTGATAGGTCGCACTGTTTGCCAGCGCTCCGGGTGAGCAATTGGGTCTTCCTCATTCAAGCTTTCTACGTCTTATGAAGAATATGCATCGTTTTGCCAACACTGAGATGGCAGACATGCACCTCATTTACCATATTATGTATCCAACCACTATTGAACTGTTCAGTTACCTAATAAAGTTTATTACACTACTTACTGCCTGTGTTATTTCTGTATCTTTGTGTCCCTGTTAGTACCTTCCAGTGGCGTTTCCGGTCATGCTTTCCTATTTGAATATGTGTGATTTTGATGTTCCCTACCTCTCTTCAAAGTTTGTATGTGGAATTTTGAACCACCCTATATATTATAAAATAACATTTTAAAACAGAGAAAATTAATTATTAAAATCCTCAGTTGACCACCTAATTACATTGCATTTGTGGTAAGTTCGATATTAACAAAAAATGTTTAAACAACATTTTACATGAAAATATGTTTCAGCCAATTCTTAAATGAAGCTCATGCAAAATGATTAGTGCATTGTCATTTTCATAAATTGTTTTGTCAATCCATGTTTGTTTGACAAACTGTTATTCAGAAATTCATTTTTCGATGAACTGATTTTTCAATTACTCATCTGCCAAATGGTCAACATTTCCTCAACTGTCTTTCAATGACTTTTCATTTTTCATGGAATTGTATTATGTTATAACACTTCTCTTCCTCCACATTTATTGCATGTTTTTTTTAATGACAAATCTAACTTTCAGGAGGTTATGTAATAAGAAACAAATATTGTGGGTTGGTTAATATATAGATAATTTGAGTACTCTGCACTGGAGAAAAAACAAGACACTTTTTATCCAGACCAATTTTAAAGTCTGCAGTAAACAGGTCTTACACAGTGCAATGTTAGACATTAAATGCCTTCAAGCTTTGCCTTGATATAAATGAAGTGTTCATATTCAGTTTTGAATAGAGTGTCCCATTCATTTTTTCCCTCTGATGCCATAAAAGTGATTAATGCTATACAAAATAAAATTAATGATAATGAATATTATATTTTGATATGTTATTTATTTATTTTTTAGATGTGTATTGAAGAATGTAAGCTGAATACATCCTTAGCCAATGAACGCTGTGTACATCAAGATGTTTACTATCCAAATACAGACACCTTGTGTACGGATATAAAAAGTAATGAAATCAATTAGTAAATGGCAATTTCAATAATTTGAATTAATAAAACTGATTGACTTAAATATTCGGCCGGTATGTCGATTTTAAAAAGATTTCAAAAGAGATTTAAAAATATGACATGGGGCATATTGTATGATGTATAACATAAATGAACAACTCTTCTTGGATTCAAATTTTCATTAAACATGTTGGCTTTTCAATTAACTCTTCATTTTTGCTTTAAAAATTTTCAGTTTTGCTTTTTACTCTGAAAATCAATAAAATTTAGTATTTCTTATTTTTATTAATATCTGTCAAACATATCAACATTTGGTTTCATTGAATGGGATAATATATTCTAAGGTAATATATGCATTTTATCTAATCTTTGCATAATTACATTTGTTGCAGTCTAATAAAAGGATAATGAAGTCCATTTAAATTGTTATATTAATTTGAGGGAAATGCTTCATCATCAATACATACTGATCAGGTTAATAAACAAGATATAATAATTTATTCTTTTCATGATGCAAGGAAGTAATAATAATATTATTATTATTATTACTTCCTTGAATCATGGAAAGAATTTAAAACTTTATGGATTCAAAAGAGTCATCACAGAAGGTTTCCACTTTTACCCCAAAAGATTATTGACGTGTATCTTAAATTCATTCTGTTAGGTACTAATGCACTATCAAGTGCTGCATTCCTCTCAGCAGCCACTCTTCATGCAAAGAATCTGCCCCAACTGCTTGCTTACACTCTCCTTATACAGCCAACAGGAATGCCCTCTTGTTATTATTATTATCTGAGACCTCCAGGGAGTCCAGATGAACAAGATGCCCAGATGTATTGTCTCAAGAGAGGCAATACATTACCCAAACCAGCTGCCATACCTTCTCTTAAAATCATTCGCACTAGATACACTCACTACCCCTAAAGGTAAACTATTCCACTCACTCACTCACTGCTCTATGAGAGAAAATCCCAGCCCTTACCCCTCACTTGACTGCAAACAAACTTAATTTCCATGGATACTATCGTTTTCTCTCCCCACCCCCCCATATAATGAAAATTTTCATTAGACGATATCCTATAACACATACCCATTCAGAAGTTTATAGACCTACCATATCCCTCCCTCTTTCTCCTGTTAACCAGAGTCTGTAATCCACTTGCAATCTGTCCTCATAATTTACATCCCCCATAATCCTGATGTAATCTCTGTAACTCTTCTTTGTACTGTTTCCACAGCTTCTTTATCCCCTTCGAATCCAGGAGACCAAATCTGCACACAGTAATCAAGGTAGGATCTTTTTTTCAAAAGATCCTACCTTGTTTATCAAAAGAAAGGGAGGAGTGCAATGTGCTATCATCTGCAAAACTGTGTATTGGGTTGCAGGTAAGCTACAGTAGGTCATTGATATATAGTAGGAAGAGGGTTGGTGAGAGGACAGAACCTTGAGAAACCCCAGCATTAGATGAATAGTGAAAGGATCAGGAGCCATCCACCACCACATATAGTGAGCATTCAGACAGAAAGCTGGCAATTCAATTACAGAGGTCTTCAGATAGACTAAGCGATCGCAGCTTGCTTAGTAAGCCCTTATGCCAAACCTGGTCAAATGCCTTGGAAACATCAAGTCGAAGCGCTTGAGATTCACCAAACTTCTCCGTGGCATTTGGCCAGAGATGGGTGACATATGTGAGCAGGTCTCCTGTTGATCAGCAGTGACAGAATCCATACTGGTGGTCGTTTATTAGACAGGTAGCTTCAAGGTAATGTAGGAGTTGGGAATTAATGATTTTTTTTTCTATTACTTTAGACAGGAGACTGAGGTGAGCAAGATGGGGCAGTAGTTGGACAGCAGTGACTTGTCACCCTTTTTGATAATGAGTTGAATATAGACCAATTTCCAGACTGTGGGATAGATACCAGTGGAGTAAGACAGTATATATATATATATATATATATATATATATATATATATATATATATATATATATATATATATATATATATATATATATATATACTGTCATTTTGTCATCACATAGGAATGTCCTATGTCACTTATATATATATATATATATATATATAAGTGACATAGGACAGGAGACAGTTCTGGTGCACAAACCTTCAGGACAATTGGAGGAATACCATCAGGGCCGGCAGGCTTTTTTGTGTCTAATTTAGACAATGTTTTGTTGATCTTTTTCTGGCAAAAGATTATGGTGGGCATTGTATGTTAGGCATCTGGAATGGTTGCAGGATATTTCTCATTGCCGAATGTTCATGCATTGGAGGCAAAATGTCAAGTTAGGAGATTAGCCTTTTCTGTAGGAATTGATGCAATGAAACCACAGAATATGATAGAGGTGGGAATGGTGTTGGGCAGAAGTTATCGCCAACTGCTTTGGCTAGAGACCAAAAGGATTGGCTGCCATTTTCCTGTTTTTTGCTCTTTTGAACTCTGTTTTGGAATCATTGGTTGTTTTTTTTTTGCATTTATTTTGGGCTTGGGTATAAGCTCTAAAGCAGGATGGGGTTTTTGATCTTAGTCAGTGATGGTATGTTAGGTTTTTTATTTGTACTGCCTTAGCACATCTTTTGGAAAACCAGGGTTCACTTAGGGAATGGCAGGCTAGAGTACTGTGGGGAATGTATTATTATTACGGGTATCTCCATGGAGTCAGTAGACTCATTGTGGGAGACCCAAACTAGCAAAACAATATCTGTCATATCTCTTCTTGAATTCATTCACAGACGAAGAGCTCACAACTAAGTCAGGCAATGAATTCCACTCATTCACCACCCTCCAGGCAAAAAACCTTGTTCTGACACCCTTGTTAACCACAGTCTTCTTTAATTTCCAGAGATGACCTCTTGTTCTTCCATCACTATCACACAGCTGAAACATTTCCCCTGCATCAATCCTATAAAAACCTTTCAGTAATTTAAATGTTTTTATCATATTCCCCTCTTCTTCGCTCAACCAATCTCTGCAATCTACAAGCTCTCAATCTATCAATGTAGGGAGCATTTTTTACATCACTCACCAACTTGGTCACTCTTCTCTGAACCCTCTCCACAGCCTCCTCATCCTCAAGGAATCCAGGTGACCAGACCTGAGCACAGTAATCCAAATGTGGAAGTATCAACGCTTTATAAAGTGGAATAATAACCTCTTTATCTCTGGATGTCAGTGTGTTCCTCAACAACATGTATGATTCTATGCCAGTGAGGATTACTTTGGTTATGAGGTCAGTGCATGTGTTTGGGTTGGAAGGTCGGAAGCAATAATCTAACCATGGGAATGAGGCATAGAATTTGCAGAGGCTGTTCTGCTTGGCACTGTTATAATGACAAACTACTCTTGTATGGGATTGGCTGTGTAAGCATTGTTGCATGCAGGAGGAGATGAGCACTAAGTTGTGGTCAGAATTGCCTAGCAGGTCCTCTACTTTCACTGGATATTTGGAAGAGTCATTGGTGAGGAAGAGGTCTAAGATGTTTGGAGAGTGGTTTGGGTTATCAGATATTCTAATTGGCATCTGAACGAGTTGTGTAAGGTCATTAGTGATGGCGTATGTTTCAGCATCTCTGTCTGCAAGATCTGTACAGTAGGAGGAGGAAAGCCAGTTGGTATTGTGAACATTAAAATCTCCTAACAGGATGATTTGACCGTTGGGAAAGTGGTACTGGAGAAAGTCAGTTTTTAGGGAGAGGAAATTAAACAGCTCAGAGTGGTTGTTTGGGGGAGTGATAGAGACAGCATGTGAATTTGACTGAGTTGGGTAGGGATATTTTCATCCATAGAAGATCAAAGTTGGGCGATTCCAGGTTGGGTACTCTCTGGCAAGGTATGTCAGAGCAGATGTATGCGCAGACACCACCATTGGGACAAAAGTTGTTAAAGAGAGAGTAGTTTGGAAGGTTGAGATAAATAGTGCTGAAGCGAGGTGAGATTTGAGTTTCTGCCAGAAAGAGTAGGTGGGGTTTTGGTAGACGGAAGGTGGTAGTGGACACTATTAAGATTGGAGGTTAGGCCATGGATGTTGGTGAAGTGGATATGCAAGGGTTGGCGAGGCATATATTGGACTGCAAAGGTATTGCACATTTTCTGTGCAGTGCCTGTATACTGGTCATCACGGTGGCTGCTAATGGCTTCACTTGGTTTTTATACCATTGTCTGTAGTTGATGGTCCAACTGTAGTCACCATTTTGACATTTTTGTGCAAGTTGTCTTCAAAGATGGCTTCCTTGTTCCCTTTGTGCAAATGATAAATCTGGTCGAGCATGTATGTGCAACTGGGGACAAGTGTATTTGAACTTGTTGATTGCTGCTTATCGGTGTGTCGCAAGTCACTTTTACGAGGCATGAAAAGTTCGTTCCATCCTTGCTTTTGTTTAGGGTCCGAAACTATGGCATTTGACATATTTTTAGGGTCGATGTTGCATTCTTCAGCTACTTTGATTATGTCTTCTTTTAGTGCTTTTCCGTCTTCTTTTGGAAAGTTCAAAATGACAGCACTGAATTTTTTAGTTTTTCACCTCCATCAAATTGTGCACTGTTGATGCGATTATTTCACAAAGTTCATTTGCGGGGAGGAGTGAACTTGTGTTGCGCCGCTGATCGTCGGTTGATTCAAGCTTATGCTCGAAAAGCACAAAGAGGAAAGAGTTTCGTTCATAACACTAATGTGTTGTTTGTGGCTTTCTATTCATTTGTCTAAGTTCAGGAGCTGTTTTACAGATAGGAAGCACAGCGAACAGAAATAGGGCTGGTTAAGGTCGATATATATCTTGTGTGCCTTTTCGTCTATTTTGCACAGGAAACGTGTAACCAGTGGCAGAAAACTCGCAGATTATATAATTTTTTATCGCTCCTATTGATTCTGCATCACTTTGTGGGTTTGTCAACAATTGATGGCGCTATGCTGGCAAGACAAGGGATGCTTGTTCGTTGTTAGCTTTTGTTTCCACCATCTTTGCTTCATACAGTAGACATGATGTGTCTGTCAAGCATTCACAGACCCACGTGAAGAGTTTATATTCCAATCCCATATTCTCAGTTTATGCAAATGCCTTTCAAGTGGCATCATATTAAATGCCTTAGCAAAATACAGTATTATCATAGTGTATCCATTCTCTTTATCCAACTCGACTGTAATATTGTTATAACATGATCTTCCTTTAATAAACCCATGTTGCTCCTTGCAGAGTATAGCTTGTTTGTCTACCCATTTCCATATGCAAGTTCTTAGCAACTTCTATAAAATATTCACTACCACAACAGAGATACTGATAGGTCAATAGTTAGATACATCAGTTTAGTACTACCCTTGTATAATGAACTATCATACATTTCTTCCATTCCAGTGGCATCATTAACGAGCTGAGCCTCAAGTTATAGAAACATGTGAAAGACCTAGCCAATTTGATTTGATTCTTATCCAAGCTATGCAACAGCTCTTCAACCTCAATTTCATGCACCTCTAAGTCTTTGTTCAATGTAGCAGTAGCGCCATGTATCGAGTTATATACCCATGTTTGATATGGCTTAGCAAAGTAAGCACTCACTAATTGAACAATCTCATTAGCTTCTGGAACTAAAGTACTATCTGCATTCAGTAAAGTTATTCTTCCACATTCATTCTTTCTTTTACTTGTGGCATAATGATAAAATTATTTTGGATTGCCTTTAGCCTGCATAACCAATTTCTTTTCGTACTCTGTTTAGCTTAATGCACAATACTTGTTACATTTTATACATTCCAGTAACTCCTCTCGCTCTTATTCTTATGAATTCAGATATGCTTTCAAAGATTCCCATGCAATACTAATACCATGGGACCAAAGATAGTACTCCCCTAAGTTGGGAATTATGATGTAGTTCAGCATGTGGCCAGTTCTAATGGGAACATCAATATAATTAGATATTTCCCAAGAATGCACAGCATGATCAACTCTATCACCAAATGGTGATAAAATAGTCATATTCTAAACAGAGAGCCCTTCTGTCACTGTGAACAAATCTAACACTCTTTGAAATCGAGTTCCTTCTTTCACATGCTGCACGAGAAAGTTGTCTCACAACAATTCCATAAATTCCTCTTCATTCTTATAATGCTGTTTATCTTCTACCCAACCAGTGTTTGGATAATTACATAATGATCACTTATTCAGTACCCATAAATCTAAATTGGTGATGTATCTTCGTTCCCTGCAACTGAACCAACAGGTCTGCAGTGTTTCATTCATATTTCATTCTGTGAGCCTCCACTTCACACCAAATAGCCTCAAACGCACTGCTACAATAGGACATTGTTATTATAATTATTATAATCTGACTATTAAATTATTTAAGCAATTTACAACTTATACTGGAATATTAATTAAAAGAAACTAATAAATACCTCCTATATTTTGGCCATGTCACATTGAATTTGGGAACATACAACTATGACAAGTGCATGCAGGCACTACAAAAAGCAACTGAGGCAGAAGAGAGAAAACTATGTTGTTCCTAGAGTCCTAAAGGGCTCTAGGAACAACAGTAGGCTATATTGGGTTGTTTAGCAGGCTATATTGGGTTGTCTTGGCTGTTGGACTGAAGTGCTCAAGATGCAAGCTTCCCAAATTTGGGGCAATCTCATGCACCCAAATTTGTTGAGGTTTGGAAAGTTTTTTAGAGATGAGGCTGATTCCATGAACAATCTTTCATATTTAAATTTGCTGCGGTGTATTAACGTGGCTTTTTTCCAACGTATTCTGTGGTGGGTATCAAGAGCATGGTCTGCAAGGCCAGATTGGCTGTACTGGTGAAACCAGAAGTAGTCTTTGTGTTTTGAAATCCTGACATTTGCTGTCATGCCTGTTTGGCCAAAGTAGGACAGTTTACAGTTGCAAGGGACCTGGTATACTGCAGGTAGATCTAGGGGTAGTGGTTGGTCTTTGGTGGAGCAGATAAGGGATGCCAATTTTTTATATGGTTTGTAACAAGAAGTCAGGTCATATTTTTTTTAAGATTTTGGTTAACTTTTCAGAGATACCCCGGATATAGGAAATGGTGATGGATTTAGTAATCTTTGTAATGAAGGCGGGGGGGGGGGGGGGGGGGGTAACTGGTTTTAATATTTTTTGGATTTTTGGGGGTTGTAGCCATTGGCTAAAAATGTGTTAAGGATGTGCTTTAGTTCAGTGGTTAGGGCATTGTCATCTGAACAGATTAATTTTACCCTGTTATGTAGTGTTTTTATAACTCCATATTGTTGTGAGGGGGAATGGTGGGATTGCTGGTGAATGTATCTGCCTGTGTAGGTGGGTTTTCTATAAACATAGAAAACTAAGGATCCATCTGGCTGGCCAGTAATTACAGTGTCTATGAAAGGGAGACTGTTGTTTTCCTCTTTTTCCAAGGTGAACTGGATTCCAGGGTGTTGGTTATTTAAGTGTGTTAAGAAGGAGTGGAGTGTATATGAGCCATGTGGCCAAATAGCGAAAAATTCCCTAGGATTTTCTTTAGATCTTAGTGCCAATGTCTTCTAATATTCCAGTTTTGCTTTCCTCGCCATACTCGTCACTCTCCTGTCCTGCATGAAGAATATAAGATGCATCTGCTCTCCACTCCTCTCCTTATATCCCTTCCATAATCTCTTTTTCAACTGCAATTCCTGTTTGATATTGTTTGTCATCCACTTTACACCAAATTGTGTGTACACTAATGGTATTCAGCTTATTATTGCTTCTAATAAATATTCCTTCACAATTTCCCAAGCACTAATGATATCCTGCCCTTCCAATTCTTCCCTCCATGGAATTGCCATAAGTTTTTATATATAAGATTATTATAATCACCTGACTTATAATTCCACATACATTCATCTCTTTTTGATACTCCTGCATCCTTTCTTTTAGTGTCACACGGGTGATCAGCATTCATTTTAGAAAATTATGGACTCTACAACTGTGTTATAAATAACTATTTTAATATCCCGATGTTTCAATCTTCATATCAAGATCATCATTTGGAGCATACACAAATATACAAGACAAGCTGAGTTACATTACAAAGAGTAAGCTAGAGAAACAATGATCTGATCACACGTTATTCTACTGGCATGACCTCTAGTGAAAAAAAAAAAAATTATAAAATACATCAAGCTAAATTCTATTTATGATAACATGAATAAACATTCTTTCTTACAGATGGTTTTTTTCAGGAACAATGATGTTCTGTTTTTAGCATTACAATTGATGTTTTTGATTTAGGATCCTGGATTTTCTACAGTCCTGATTATAGTTGATACAAAATTAATAACGGAAAAAATCACGTACAAAGATTATTTAATAGTAAAATTTTCACCTGTGTGTCACAGGCATCTTCAGTACATTAAGCTCAAAATTAAACACTAACTGTCAGTAAGTGTTTAATTTTGAGCTTAATGTACTGAAGATGCCTGTGACACACAGGCAAAAATGTTACTATTAAATAATCTTTGTACGTGAGTTTTTTTTTTTTTTCCTTTATTAATTTTGTATCGATATGTCTACTCACGGTATACCTCTTTTAAAACTTACTGATTATAGTTGTTCTTGGAGAGGAAGGTTCCGTGGGTTGAATATATGCCTTCTAAATATTTGTTCAGTTTGGGGTGGTTGATAATAATCTCACAGGCTTCCTTAAATTTGCGTTCATACCACCATGTTTTGGTGTGATGTAGACAACTAGTGCTTTTCCAGTCAATTCTATGTAAGGTGTTCGGGGCGTGATCAGAAAGGCCAGCTTCACCATAATTATTATATTTAATATATTGTTTATGTTCATTTTGTCTGATAGAAATTGTGCATCCTATTTCTCCTATATATGGTATGTTACAGGTGCAATAAATACGATATACTCCAGGGTGGGCCAGCGGAGGGAATGGGTCTTCGGATGAATTGAGTAAGTTTTTTAATTTTGCCGGAGGTTTAAAGGTAGCTTTGAGGTTGTATTTTTATAGTACTCTCTTTATTTTATCTGATGTCCCTTTAATGTAGGGAATGGTTATAGTTTTATTGTAGTCTAACCAGACTACAATAAAGTAGTGTCTTTATTTTTTATTGAGGTCTTGTAGAGAATTTTGTTAAGATATTTTGGCTGTACCCATTTTTTTTGGAAAGTACTGCTGATAACTTTAAATTCATCTTTCAGTGCCTGTTCACTGGAGATCTTCAGAGCCCTGTTTTTTAGAATATTAATGACACCTAGTTTTTGGTGTTGAGTGGTGGTAGGAGTTTATGTGTATATATTTGCCAATATGTGTAGGTTTCTGGTAAACAGTGAAGGAGAGATTGCCAGAAGGAAGACTTGTGACAAGTGTATCTAGAAACGAAAATGTGTTGTGTTTTTCAATCTCAATTGTGAACTGTATGCATTTGTGTGGTTTGTTTAGGTGGCTAAGGAATGTGTCTAGTGTCTGGTAGCCATGGGACCAGATCGCGAAAACATCATCAGCGTATCTAAGCCAGACTTTGGGTTTTAAAGGGTAAGAATCTAAAGCAAGTTGCTCAAAATGTTCCATGTAAAAGATAGCGGGGGGGGGGGGGGTAATGGAAAACCCATGGTTGTGCCTTCTTTTTGTAGGTAGAAAGCATTTTGCCATACAAAATAAGCACTGGAATACATGTGCAAAGAGTGCTGTGATATCTGTAGGGAATTTGTTCTGTAGAAGAAGGATTGTGTCATTGATTGGGACATTCATAAAGAGGGCAGAGACATCAAAACTGACTAATAAGTCATCTTTTTCTAATGTAATGTCTTTGATGATGTTTATGAAGTGTCGTGTGTTTTTGATATAGGAGGGGGAATGTCCTACCAACTCCTTGAGTGTTGCTGCTAATTTTTTGGCTAAGTGATAATTCGGGCTATCTATCCCTTCGACTGTAGGTCGTAGTGGTGTGCTTTCTTTGTGAATTTTCGGTATTCCGTAAATTCTTGGGGAACGAGCATAGTGAGGAAATAGTTTTTTGACCGTATCTTCAGGCCATGTGGTAATTGACTTAAGTAGTTTCTCTGTTTTTTTTTTTATTCTATTGGTTGGGATGTAGTTAACTAATTGGTATGTTATTGTCCGAGATTAGCAGATTCATTTTTTCTATATAAGTGGTTCGGTTTAAAATAACGATGGCACTTCCTTCATCAACTTTAGTTATTATGATGTTCGGATTTGACTTTAATGATTTTATCGCTGTTAATTCGTGTTTAGTTAAGTTGCTTGTTATTGTTTCATTATGATTTAAAATGTTGGCGGTTTCTAAACGTATTTTGTCTGCTATGTTATTTGGAATGAATCTTAGGCCTCTTTCAATATTACAAATAAATTCAAGTTTCTTTATTTATTTGGGAGCTACAGCAAAATTTAAACCTTTGCTAAGTATCGAGATTTCGTCTTTGTTTAAAGCGTGGTTTGACAGGTCCACGCTTTAAACACTTAAAACAATCTAGCTTTATCTGCTCCACTAAAGACAAATTCCCTACCCTCTTAGTTCCAGGTGTATATAGAATTCCTTGTTCCTGCAAGTTGGCCTACTATGGACAGAAAAGAAGATCAGCTACCATCCGAATGGAAGAACATAAAAAATACATCTGCATTCACAACTATGGTCAATCTGACATTGAAGACCATGCTTTGGATAGAGCTTAGAATCAATTGGAACATTTTTAGAATCTGCTGCTGCTGCTCTTAAAAATCAGCCTAATTTAAATAAATATGGTTTGCATAAAACTTCCCAAAATCTAGGAAACACTAATACTTCAAGATCTCAGTTTACATCCCAGGCCACCGAATGGTGTCCATAGAGGGCATCCCACCTAATTAGGACTCGAGTCTTTCTTTCACTTGTGTCAGTTAATTTTGTTCTTCCTTTGTGTGTGTGTGCATCACATCACATTTTGTACTCCCTGACAATGTCTCTGTAACTGAGATGAAATATTGGAAGCATTAAATACTACTTTTAATCATTTTCTAGTACTGTTTCACTCCATTAAACTTTTATCATGAGTATTTCCCAGTGCTCAAGCCTTAACACAGAGGTGTTGTGAACTACTTGGAACATTCCCTCAAGATATATGTTGATATTCCATCGCATCCCATGGCCTTGTTGACATCAAGTTGACTCATTTCCTCATATACCTCCTGCTCACTCATCATCAGTGAATCCTTCCACATTTCCACTGCTCTCAAGTTCTGCATTATGTTACAATCACAAGAATGGAATTCTTTAATGAACTGTTCATTTAACATCTTTACTTTATCCTCCTTAGAGTTTATCATTTTCCCATTATCACTGATTAACATCATCCTCCCATAATCATTCTTCCTTATACTGGTTACATATCAAAAAACTCCATAGCATTTCTTTTAACATCATTTGTTAACTGCTGTTCATACCGTGCTTTTGCAACCCCTACTCGAGTCACCTTTCTTGCTTGTTCTTTGTACTCCTCATGTAACTGATTATCTCCACTCCTCTTGTGTTACCTACACAATGCCTTTTTCTTCCAGATTGCATGCTTCACATCTTCAGTCATCAATTTCATTCCTATCCTATCTAACTTCCTGACCTTTGGAATGCATTCAGTCATTTTCTCTGACAGATAATTCCTGAGTAGTGACCAAGCAGCACTGATTTCCATCCCATGCAATTTCTCATTCCATGATATCACTGCAAGCTGCCTCTTCAAGTTTGCCATAATTACCCACCTTATGGTTCCATACATAACTCTTTCTCACAAAACTCCTGATAAGGCTAGCCACCATCCGAGTGATCATCCACACAAACTGGGGGATGATGTGACACTTCATTTACAACAATATCCTATTATTATTATTATTGGCAATTCCAATGAGTCCTTAGACAACATCATGTCAAGAACTATTCAGCATTTGCACAGTATCTATCATACTTTGCATTAAAGTCATTCGCAGTCAAGTTAATGAATAGCTTCACTCTTGACACCTTGTCATATGCCTTTTCCACATCTACAAAACTATACAAAAATATATAAAAAGGGAAATAAAACTGAATGTGAGAATTACAGAGATATTTCCCTATTGAGTATTCTTGGTAAGATTTATGCAAGTATATCTGAGAAACAGTTGAGAAGAATTTTGGATTCAGGCCAAATAGAGGCTGTCAGGATCAGATCTTTGTTATATTCCCATGATTTCTCAACTACTTGTCATAAAGTGAAGATCTGATCCTGACAGCCTCTATCTGGCCTGAATCCAGCTTGTTCTTCACCAAGCTTTTCTTCCACAATTCTTCTCAACTGTTTCTCAAATATACTTGCATAAATCTTACCAGAAATACTCAATAGGGAAATATCTCTGTAATTCTCACATTCAATTCTATTTCCCTTTTTATATATGGGTACTATAAGAGCTCTACTCCAATCATCAGGAATTCGTCCCTCTCTCCAGGCTTTCCATACTATGCGCTGCAGCAACTATAAGACTTTTATACCACCATGCTTCAGCATTTTTGGTTAAATATCATCTATTCCTGCTGCTTTTCCACACTTCACGCCTTTGATGGCCCTTTCCACCTCAAGTATGGATATGCATTCCTGACTGCATACCTGCTGAGTGCTTTTTACTGCTGTGCTATCACTACTTGTTTCTGGGATTCGTCCCTCTCTCCAGGCTTTCCATACTATGCACTTCAGCAACTATAAGACTTTTATACCACCATGCTTCAGCATTTTTGGTCAAATATCATCTATTCCTGCTGCTTTTCCACACTTCACGCCTTTGATGGCCCTTTCCACCTCAAGTATGGATATGCATTCCTGACTGCATACCTGCTGAGTTCTTTTTACTGCTGTGCTATCACTACTTGTTTCTGGGAGACAGCTTGCAAGTGTTGCATGGAATGATGAGTTAGCTGGAAAAAAGATCAGTGCAGCTTGGGGGATTTTCAAAAACTATCTAGTAGATGCAATGTCTAAATATATTCCAAGGGTTAGAAGATTAAATAAGGTAGGTGTGAGATGGATGAATAAAGAGATTAAGCATGCGATACAGAGAAAAAGGGCATTGTGGAGGCAGCATAAGAGAAGTGTAAATAACCAATTCCATGAGATCTACAAAGACCAGGTAAGGAGGATGGCTTGGTTGTTGAGGGTAGCTTAAGATAGGTATGAACAGAGGTTAGCTAATGAAGCCAAAAAAGAATCCTAAGGAGTTCTTTCGATACGTAGCCAGCAAAAGAAAGAATGATTATGGAAGGATGACATTGATTGGAGAAAATGGTATAAAGACAGCTGTTGCGGAATGTGTGGAGAAGATACTTAATCAGCAGTTCATAAAGATCTTTCAATCTTGTAAATGCGATTTCATGGAGAGATTAAGAGCAGTTGATGATGGGGAGGAGAGACTGACTGTAAGTGAGCAAGAGGTGTATGGGGAGTTAAGTAAACTAGATGTTAATAAGGCTGTGGGACTTGATAATATATAACCATATATTTTAATGGAATGCGACAGGGAGTTGACACCTGCCTTGACATATTTTTTTTAATATGAGTCTTGCACTCATTCAAGTTTCTAAGGAGTGGAAGGAGGGAGGAAAGATTGTTCCACTTCATAAAAGAAGTGATCGAACTCATGTGTCAAACTTTAGGCCTACCTGTGTGTCAGGTGTTGTGGTCAAGTTCTTGGAGAAGCTTGTGAGAACTAGGATCCGGAGTTGAGTTGACAACAATGATATTATCTTTGATGGACAGCATGGATTTGCTAAATTTAAGTCATGTTTAATAATCTACTTACTTATTACGATAAAGTGACTGCTTACTTGACAGAGGAGAAGGATACACATCCATATACTTCGATTTCGCGAAGGCTTTTGATAGAGTACCTCATGATAAGTTGACAGTCAAACTAGAGCAGATAGGGTTGGATATTAGATTAGTGAATTGGATTGGGGACTGGCTATCTGATAGGTATCAACAAGTTCTGTATGGGGGAGCGATATCCAGGAAAAGGAAAGTCACTGGTGGAGTGCTTCAGGGGTATGTTTTAGGACCATTACTGTTTAACATGTATATTAATGATATTGGTGAAGATTTGGATGGAGATATTCAGTTGTTTGCAGATGATGCAAAGTTGGTACGAACCGTGAAGAGTAATGAAGACACTGTGGCCTTACAAGAAAACTTGAATAAATTGAGTGATTGGACACGGAAATGGGGAAGTGAGTTCAATGTTGCAAAATGTAAGGTTTTAAAATTTGGAAAACAAAGATGGGATACAGAATTTATGCTTGGTGAGAATATATTGTTGGAAGTAGAGGAAATAAGAGATCCGGGGGTGATAGTGGATAAGGATCTAAAATTTAGGGGACACTTTGCCAAAATTGTGAAGACAACACAAAGACTTATGGGAATGATGCACAGGACACTGACGTGTAGAAGTAGGGAGATTCTTGTTCCATTGTATAAGGCTTTGATTAGGCCATGCATGGACTATTGTGCCCAGATTTGGTCACCGTTTTCAGAAGGATGAAGAGATGTTTGAAAGGGTCCAAAGACAAATTAAGGTAGTTTCTGACCTCTGGAATGTCGAGTATGAGAAAAGATTGAGAAGATGTAATTTGCAGAGTCTGGTGGACAGAAGGAAGAGGGGAGATATGATAGAGACCTACAACTTGGTAAGGTGTTGTTATAGGATCAATGCTGGAGACGTTCTACAGAAAATAGTGGGAGATCAGGGGAGAACCAGGCGTCATTCCTGGAAACTGTACAAAGAAGGCGTGAGAAGCAGGTTTTGTTCGTGCAGAGTTTTACATGATTGGAATACCTTGCCTGAGAGTGTGGTGTCTGCAAGGAGTTTGAGTGTGTTTAAGATGTGGTATGATGAGCTGTGTGTAATAAAAGGACCTACCAGATGAATCTTTGACTCCATGAGGTCTTGGAGTAATAATAATAATAATTTAGCAATTTTTCAAATTAACCACTCCATACTTCAAGGATATTCCCCTCTCCTGCCTTCATGGCGCCCTTATCATCTCTAATTCCCTCTACAGCACTCTTTCCTCCATATCCAAGCTTCTTCAACAACCTCCAGAATATTTTGCCAAGTTCTTGATATTTATTTTCTATGTTCTTGCCAAAGTCCTCTCGTGACTTTTTTTAGCTTTTACACAGTGTTTAGCTTTCTTACATTTGTCTCTGTATTCTCTAAGAGCACAAGCTGAATTATTTGCCAGGAACTTTTGATCTGGTTTCTTCTTTACATTCACTGCCTCTTTAACTTCCTGTGTCCACCATGGAGTTTTTCTTTCCTTACAGACAACCTCACCACATGCCTCTCTGGCTGAATCCATTGCCGTAACGAGGGCATGGCAAAAATCCCCCCCCTGCGGTCGCAGTTAGGTTCGCAAAACATAAAAAATTTTAATGAAATTGTCCACAATACACTGCAACTCATTTTGATGAGGTTAATAGTAAGTATTTAACATATTGCATTTAGTAAAATTTAAATTACGTTTAAATTTTTTAAAATTTGGGGCACCAAGTTAGATACTTGGCAGAGGCGCTTCATACCCTCATTACTGTACTGGCCGAATCAATCAGGATTTTCTTCAAGGCTTGCCACTGAATCTCCAAGGTTCCATTCCTGTTCTCAAACTCTTTAGTCTACAGTTCACATCTGAGAACAGCTCAACTTTTATTCGCTTTAAAATTTTCTTACATGTTATTGTTTTCAATATGAAATTCAATTTTAACTTCCTCAAGACTTAATAGTGATCACTTCCAATTTCAAATCTTCTGTACACTCTGGTGTCCTGCACCAGGAGAAAACATCACTATCAACAATAACATACTCAATGAGACGTTTCTTATTTCTTGCCTCTTCTCTCCATTTGAATTTGTGCACATTTTTATGTTGGAACATGGTGTTAGTAATAACCAGTCCATGTCTTGAGCAGAAGTCCAACAGGCATTTGCCATTATTATTAGCTTTGTACTTTTCTCCAAATTTTCCTAAAATATTTTTGTATGTCTGACAATCACTTCCTACTCTGCTATTTTAGATCCCCAACATGAACCAACTTTTCCTTTTTCATTGTGTCGGTGCTTTTTCTAAAGCCTCAAAAAATTCCTCCACTGTTACCTTAGTTGAACCTTCTGTGGGACCATAGGCACAAATAAGTCTAATTGTCCAGTTCTCCATTCCGATATTTGCCCACATCATTCTGCTTGAGACCGCCTGCCATTCAAGAAGATTAGCCTCGTACTTAGCATTGAATATTATGGATACTCCTTCTTTTCCTTGATTGTCATTGCCTGAATATAACATTTTGTATTTATTGCTCAGAAAGTTCTCACCAGTTTTTGTCTTTTTTATTTCAGTCACCCCTATTATGTCGATCTGGTACTTATCTGATTCCTCAGCTAGCTCCATTTCTTTGCCATTCAGACTTCTTATGTCGATAGTACTGATCTTTAACTCTGGTTATGTTGAGTTGGAGTGTGTTTTCAGATTTGTTCCAGTAGCTGACGTTTCACTATTTGTCATGGTTCCCTGGCAAAAGTTTAACAGGGCGATGCAAAAGACGGCATGAAATTTTGTCATTTTGTACCATCGTTTTGTATTTTGGTTTGAGCCAATAAGAATACAATTTGATCGGCTAAATCCCAAATTTCCAGCCCATCCTTGTTTGTTCAGTATCTAGGTAGATACCTAATAGGGTGCACCACGAGAAGGTGAGGATTGGACATTAAGTCAGAAGCCCTGGTTGTTTCTCAGCATTTCTTTAAAGGCTATGTGGAGGTCTCCTCTCAGTTATACAGCGGTCTCCTCTCAGTTATACAGCTTTGACCCTTAAGCATCCTTGCATGTTTCATTTCATTCATAATAGCCTCACTTACATCATTAATTTTCACAGGAAATCACAATTATGTCAAACTCTCATGGATCACACCATTTACAATTCAATTGCCGCATTATTATTATTATTATCAACACCCGACCTCCATCGAGTCAGAGACTCATCGTGGGAGGTACTCACTATTGCATTCAATGCTCATCCAACAGCGTCTTAAACTGATTCAATGTGTCCCCATCCACAACATACTCAGGCAATGCATTCCACTCACCAACCACCCTCCATGCAAAGAACCTGCTTCTCACTCCTCTGCTCACACCTTCCTTATACAGCCTCCATCAATGGCCTCTTGTTCTACTTCCGTCTCCACTTCTATGAAAAATCTCATCCATGTCTACCTGATAACAATCCCTGACCAGTTTATATGTCTCGATCATATCCCCCTCTTCACAAGGCTCTGCAACTTACATTCCCTCAATCTGTTCTCATACTCCACATTCCAAAGACCACTGACTACCTTTGTGAATCTTCTCTGTACCCTTTCCAACATATCCTCGTCACCATGAAAACTGAGTGACCAAATCTGTGCACAATAATCCATATGAGGCCTGATCAAGGCCTTATACAATGCAATCATAACCTCTCTATTTCTGCATGTCAGGCTTCTCTGCATCATTGTCATTATTCGATGCGATGTCTTCACAACTTGTGCAATGTGACCCTTGAATTTCAGTTCCTTGTCCACTATCACTCCTAGATCTTTCATCTCCTCTACTTCTGTTAAAGTTTCCCCACCAAGTGTATACTTGGCATCCCATCGTTGCTTACCAAATCTCAAAACCTTACAGTTGGCAACATTGAACTGATAGTTCCACTTACCTGCCCTTTCATGCAATCTATTCAAATCCTCTTGTAAGGCATCAGCCTGACTGTACATTTTTCTCCCCAGTTTTGCATCATCTGCAAACAGCTGGATATCGCTAGTCAAACCAAACCCAATATCATTAACATACAAATTGAACAACAATGGCCCCAAAACTGACCCCCTTGGCACACCACTGGTGACCTTTCTCTTTTGAGATACTGCATCCCTATAAAAAACTTTCTGATACTTATCTGATAGCCAGTCACTGATTCAACCAGAAGTCTGTTATCCAATCCCATTTTCTTCAATTTAATTAACAGCTTGTCATGTGGCAGTCTACCAAAAGCCTTTGCAAATCCAAGTACACCACTGTATATGCATCTCCTCTGTCCAGGGTATTTGTCACCTTGTTATAGTACATAAGTATGTTAGTGAAACATGATTTCCCTTTAACAGACCCGTGCTGATAATCACAGAGAATACCAGTGTTATCAACCTATTTCTGTATCCTACTTCTCACCAATCTCTCCAGTACCTTCACCACAACTCCAGATATACAAATTGGCTTATAATTTGATGTTACAGCCTTATCACTGCCTTATGCAGTGGAACTAGTTTACCATCCTTGCACTCTCTTGGAACCTGTGCTTTTGTAAGACCCTTAATAAATAGGCATGCAATATGACTGCCACTTCCCAGGAACATTCCCTTAAGATGCCTGGTGATATATCATCAAATCCTATCGCCTTATTGACATCAAGTTTATTTATTTCCTCAAATACCTCCTGCTCACTCATAATTAAGCTATCCTCTCCTATGTCCTCTATACTTAAGTTCCTTATGATTTCACCCTGATCGGAATGAAACACACTTATAAATTGATCACTGAATAACTCAACAATGTCTTCTGCAGCAGTTACCATTCTACCACTTTCATCCCTTAACTTCATCTTTCCATGATCATGTGGCATGCTACATATCTAAAAAACTCTCTAGGGTTTTTCTTAGCCTGATTTGCCAATTTCTGCTATTCCTCAACTTTTGTTTTCCTTACTAACTGAGTCACTCTCCTGGCTTGTTCTTTATATTCTTCATGTGACTGATTACCATTATTCATCTTATACTTACTCCAAAGGACTTTCTTTTTCCAGATTTCATGCTTAAGTTCCACATTGATCCATTTTACACCAACCTTATTCAGCCTTTTGGCCTTTGGGATACATTCGTACATTGATGCTGTTATGTATTTCTTTGTGAGTTCCCATGCAGCATTTATTTCCTTACCACTCAATTCCTCATTCCATGTTATAGCTCCAAGTTGTCTTCTAAGCTGGTCATAATCACCAGCCTTATAATTCCACATGTATCCTTTCCTCACAAGAGCCTGCATATGACTAGCCACAATTTTGTCAAACTCTCATCGATCACACTATTTACGATTGAATTGCCATATAACACTACTCTTTAATTTTCTTTTCTCTTCTGATCATGCAATCATTTTTCTTATCTTGCACTTCTTTCTTTTTGTTATTAGCTGATCCACTTTGTAGACATTGTTGCAATCACTCCAGCTGCTGCTTCCCCCTGTGTATCACTCCTTGCAACCGAGCCATCTTGCTCATGGCAGCTATCTCTTCATTTTTTATATCAGTCAAACTACTCTCTCGTTTGACATTTCTTCTCTCCCTTTCAACCACCATTTAATCTCACTCTCAGTGCTATCTGGCATTACATTAAAATTTGCAATTGTATTCTGACTTTCATCCACTACATCAATCTCGTGACCTGAGACACTTTTGATCCTCGCGTTCATCACATTTCTCACCACTATTGCTTTCATCACATTTTCCCACCACTATTGCTTTTGAATCAAACTTCAACTACTCTCGACAAAGCATACATTCAACAGACATTCCACTGCAAGAAGTCCCTTTTATACTACACTACATATCTTATCAAAAAACTAAATTAACAATATTTAAAGCAACATTTTTTAAGCTAAACTAATTAACTCCACAATACAGTCTAATTCTAGCACAATTTTTTAAAAATAATGCTATTTTTTAAAAACTAAATAACTTAGCTTTCGGAGATCTTCAAAAACAGTCCTACCATCACACACTACCTGAAGGTGGATCGAAGGCCTTGGATTTGAGTATCTTCTGATGAGATATTCAAATCCCCTCGATCCACGTCTGGCCTCTTTTATCTAATTCTTAAGGTAGTTATGATTTAAAAACTCAAGAAATTCACTCAATTTGGTTCTTGATACTATCTCTTCATTATAATCTATATTTCCATAATTGAAATCACTCATAATGATAATCCTTTTCTTATTAGCCAACCCAACCTGTCTACACATTTCCTTCTCTCTTCCTTCCACATTACCAGGCCTACTTAACTTTCGTCCTGTCCATCTCTTCACACCATACTGCTTCAAAACCACTGTACGTATTTTCTCCTGGCATCTTGAGTCTCGCAATAGCACGTGGCGGTGGATTTGTGCTGTGCTGAAGAAAGTGAGTTTTTAATTGGTGAATAGTCCGTTTTTTTTACGTTTTTGAGTGCTAAATTGTTTGTCTGGAATACGAGTGTATTATAGTGGTTGTTTTTTGAAGTTAGTGCTGTAGCGATATTGTGTATTTTGTTTACCAAGAAGACGGGGCAGATGCATAACGGTGGAAGACATGACAAAGTTTTCATTACTGTATTTAGTTTTATTTCATTTTATTTAGTGTACTTAATGTTTTGTTTTGTTTGGATTGTAATTGTTTACTTATTTAGCGTTTATTTATTTTTGATTTTGAATAATTAATGATTACACTAGTAGTCCCTCGGCAGTAATAAATGATGGCGGATTCAGCTGCAGTTGCAAATGGCGTGTTGCCAAGTCCTCCACCATTTGGGCACTCCATTATAAGCAGTATAATAAGGGAGTTTGTGGCATGCAGTATTTGCAGCATGTATGCATCTCAAGAATTGGCTGCCTAGCTTGTGAGAAAGAGGATGGGGCGCATGTGTCAATAAATAGCTGGCAGTGGGAGGAAATAAATGCAGCAGATATCTCAATAACCGACTTTGTTGCTCCAGGAATGGGAAATGAATACAGGAAGATGAGCAGTGTGAGAGGGGAGAATGAAGAAAAAAATGTCAATGAGATAATAATAGTCGATAGTGTAGAAAGCGTGAGTGACTGTGAAAGTTTAGACGGTTTTGTTTGGGAGAGTGAATTTCGATTTAGAGTGACTGACCTGCAGAGGGAGAGAGAGGAGGTGGAATGTCTTGGGAGAAGTATGATAAGTATGAAAGATGAGATTAGAAGAATGGAGGAGATAAATGCAAGGCAAATCGGAGTAGGTGAGAGAGAGAGTTTTGGGAATGATAGGAGATGAGAGAAATTTGTGAATGATAAAAGAGGAGAGAATGGAATTGGATATGGAAATGGAGAGAATGGAAAGAGGAGAGAGAGGTATGGAAGTACTAAAAGAGGAGAGAATGGAAACTGTAGGAGAGACGAAATGAGAGAGAGGTATGGGAATGCTAGAAGAGGAGAGAATGGAAACAGTAGGAGAGACGGAATGAGAGAGAGGTATGGCAGTGCTAGAAGAGGAGGGAATGGAATGAGAGAGGTATGGGAGTGTTAGAAGAGGAGAAAATGGAAACAATAGGAGAGATGGGTATGGGAATGCTAGAAGAGAAGAGAATGGAAACAGTACGAGAGATGGAATGAGAGCGAGGTATGGGATGCAAGAGGAGGAGAGAATGGAAACAGTAGGAGAGATGGAATGAGAGAGGTATGGCAGTGCTAGAAGAGGAGAGACTGGAATGAGAGAGAGGTATGGGAGTGCTAGAAGAGGAGAAAATGAAAACAGTAGGAGAGACGGAATGAGAGAGAGGTATGGGAATGAAAGAAGAGGAGAAAATGGAAACAATAGGAGAAAGGGAATGGTAAGAGGTATAATGTATAGGGACTCAGTGATCCATCGTGTTCAAGATAGGATGCGTGAGAAGTGTTTGCCAGGAGGAACGATAGAAAGGGTGGCTTTGGCAGTTAAGAGAGGTGAAAGGGTGGATGAGATGATTGTAATGGTTGGAACAAATGACTTGGGTGGTGGTGTAAATAAGGCAGCGAGAGATATGAGATTATTGCTTGAGGTGATACGAAAGAAGACACAGAGAGGAAAGATAGTGTGTGTGTTGCCTTGGTATGATAATCACGAGCTGAGCAGAAGAGCAATGATATTGAATGACATAATAGCTAGAATTTGTGATAAGAGAGGACTGGAATATGTGGATGCTTGCAGTGCATTTGAGGACAGAGAGGAATTATATGCAAGAGGCCACTTACATTTGAATGAGGAAGGACGTAGGCATCTGGAGAGATTGCTGTTCTGAAAAAGTCAGTGTGTCTCAGGGAGGATGGTAGCAGGGGTGGCCTCTTGTGGGAATGGGTGCTTGCGAGAAGGGGGGACGACATCAGGTAACACTAAGCTCAGTAGAGTCTAGAGGGAATAATGCTGGGTATAGAAACAACAGCATTTATATGCTATATACCAATGCCAGAAGTATCCGGAATAAGGGAGAAGAATTGGTGGAACAGATAGCTTAAACCTGGCCAAAAATTATTGGGATCACTGAGACATGGTTGACAGAAGAGGATATCATAACAGGAATAGAAGCCGCTGGGTACAGCATGTTTTGGCAGGATAGGAAGGGAAAGTGTTGTGGTGGAGTACTGCTTATGATAAGTGACGACCTATGTCCTATAAGAGTGGAGACTTTGGATGGCAGTGCCACTAATGGTTTTGAAAGCATGTGGTGTGAGGTAGAGGTGGGCAAGACAGAATATTTAGTGGAGTGTTGCTACAGCCAAGGAGCATAGAGCATGGAGTCCAGGAAATGTTTAGACAATTGAGTTTGGCAAGTGCAAGAAGAATGATTGTTATGGGAGATTTTAACTACAGTAGCATAAACTGGGGAGAGGAAGATGCATGTAGCAATAAGGGAATGGAATTTATAGAATTCTTGAGGGACAAATGTCTTAGGCAACATATAATAGAGGGAACAAGTGGTTCAGAAGTTCGGGATTTGGTTATAGCATCAGAAGAGTTGATAATAACTGAGATGACATCTCTCCAACCAGTTGGAGAGAGGGACCATATGGTTTTGACTTGAAAAATGAATAGACATGCAGTAATTACAATAAGTAATTTTTCCAGGCTGCTGATGCCAAAAAAATTATACCCATGCCTACCTCTGTTCCATGAAAATTCTCTTCCAGTTAATCAAGTAACAACTCCTTACCAATTTACAAGTCTCAGTTATCCCTTCTCTTTCTCATATTCACACCAAATGATGGCAAACATACATGTTCACCATCATTTGGTGGGAATAAAATTGTGAGAGTGAATGATAGTGAAAAGCTATGCAAGATTTGAAAGCTGAGTTGGTCAAAATAAGGCAAGAGGTGAAGTGAATGCAGAGTGAAATGAAGGGAATTGGAGATATGTATGGAAGAGTGAAGAAGACAAACCAAATGATGTTGATATGAAAAGGTGACAAAAGATCTATGAATGGCGTATGGCAATTTGTTTATTAATGGTGCGATAAACAAGAAGAAAAAAAAAAATGTTTCCAGGAGGTAAAATGAGTAGAGTGATTGAGGTATTGGATATGAAGATTAAGGACCAAGGAGAATGTAAGACTGGATATCAGGAGATTGTTGAGAAGGATAAAAGATAATAGCATGATAACAAAGGTAGTCAGTCTGTTGCCCAGGTATGAGAGTGATGAGATTACGTGGAGAGCAAGTATTATGAATGATATTATTATAATCTGAGACATCCTGGGCGTCAAGAACTCATCGAGGGTTGCCATACATCACCCAAACTAGCTATCATACCTTCCCTTAAATTCGTTCACACTAGATGCACTCACTATTCCTAAAGTCAAACTATTTCACTCACTCACCTCTCTGTGAGAGAAAAAACCTTGCTCTTACCCTTTTCTTGAAAGCAAACAAACTCAACTTCTTTTCTTTTAGTGTTACACAGTGATCAGCATTCATTTCAGACAAATTATGAAGACTTCAACCATGTTTGAAACAATTATTTTAATTTCCTGATATTTTGACTTTCATATTAAGGTTATTAACTGGATCATACCACATATACATACAGAGACAAGCTATATTACATTTTACATAGTATGCTAAAGAGACAATGATTTGATAAACGGTTATTCTACTGGTCTAAGCTCTAGTGAAAAAAAAAATAAATAAAAGAAATCAAAGCTATTTTCTGTTTATGACAACATCTGAGAAAAAAATGTTCATATAGATAGTTTTATTACAGCAAAAGTGATGTTCTAATATAACATGAGAATTGTTATATTAAATTTAAGATCCTGGATTGTCTATAGTCCTATTTACAGTTACCTCTTAGGGAGAAAGGTTATGCAGATAGAATAGGAGCCTTCCATATTCTTGAGATTATTAGACCATCATTATTGTTAAGATATTGGTGGTTGATAAGAATTTCACAGACCTAAATTTAAGCTCATACCACGTGTTAGTGTGATGTAAACAACAGGTGCTTTTCCAGTCAATTTTATGTAAAATATTCAGGGCATGAGCAGAAAGGCCAATTTTACCATAGTTATTAAATTTAATGTGCCGTTTATGTTCCTTTTTTCTGATAGGAATGGTGTGTCCTGTTTCCCTTATTATTTTCCCTTATTTTTTCATTAGCAGTAGGCCAGTAGAATAACTGTTAATCAAATCGTTGTCTCTTCTGCATACTATGAGAAATCTAATATAGCTTGTCTCTGTTTAAAGATATATATATATATATATATATATATATATAAACAATAAAGAGACAAAAATTCTCACTGTTGCATGGACTTATAACCAATATATAAAGAAATGACAAGCGAAGGTAGCCCTGAGTGTCGGGTCTTCAAAATTCAAGGAGAACCGGCCTACCTGCCCGGAACTCAGGGTTTGGGTGCCGTAGGCACCAGAGACCAGAGCTCCCTAGTATATATATATGTGTCTATACTCCAGATGATGACCTTAATATGAAGGTTGAAATGTCGGGAAATTAAAATGATTATTTCTAACATGGTTGTATTCTCCATAATTCGTCTGAAATGAATGCTGATTACCATGTAACACTAAAGGAAAGGATTCTCATAATTCATGAAGATTAGACACGCAAGCAGTGCAATCATTATGGTAAGCTAAAGATGCATGTTTCTGTTTTAATTAATCCAATCTGCATCAATTTGAAAAGAAAATTTATCTTGGCAAGGGCAGCACGAATACACCACCACCACAAGAAAGCATTGCTCAGAGAGCAGATCCAGGCTACTGGAAAAAACTTGGCTTTTGCTTAAAATCGGGTCTGGAATTTAAAATCTAAACTTTTAAGTTGTTTGAATCCAGATATTCGGGATATCTTTGAGAGGATTATGGACAACTCCTCTAATCATATCCTTGAAACAAAGAAAGTAAAACTCATATCCAAATTTCTTTGTTTCCAAATAATTATTTGGAAATATCCAAATAGTTGTTTCCAAATAATATTCCAAATAATATCCAAAGGACAAATTTAAGAATTATCAACACGTTACCTCAAGAATATTTTAATATTTGCCAAATATTTCCATCTGAAATTAAGAGACTATCATCAGTGGCTTGATAGGAACAGTGTTTACAAGGTGGAATACAAACAATTGATCATTCAAAAGTAGAACAAGCCGCCTGATGTTAAATTGCTAAGCACTAAAGAGAGGTAAATTTCATCAGAGTGATGAATAAATTATAGATATTAATTCACAATTTCATATAACAATCTTAATTTATAAATTCAATTAAAGATGACATTAGATTAATGTTAGAATTAGGTCTCAATTGAAAAAAAAAAATTGTGTGTAATCTGGATTAAACTTTCCCATATTTTTGACAAAGATAGGCAATCATTTTAATTCAAGTCAGGGTGTTGAAGTAAGGCCTCAGCACTCTCTTTGAATAGGCATTCGAATTTATAGCGAAATCTGTGTAGAAAGTGAGTCCTAAACCAGAGAATGTTGTGGCTTGTCTCTGTCCTGTGTTGTGCCAATCCAGACTTATCAGATTTGTTGTGAAGAATGTATGATTGATGTTCTTATATTCTTTTTTCTATAGAGTATTCGGTTTGTCCAAAATACGACAGATTGCAGTCACAGAGAATTTGATATACATCAGGCAGTGACAGTTGAGCATTTACCTTTAGAAGAGAGGAAATAGGTGGAAAATTTGTTAATAGGGATATAAGCAGCTGTTAAATCATATTTCTTCAGAATTCTTAAAATTGGTTCTGAAATTCTGGAATTATAAGGAATTGGAATTCGACGTATTGATTCTTTGTTGTTCTGGATTGGATTGTAGGAATCAAACAGATGTTGTGTAGTCTTTTCAGAGAAGCCATTTAATTTATGTAACGTTTAATAGTGAAAAGTTCTTTCTGCAATTTGTGGGAAGTTGAGCAAATAATTCTAGCTTGTTGAAATAAACATTTTATGATTCCTGTTTTTTGCTAAAGAAAACCCACTTTTACTGGACGTTACATTCTCAAATAATCAGCAACGTCCAGTAAAAGTGTGCTTTCTGTAAACTGCTTTTGTCACAATACCTGAAGGTGATCAGATGAGAAGGATGTCTAAAAAGAATAACTTGTTGTCTTTTTCAATCTCCATGGTAAACTTGATATGAGGGTGTAAAGAATTGATTTTGGCTAAAAAGGAAGGTAAGGAATCTCTGTTGAGGCCACACTGAAAAAATGGTGTCTATATATCTAACCCAAAAGGATGGTTGGGGATATATAGATGAAAAAAGGATGTCTTCTAGATATTCCAAATAAAAGTTGGCTAGAGCTGGTGAAGTGGACTTTCCATGGCCGTTCCTTCCACTTGGCTGTAGAATTTGTTTTGACACAAGAAATATCCAGAGTGCATCACAAAATACAATAATTTTACGATATCTTGTGGGAAGATGCCAGCAAGTAAATGTAAAGTCTCTTTGAGAGGTACATTGGTAAATAGAGATTCTACATCGAAGCTTACCATAAGATCAGTAGGTTGTAATGAGATATTTTTTCATTTGTTTAAGAAATCAGAAGAAAATTTTTCAAAAAAGAGCATGATTTCAATAATTTACATTTAGTCAGTTGATCATGCAAACAATCACCTGATTAACCTTTCTAACCACACCCTGAACAATGATTAACTCTTGCTATTCCTCAAAGGTTTAAACTTTGCTATAAGACTACAGTTATTAGATTCATTTGGAAGAAAATGAACCAATCAAATAAAAAAGAAAATGGAAAAGCTGCTTAAATCAGTCACTTATGGGGCCGAAGACACAGCTAAAAAAATTGCCATATTTTTCAGACCATAAGTTGCACCGTTTTATGTAGAGAAATCGACTTAGAATTGGGGTGCATCTTATGGTCCAAAGGTAGGTGATAACGTGTAAGTCTTGGATTCCCATGTTTTCGATGCGAGTCAAACGTGTCTTGATGCATATATGGTAATCCCTGATTTAAATAGGAAAATTTCACCAGTATTAATAGTAGTTAGTGTAAATATAAATTAAAAATGTAAAGTAAACATAAGAAAACATTCCGTGTGCACCTTGAAAAATGGCCAGAATAGAAGTACAAATGAAAAATTGGATAATAAATCACCGAAGTATCAGAATAGCCATTTCTATGAAAATTATAATTTTTGAAGCAAAACGATGGGTGTCTGTTAATGGCATTACAGATTTTACCAGATCACCTTCTTGGTACTTTAGATTTATGGAAAGATAAGGGCTATGCATGCGTATGAAAATAAATCTAGCCCAAAATAATTTTTCTAAAAATTGTCTCATTAATTTGGGGTGCATCTTATCATTTGAAAAACACGGTTCTTTCGCTCGTTCCCTGAGAATTTACAGTTTACCAAAGCAGTGCCGTAACGAGGGTGTGGCTAAAGAGGCGCAAAATGTAAAAAATAAAAATAAATAAATAGATATAAAAGTCTGTTATTTTATATTCTATTTTTAAATTTCGCCAATACACCACTTTAGTTAGACTCACAAATTCTGCAACTCATTTTGATGGGGTTAATAGTAATTATTTAACTATTAAATAACTATTTAAATATTGCATTTAGTAAAATTTAACTTGTTACATTTAAAATTTTCAAAATTTTTGTCATTTTTGGGTTAGGGGTGCAATCTAGACACTTGCCACAGGCGCTTCATACCGTCGTTACTGTACAAAGATCCACAAACACAACATACCACCCCGGCCAATAGTTGAAGGTACAGACAGATGATTATCACCTAGTCAAGAAACTAGCACCCCTAACCCAAAAATGACAAACATTTTGAAAACTTTAAATGTAACAAGTCCACACAAGGAATTATTAGGTCATTTCCCCACCTATATTGAAAACAAACAACATTTTGTAAACAAAATCAAAGACATCACACTGGAAAAAGGGGATTTATTAGTCATTTTTGACATCTCTACCCTCTTCAAATAACTCAATCGATGACACAATCCTTCTATTACAGGACAAATTCCCTACCGATATCACGCCGCTCTTTGCTCATGCACTACATTCTGACTATTTTATGTGGCAAATCACTTTTTACCTACAAAAAGAAGGCACAGCAATGTCATTCCCCCCCCCTCCCGCTGCCGCCCACCACCACCACCACCAATTGCTAACTTCTATATGGAATATTTTGAGCAATGTGCTGTAGATTCCTCTCCTTTAAAACTTAAAGTCTGGCTTAGATACATTGACGATATTTTCGCTGTTTGGTCCCATGTCTGTCAGACATTAGACACTTTCCTCAGCCACCTAAACAAACAACATAAACGCATACAATTCACAATTGAGATTGAAAAGCAGAACACACTTCCTTTTCTAGATACACTTGTCACACATCTTCCTTCTGGCAGTCTTTCCTTCACTGTTTACCTGAAACCTACACATACTGGCTAATATATGCACATAAACTCCTACTACCACCCATCAAAAACTAGGTGTCATTAATACATTAAAAAACAGGGATTGAAGATTTGCTCCAATGAACAAGCACTTAAAGATTATTATTATTATTATTATGGGTATCTCCATGGAGTCAGTAGACTCATCGCAGGAGACCCAAACTAGCAAAACAATATCTGTCATATCTCTTCTTGAATTCATATACAGAATAAGAGCTCACAACTAACTCAGGCAATGAATTCCACTCATTCACCACCCTCCAGTCAAAAAAACCTTGTTCTGACACCATTGTTAATCACACTCTTCTTTAATTTCCAGGGATGACCTCTTGTTCTTCCATCACTATCACACAGCTGAAACATTTCCCCTGCATTAATCCTATTAAAACCTTTCAGTAATTTAAATGTTTCTATCATATCCCCTCTTCTCCGCATATCAACCAACCTCTGCAATTCACAAGCTCTCAATCTATCAATGTACAGAGCATTTTTTTACATCACTCACCAACTTGGTCATTCTTCTCTGAACCCTATCCACAGCCTCCTCATCTCCAAGGAATTCAGGTGACCAGACCTGAGCACAGTAATCCAAATGTGAAAGTATCAACGCTTTATAAAGGGGAATAATAACCCTCTTTATCTCTGGATGTCAGTATGTTCCTCAACAACCAAGTAATCCTATGTGCAATCTTGGACACCTTAGCAATGTGTCCTCTGAACTTCATCTCCCTATCTACCAACACCCCTAAGTCCCTAGCCTCATCAATCTCTTGGAGTACTGTTCCATCAATGTAGTACACAGCTGGTAATCTTTTAATCCCAAAATGCCTGACTTGACACTTTTCCACATTGAACTGACATCCATTACCTTTTGCTCATTCTACCAGCTTATTTAAATCATCCTGCAAACTTTCAACATCAGCTTGATTTTTTATTGCACTACCCAACTTTGCATCATCAGCAAACAACTGAATATCTCCCTGTAAGCCATTTCCGATATCATTTATATACAAATTAAACAACAATGGCCCAAGCACAGAGCCCTGAGGCACACCACTGGTCACCTGCCTCGCCCTGGACTCGACTCCTCCATACACCACCTTATGGTATCTCTCCCTGAGCCATTCTCCTATCCATATCACAAATTTAGTATCCATTCCCATCTGCTCCAATTTGTGTAACAGTGTTCCATGGGGTATCCTGTCAAAAGCCTTAGCAAAATCCAGAAAAGTACCACTGTGTAGCCAGTTCCTTTGTCCAACTCAGATGTCATTCTATTGTGAAAAATTAATAGATTACTAAGGCAGGATCTACCTTTAACAAAATCATGTTGGCCTCTATAGAGTATCATATCCTGATCCACCCATTCTTGAATTTTGTCTTTAACCAACTTTTCCAATACTTTTACCACTACTCCTGAGATGGTGATTGGTCTGTAATTAACTACTCCAGATTTAGAGCCACCCTTATGCAAAGAACTGCTTTGCCTAACTTCCACTCCCTTGGGCCATACCAGAGTTCAAACTTAAATTAAATATCCAAGTAAGAGGGGGTTGACAATTCATTTGCACATTCATGCAACACCCGAGCTGATATTCCATCTAAGCGACAGCAGTATTTGCATTTAAATTTTGCAATATATTAAATACCTCTGATTTCTTAGCTTCAATTCTCACATTAGTTATTGCTACAGGCACAGAGATATCCTCACTTGAGTGATAGACTTTTGAAAAGTGATCACTCAGTAACTCAACTATTACATCTGATTTTGTCACCTCAATACCATCAGCACCCACTGAAGTTATCCTTCCAAAGTCATTCTTCCTTTTACTTGCCACATAGCAGAAGAACTCTTTGGGATTACCCTTGATCTCTTTGGCTAAGGTCTTCTCATAATCAGATTTAGCTTTTCTTACTAAGCTAGTAACCTTCCTAGCTTGAGCCTTGTACTGCTCATGAGTGTACTGATCATCTATCTCCTTGTAAATTCTCCATAACATTTTCTTTTTTTGCAGATCAAGCTTGATACTACTGCTCATCCATCTAACACCTGCCTTGTTTGACTTCCTGACCATGGGGACGCAATCTGATATTGCTTTCCTCAGATACCCACTGATTTTATCTCATGCACTGCTAACATCTTTCCCCTGCAATATGTTCTGCCATGGGATGGCTGCAAGCTCACTCCAAAGCTTGTTATAATTGCCTAACCTTTAGTTCCGTATATACCCCTTCTCAACAGAAAAATGCACAGATTTCACAACCTCCCAAGTGAATACCACATGATCGCTTTCACCAATTGGAGGTAACGAGGACACCTTACTTATGCATATAACCTCTGAACCAATAACCAGGTCCAACACTCTCACCACGTGTCCCTTCAGTTATGTGCTGTTTCAATAATTATCTCGTAGAAGATGTATGAACTCCATTTCCTTTTTGCTATGTGATATTTCCTCCATCTAATTGATATCACCATAATTAAAATCTCCCATAATAATCATTAAGCCTGCACTCATTACACTAATTTGCTGATGAATGAATTCAATATCTTCCCCTGTACTCCCTGGCCTATAGCAGTATCCAACTGTATATTTTGATGCATTGGTCACTATTTCGCAACAGACCGCCTCAAATGAACTCTCATTCACATGTCTATCATCTTGATATACTACTTTCTTTGGCTGCAACACATCAGCTATCATCAACAGTACTCCTCCCCCTGTTCTATCTTCTCTATCTTTCCTGAAAATACTGTACCCATCACATTCAATTCCAATGATCGCATCGTCTACTCACAGCCAAGTTTCACTAATGCCTACAACTTTTGGTGAGATTGCACTGACATTTAGCCATAAATTCTTCTCTCTTATTTCGAATGCTTTTTGCATTGGTATACAAAAATTGCAGATTCCCTCTAGATCTTGTACCGGCTTTAGAACTGATGTATAAATCACTAATTTCAGTAGTCCCGTGCTAATTTTTATGCCCTCTCTTCTGCAATTTATTCTGAGAATTAGGATCAATAAATATACAATCAGTGTTAAAGTTTCTCTCTCTCTCACTCGACCCTTTCAATATTAGTTTCCCTGCCCAATTACTTCAACTTGTTCAGAAGTTGCTTCTGAACAAGTTCTTCAGTAACTTCTTCAATCGCTTATGTCCTTCCATTTTCAGATGCAGTCCATCTCTAGCATACAACTGTCTTTTTCCTTCAAACACACTCCAAACATCAATAAATTCCAGACCTCTTTTTTTGCACATTCTTGCAATCATATCATTCATTATCATCGCTCGTCTACTTAACTCGTAATTGTCAAAACGAGGCAGCACACACACACTATCCTCCCATTCACACTTTTCCTTTTCACAATATCTAACAATGTTCTTAAATCTTTTCCAACCCGATTTATACCACCACTCAGGTCATTTGTACCCACCATAACTATCATCTTGTCTGCTTCATGCCCTCTCTTTATTGCTAAAGCCACTTTTCTATTGTCCCACCAGCCAATCACTCCTCATGCATACCACTCTCCATACCCTTAATCATAGAATCACCATATATCTTACCACTCTTAACTTCATTCAAGTCACACAAGCGTCACTCATGGACTTATTTTCTACGCTATTCAGCATGACTCTCCCAGTTTCATTACTCAACACTATTACTTACCCCCCATTCTCACATCTCATTTCTTCTAGGCCATTTGTGGTTTTATTTTGTTGACTTCCATACTATTTATTACTGCATCATTCACCAAAGACTCACCCATACCTAATCTTGTTCTAGTTACTTCAGCTAAAGTAATCTCTATAGCCCTAATTTCTCTGTTTAACACATTAAACTCAGTTTTAACTTCCAGTATCTCCTTACTGAGCACTTTCAATTCCTCATGTAGAAGATGAAGGTCAATTTTCATTTTCATGGACTCTCACTGAAGTTCTTCCACTACGGTCCCAATGTCAGCTTCCATTCTTAAATGCTCCAACCTCTCCCAACACTTCTCACATACGTCGACATTTTCGTTCTTCTCATTTAGCCAGATCAACCACAGATCCTTCACATTTTTAGGCGCATACATGTAGCAGTTTCTGCAATGCATCCATTGCGAAAAATCTAATGCTGAGCCAGCCTTTCGTGTAGAAGTCCTGCGCACTGCTAACATACGTTTCTTGTTGGACGCCATCTTTACATGTTGAAGTAGTGAAACAAACGGTAGCGAAAACACAATATATACAACACAGTTCCAAACAATAACACCACTGAAGGACACTTGTATCTAACCTATGCACAACTGCAGCATAATTTGAGACAGAAAGCCACACTATATTTAAATTTAAAAACATGTTTTCTAGACTAACTAAACACGACTGCCACATTCACCAAGGACACTAGCACCACCTCTAAAGACGAATTAAATAAAATTTATCAGCAATACCTTCCTGAAAAATGGCTACTACAGCCAAACTAGCTACAAAATTCTTGAACAAGACCTCACTTAAAAACAAAAATAAACTAGATTATAATAAAATTGTAAACATTCCATACATTAAAGGGGTATCATATAAAATGAACAGAATGCTACAAAAATACAACCTTAAAACCATCTTTAAACCTTCTGCAAAATTAAAGAACAACTCATTTAAGGATCCACTTCCTCTGCTGGTCCACCCTGAGTATACATTATTCATTACGCCTGTAATTTGTCCTATATAAGGGAAACAGGATGCATAATTCCTACCAGAAAAAAAATTAACATAAATGGCACATTAAATTTAATAACAATAGTAAAGTTGGCTCTAAAATAGAAGATGAAATAGAATATAAAAGAATAAGAACCATAGCTAAAAGAGAAGTCAGAAAAAGATATAGAAAATCATGGAACAAATTTTTTCTCATTTATTATTATTATTATTAAACAAGACCTCATGGAGTCAAAGACTCATCTAGAAGGTCCTTTTATCTCACACACATCTCATCATACCGGGTCTTAAACACATTAAAACTCCCTGCAGACACCACACTCTCAAGCAAGGCATTCCAATCATTCACAACTCTGCACGAAAAAAACCTGCCTCTCACTCCCCTACTCACACCCTCTTTATACAGTTTCCAGGGATGACCTCTGGTTCTCCCCTGATTTCCCACTATTCTCTGTAGAACTTCTCCACCATTGATCCTATAACAACCCCTTACCAACTTGTAGGTCTCTATCATAATTCCTACCAGAAAAAAAATTAACATAAATGGCACATTAAATTTAATAACAATAGTAAAGTTGGCTCTAAAATAGAAGATGAAATAGAATATAAAAGAATAAGAACCATAGCTAAAAGAGAAGTCAGAAAAAGATATAGAAAATCATGGAACAAATTTTTTCTCATTTATTATTATTATTATTAAACAAGACCTCATGGAGTCAAAGACTCATCTAGAAGGTCCTTTTATCTCACACACATCTCATCATACCGGGTCTTAAACACATTAAAACTCCCTGCAGACACCACACTCTCAAGCAAGGCATTCCAATCATTCACAACTCTGCACGAAAAAAACCTGCCTCTCACTCCCCTACTCACACCCTCTTTATACAGTTTCCAGGGATGACCTCTGGTTCTCCCCTGATTTCCCACTATTCTCTGTAGAACTTCTCCACCATTGATCCTATAACAACCCCTTACCAACTTGTAGGTCTCTATCATATCTCCCCTCTTCCTTCTCTCCACTAGACTCTGCAAATTACATCTTTTCAATCTTTCCTCATACTCGACATTCCAGAGGTCAGAAACTACCTTAGTCAGTCGCCTTTGGACCCTTTCCAACATCTCTTCATCCTTCTGAAAACCAGGTGACCAAATCTGGGCACAATAGTCCATGTGTGGCCTAATCAAAGCCTTATACAATGGAACAAGACTCTCCCTACTTCTACACGTCAGGGTCCTCCTCATCATTCCCAGAAGTCTTTGTGTTGTCTTCACAGTTTTGGCGATGTGTCCCCTAAATTTTAGATCCTTATCCACTATCACTCCCAGATCTCTTATTTCCTCTACTTCCAACAATATATTCTCACCAAGCATAAATTCTGCATCCCATCTTTGTTTTCCAAATTTTAAAACCTTACATTTTGCAACATTGAACTCACATCCCCATTTGCTTGCCCAATCACTCAATTTATTCAAGTCGTCTTGCAAGGCCACAACATCTTCACTACTCTTTATGGTTCGTCCCAACTTTGCATCATCTGCAAACAACTGAATATCTCCATCCAAATCTTCGCCAATATCATTAATATACAAGTTAAATAGTAATGGCCCTAAAACAGATCCCTGAGGCACTCCACTAGTGACTTTCCTTTTCCTGGATATTGCACCCCCATACACAACTTGTTGATACCTATCAGATAGCCAGTCTCCAATCCAATGCACTAATCTAATATCCAACCCCATCTGCTCTAGTTTGACTGTCAACTTATCATGAGGTACTCTATCAAAAGCTTTTGCGAAATCCAAGTATATTACTGTGTATCCTTCTCCTCTGTCCAAGGAAGCAGTCACTTTATTGTAATAAGTAAGTAGATTACTAAAACACGACCTCCCTTTAGCAAATCCATGCTGTCCATAAAAGATTATACCATTGTTGTCAACCCAACTCTGGATCCTAGTTCTCACAAGCTTCTCCAACAACTTAACCACAACACCTGACACACAGATAGGCCTATAGTTTGATGCTTGAGTTCGATCACCTCCTTTATGAAGTGGCACAATCTTGCCCTCCTTCCACTCTTTAGGGACTTGACCAAGTGCAAGACTCGTATTAAAAAAATATGTCAAGGTAGGTGTCAACTCTCTGGCACATTCCTTCAGAATACGCGGTGATATATTATCAAGTCCCACAGCCTTATTTACATCTAGTTTACTCAACTCCCCAAACACCTCTTGCTCACTTACAGTCAGTCTCTCCTCCCTTCGATGGACAGCAAATCCATGCTGTCCATCAAAGATTAAACCATTGTTGTCAACCCAACTCTGGATCCTAGTTCTCACAAGCTTCTCCAACAACTTAACCACAACACCTGACACACAGATAGTCCTATAGTTTGATGCTTGAGTTCGATCACCTCCTTTATGAAGTGGCACAATCTTGCCCTCCTTCCACTCTTTAGGGACTTGACCAAGTGCAAGACTCGTATTAAAAAAATATGTCAAGGTAGGTGTCAACTCTCTGGCACATTCCTTCAGAATACGCGGTGATATATTATCAAGTCCCACAGCCTTATTTACATCTAGTTTACTCAACTCCCCAAACACCTCTTGCTCACTTACAGTCAGTCTCTCCTCCCCATCACCAACTGCTCTTAATCTCTCCATGAAGTCACATTCACAAGATTGAAAGATCTCTATGAACTGCTCATTAAGTATCTCCACCACACATTCTGCAACAGCTGTCTTTATACCATTTCCTCCAATCAATGTCATCCTTCCATAATCATTCTTTCTTTTGCTGGCTACATATCGAAAGAACTCCCTAGGATTCTTTTTAGCTTCATTAGCTAACTGCTGTTCATACCTCTCTTTAGCTACTCTCACCAACCAAGTCACCCTCCTTGCCTGGTCTTTGTAGACCTCATGAAATTGGTTACTTCCACTTCTCTTATGCTGCTTCCACAATGCCCTTTTTCTCTGTATTGCATGCTTAATCTCTTTATTCATCCATCTCACACCTACCTTATTTAACCTTCTCACCCGTGGTATACATTTAGACATTGCATCCACTAAATATTTTTTGAAAATCCCCCAAGCTGCATTGATCTCTTTTCCAGCTAATTCCTCATTCCATGCTCCACCTGCAAGCTGTCTCCTGAGCTCTTCATAATCACCCCCCTTGTAGTTCCACATATACCCTTTTTTCACAGGGGTCCTTGCGCCGCTGGCAACCACCCAAGTAATCACCTCATGGTCACTTTCACCAATTGGTGGATGATTTGATACCTCATTGATAATTACATCCTCCGATGAGATAACCAAATCCAAGACCCTTAATCCTCTTGTGCCCTCTGTTACATACTGTCTGAGGAAGTTATCCCTCAAAAACTCAAGAAACTCATTTTCTTTAATTCCAGTTGCTATCTCTTCATTCCAGTCTATACTGCCATAATTAAAATCGCCCATAATGATCACCCTTTTCTTATTTGCTTGGCTTATTTGACTATACATTTCACTATCACCACCATCCACATTACCAGGTCTATAACAACATCCCACCAAGTACTTGATTCTATTCACCTCTATCTCACACCATACTGCCTCAAAACCACTGGCCCCATTTCCCTCTTGCATCTCTACCTTGTATAGACATAACTCTTTCTCTATCATCAATAGCACTCCCCCTCCCTTTTTACCCCTTCTATCCTCACGAAACACATCATACCTTTCCATCTCTATTCCTGTCAGGATGTCATCCTCATCTAACCATGTCTCACTTATTCCGACAATCTCTGGGTGCACAGACGCAATTAGTGCAACCATTTCATCTGCCTTGTTTCTTATACTTCTAGCATTGGTATACAAACACAACAACTCATTTCTGGATCTACAGCTAGTTCCACTGATACCACTCACTCGATGTGATCTCTCCATGCTGGACTGGGGCCATTTCCTTTTCTGCTTCTTCATTTTAGAACCCTTTGCAATTCCATCTGTTTCCTTTTCATCCCTAATCATCCCATTACTTTCCTGCCTACAGGGGGTTTTTTAGAACATGATTTATATAAAATTTAGAACATGATTTATATAAAATAAGACCCAATGTATATAAGATTCTAAAATACTTAAATGCAGGTACCAAAGAAAACATAAAATTAAACACCGAATCAAAATTAGAAGAATTTCTAAATTACTACACAGAATTGTGGACAGACATATATTAAAAAAAAAAAAAAAAAACTGGCAAACAATTAACGAAAATGAAAAGGAAATAACCAAAGAAGAATTAGAAATCAGCCTGAAAGAAACAAAAAATGGATAATCATCTGGAGAAGATAAGCTAGGTTCAGAACTATATAAATATGCAGGAACAAAATTCAAAGAAAGACTTTTATTATTTAAAAAAAAATTTATTCAACTGGTATCCCCCAAATAGAATGGAAAAAAGTAATTGTGATTCCTATCTTTAAAAAAGGTAATAGAGATGACCCTAAAAACTATAGAGGTATCAGTATACTAAATTCCTGTTACAAAATATATAGCAGAATCTTAAATAGCAAACTAATGAAAAAATTCGGAAACTTTATTTTAAAAGTACAGAATGGATTTAGAAAAGGACGATCATTTATAGATCCAGCCTTTTGCCTAAAATTAATAATAGAGAAAAGAAGAGAATACAATTTAGAAACACACATTGCATTTATTGACTTTGAAAAAGCATTTGACAAAGTTAAAAGAAACATATTATTTAACATATTAAAAGAAAGACATACCAAATCTTCTTCTTCTGCAGCTTCTCCCACTTAAGTGGGGTCACTGTTGATAATGAGTCTCCTCCACACCTTCCTGTCTTGGGCTGTCACCACATCCAAGTTCTTCATCCTCAAGTCCTCTTCTACCAGCTCCCTCCATCTCTTCTTTGGCTGCCCAGGCTTCCGCCTTCCTTGCACATCCATCTGCATGACCCTTCTTCCCACATATTCGTCCTCCCTCCTCATCACATGACCAAACCATCTCAACCTTGCCTCCTGTATTTTCGCTCCTAAGTTCGTAACCTTCACTGTTCCCCTGACATAGTCATTCTCAGACGATCCTTTCTGGTCACACCACACATCCACCTAAGCATTCTCATCTCTGCTACGTCCATCCTGCTGAAACTTATTTTTCCTCAGGGCCACAGTTTCTATAGCATATGTCATAGCTGGCCTCACTACTGTCCTAAAAGACAAATACCAAATAATATCCTAAAAGCTATCACAAATATATATGAAAATAGTCGAATACAAATAAGATTAAATCACGAGCTATCATATACAAAAGAGATAAACCAAGGGATCCGACAGGGATGTCTCCTCTCAGCAACTCTTTTTAATATCTACTTAAATGAAATAATAATAAAATGGAATAAAAATTTACATTAAGGAATTCAACTTTCTCCTACAGTAAACTTAAACACTCCTCTTTGCTGATGACCAAATAATAATTACAAATTCTGAAGATAACTTACAGAAAGCTATTTTAGATCTAAATGAGATATCCAAAGATTATGGTATGATAATATCAACAAAAAAATCAAAAACTATGACATTTAAAGGACAAGATCCATCAAGAACTAAAATAGTAATAGATAACAAGATCTTAGAACATCTTAGAACTTGAATTCATTTAACTACCTAGGACGTATGATCACATATGAAAATGAAAAAGATATAAACATAAAAATTGCAAAATATTTAAAAATAACAGGTGTAATTAACTCTATATTTAAACCAAACCTAGTTCAAAAACAAACCAGATTAAAGTATACAATACATTAGCCCTACCAGTCTTAATGTATGGAAGCAAAATCTGGACAATGAAACAAAGACAAAAAAAGATTAACAACAGCAGAAATGAAGTTTATGAGAAAAACTGCAAAGTATACTCTATTTGATTACAAAAGAAATGAAGAAATTATGAAAGAATTAAACCAAGAACCAGTAATAGAAAAAATTAAAAAATATAAACATAAATGGATGGAACACGTTCAAAGAATGAAAACAGAAAGATTACCAAAACAAGCCTTAAAGTGCAAGCCATTAGGAAATATAAAACCAGGACATCCTCTTAAACGATTCAACGATGACTTCTAAGGCCAGAACAGGCCATACTAGGCCGAAATCCTTGATACGCATGCTGATGGGTAAAGCTGGCCTTTCTGATCATACCCTGAATACTTTACATAGATTTGACTGGAAAAACACCTGTTCTTTACATCACACCAAAACATAGTGTGAAAGTAAATTTAAGCAAGCCTGTGAAATTCTTATCAACCACCTAATCTTAACAATAATGATGGTCGAAAAATCCCAAGAACATGGAAGGCACATATTCTTCCGCATAACCTTTCTCTCTAAGAGTTGATTATAAATAGGACTATAGGCAATCCAAGATCTTAAATCTAATATAAAAAATTTCATGTTAAATTAGGACATCACTTTTGCTGTAATAAAACTCTATATGAACATTTTTTTCTGAGATGTTGTCATTAACAGAATATAGCTTTTATTTCATTTATTTTTTTTTTTTCACTAGAGATCAGGCCAGTAGAATAACTATTTATGAAATCATTGTCTCTTTAGCACTATGTGAGATGTAATATAGCTTGTCTCTGTATATATATATGTGTATACTCTAGTTAATAACCTTCATATGAAAGTCAAAATGTCAGGAAATTAAAATAATAATAATAATTATTATTATTATTATTATTATTTGACACCTCCAGGGAGTCCAAAGACTCATCGAGGGAGAGGGTGCCAACAGCATTGAATGATTGAACCCCTGTCAACTACTAACCGCGCTCAAGCTTACTTAACTGAGCCATTAGTAGTAGAAGCTCTACCAATCGACCAACCTTTGCCAGCAATTATTTCAAACACGGTTGTAGTCTTCATAATTTGTCTGAAATGAAAACTTAACTTCTATGGATGCCACCATTTTCTCTCCTCACCTTCCATATAATAAAAAATTTCATCAGACGATATTCGATATCACCTATTGAAAAGTATATAGACCCCTACCATATCGCCCCGCCCTCTTTCTCCTGTTAACCAGTCTGTAATCAATATACTCACAATCTGTCCTCATAATCTAAATCCCATAATCCAGATATAATCTTTGTAATTCTTCTTTCAATCCTTTCCACTGCTTCTTTATCCACTTGGATAATGGGAGACCAAATTTGCACACAACAATCCAAGTGTGGTCTTATCAAGGCCTTATAAAGAAGCAAAATGATTTCCTTATCCTTAAATGTCAAGATTCACATCGACATTGCAATTATCCTCTGAGTTGAATTTTCAACTTTTATGATGTGAACTTTGAACTTCAAATTCTTATCTTCCATTATGCCAAGTTCCCTGGCCTCATAAGTTTCTTGTCTGTGTAAGCAGAAATGTTTGAAGTGCAGTTTGTTAATGTGTGGAATGAGTTTGAAGGAAGAATTGAATTGTGTAAGTGTGATAGACTGCATTTGAGTGGTTTTCCTTTGAGTCATTTTTAGAGACTGCAGATGGAAGGAAGAGTAATGAGTGCAGAGAATGAATCTGAGCAACTAAGAAGTGATGCAAGAGTTATCCAGAACCCAGATATTGTAGAACCCAGAATGATCTATTATGTTTGTATATGAATAGTAGCAGTATCAGAAACAAGGGAAATGAAACGGTCGCATTGACTGAGTTTGTTCACCCAAAAATTGTTCAAATAAATGAGACATGGTTGGATGAGGATGATATCCCGACAGAAATAGAGATGGAAGGGATAAAAAGGGATGTAGAGTGTTATTGATAATAGAAAGAGAGTTATGTCCATACAAGGTAGAGATGCAGTAGGGAAATAGTGGTAGTGGTTTTGAGGCAGTGTGGTGTGAGATAGAGGTGAATAGAATGAAATACTTCATTGGTTGTTGTTATAGACCTGGTAATGTGGAGGGTAGTGCCCATGAAGGATATAAGCAAATTAGCCAAGCAAATAATGTGATCAGTATGGGTGATTTTAATTACAGCAATATAGTATGATTATATCAGTGTATTAGAAAACCTCACACTCCAACCCCTTCCCTTTATTCACCAGTGTCCCACTCAAAGATACTTTAGACCTCACCCAAACCATATTTCCTCCCAATATCTCAACCCTATTTCAATTCACCATGAACTAATGCTGTATCATTTGGCAAGGAAAATTCTACACACAGTTTGAGAGGACAGCCATGGGTTCTCCACTCCCTCTCTCTCCATCCCTGGCCAACTTCTTTTTAAGAGGTCTTTGAAGAAAAAGCCTTAAACTCTGTCCCACATAAACCCAATCTCTGGCTAAACTAAGTGGATGATGTGTTCTCTATTTGTCTCCATGGCCTGAATCACAATTTCTTAAAACACCTAGACAGTCAACACCCCAGGATCCAGTTTACTTTTGAAAAGGAAAACAACAACATTTTCCAATTCCTAGTAACTCTGTTTAGACACCAGACTGATGGATCCTTGGCATTCCCCGTTTACAGAAAACCTACACATACAGGTAGATACATTCACCAGCAGCAACACCACCTCCCCTCCCAACAATATGGGATTATAAAAACCCTATATAACAGGGTGAAATTAATCAGTTTGGATAACAGTGCCCTTACTACTGAACTTGACCATATCCTTATCCTTAACATTTTCTTAGCCAATGGCTACAACCCCCCCCAAAACATTGAAAAAAATATTAAAATCATGTACCCGCAACCCCTTCCCTTCAAAGCAGAGCAGAGATTACTCAAAATATATCACCATTCCTTATTTCTGGTCCAAAAGATCCAAAAAATTAACAAAAATCCTAAATAAATATAACCTTACAACCAGTTACAGACCACATAAGAAATTGGCATCTCTTATACGCTCCACCAAAAGACCAGCCACATCCCCTAGACCAGTGTTTCTCAAACTTCCAATATCTGCGTACCCCTTCTTAAATTTTCAGTATTACCAAGTACCCCCTTATCAAAATAATAATAAATAAATAAAGTATATTTCATTGTAAATGTCTATTTTATTTGAATTTATATGTGCATGTAAACAACCAATATTATTTATTTTTAATAGAACAAAATTTGGAATCGGTTCCTCTTCATTTCTCATCCATGAAAATCCACATTTCAAGTAATTCATATTATACTTATGAAGTTTTTCATCTTTTTCCTAGTTGGTCCTCTAGAGATGTCAGGCAACACACTCTTATCAGTTTCATTTGATCCAGATACAATATCAATGTTTTCTTATTGCTTACAGCTACTTGTATTTGCTATATTGCTCTTTTTTTGTGCGTTTTATAAATCCAGTCTTTAACCAATGACCATACTTAAGAATTTGAAAGCTAAAAAATTACATAACTCGCACTTTTTTCCCAAAATTAAATCTAAAAAATTGTGGTGCAAAATATATGCTGGGATATTTAGAAATTAAAGTTTTCAGAAAAAAACTGAAAATAGTGTGACTTACAAAGAAGCTCCTGTTCGTTATCACTACTTATGCATCAAGAAAGAACAGTTTCCCTGTGTGTATTGTCAGTCATCTACCCAAATAGCTCCCCATCTTCTTTCCCATTATTTATTTTATTATTATTTCTCAGATAATCATAAAATTTTGTTCATTACATGAACATAATTGTGCATAACAGATAATTCCATGTGCATAATCATCTGAGACCTCCAGGGACTCAAGGACTCATCGAGGGAGGCTGTAAATTACCCAACCCAGCTATCATACCTACCCTTGCATTCATTCACACTAGATGCACTCACTACCCGTAAGGGCAAATTATTCCACTCACTCACTGCTCTCTGGGAGAAAAACCTATCTCTTACCCCTTTCTTGACTGTAAATAAATTTAACTTCCATGGATGCCTCTGTGTTCTCTCCCTACCTTCCATATAAAGAAAAATTTCATCAGTTGAAATGCTATAACACCCATTCAAAAGTTTATAGACCTCTATCATATCACCCCTCTTTCTCCTGTTAACCACCAGAGTCTGTAATCCACATACTCGCAATCTGGACTCATAATCTAAATCCCATAATTCGGATATAATCTTTATAACTTTTCTTTACACCCTTCCACAGCTTCTTTATCCCCGTGGAACCCAGTAGACCAAATCTGTGCACAGTAATCCAAGTGTGGTCTTATCAAAGCCTTATAAAGAGGCAAAATTACTTTCTTATCCTTACATGTCAAGGTTTGTTTCAGCATAGCAATTATCCTCTGAGTTGTATTTGCAACTTTTGTTATGTGACCTTTGAACTTTAAATTCTTATCCACCAATACACCAAGATCCCTTGCCGCTCAATTTCTTGTAGCATAACCCCCACTAACATAATATGCTGCTGGAAATCTAAATCACGCCAAAGTGCATAACTTTACACTCAGTAATATTAAACTGATAGCCATTTTCGTTTGCCCAGATTTCCAGTCTATTTAAATAATTTTGTAATTGCTGAATATCAGTAGCATCCCTGATTGCCCTGCCTACCTTTGCATCATCAGCAAACAATTGCAATTCCGATGATAGACCCTGCTTGATGCCATTAATATATAGATTGAACAATAATGGCTCAAGGACTGAACCCTGAGGTACACCACTGGTTACCTTAAATCTGGCAGATTCACACCCATTATATACCACTTTTTGATATCGGTCTGTCAACCATCCCCTGATCCAAGTCAATAGATTATGTTCCAATCCCATATTCTACTGTTTACACAACAGTCTATCGTGTGGTATCCTATCAAATGCCTTAGAAAAATCCAACACTATCATAGTGTTCAAAAGCAAAAGAGTTAATAGTATTAATTGGTACAAATGATTTGAGAGAGGACAAAGAGTGTGTTAAAATGGATATCAGGAGGCTGCTTGGAAGGATAAAAGAGAATAGTGTGACAGGAAGGGTATTCAGTGTGTTGCCTAGGTATGACTGTGGTGAAATGAGGCGGAGAGCAAGGATCATGAATGATGTGCTGGCTGAAATGTGTGAGGAGATAGGAGTACAGATTGTTAATGTATGGAATGAGTTTGAGGAATGAAGTGAGCTGTATGGGAGCGATGGACTGCATTTGAGTGGTTATGGTGTGAGTCGCTTGGAGAGACTGCTGCTGGAAGGTAGAGAAGTGAATAGAGAAAATGAATCAGATCGAGAGGGGAGTGATGTGGAAGAGCAGGAGAGTATGATAGGAGAGATTGAAAAAGTGTATACGAATGGGGAAGTGAGTGGTATGATTATAGAAAATGAGAGAATGGGTGTGCAAGAGCAGGGAAACGGGGAGGCTCAGGGTGGACAAGGATACTCAGCGTGTGAAAGGTGGATGCTACAAGAGGAGGTGAGAGCATGTGTAGACAGGAGAGGAATGGGATGACCAGGGATCAAGTGGAAACAGTTGGAGTTGAAAAGGGTTCTAAAATAAAGAAGCAGAAAAGGAAATGGCCCCAATCTAGCATGGAGAGATCACATCGAGTGAGTGGTATCAGTGGAACTATCTGTAGATCCAGAAATGAGCTGTTATATTTGTACACCAATGCTAGAAGTATAAGAAACAAGGCAGATGAAATAGTTGCACTAATTTCTTCTGTTCACCCAAAGTTTCTCGGAATAAGTGAGACATGTTTGGAAGAGGATGACATCCTGACAGGAATAGAGATGGAAGGGTATGATGTGTTTCATGAGGATAGAAGGTGTAAAAAGGGAGGGGGGAGTGTTATTGATGATAGAGAAAGAGTTATGTCCATACAAAGTAGAGATGCAAGACAGAAATAGTGCCAGGGGTTTTGAGGCAGTATGGTGTGTGATAGAGGTGAATGGAATCAAATACTTGGTGGGATGTTGTTATAGACCAGGTAATGTGGATGGTGGTGATAGTGAAATGTATAGTCAAATTAGCCAAGCAAATAAAAAAAGGTCGCTATTTGGCCACATGGCCCGGATTCACTCCTCTCCTTCCTAACACACTTAAACAACCAACACCCTAGAATCAAGTTCACCCTGGAAAAAGAGAAAAACAATAACCTCACCTTCCTAGACACACTAGTCATCAGCTAACCTGATGGAATCTTTTTTTTTCTCAGTTTACAAAAAACCCACCCATACAGATAGATCCATTCACCAACAATCCCATCAACCCCCTCACAACAATATGGAGTTATTAAGATACTATTCAACAGGGCAAAAATAATCTGTTCAAATGATCAAGCCCTAACCGATGAACTAAATCACATCCTTGACACTTTCTCAGCCAATGGCTACCCCCCCCCCCCAAAGAATCCAATAAATACTTAAACCAGTTATCCACAACCCACCTCCCCCCCTTCACAAAAAAGATCACTCTAAATCCATCACCATTCCCTACATCCAAGGCACCTCAGAAACAATCAACAAAATCTTTAAAAAGTATGACTTGACCACTTGTTACAGACCACATAGAAAATTGTCATCCCTTATCCGCTCCACTAAAGACCAACCACTTCCCCTAGACCTACCTGGTGTATACCAGGTCCCTTGCAGCTGTAAATTGTCCTACTTTGGCCAAGCAGGCAGGACAGCAAATATCAGAATCTCAGAACACAAGGATTACATCCGATTTCACCAGTACAGCCACTCTGGGCTTGCAAACCACACTCTGGATACTTGCCACAGAATAAGAAGAAAGCCACAGTAATACACCGCAGCAAGTTCAAATATGAAAGACTATTCATGGAATCAGCCTCAGCCCTTAGGAACATGCCGAACCTCAACAAATTTGGATGCATGTGACTGCCCCAAATTTGGGAAACATTTATCAGAAGAACTTCAGCCCAAAGGCCAAGAACTACCAATATAGCCCAGCAGGGGCACCATCAGGACTTTAGGAAAACAGTAACTTCCTCGCTTTTTTTCTCATTTGCTGTTATGTAGTACTTGCATGCACGTGTCTTTGTATTAAGTTCCCAAGAAGATGGCAACGTGACATTTGCCGAAATATCGGAAAGTATATATTAAAATTTATTTAATTTATATTTCTGGTCTACACTGTCAATTCCTTAATTATTAGTTATCAAATAAGAAAAGGGTGATCATTATGGGTGATTTTAATTATGGCAATATAGACTGGAATGATGAGATAGCAACTGGAAGTAAAGAAAATGAGTTTCTTGAGATTTTGAGGGATAACTACCTCAGACAGTATGTAACAGAGGGCACACGAGGATTAAGGGTCTTGGATTTGGTCATCTCATCAGAGGATGTAATTATAAATGAAGTGTCAAATCATCCACCAATTGGTAAGAGTGACCATGAGGTGATTACCTGGATGGTTGCCAGCAGTGCGAGGTCCCCTTTGAGAAAAGAGTATATGTGGAACTACAAAGGGGGTGATTATGAATAGCTCAGGAGGCAGCTTGCAGGTGTAGCATGGAATGAGGAGTTAGCTGGAAAAGAGATCAGTGCTGCTCGGAGAATTTTCAAAAACTATCTAGCAGATGCAATGTTTGAATGTATTCCAAGGATGAGAAAGTTAAATAAGGTAGGTGTGAGATGGATGAATAAAGAGATTAAGCATGCGATACAGAGAAAAAAGGCATTGTGGAGGCAGCATAAGATAATTGGAAATAACCAATTTCATGAGCTCTACAAAGACCAGGCAAGGAGGGTGACTTGGTTGGTGAGAGTAGCGAAAGAGAGGTATGAACAGCAGTTAGCTAATGAAGCCAAAAAGAATCCTAGGGAGTTCGTTCGATATGTAGCCAGCAAAAGAAAGAATGATTATGGAAGGATGACATTGATTGGAGAAAATGGTATAAAGACAGCTGTAGCAGAATGTGTGGTGGAGATACTTAATGAGCAGTTCATAAAGATATTTCAATCGTGTGGATGTGACTTCATGGAGAGATTGAGAGCAGTTGCTGGGAGGAAAGACTGACTGTAAGTGAGCAATAGGTGTTTGGGGAGTTGAGTAAACTAGATGTAAATAAGGCTGTGGGACTTGATAATATATCACTGCATATTCTGAAGGAAAGTGCCAGAGAGTTGACACCTGCCTTGACATATTTTTTTAATACGAGTCTTGCACTTGGTTAAGTTCCTAAGGAGTGGAAAAAAGGGCAAGATTGTGCCACTTCATAAAGGAGGTGATCGAACTCAAGCATCAAACTATAGGCCTATCTGTGTGTCAGGTGTTGTGGTTAAGTTGTTGAAGAAGCGTGTGAGAACTAGGATCCAGAGTTGGATAGACAACAATGGTATAATCCTTGATGGACAGCTTGGATTCGCTAAAGGGAGGTCATGTTTTAGTAATCTACTTACTTATTACAATAAAGTGACTGCTTCCTTGGACAGAGAAGAAGGATACACAGTAATATACTTGGATTTTGCAAAAACCTTTGATAGAGTACCTCATGATAAGTTGACAGTCAAACTAGAGCAGATGGGGTTGGATATTAGGTTAGTGCATTGGATTGGAGACTGGCTATCTGATAGGTATCAACAACATGTGTATGGGGTGCGATATCCAGGAAAAGGAAGGTCACTAGTGGAGTGCCTCAGGGGTCTGTTTTAGGGCCATTACTATTTAACTTGTATATTAATGATATAGGTGAAGATTTGGATGAAGATATTCAGTTGTTTGCAGATGATGCAAAGTTGGGATGAACCATGAAGAGTAGTGAAGATGTTGTGGCCTTACAAGAAGACCTGAAGAAATTGAGTGATTGGGTACAGAAATGGGTACGTGAGTTCAATGTTGCAAAATGTAAGGTTTTAAAATTTGGAAAACAAAGATGGGATGCAGAATTTATGCTTGGTGAGAATATATTGTTGGAAGTAGAGGAAATAAGAGATCTGGGAGTGATAGTGGATAAGGATCTAAAATTTAGTGGACACATCGCCAAAATTGTGAAGACAACACAAAGACTTCTGGGAATGATGAGGAGGACACTGACGTGTAGAAGTAGGAAGATTCTTGTTCCGTTGTATAAGGCTTTGATTAGGCCTCACATGGACTATTGTGCCAAGATTTGGTCACCCGGTTTTCAGAAGGATGAAGATATGTTGGAAAGGGTCCAAAGGCGACTGACTAAGGTAATTTCTGACCTCTGGAATGTTGAGTATGAGGAAAGATTGAGAAGATGTTATTTGCTAACTCTGGTGGAGAGGAGGAAGAGGGGAGATATGATAGAGACCTACAAGTTGGTAAGGGGTTGTTATAAGATCAGTGGTGGAGAAGGTCTACAGAGAATAGTGGGAGATTAGGGGAGAACCAGAGGTCATCCCTGGAAACTGTATAAAGAGGGTGTGAGTAGGAGAGTGAGAGGCAGGTTTTTTTGTGCAGAGTTCTAAATGATTGGAATGCCTTGCCTGAGAGTGTGGTGTCTGCAAGGAGTTTAAGTGTGTTTAAGGCTCGGTATGATGAGTTGTGTGTGTGTGATAAAAGGACCTCCCAGATTAGTCTCTGACTCCATGAGGTCTTGGGGTAATAATTATAATAATAGTGTATCCATTCCCGTTATCCAACTCTGCCATAACATTGTTGTAAAATATGAGCAAATTGCTAAAACATGACCTTCCTTTAGTAAACCCACGCTGTTCCCTGCAGAGTGTGGAATACTTGTCTACCCATTTCTGTATGCGAGTTTTTACCAACTTCTTTAAATTTTCACTACTACACCAGAGATACTAATAGGTCTGTAGTTGACACATCAGTTTTTGCACCACCCTTGTGCAATGGAACTATCATACAATCCTTCCATTCCTGTGATATCATTCCTGAGCTGAGACTCAAGATATACAAATGTGTGAACGGCCTAGCCAGTTCAGCTGAACACTCCTTCAACAAATGGGCAGATATTCCATCTGTCTGTGTTGACAAATTCTTATCCAGGTTATGCAAGAGCTCTTCAACCTCATTATCATGAACCTCTAACTCTTCATCCAACGTAGTAGTATCACCATGCACCATACACCTGGTTGATTTATCTAAGCAAAATGAGCACTCATTAACTGAACAACCCCCGTAGCTTCTGACATTTGTGTACCATTTGCATTCAATAAAGTTATTCTTCCACATTCATTCTTTCTTTTGCTTGCGACATAACGATAAAATTCTTTTGGATGGCCTTTAGCTTGCATGGCTAATTTCTTTTCATACTCCATTTTTGCTTTTCTCACAGTACTCATTTTTTATAACAATTTTTTCTCACAACACAAGCTTATATTTTTCATAACTCCTCTCACTCTTATTCTCATGATATTCTCTCCACGTCATCTTCTTCTTGTGGATCTCTAGCTTATTTTTTGATTCTGATAGCCAGGTTTCACTAATGCCAACAATCTTAGGTCACATCGTCTTCAATAAAACAACAAACTCAACCCCTTTGTTTCTAATGCTCCTGGCATTTGTGTATAGGCATAATAAATTACGACCTAGCCTATTCTTATAATCAGATATGCAATGTATTTGTTCTTGTTCTAGAATTTTCTCTTTTCCCTCTCCAGACATACTTAAAAGGTATGAACTTGAAGCATATTTTTCCACAACTTTGCCACATACATAATCATGTTCAAAGGCATTTATATCTTTATCACGTTTGTATACCATAGCTGAACTTTCACACACATTTTCCCCATTCCTCCTTTGATGATTTAGTTTCCCTGACTCTCTGTATTAAGTCTCATACCAAGAAGTAATTTCTCCAGGCTTCTGATGCCAAATGAATTCAAGTGCAGGCCATCATTCTTATACAAATCTTTTCTGCCATTAAACACACCCCACATTTAAAAACTCACATCCATATCTTCTACATAGCCTGCATGTGAAATTATTTGCTATCATCTCCCTCCTTCTTAACTCAGTACTATCATATCTAGGTAGTAATGCTACAATTTTTACTCTTTCACATTTCTTTCTCACTTCTTCCAACAGACCTTTCATATCTTCTCTCTTACTATGTCTGTCACCACTTAAATTATTTGTACCTGCCATCACTCCATTTTTTTTTACATTTCTTTTTTGGTTTTCAATCACGTTTGTCATATTTTTAATTTTCGCTCCCGGGAACCTAGAAGTGGTGACTCCCTCGGCAAGCGCAAATTTTAAAATTGAGTCACCATACCATATTACCTCTTTTTTCTTAGATATTAACTGATTTACCTTGCTGTTATTAATATTTTGATTACCAAGTTAGTATTTTCCTGCCTGTTGTTGTTCTCATCCTTTTACTTACCTTTCGAAGTTTGATCAAACGTTTTTCCGTCTTTTCCAAATCCCTGGTCGATTTCCTAATAATTTCTTCTAACCGAGCTATTTCTAATGTCACCGTATCCTCAGATAAATTATTATCATCACTGCAGCAGTGTTTTTGTTCAGGACAAATGTTCTCCTCCTCTGTAGCAACTTTAGCTTTAGTCACTGCCTTGTTACGACGAGTTTTTGGCGCCATTTTCAAGAGTAGTAAAAACTAATAGTTTCTCTGAAATCATGTTATAAAACACATTAGTAGAATAACTACACTAATAAAACTACAATAATATACTAAAAATGCACAAATAAATCCAAGGAAACACTTAATAAATCAAAAAAATCACAAATCTTTCAGGAGCTCTCTGACAGTACGTCTTTTCACCTGCTAGCCTCGACACAAGATCACCATTTCAAGCAAAAATTAACAGGAATTTACAACACTTGAGATACATAATGAACAATCCTTCACAAATGACTAATGAGAAGTAAAAGCAGAATGAGAAACAGATGCCAGTAGAAATAGAGCAGCTGTGAAGAAGGATGAAATGTTCAAAGAATGAAAACAGAAAGATTACCAAAACAAGCCTTAAAGTACAAGCCATTAGGAAAAAGAAAACCAGGACGTCCTCTTAAACGATTCAGAGGTGACTTCTAAGGCCGGAACAGGCCATGCTAGGCCTAAATCCTTGATACGCATGATGATGATGATGAAGAAGGGCATATTATTGGTGTGGTATTGACCAAAGATCTCGCAAACTAAAGACAAATGCAAACCAACAGTTAAGTTGAAATGCTAATTCTCTTCAACTGAATTCCATAATATCTAAAACACATTCACTATGTATTTCTTAGTTTTAACATGTTCACGACGGGGGTGCTGTATAGACCCAAGCAAAACCATGTGTTGTACCGGCAACATATGGTTTTCCTTGAGTCTCTACAGCAGTTTCTGTTGGGAGGGGTGATGTGATTCATTAGTTAGGTCCTTTTTTAATCCCAGTTGTCTCTAATTGTACTATTTGTTGAGATATATATTACACTGACTGCAAATGTCTCTGTACCTTATTCAGTGATACAATAAAACTACTTAGTATAAAAATCAATATAGTGACACTGTTGGGGAGGGCATGTTGTTTACCGCAGGGAGCGAGTGTCGCGGCAATAGTAACTCAATTTGAGTAGGAGAATTCATATATAATACATAATTTATTGAAAAATATATACATTTAAAATAATTCTTTTTTTTTCTTAATAATGATTCCATGCATTAATGATGCATAGCTGAAAATTGCTGCGTCCCCCGAAGACCTTTTGTGTACCCCCGGAGGGTACGCATACCACACTTTGAGAAACATTGCCCTAGACCTACCAGCAGTATACCAGGTCCCCTGAAGTTGCAAACTGTCCTACTATAGCTAAACAGACAGGACAGCCAATATCAGGATATCCAAACACAAGGATTACATTCGGTTCCACCAGTACAGCCACTCAAGACCTACTGACCATGCTTTGGATACCCACCACAGGATACACTGGAAGATGGCCAATCTATTACACTGCAGCACATACAAATATGAAAGACCATTCCTTGAATCTGCTTCAGCTCTGAAACACTTTCCAAACCTCAACAAATTTGGGCGAATGAGACTGCCCCAATTTTGGGATGCATAAATTTTAAGATCGTCAGCCAAATTGCCAAGATGACCCAATTTAGTCCATTCTACTGGGCACCATTTAGGACTCTGGGCCCGAATTCTGTTGCCTTTATTCAGCTTCATTTTCCCAATTCTGGTGCCTACATGCCCATGTGATGTCTTTCTTTGAAACCCCTGATGATATCATTGTAATAATTAAATTAAATCAATTAAAAATTTTTATATTAATATTCTAGTATACATTGTCATTTCCTGAAAAATTAAAAGCTATGTGTAACAAACATATTAGCTTATCTACAAGAATTAGTTTGAGTGCCTGGGATCCATTATTAATGTGAAGAATTGCTGTTCAGAAGATGTCAGAAGAAGAAGAAGATTAGGAATGAGATTTTAGATTTGTCTAAAATCTGGAAAGATGGATCTATCTCCATGTGAACAAAGTTGAGGATTTGGATATGGTTTTCTTGAGCGACTTATGGATGTGACACTTGGAACCTAAAGAAATCAGATCAGAAAGCTGTTAAGAATATCATATACTTGAAAGACATACAAATGAATGGGTGTTAGAAAAGATCAGCAGAACTTTAAGGCTCCTTAAGGATATTGTTATATCTTTGTCTTTGTATTATGGCTTTGTATTATCTTAATTTAATGTTACTTATTATCAGTTATTTCGTTTGCCGACAAATTTATATTATTTCATGACTGTGCCAGCCGGCAACTGAATTCTGATATACTATCCTAGATTACTTAGAAAGAAATTGCAGGGATCATGAAGTTTGCAGTCATGGTCCCCTTTCTTATGTTACCAATGGATTTCCCTCTAATACACGGTTCGTGATTTTCCAAGCGGTAATTCAATCCACATAAACATGACAAACTCATTTGGTTACACATAAAGAAATGCATTTATTTTGACACAAACATAGAGATACATATTAATTAAAACTTCAATTCTAAAAGAGTCTGAGTTCCCTCCCTTTTCTTAAATTAACACATTCAAAAGGTTCTACACCATAATCTTTTATACTGACACAAATTTTTCACTTCTATATATAACTATTCTCAGACTCTGACAACTTATACTAAATTACCTATTACTATCACACATATAAATTACATATATATATACAAGTCAATTCTACAACTCTGAAATAGATTTCATGAGATAATGTTCCTTCTTATATTTTAGACTTTATCTCCCCCCCCAAAAAAAAAATTTTAGTAAGCATTCAAATTAAATCTTAACATTATAACATTAGTTTCTTCCTTTAAACACAAACAGTCCGAAGCCTCGGTTTCCCATTCGGTTCAAGCCTAAGATGCCTTTTTTTTTTTTAGATGTAGACAAAATGTCCAAATTCAGACAGTTCTTTAGACACTGCACGGAAATTCGCTGTTTTCTCAAAGTCCAGTTTCGCCTTCCTCCACGGCTACTCTAACTTAATACAAAAAGATTTCTGTGGTACGTTAACAATGAAACACAAAATAAAATGCAATAAAATGAGGAATTGATGAATGCGAATATGAAGTTGATGACAGAAAGTGCTAGTACCGATTGTGTCGTGAGTGCACGTTTGAAAGAGAATGGCGAGAAAGACAGGCGAAAAAATGTTAAAAAATCAGGAAAAAAAGAAAAAGAGCGATTTGACAACCGTAACGGATGTTAAAAGGGACGAAAGTGAGGCGGAAAGAAACGAAATTGAGAGAACGAATGAAAGTAGAAATGGCGTGGTGCAGAAACCGCAAGTAAAAAAAATCGAAAGAATGAATGATAGCGAAAAAAGAATGACTGATGGCGAAAGTTGGACGCATGTTGGAACGAAAGTACTAAACCAAAGAAAGATGAATGACAGTAAAAGTGAAAAGAATGATAGCGAAAGTTGGACGCATGTTAGTCCGAAAGTACGGAAACAAAGAAAGATATGTGAGAGTGAAAGTGAGAAGAATGACAGTGAAAGTTGGACGTATGTTGGACCGAAAGTACGGAAACAAAGAAGGATGAATGAGAGGGAAAGTGAGAAGAGAGGGTCGAGAGTTAGAAAGTTAGAAAGATTTAATGATAGAGTGAATGTGTCGCGAGGTTCAGAAGGTGAATTGGATTGGATGAAGCAAGAAATGAAATGGATGCGGAATGAAATTAAGAGAATGCAGGTCAAAACTATTAAAATAAATCATGATGGCATGAAAGAGTTAACAAAAGATGAGCGAGTGGCGTTGTATGGCGACTCCATTATTAAAGGTGTGCTAGAGGATAAAATGCACAAGGTATGTTTTCCAGGCGGTAAAATGAGTAGAGTGATTGAGGCATTGAACATGAGGCGGGAACGAGCAAAAGAGTTAATTGTATTAATTGGAACAAATGATTTGAGAGAGAACAAAGAGCATGTCAAAATGAATGTCAGGAGACTGCTTGGAAAGATAAAGGAGAATAGTGTGACAGGAAGGGTGGTCAGTGTGTTGCCTAGGTATGATTGTGGTGAAATGAGGCGGAGAGCAAGGATTATGAATGATATTCTGGCTGAAATGTGTGAGGAGATGGGAGTATAGTTTGTTAATGTGTGGAATGAGTTTGAGGGACGAAGTGAGCTGTATGGGAGCGATGGACTGCATTTGAGTGGTTATGGTGTGAGTCGCTTGGAGAGACTGCTGCTGGAAGGTAGAGAAGTGAATAGAGAGAATGAATCAGATCAAGAGGGGAGTGATGTGGAAGAGCAGGAGAGTAAGACAGGAGAGATTGAAGGAGTGGAAATGAATGTGGAAGTGAGTGGTATGAGTATAGATAATGAGAGAATGGGTGTGCAAGAGGAGCAGGGAAACGGGGAGGCTCAGGGTGGACAGGGATACACAGCGTGAGAAAGGTGGATGCTCCAAGAGGAGGTGAGAGAATGTGTAGGCAGGAAAGTAATGGGATGATCAGGGATCAAAAGGAAACAGATGGAATTGCAAAGGGTTCTAAAATGAAGAAGCAGAAAGGGAAATGGCCCCAGTCCAGCATGGAGAGATCACATCGAGTGAGTGGTATCAGTGGAACTAGCTGTAGATCCAGAAATGAGTTGTTGTGTTTGTATACCAATGCTAGAAGTATAAGAAACAAGGCGGATGAAATGGTTGCACTAATTGCGTCTGTGCACCCAGAGATTGTCGGAATAAGTGAGACATGGTTAGATGAGGATGACATCCTGACAGGAATAGAGATGGAAAGGTATGATGTGTTTCGTGAGGATAGAAGGGGTAAAAAGGGAGGGGGAGTGCTATTGATGATAGAGAAAGAGTTATGTCCATACAAGGTAGAGATGCAAGGGGGAAATGGGGCCAGTGGTTTTGAGGCAGTATGGTGTGAGATAGAGGTGAATAGAATCAAATACTTGGTGGGATGTTGTTATAGACCTGGTAATGTGGATGGTGGTGATAGTGAAATGTATAGTCAAATAAGCCAAGCAAATAAGAAAAGGGTGATCATTATGGGCGATTTTAATTATGGCAATATAGACTGGAATGAAGAGATAGCAACTGGAAGTAAAGAAAATGAGTTTCTTGAGTTTTTGAGGGATAGCTACCTCAGACAGTATGTAACAGAGGGCACAAGAGGATTAAGGGTCTTGGATTTGGTCATCTCATCGGAGGATGTAATTATCAATGAGGTATCAAATCATCCACCAATTGGTGAAAGTGACCATGAGGTGATTACTTGGGTGGTTGCCAGCAGTGCAAGGACCCCTGTGAAAAAAGGGTATATGTGGAACTACAAGGGGGGTGATTATGAAGAGCTCAGGAGACAGCTTGCAGGTGTAGCATGGAATGAGGAGTTAGCTGGAAAAGAGATCAATGCAGCTTGGGGGATTTTCAAAAAATATTTAGTGGATGCAATGTCTAAATGTATACCACGGGTGAGAAGGTTAAATAAGTTAGGTGTGAGATGGATGAATAAAGAGATTAAGCATGCAATACAGAGAAAAAGGGCATTGTGGAGGCAGCATAAGAGAAGTGGAAGTAACCAATTTCATGAGTTCTACAAAGACCAGGCAAGGAGAGTGACTTGGTTGGTGAGAGTAGCTAAAGAGAGGTATGAACAGCAGTTAGCTAATGAAGCTAAAAAGAATCCTAGGGAGTTCTTTCGATATGTAGCCAGCAAAAGAAAGAATGATTATGGAAGGATGACATTGATTGGAGGAAATGGTATAAAGACAGCTGTTGCAGAATGTGTGGTGGAGATACTTAATGAGCAGTTCATAAAGATCTTTCAATCTTGTGAATGTGACTTCATGGAGAGATTAAGAGCAGTTGATGATGGGGAGGAGAGACTGACTGTAAGTGAGCAAGAGGTGTTTGGGGAGTTGAGTAAACTAGATGTAAATAAGGCTGTGGGACTTGATAATATATCACCACGTATTCTGAAGGAATGTGCCAGAGAGTTGACACCTGCCTTGACATATTTTTTTAATACGAGTCTTGCACTTGGTCAAGTCCCTAAAGAGTGGAAGGAGGGCAAGATTGTGCCACTTCATAAAGGAGGTGATCGAACTCAAGCATCAAACTATAGGCCTATCTGTGTGTCGGGTGTTGTGGTTAAGTTGTTGGAGAAGCTTGTGAGAGCTAGAATCCAGAGTTGGGTTGACAACAATGGTATAATCTTTGATGGACAGCATGGATTTGCTAAAGGGAGGTCGTGTTTTAGTAATCTACTTACTTATTACAATAAAGTGACTGCTTCCTTGGACAGAGGAGAAGGATACACAGTAATATACTTGGATTTCGCAAAAGCTTTTGATAGAGTGCCTCATGATAAGTTGACAGTCAAACTAGAGCAGATGGGGTTGGATATTAGATTAGTGCATTGGATTGGAGACTGGCTATCTGATAGGTATCAACAAGTTGTGTATGGGGGTGCAATATCCAGGAAAAGGAAAGTCACTAGTGGAGTGCCTCAGGGATCTGTTTTAGGGCCATTACTATTTAACTTGTATATTAATGATATTGGCGAAGATTTGGATGGAGATATTCAGTTGTTTGCAGATGATGCAAAGTTGGGAAGAACCATAAAGAGTAGTGAAGATGTTGTGGCCTTGCAAGAAGACTTGAATAAATTGAGTGATTGGGCAAGCAAATGGGGGTGTGAGTTCAATGTTGCAAAATGTAAGGTTTTAAAATTTGGGAAACAAAGATGGGATGCAGAATTTATGCTTGGTAAGAATATATTGTTGGAAGTAGAGGAAATAAGAGATCTGGGAGTGATAGTGGATAAGGATCTAAAATTTAGGGGTCACATCGCGAAAATTGTGAAGACAACACAAAGACTTCTGGGAATGATGAGGAGGACACTGACGTGTAGAAGTAGGGAGATTCTTGTTCCATTGTATAAGGCTTTGATTAGGCCACACATGGACTATTGTGCCCAGATTTGGTCACCTGGTTTTCAGAAGGATGAGGAGATGTTGGAAAGGGTCCAAAGGCGACTGACTAAGGTAGTTTCTGACCTCTGGAATGTCGAGTATGAGGAAAGATTGAAAAGATGTAATTTGCAGAGACTAGTGGAGAGAAGGAAGAGGGGAGATATGATAGAGACCTACAAGTTGGTAAGGGGTTGCTATAGGATCAATGGTGGAGAAGTTCTACAGCGAATAGTGGGAGATCAGGGGAGAACCAGAGGTCATCCCTGGAAACTGTATAAAGAGGGTGTGAGTAGGGGAGTGAGAGGCAGGTTTTTTTCGTGCAGAGTTGTGAATGATTGGAATGCCTTGCCTGAGAGTGTGGTGTCTGCAAGGAGTTTGAATGTGTTTAAGACCCGGTATGATGAGATGTGTGTGAGATAAAAGGACCTCCTAGATGAGTCTTTGACTCCATGAGGTCTTGTTTAATAATAATAATAATAATAATAATAATAATAAAAGGATTAATTTTAATAGTGGCACCAGAGCATAGGACAGTAGACGGTTAGTAAATTCCTAATTTAAAAAAATTAAAATACAAAATCAATTAAGAAGGTAATAATCAGAAATTTACATAAGATTGATACAATAATAGTTCATAAAGTGGATAACCAAAGATCATAGATCTGTTTAAGTTTGGATGGTGCAGAAAGGCCTCATAGGTTTCCTTGTATAAGCGCTGATTTAAGACTTTAATTTTCTTCCAAAGAAATGTGTTTAGTAAGAGATGGTATATTCTGCTTGCCCAGATTGCTCAGGTTCAAGATACTGGAATTTATCTTCTCAGTGAACAGCTGCAGATCTGCCAGACTGCACAAAGTAAGACAAACTGCAGGAGCAAGGTAGACAAATGGGAAACTGAGTGGATAAAGTTTGTCTTTAGATGAAAGAATAAAGGGAGGAATCTTCCCCGAGAGGACAAAAGGATGCTGCAATATTAAGAGGTCTTAGAACTTCAGCAATACATTCAGAATTTCCTTTAAGTATATGGAAGTGGAATCTGACAGATATCTTCAGGAGATCTAGTGTCTGGTGGCCTAAAGCTGTTAAAGGCTTTTTTGATAAAGGATTTGTCTAATGGCAATGTTCTTGTAGTTATTTTTTACCTGATTATCCTGTTTCTCTAACTTCCACACAGTGTAATTGGACCTGGTAAACACCAGGGAGGTGTTTACGGGGCATCCACAGATGCTGTATGGTCACTCCGATGCTCAATGATGTGCCATGCCAGGCCTCTCCATGTAGTCCTGTTGTATGTAAACACTAAACTATTTCGTCTCATGATCTTTGCAAATGCCTATAATATGCTGGTGATGTATGAAATTGGGTCTTGCTGTACCAGTGCAGTGTTCTTAGGGGTAGACTCATTATATCCAAGATGCATTTAAACTTCCTTAAGAGGATGTCTTTCTGTACTTTAGATCAGTGCTTCCCAAACTGCGGACTGTGGCCCCCTTGGGGTCCCTCAGGTTTTTTTGAGGGGGGGGGGCATGAAATAATGAAAACAAATTTAAAATGTTTTAAGACTAAGTAGATTTTTTTATCTTAAAAGAAATGTATTTGTTTTTTATTATTTATTATTTCTTTTTTGTTATTTTTTATATTTTAATGGAAAAAAGCACACATTGCTGTTGGTTTACAAATTTTTTTTCCTGCGTATTTTGTATTTCGGCAGTTAATTAATATTAGTAAATATATGCTTATTTATCTTAAGTTTCATTTCAAAGCAAAAATCTAAGAATAGCAGTTTCAAATATTTCACCTGATATTGACTTTTTTGTGTATCAGTATTGAAACACATCCATCACATTAAATTGTCATTATACTTCTTTTATGTTTTTAATTCTTTCTTTATTACTAATCGTTGTACGTTTCATGTGCTTATACTGCAAATGTACAATAACAATATATCTATCTATATAAAAATATGAGATAATGTGCCATGTCAAATGTGTATGTAAGATGTTAAAAATGTAATATTCACATTTGATTTTTGCAATATTACCTGTGTATGTTTTGTATTGAATATAAATACAATAAATATTATAATAATATATGTATATATTATGATTTTTTTTCATGGGAGGGGAGCCTTGAAATATTTTAATTTTTCCAAAGGGGGCCCTGACATCCAGAAGTTTGGGAAGCACTGCTTTAGATCATGTCCAGTTTTTGTTGGAGATCCTTAGGATTGCAGCAGATAACATCATCTTTTCAGCAATGATTTGATGATGATGCCTATTTTTTGATATCGATGATAGGCTCAATCTTATTGTACGTAACTATCTGAGAGGGGAGCTTACAGGGAACAGCTGTTGCAAGTATTATAGATTGGGATATAGGAAAGTAGGATGTCCGTAACTATCTGAGAGGGGAGCTTACAGTGAACAGCTGTTGCAAGTATTATAGATGGGGATATAGGAAAGTAGGATGTCCAGGAAAGCAAATTTCCATCCATTTCATTTTTATTATTGATGTGAGGATGATGTTGAAGTTGGTGTGTAGGTGTAGGCTGTTAATTTTGATTAGAAAGTTCTGTAGAGATACTTCTGATTATGACCAGATGTCAAACATATGATCCACTTAGCACATCCAAAACAAAAGTTGCAGTTGCATTGTGCAGAAAGATGTTCTATGTAGAAATTGGCTATGGCAGAAGAAGGACTTCCCAAGTGGGTCCTTTAATCTGTTTGTAGTTAATTTCTGCAAATGAAGTAGCCTGAGTAGTACATGAAAAAGTTAAACAATTTGACTCAGTCTGGATGAAACTCCTCTGATAACATAAATTAAAGATATCAAGAAATTATATACTTGATATCTTTAATCCTTTATCCAAGTGTAAGCAAACAAAGTTTGCGCATGTAGTGTTTTCAGAACTGGGGCAACTCGTGGTAAAGGTGGTATGACTTCACATCACTTGTCTTAGTATCCCATAATGCGAAGCACATATCTGCAGATATAATGCTATACATTGGAGGGGTCACTACCCAGACTAGTTTTTCTGTTTAAGTGCAGGGTTACCTCTCCAAAAATTCATGCGATCACTCAGATCACCCAACAATGAGTGACTTGAGTGATCATTTAACTCAGTGGTGGCTCTGCTCAGTGACAGGCTCCCCTACCACCAAGCAGAACCACTGATATTCCAGGGAAAGCATCAACCAAGGAAGCCCTAAATCCAAATCCCTGGATGCTCAAAAGCACCCCAAGGAAAAAACTTTAAGGTGGGGGAGGGGGGGGGAAATCTGCTCCCATGGAATCAAACTACCAACTGGTTTCCCTATATTATGTGTGGGGTAACTTCTCCAAAAACTCGTGATCCCCCAGACCACCCAACAATGAGTAACGAAAGGATCTGTTAACTGTCGCTGAGAAGAACACTGAGCATTGGCTCTGTGTTCTTCTAAGTGGCAGACCCACCCTACCACTGAGCAGAGTCACTCATATCTCATCTGAGGGCTAACAGCAACAGCAGAGCCTCAGTTAAAACTTCATTGGCTGCAGCATTGCCATCAAGTCACAAACCTGTTTCAAACTTCATTGAAGTCTCTGGGACTCAGACCCAGAAGTCACATTTTTATATATGATTTGCCAAGGGTGTCACACCTTATTATTAAATTACTCTGGATTAGAGAAAGGTTGTTGGAAGTTTTTTCACGAGTTTTTGGAGAAGTTACCCCACACATAATATAGGGAAACCAGTTGGTGGTTTGATTCATTACCTTACCTATCCTCTTTGCTCCCGGCAGAGCATAGGACCTCAACCATTGACTTCCATCTGACTCTATTCAATGCTTCTTTTTTTATCTCTTTCCAGGAACATCTCAGCAATTTTGCCTCTGTTTCTAGTTCTCTTCTCCATATTATCCTGGGTTCTCTTTTCTTCTTCCCTTGGGGGATTCCATTCTAGTGCAGTTTTGCTATTTCTTTATCTGGGTTCCTGACTGTGTGACCTATCCAGTTCCATTTTCTTTTAGTGATTTCATTTCTGATGCTGGTTTGACCTGTTCTCTCCCAAAGTTCTATGTTTGTTATTTTATTTGGCCAGTATATTCCTAGTATCTTCATCAAGCATTTGTTTATGTAGACCTGAATTTTATTTATGTTTTCTTTTGTTAGCGACCATGTCTCATCTCCATATAGTAAAACTGGTTTAACATTAGTGTTGAAGAGCCTGATTTTGGTTTTTAATTTTATTTCTTTGGATCCCCAAATTTTCTTCATCATACTAAATGCAATCTGTGCTATCTGGATTATATTTTGTATGTCTTGTTTGGTTCCTCCTTGCTTGCTAATCACTGATCACAGGTAGATACAAGTTTTTCAGATACAAACACTGAAATAGGTAGTTATCTACCTATTTCAGTGTTTTCCCTAGTATTTCAAAGATTAATTCTTGTTTGGGGTTTATCTTCATTACTTTAGTCTTGTTATGATTTATTTTCAATCCACATTTATTTGCTTCCTAGTTTAAATTATCTATTTTCTTTTGTAGGTGTTGATGTTTTTGTGCCAAAAGGCATATATCGCCTGCAAAATCTAGGTCACTGATTTTATTTGACCATCCCCATTGAATGCTAATTCTTTCTTCAGATGTTTTGCTCATCACCCAATCAATAACAATCAGAAAGATGGTCAGGGAGAGTATACATCCTTGTCTTATTCCTGTGTTTGTTGCAAATGGTTATGATAGTTCGCCATTATTTAATATTCAGATTTTGTATTTTTCATGAGTTTTCTTTGTTACATTTATGATTTTCTGAGGAATCCTGTAGTGCTTCATTAACTTCCATATAGTCTTTCTATCTATGCTATCAAATGCACATTCAAAGTCGATGGATCCCAATTATAGGCCACTCTATTGATTGTTCAACAATTATTCTTAATTAAAATGAAAAAGCCAAACGGCTAGTTTTCTGGCAACTTAATAGATATTAAAGGGATAAAAATCCTATGTTGTTATATAGCCAGTAAGTGAAGCTCAAGATCGAGAAATACGATCTATGAGTTTCAATGCCGAAAAATCGGCGAAGGCAATTCGAAGCAAAGGTGGAGCAAGTTCCCTCACTATTCTTGATATTCTCTCATAATGTAAAACACAGCTCCTAGGAGATGTAATACTGTCATTACATTATGAGGAGAGGTCACTACCCAGACCGATTTCAACCTTTTTTGAGGTCTCATCAGTGAGTAGGTAGACCTGGAAGATATCAAAGCTTAGTGAAAAGAACTTACTTACCTTCACTATACGAATGCCATAAAGGTGTGCTTATATTTTGTAATTAAAATGAAAACCCAAATGGCTAGTTTTCTGGCAACTTAATAGATATTAAAGAGATAAAAATTCTATGTTGTTATATAGCCAGTAAGTGAAACTCAAGATCGAAAACTACAATCTATGAGTTTCGATTTCAATTATTACATCTCCTAGGAGCTGTGTTTTACATTATGAGAGAATATCAAGAATAGTGAGGGATCTTGCTCCACCTTTGCTTCGAATTGCCTTCGCCGATAGTTTTTCGGCATTGAAACTCATAGATCGTAGTTCTCGATCTTGAGCTTCACTTACTGGCTATATAACAACATGGGATTTTTATCCCTTTAATATCTATTAAGTTGCCAGAAAACTAGCCGTTTCGCTTTTCATTTTAATTACAAAATATAAGCACACCTTTATGGCATTCGTATAGTAAAGGTATGTAAGTTCTTTTCACTAAGCTTTAATATCTTCCAGGTCTACTTACTCACTGATGTCTACCTACTGATCACCAGAAGTTCCTTTTTCCAGCAACCCTGAGAGAGAGAGAGCCCAATGTTCCAGAATCCAGTCCCTGATCCTAGTTGTAAGATCGTTTGCAATCTATTTTTTTTTTTCTACTGTTGTCTAATTTTGCCTTGTGCCTGTTTGCAGTCTTCCGCTCTAGCTAGTCTAGCAGGAGATTTCGGCAAACAGGAAATGCTTGGCCCTGGTTCTGAAGGTCCTTCCATTCTGGGACTTAGTTTTTTTTTTCTCTAAATCGTGATTTCTTTTTCACCGCGAGTCAGGACCCTTGGCATCAAAGCGGACGCCGACACACCGAAGAGGATGTTGGCGAAAGCTCTTAGCGAAGCAGTAGGGGCAGAAAATATAGTTGGCTTTACCCCTTATGAAGCAGGCAGGTTCAAGGTAGTAGTAAAGAATGTGGAAACCAGGAACAAGTTAAGTAAAGGACTAGAATGTCAAGGGAAAAAAATTTTTCCCTTCTACCTACTCATCAGTGAGTAGGTAGACCTGGAAGATATCAAAGCTTAGTGAAAAGAACTTACTTACCTTCACTATACGAATGCCATAAAGGTGTGCTTATATTTTGTAATTAAAATGAAAACCCAAATGGCTAGTTTTCTGGCAACTTAATAGATATTAAAGAGATAAAAATCCTATGTTGTTATATAGCCAGTAAGTGAAACTCAAGATCGAAAACTACAATCTATGAGTTTCGATTTCAATTATTACATCTCCTAGGAGCTGTGTTTTACATTATGAGAGAATATCAAGAATAGTGAGGGATCTTGCTCCACCTTTGCTTCGAATTGCCTTCGCCGATAGTTTTTCGGCATTGAAACTCATAGATCGTAGTTCTCGATCTTGAGCTTCACTTACTGGCTATATAACAACATGGGATTTTTATCCCTTTAATATCTATTAAGTTGCCAGAAAACTAGCCGTTTGGCTTTTCATTTTAATTACAAAATATAAGCACACCTTTATGGCATTCGTATAGTGAAGGTATGTAAGTTCTTTTCACTAAGCTTTAATATCTTCCAGGTCTACTTACTCACTGATGTCTACCTACTGATCACCAGAAGTTCCTTTTTCCAGCAACCCTGAGAGAGAGAGAGCCCAATGTTCCAGAATCCAGTCCCTGATCCTAGTTGTAAGATCGTTTGCAATCTATTTTTTTTTTCTACTGTTGTCTAATTTTGCCTTGTGCCTGTTTGCAGTCTTCCGCTCTAGCTAGTCTAGCAGGAGATTTCGGCAAACAGGGAACGCTTGGCCCTGGTTCTGAAGGTCCTTCCATTCTGGGACTTAGTTTTTTTTTTCTCTAAATCGTGATTTCTTTTTCACCGCGAGTCAGGACCCTTGGCATCAAAGCGGACGCCGACACACCGAAGAGGATGTTGGCGAAAGCTCTTAGCGAAGCAGTAGGGGCAGAAAATATAGTTGGCTTTACCCCTTATGAAGCAGGCAGGTTCAAGGTAGTAGTAAAGAATGTGGAAACCAGGAACAAGTTAAGTAAAGGACTAGAATGTCAAGGGAAAAAAATTTTTCCCTTTGTAGTAGGAAGTGTTTTCAAGACAATAAGAATAGAGAGGTTCCCTGTAGAATATCTGGAGGGGGGGACCGAAATAATCAACAGTGTTTTCGAAATGGGGAGTCGTATGCGATGTAAAAATCACTAACGATACAGACTTCCCCGACTGGAAAACTGGCGAGATAACTTTCCATATGGAAATGAAGGCCGAAGTCCCCAATTTTGTCTTTCTAGGCTCTGCCAGGGTGGTAGTTAACTACCCTGGAGTTAAGAAACAGTGTTATAAGTGCAGTTCTCTGGAACAAGTGAAGACTGCCCCAAGAACAAATGCAGGAACTGCATGGCGGCAGGACATGCCCTACCACATTGTGAGGCACCTTGCCTTAAATGTGGCACCATAGATCACAAAGTAGACACCTACCTATCCAGAAACCAGGCAGAAAGGATGGGAGGTGCTATCATGCCAGCCACATTAACACCAGCAGTAAATATTAATGACACAGAACGGAAAGACTTCCCAACCCTGCAGGCTGCACATAACAGGGAATCAAAAACGCAATAAGAAGGAAGCCCCTTAACTAAGAATGCAGAAACGACCAGCAAAGAAAGAACAGAGGAAGAAGAAACAGCCAAGGATCAAGTCACCACCACAGAAACCGCAGTGGAAGAAATAAAGGAATGCAACCAACAAGAAACTATCACTTTAGATACAGAGAAGGAAACGAAGTAGAGGAAGAATGCGAAACGGAGGAAGAAATGGAAACTACTAAAGAAGAAGGTACACAAAAGCAGTCACGAAGCCCTGAAGAAGGAAACATTAAAAAATCAAAACCAGATAACATAACCTCATCGGAAGAATCAGAAACTGATGAAATGGAGACCAAAACAACAATACAGGAAGAGGCTGAAGAATTTTCTGTAGAAGAAATCAAACTAGTTATGGGTGAAAATATGTTTAAAAATGGGTTTGCAATAATAAAGAAATGGAGGGACCCATCGAATCCGCAGATAGTGTATTCTTAACAATGTACAGAGAAGATGGGCCAACATTCCTCCTTCGGAAAGGAATTATAAGTATGAAATGGAAGGATATCTATATCGAGGACATAGCCATGGCCGTGCCCAACCAGGTAACGGGTCATCTGGGCCTGACAGAGGTCGAGAGTAAATACTTCTGCAGAACTTTGAGAAAGTTAACAGAATAAGAAATCAAAGAAGACACTGACTGGGTTGGACATAAATACTTCCAAAGGTTACGACAGATAGGAAAGTTGAGTTAGTTCATGCAGGAAGGGGTAAAAAAAAAATCGCTTTCTCCAACAGGTTTATGATTATTAGTCAACAAAGGAGGGGCTAGACCTGAGAACCCAGGCTGCGAAGACTTACGTCGAGGCGGTGCAACTCCTTGTGGGCTGCATCACTCGGGCCGGGCTCTTCCCCCAACTCTCGGTTCTCTGGTTGATAAAGTCCACCTCAATACGGATCCTGCTATCACAGTTTTTTATTATTATTTTTTTATTTTTTTCTTAAACTATGCCTTTCTTATAAGGCATAGTTTAAGAATAATCTAAGTTCCAAATTTTAACAAACATTTTTCTTTTTTTTTTTAGGGGTTACGAGATGACGTCTCCAGACACCTGGATTAATGTAATCTAAAGTTATGTTTTTTGGGTAAAGTGAAGTGTAAATTTTAAGTTTTTTTTTTTTTCGAGCAGGTGTAAGGAGGTTATGTTTTACAGACCTTTTAGCCACAACCTCTGGGTTACACAGCTAAACAGGTTGACTGAGGCCTCTTTTTACCTCCTACTATCCTACTCTACCTTTCTTTAACATCCCCTATTACTACCTACTGACACTCAGCAATCTTTATACTCCAAAGGCTGATGATGAAAGACATGAACTCCCATTCTACCTACTCACTGATGAGACCTCAAAAAAGGTTGAAACCAGTCTGGGTAGTGACCTCTCCTCATAATGTAATGACAGTATTACATCTCCTAGGAGCTGTGTTTTACATTATGAGAGAATATCAAGAATAGTGAGGGATCTTGCTCCACCTTTGCTTCGAATTGCCTTCGCCAATAGTTTTTCGGCATTGAAACTCATAGATCGTAGTTCTCGATCTTGAGCTTCACTTACTGGCTATATAACAACATAGGATTTTTATCCTTTAATATCTATTAAGTTGCAAGAAAACTAGCCATTTGGGTTTTCATTTTAATTACAAAATATAAGCACACCTTTATGGCATTCATATAGTGAAGGTATGTAAGTTCTTTTCACTAAACTTTGATATCTTCCAGTTCTACCTACTCACTGATGAGACCTCAAAAAAGGTTGAAATCGGTCTGGGTAGTGACCTCTCCTCATAATGTAATGACAGTATTACATCTCCTAGGAGCTGTGTTTTACATTATGAGAGAATATCAAGTATAGTGAGGGAGCTTGCTCCACCTTTGCTTCGAATTGCCTTCGCCGATAGTTTTTCGGCATTGAAACTCATAGATCATAGTTCTCGATCTTGAGCTTCACTTACTGGCTATATAACAACATGGGATTTTTATCCCTTTAATAATTATTTTTAATGTTATTATCTGAACAATACAAGATCTGTGTGGCTGATCCCAGCCTGTTCTTTCCTCGTTTTAGTTTCAATTTCTTGTTTGATTCTTTCTAGCAATATTCTAGTAAATACTTTACTTACAACATTTAGAAGTGAAATCCCTCTCCAATTTTTACAAAGTGTTATATCTCCTTTTTTTTTTGGCAGTTTCACCAGGAGTCTTGTATTCCAGTCATCTGGCCATTACTCCTTTTCCCATATTTGATTAAATAGTGGGTGTAGCATTTCGACAGTAGTGTTTATATCTGCTTTAAGTAGTTCAGCCTGTATATTGTCACTCCCAGCTGCTTTATTATTTTTTTGTTTTCTTTGCTGCCTGAATTATTTCTAGTTTAGTTATAGTTCTTGCATTTATTTTAAGTATTTCTTCTTCTGGTGTTTCTGGTATTTCTTGTTCTAGGTTTTCTATTTCTCCATTTAAAATTTCTTGGAAATGTTTTACCCACCTTTTTTCTATGTCTGTTTCATTTGTTGAGTAACTTTCCTTGTTTATTTTTTACAGGCCCTTCTCTTTTAAAACTCTTCCCAGCTAACTTTCTTGTTATCTCAAACAACCTCTTTGTGTCAAATTTACTTACAGCTTCTTCAGCCACTTTACACATTTCCTCCAGGAAAACTCTTCTATCTTTCCTTGCACTTTTTTACCTGTCTGTTTTTAAGCCTATATCTTTCATTTATCCTATTCCTTTTGTTTTCTTCTGTACTTTGCAGAAGTGTATTCCATAAAGCTTTCCTTTCTTCACATAATTTAATGGTTTCTTTAGAGATCCATTGTTTGGGATTCTCACTCTGCCTTCCCAGAACTTCTTCAGCGGTACTACTAAATATTTTCTTTATTTTTTCCCAGTTCTCTTCAATATCTATTTCCTTGTGTTGTTCTATTTATATTTATTCCATATTTATTCTTTAATGTTACTTTATATTTGTCTTTTGTATCCTTTTTTTAGTTTGGATATATTGGATTTAATTCTTTGGTTCTTGACTTTAAATATTTTTCTTAGTTTCATTTTTATTTTTGCAATCAATAATAAGTGGTCTGTAAAGCATCTGCACCTCTCCAAACTCTTACATCCATCAAAAACATTCTCCAAGATCTGTTTATTAAAATATGGTCTATTTGGTTTTTGGATTTCTTATCAGGTGATGTTCCTCCTATGATCATATCATTGAAAGTGCAAATCTTTTAGGATTTCCCCATTTTCATTACAGTTTCCTAAACCTTCTTTTCCCATTATTCATTCATATTTCACGTTACTATCTCCTACTTTTGCATTCATGTCACCTATAATTAAAAGCATATCTTTACTTTTCACTTCATCTACTTCTTTTTGCAGCATATCATAGAAGTCTTCTTTCTCTTCTATTTTTGCATTGTTTGTTAGTCCATACATGTTTATTACAGTCACATTTCTGTATTTAGTTTTGAATCTAGCTTTGGTGATTCTTTCAGAAACTGGTTTCCATTCAATTAGTGCTCTTCTAGCATCTGGTGTTAGCATGAAAGCTACACCTTTGCTATGTGTGTCATCTTCATTCTGGTTTCCAGAATATAAAATGTATTTGTTTGTTGTTAGTTGGATTTCTCTGCTACCATTCCATCTTGTCTCATTTAGACCTAGTATTTCTATTTTGTATCTGTCCATTTCTCTGGTCAGTAAGTTAGCTTTTCCACTTTTGTACAAAGTCCTAATATTCCAGCATCCAAATTTGGTTAAATGTTTTGGGCTAAAGAGGTTTTTTCTTGGAGTTTTCTGCCTGTCAGTTTCCCCAATAGGGGCTTTCACTGGCTTGCTTCATTTTCCCTAGTACTTCTCCCTCTTGGTTTTGTGTCGGTTTTCCAACAATGGTTGAGGTTTCTGTAGCAATATGTATTTCCATATTATGGTTGCTAGCCACAAGTACAACTCTCCTCCTTTCTCATCTGGGCTTGGGACCGGCAATGGCAGAGTTTCACTTGGTTACTATAAATTAAAGATATCAAGAAATTATATACTTAGTTTAATCCTTTATCCAAGTATAAGCAAACAAAGTTTGCACCTGAAGTATTTTCAGGAAAATGACTTTTGCATTACTTCAACCTTAGTATCACCTCTGGGTCTGGCTCTCACTGAACAGACCTCAATAAAGTTCGAAACTGGTCTGGGTACTGACCCTTCCTATAATGCATAGCATTATACATGTCTGCAAGGATATATGCTTTGCATTATGGGATACTGCGGCAAGTGATGTGAAGTCATACCACCTTTACCACAAGTTGCCCCAGTCCTGAAAATACTTCAAGTGCAAACTTTGTTTGGTTACACTCGCCAGCCTGGCTGGCCAAGTGGTTAGAGTATCTGCTCCCCAGTCAAAAGGCTGCAGGTTCGAATCCTGCTGTGGGCATGGATGTTTGTGATTGTCTGTGGAAATACTAGTGGTGGTGGTTGACGATAGATGGCATTGGTGTAGTTGTGGTCAGTTGGTGGATTGCGAGTGGTGGAGACAGAGTTGCAGAGTGGATGCCCTCCCTCGATCAGTCTTTGGACTACCTGGAGGTGACAAATAATAATAATAATAATAATAATAATAAAGGATTAAACCAAGTATATAATATCCTCATATCTTTAATTTATAGTATAACCAAGTGAAAAAACTACCAACAACCTTCTTCTGATGACAGCCGGAAAGTTTTGGCAAAAGGTGCTATAGTAAATAAAGACTGGATATCAAAACTGACCTAATGTTCCAAGGCTGAAGGGAATAAGTTTTTAACTTCTGTAAGAAATTCTTAAGAAACTTTTTCACAGAGGCTCATGAGCAGCCTCTGCAGATGCTTAAAGATGATCTAGGAATTAGGGCAGTCAATAGGTGGAATCATCTATACAACTGACTATGAGGATTCTTTGTAGATTTGTGGTTAGGTACAGAAACGGTGTGTGTGTGTGTGTGTGCGTGCGTGCGTGTGTGTTTTGTTGGGAGGGAGGGTCTTCCAAAATGAATCTTACAGTTAAAGCTGGCAAGAAATTATATTCTTAGTTTAATCCTTTACGCAAATGTAAGCAAACAAATTTTTACACATGAAGTATCTTCATGACTGGGCTACTTGTATACAGAGGCTAAAGATTTCACATCAATTGCCTTAGTATCCCATAATGCAAACCACTCTCTTTCCCAGTATATATGATGCTAAGCATTATGGAAAGGGCCATTACCCAGACCAGTCATTAACCTCTACATACTCTACAGGATATTGAGGTGGCGCACGGATTTGATCGTCGGCTTGTTGACAGCTCCTGAAAAGATTAGTAGTATTTTGTGTTAAAATTGACAATTTTACTAGAATTTTAAGTAATATTGTTTCTTGGTGTGTCTGTGCAATTTTTGTGTGCTTTCTGTTATTTTAATTGTTATTTTTAAGATAAGATAGCATACATATGGCACCGATAAAGAAAAAAATGGCAGCCAGGTCACCATGTTTGTTTAAGAGTTTTGATGTAAACGAATTTATGCAATGTGCTGTCTGTGAGATGTATGCTTTGCGAAGAGCGGTGAGAGTCTGTTTAGAGGGTGATAGTGGAATTAATATGTGCAGAAAGTGTAAGGAGAATGAGGAACTCAAGCGTGTTTCGGGTGGCGAGAGTGATATCGTTAACAATAGTCAGAATGTAGAAAATAGCTGTGTGATAGAGAATTGCGTGGTAGTGATAGGTGTGAGAGCGTAGTTGAAAGTGTAAATGACGGTAGAAATACAGAACGAATGGATGATATGATTGATAATGAAAATGGTGAGATAAATGCAAGTAGTGAAATTGCGCATTTGAATGGAGTGATACACAGAGCGAAAAGGCAACTGGAGTGTATGGAAAAATGTGTCCTGAACGTACCGACTAACAACCGGCGAAAGTCTGTTACGAAAAAGAATAGAATGTTTGTAAACATCAATAAAATGAAGGAGTGAGTGCTGTATGGGGATTCGCTATTAAGAGGTGTGATAGTTGAGAGTTTGACGAAGTCATACCAGCCGGGTGCGAACACAAAGGACGTCAGCGAATCTATTCGAATGCAAAAACAGAGGGTGAAAGAAATTATATTCGTGGCAGGAACGAATGATTTGAAATAGGACAAAATGGAAATGATAGAGGATGTGAGAGAGTTTTTTGAGGTAGCAAAAGAGAAGAGTGAGAGAGTTAGGATGGTGAGTATCTTACCGCGGTATGACAGCGAAGTGTTTAGAAGGAGGGCCATAATTGCCAATGACTTTATGCATGGGTTATGTAAGGAGAGTGGTGTGGAATTTGTGGATGTGTGGAATGAGTTCGATGGGCAAAAGGACTTATATAAGATGGATGGGTTACATTTGAATGGAGTTGGTGTACGGAGACTTGAAAGAGTGTTGATGAATGATGTGGAAGTCGATGTACAGACTCAGGGAAACTAGATTTATTAAGAGGGGGGGGGAGTAGATATGCAGACTTTAAGGGGGAAGTTAAGTGCATGAATGAGTATAATGTGCCTGAGCGAGTACGAAGGACAACAAATCAGAATGGGATAGTTAGTATAAGGCATCAAAGTAGGAATGGGACAAATGGGCTTCTGCAATTCATGTACACTAATGCCAGGAGTATTAGGAACAAGAAGGAAGAGTTTTTCGCCTTGGTTGGCACTTCCAGGCCACATGTTGTTGGTATTAGTGAACCATGGCTGGCAGAAGATGACAAAGCTAGTGGGATTGAATGCGATGGGCATAGCGTGTTCAGGAGTGACAGGGTGAATAAAACGGGGGGAGGATTGTTATTGATGGCTGATGAGTTGCAGCCAATTAGTATAGAAGTTGAACTGCAGGATGGAGAAAAGAGCACATTTGAGGCTGTTTGGTGTGAGATAGAATCTAGCAGAACAAAATATACAATTGGGTGATGCTATAGACCAGGTGATGGAGTGGATGGTGGGGATAGTATGCATAAGCAAATAGAAGAAATGAGTGGAAGGAGGGTAATTATTATGGGTGATTTCAATTATGGTAACATTGACTGGAAAGAGGAGAGGGCACATGAGAGGAAGGAACTGGATTTTATGCGGTTATTAAGGGATGACTATCTGCGGCAACATGTATTGGAAAATACCAGGGGGCAGAGAGTGCAGGACCTAGTAATTGGAACTGAGAATGTGGCTGTAACGAACATGACCAGGTTGCCACCAATTGGTGAGAGTGACCATAAGGTCATGACTTGGGAGGTGGCTAAAGGAGTCGAATTTACAATTAAGACAGGGTACATGTGGAATTACCGGGCTGAAAGAAAATTGGCCATGCAGGCTAAAGAGAATCCCAAACAGTTTTTTCGATATGTTGAAAGTAAAAGGAAAAATGTTCATGGTAGAATGATCTTAAAAAATGCTGATGGTAGGGAGGTAACAGAATCAATCGACATAGTGGAATTACTGAGCGAGCACTTTGCAAGAGAATATCATCCAGGTGGTAACATTGCTGGAATGGAAGAACCAACAGCTTATACTCGAATTGTGATGAATGAAGTAGAGGTAACTAGTCTATTACAGAACCTCAACGTCAATACATCTATTTGATTGGATGGTATACCAGCTCGTGTCGTACGTGAAGCGACTAAAGAATTGTCAGTGCCCTTCTTCATTTTGTTTAATTTGAGCCTCGGGTCTGGGTGAGTGCCAAGGGGATGAGGGCAAAATAGTTCCGCTGCATAAAGGTAATTCCAAGGCTGGTGTTGAAAATTACCTGCCAATCAGCATAACAGGAATCGTTATCAATGTCTTGGAGAAAATAGTCAAGAGAAAAATATAAGATTGGATAGATGAACGTGGAATACTGTATCAGGGACAGCATGGTTTTGTGAACGGTCGATCATGCCTCAGTAACTTGCTCACGTATTATAACACAGTGCGAGCTGAACTGGTAAAGGGTAATGGGTTTACAGTGATTCTACTGGACCTTGCTAAGGCCTTTGACAGGATACCACATGGAATTCTAATCAGTAAAATGCAGCATATGAGAATGGATATAGGGTCACTGAGATGGAGAGGAGGGTGGTTGACGGAGAGATATCAGAGAGTGGTTGATGGAGAGATATCAGAGAGTGGTTTATTCAGGAGTTGAGTTCACAAGCCGGCCTGTGACTAGTGGTGTGCCACAAGGATCTGTTCTCGGACCATTGCTGTTTAATTTGTTCATTAATGATATAGGAAAGGATCTGAGAGGAACAGTTCATTTGTTTGCAGATGATGCAAAGTTGGGTAGGGCAATAGTAAATGCAGATGACGTCAAAATTTTGCAAGATGATTTGGATAGATTGGAGGTCTGGGCTAAGGAGAATGGATGTCAATTTAATGTGGCAAAATGTAAGGTTATACATTTTGGGGTGAAAAGATTAGCAGCAGGTTACTACATTGGTGGAACTGTACTCCTGGAAATTGATGAGGCACGAGATTTAGCAGTGTTGGTGGATAAGGAGTTGAAGTTTAGGGGACACATTGCAGAAGTGGCCAAATCAGCTCATCAAATCACTTGGTTGCTGAATAATACGTTGACAAGCATAAAATATAGAACAATATAAAAGACAAGCAGGTTATTGTTCCTCTTTATTGACTTGATAAGATCCCATCTAGACCACTGTGTCCAGATATGGGCACCTAGGTTTCTTCTTGCTGGGGAGGAGGTGGAGAGGATCCAGAGACGAGTGACCAAGATGATAGCAGGTCTGTGGAACGAACTTTATGAGAACAGGTTGAGGATTTGTGGGTTGCAAAAATTGGTTGATAGGCGGAGGAGGGGAGATATGATTGAGACATTCAAATTACTGAAGGGTTTCTATAAAATTAATTCAGAAGATATTTTTGAGAACAGGGCTGGTTGTGGGAGGACTAGGGGACATCCATGGAAGCTGGGCAAAAGTGTGGTTAGTAAGGGTGTTAGAGCTGGGTTCTTTACTTTTAGAGTGGTGAATGAGTGGAATGCGCTCCCTGAGTCTGTGGTGGATGCTGTGACAGTGAATGAGTTTAAGGCGAGGTATGATAGATACTGTAAGAATGTCGAATAGTTGTGATGAATATGATTTGGGGCCTCCCTCGATGAGTCTAATGACTCCCTGGAGTTGCCCGTAATAATAATAATAATACAAGTAACCCACTTGTGAAGATACTTCACGTGCAAACTTTACTATTGGAAGAATTAAACCAAGAATATAATTTCTTGGCACCTTTAATTTATAGATGACCATAGGTAAAAAACTTTTAATAAATATTTCTGATCCAGAGTATTTCAATGATAAGATGATACACCTTTTACTATTTGTATATACAAATATATGACTTCCATTACTTGGTATCTTGTTATTCCAAAACGCGCTGAGTGAAAAGAATGTAAGATGGTGGCTCGCATAGTAGTCTCGCGTTTTGATTAGTGTGATAGTTTTTGGATTTTCGAATGATAAATTTAGAGGTAAACATTCTTCGTTTTATCTATTTTTGTGATTACTCATTTCTTTGCTGGTGGACTCTTGCGTGAATCTAAGGGATTTGTCAAGAGACCATCCACCTAGATCGTCAGGAATAAGACATCGGAATCTTCCCCCATTGTACACAAGGATGGAGAATATAAAAGATTTCAAGGATGCCATACAACTTTTAAACAAAGAGATGTCACTTGACATTTTCAAATTCATCCTAAAGAAATTTGAAATGGATTATCCTGGTTACTTGAATCTCTTCACTCAAGTAAATGACACTGAAGATTATAATTTGGACACAGAAGAGGACATTACACCTGTTCCACCTACAAAGGCTCCCCGACAGTTCAATTGTTCACAGGAAGAACAATAAAAGACGAAGAACATTGGAAGATGGAATGGAAGATGATGTAACAACTCTCCAAAATCAGGTCACCCAAGATAGAAAAGAAAAGGTCCCTCCTGTTATCCTTCGAGATAAAAATAAATGGAACCTCATTCTCAAGATCCCTAGGGAACAAAATATCAATTTCTCCTGGGCAAGAAATACTGAAGAGGGTATAAAGATTCATCCTACGAAAATGCTGGACAACTCTAAATTGCCCTTCCACACCTTTGCACTAGCAAGCGAGAAGAACTTAAATGTGATTCTAAGAGGAGTGGCTGAGGGCATCACGACTGATGAGATCACAGCTGACCTCATCAGTCAAGGATTGACCCCAATCAAAGTCAGTAGAATGTTGAGGTCAGATAAAACACCAATGCCACTGGTGTTGGTCGAAATCTCCAACACACAAAAAAGAATCTATTAAGTTACCGACATTTGTAAGCTTAAAATCACAACCAAACCTCTAAGGAAGAGGGCATCGGCAGGGCAGTGCCACAGATGCCAGAGGCTCGGGCATGCCCAAAATCTGTTTAGAGCTGCCTACAGATGCCTAAAATGCGGTGATAGTCACCAAACTAACTCCTGCACCAAGCCCAAATCCACAACCTGCCTGTTGTGCCAATTGTAGAGGACCACATCTCTCTAATTACAATAGATGCCTTTTCCATGCAAAAAACGTGGATCAACAAGAATGAGCCATGCTCCTCCAAGCAATGACACAAACAACGAAACAGGTCACCTGCCAGATCATAATACCTCACATTTGGCTTCACAGGAAGGCACTCGACCTTCATCCATGTCCAAATCATATGCGGAAGCGGTAAGAACCCAGACTCCTTCATCGTAAGAGCGAACAAGCTCTAATCTCACATCAGCTTTAACCTCGTCACTTGCAACAATGCTGCATGAATTCAGAAAAGCAAGCACCCGATCATCTTCCAGAAAGAGATTCTATCTAGAAACCCAATCCATATTAATAGCTCTCTATAATATTTAAAAAATTTAAACCGAATTCCCTCATGATAACAGCATAGAATGCCAATGGCTTAACAAATAAAATTCTCGAGCTGCAAGAATTCACAAAAAAGATACAATCCAGACATAATCTTGATTAGTGAATCCCACCTCAGACCATCAAACAACCCAAAACTAAGAGGTTATATTTTATATAGGACAGACAGACTTAAATCTAATGGAGGTAGCACAGCTATTTTTATTAACATTTATTTGAGCCACAACTCGCTGACCAATCCCCAAACTCGAAACCTTGAGGTGACAGGTTTGGAGGTGCACACTAATAATGCAAGCAAACTCAAAATCTACACAGCGTACAATCCTCCCAGCATTCCACTATCGACAGCAGACTTAGACTCCATTCTCGGCTCCACGGATTCCATAATTATAGCAGGAGACCTTAACTCCAAACATATGGCCTGGTTCAGTTCATCAATCAACTGCAAAAGCCGTACCTTATTCAACTACACGTTACTCAACTCATCAATAGTAGCTGGACCCACAGAGTCCATCCACTACAGCTCATCAGGAAGTTCTGATGTATTAGACATAGTTATCCTTAGAAATATCAATACCAGCTGGGGACATTAGAAGAGCTTAACTCGCATCATAATCCCATCCTGCTCAGGTTAGGACTTCAATATCAGCTCTCTCCTCATCATTGTTTCTTACCATGGGACAAGCTCTCTAATGTTCTCCCAGTCTGCATCGGTCCACCCCCTGTCATTCGTAAAAAAGAAGAAATAGACCAAGCAGTAAGCAATTTAACTAGGCAAATCAACACAGCAATCACATCAGTCACTCAAACCATTGTTTTCCACGCTCCCAACTGGATCCCTGAAGAGATAATGGATCTGATTAGGGTCAAAAAGAAAGCCAGAATGCGATATCACAACATCAGAGCTCCGCAGGACAAAACAACCTGAACAGACGGTCAAAGAGCCCTCCAGATGCACAGGAATTCCAAATGGGAATCCAAACTCAGGGAAATCAACCCAGAAGATAACTCCATGTGTAAAATCTCTTCATACCAAATGACAACCACTTCCCCCTTTGAAGACCAATCTTGGAATTGCACACTCAGATGAAGAAAAAGTAGAAGCCCTAATTTGACAATCTGGAAAATCAATGCAGCCCATCTTACATAAACTTAAATATCAATCTTATTTACAAAGTTCATCGTAAAGTTAGAAATGCACTAAGACAGCCTAAGGATGATTCAGAAACCATCACCCCCACATCTCCAACAGAAATAATAAATATTATTTCCCATCTGAAGAATAAAAAGGCTCCTGGCCCTGATGGCATTACCAATAGAATAATAAAGCTACTCCTACAGAAAGCCATAATTCATCTAGTTAATATTACCAATTCCATTTTAAGATTCCAGTATACTTTCCCACAGATTGGAAAATCGTGGACATTATACCTCTGTAAAAGCCTGGTAATAACCCACAACTTCCCCAAAGCTACAGGCCCATCAGTCTTCTTTCCTGTCTTTACAAAGTAATAGAAAAGGTAATCCTATCAAGATTACAATCAGCAGTGGACAAACAGAAAATAATCCCAAATGAGCAATTTGGGTTTCGCAAAGCTCACAGCACAGTGCAGCAAATTCACCGACTAACAGAACATATCACTCATGGTTTTTAACTGGCACTTTCACGCTGCTGCTGTATTTTTATCAGATGTATAACTCTCTGATCAGACCAAGTGTGGTCTGATCAGAGACTTATACATTGGAATGATAACCCTCTCATCTCTGCAGGTCAGTGATCCATATCTGCAGGTCCTTCTCATAATTGCAGCAATCCTCTGTGTTACCTTCACCCTCTTTGCAATATGTCCCCTAAACTTCAGGTTTCTATCAATCATCAATCCCAGATCTCTTGTCTCCCCTACTTCCTCCAGTATAACTCCTCCCATAGATTATGCAGCATCCCATCGATGTTTCCCAAACCTCAAGACCTTACATTTTGCTGCATTAAACGGAAACCCCCATTCATTTGCCCATCTGTTTAGCTTATTCAAATCCTTTTGCAGAGCTACCACATCTGCACTATTACTAATAATCCTTCCCAGCTTTGCATAATCTGCAAACAACTGAATATCCCCTTGCAATCCACTGACAATGTCATTGATATAAAGGTAAAACAATATAGGTCCCAGTACTGAGCCCTGTGGGACCCCACTTTTAACCTTCTGCTTCCTTGAAACTGCTCCACCATACACAACTCTCTGATACTATCAGACAGCCAATCCTGAATCCAGTTAACCAATCTGACATCCAGACCCGTGTGCTTCAACTTAAATATCAGCTTATCATGTGGCATCCTATCAAATGCCTTCACTAAGGCTAAGAAAATTGCAGTATATGCCTTTCCCTCATCTAATGTTCTTGTAACTTTGTTATAAAAGGCTAGCATATTGCTAAAACAAGATCGCCCTTTCACAAATCCATGTTGACTCTCACAAGTAACATTACCCTCATCTGCCCAATGCTGTATACGGTCCCTCACTACTTGGACAAAGAAAATGGAGAAGTGCAATTCAGTCTGTCAAGACTTTTCCAGGTGCAGACTGTGCAACAGACCACCAGTTATTAGTGGCTATGATACATGTGAAGCTACAGAAACTGGAAACAACACAAGTGTCGATCAGATGTGATCTAGGAATCATACCAGCTGAATACAATATTAGCATGCAGAACAGATTCGATACACTCAATTTTTGTGAAAGAGAACCAGATGAACTATGGGAAGAGATTAAAGATATAACTAAAACAGAAGCAAAGAAGAATATTCCAACAGTTTGTAAGAAGAATTCCAAATGGCTGTCAGAAGATGCCATCAAAACTGCTCAGGAAAGGAGAAAAATGAAGGCCAGAAGAAATTTGCTGGAAGTATGGCATTTGAATGCAGTGTTTCAATGACAAGCCGTAAGAGACAAGGAAAAAAAACTTTAACCAGGAATGCCAACAAATAGAAGATCAAAATAAGAAAGGAAAAACAAGAGATCTTTTCAAAAAGATCTAAGAACTAACAGGGAAGTTTAGTGCCAAGGTGACAATATTGAAAAGTAAATGCAAAGGATATCTTACAGAAGCTGCAGACATCAAAGAAAGATGGAAAGAGTATACAGAAGCTCTTTACAGAAAGGACTCCAAAATTACTGAGAAATTTGAAGAGCAGGATTATACACAGGAGCCAGTACCACTGGAGAGTGAAGTGAGGTGGACACTTCAGCAGCTATCCGGTAAGAAAGCACCAGGAGGAAATGGAATACCCATTGAGCTGCTCAAACCCCTGGGAGAAGAGGCAGTTAAAATTTTAACAGCTCTATGTCAGCGAATTTGGATCACAGCTACATGGCCTAGGGAATGGAAAAAAATCAGTTTATATACCTTTATTGAAGAAAGGCGATGCAAGAGAGTGCGAAAATTAAAAAACTATAGCACTGATTTCTCATGCAAGTAAAGTCCTACTTAAGATCATTCAGAAAAGACTAGAACCATTCATGAAGAGTGAAATGCTAGATGAACAGGCAGGATTTCAAAAAGGCAGAGGAGCAAGAGATCGAATCGCCAGTATGAGATGGATAATAGAAAGAGCACAGGAATATCACAAGAATGTCTACCTTTGTTTCCTTGACTATAGCAAGGCTTTGATTCTGTAGATCATGTGAAATTGTGGAATGTGTTAAGAACAATGGGAGTCCCGGGGCATTTCATTATTATCCTTCTGAGGAATCTTTATCATGAACAAGAAGCTACTGTCCGAACCGATCTTGGAGAAACTGAGTATTTCACAATAGGTAAAGGGATGTGACAAGGATGTATTTTATCTCCATACCTGTTTAACTTGTACAATGAATACATTTTAAGAATGGCAAGGCTGGAGGACTTTCAGTTGGAATTAAAATTGGTGGAAAAAATATTAAAAATTTGAAGTATGCAGATGATACCACCTTGCTAGCAGAATGCAAAGAAGGTTTGAAGGAACTTATTATGAAAGTTAAAGAAGAAAGAAGAAAAACTTAACCTCAAAAAGATAAAAGTTATGGCAACGTGAACTTAAAAAGTTTTTGAAGTAGATGGGTAGAAAATGGAAGCAGTTTACAATTTTGTGCTCCTAGGATCCCGAATTGATAAAGATGGTTATTGTACTGAAGAAGTTAGAAGATTATTACTCGGAAAGAAAGCAATGACAAATTTAAGCAAGATCTTTAAAGATAAAGATATTAGTCTCACAACAAAAATCAGATTCGTGAAAGCAATGGTATTCCCTGTGGTACTGTATGGATGTGAAAGTTGAACCCTAAGAAATTGTAAAAGATGGAAGATAGATGCATTTGAATTATAGGTTTGGAGATGCTTACTAGGAATACCATGGACTGCAAAGCAAACCAATAAATCAGTGATAGACAGAATAAAACCAGATTGCTCCCTCGAAGCTATGATCATCAAGCAAAAATTGTCATATTTTGGACATATTATGCGAGCAAATGGCAGTCTGGAGAAGACAATGATGCTTGCTAAAGTTGATGGAAGCAGGAGAAGAGGAAGACCAAGAATTAGATGGGTGGATGGAGTTAAAGAAGCAACTGGAGTGTGCTTGGAGGTTCTGAAAGACATGGTTAGGGACAGATCGGAATAAAGAGTGCATGTTCGTGGAGTCACCAGGAGTCGGAAATGACTTGATAGAATATAACACACAGAACAATGAGTTGAATGATCCTTCAAGTCCCTCATTGTTAGTTAATCTAAGTGATCACCTGAGACACTATACCATAGGTAAGCATCCAAAGGAATGCAGTGATTGAGACCACTAGAGTGACTCCCAAATCATTCAACTCAATTAGTTAGTGGCCTAGTTTTTGAAATAGACCCAATTTATATAAAGTTGAAGTGGTCTCGATTGCTGCTTTCATTGGATGCTTGCCTGCAGTTTGACTTCATCTACTGACATGGTCTTTATAGGGACTACTTTGCTAGATGCTTTTCTCTGGGAGATGAGCAGTTCTGTTCAGTGTTAGGATGAACCTGCCACTGAGTAGAACCGTTGCTGTGTCTTTTGCATAATCGATATTTAATGATCCATTGAGTCACTCATTAATAGGGTTATCTGAGGAAATGCATCAGATGCTCTTCCCTAGATAAGTTATGCCCAGTGGAAGGTTGAGCCTGACATTGAGTAGAACTACTCCTGAATAATGAGTTAAATGATCACTCATTGAGTGGGAGATCTATGCATTTCCCTAGTTTTTGGAGAAGACCCATACTTAAACAACCCACTGAAATGGGTTGTTTAAGTATGGGCCGTGTGTTTGACCTCCTGACCGGCATTCCGTGATAATTGAAACGGCAATTTAGACTAATAATTTCTGAAAGAAATCACACCAAAAAATTACTCAGACACACTTTGTTCTCAAAAATAAATAATGAAACCGTAAAATTTATGAAACACTGCTAATTATTATTAAAAATAAAACTTATTTCTCTGGAGCTCTTCCTGACACTGGAAGCTCGACAGACCTCATTAAACAAGAAAATACAAGGAGTAGAGCAGATGTGGTCTTGTAGTAGAATCTGAATATACTATGTGAATGAGCAAATCACTGTCATCTACCACCACCCTCAAGACAAGAGATCTGGGAGTGGGATATGAAGACAAATTGAGGGAATGCAATTTGCAGAACCTTCTAATAGAAGGATTGAGGATGTGATTGAAATATATAAATTGGTAAGAGAATATTATTGGATTAATGTAAAGAAGATTTTTCATGGAGTAGAGAATGAGAGAGAGGCAGAAACGTAGAGTAAGGGGTCATCCCTGGGAACTATATAAAATGGGGCAAAGAACAGGTTCTTTGCATGGAGAGAAAGAGAGTGGTTGGTGAATGGAATGCATTGCCTGAGAGTGTGTGAATGTGGAAACTAGGAATAGGTTTAAGGCATGGTTCAATGATCCTTTGGTGTGAGAGTGTGGACTTTCCATGACAAGCTTTTTTGTTTCCATGGGAATCTGATGTTAATAATAATAATAATAATGCCAGACATTTTTTTTTCATTCTCTATTAAAAACAACTAACCTATGGAGTTGGCTTTATGGTCAGTCTGCCATTTTCCCAAGTAAATTTCCCTAGAAGAGAAGAGAAGAGGTGAATTTGAGCTGTGCAGAAGAAAGTGATTTTTAATCGGTGAATAGTCCACTTTTTCCCCCGTTTTTCTACGTTTTAGAGTGCTAAATTGTTTCTCTGAATACGAGTGTACTTCACTGGTTGTTTTTTGGAAGTTAGTTGCTGTCGCGATACAATATATGTTGGTACCGTCGGAATCGAACGCGTAACGGTGGAAGACAAAACGAAGCTAAGTTACTGTATTTAGTTATATTTAATTTTATTTAATTATATTTAGTACTTAAATGTTCTGATGTTTGTACTTTTTTCCCCTCTTATTTATTAATTGAATAATTATTAAAGATTACGCTACTCGGCAGTAAGGAATGATGGTGGATTCAGCAGCAGTCGCAAGTGGCGTAACGCCAAGTCCTCCGCCATTTAAGAACTCAATTATTAGCAATATCATAAGGGACTTTGTGGCATGCAGTACTTGCGGCATGTATGCTTCTCGGGAATTAAATATGTGGCTTGTTAAAGAGAGTGGAGAGCGTATGTGTGCAAAATGCAGGCAGTTGGAGGAAATAAGTACATTAGATATATCGATATCCGACTTTGTTGCTCCAGGAACGGAGAATGAATGTAGGAATATAGGAGAGAATGAGAAAATAATAGTTGATAGTGTGGAAGGTGTGAGTGACTGTGGAAGTTTAGGAGATGGTTTTGTTTGGGAGAGTGAATTTAGATTAAGAGTGACTGACCTGCAGAGGGAGATAAATGAGTTGAAAGAGGAGGTGGAATGTCTAGTGAATGAGAGCAGAAGTATGAAAGATAAGATTAGGAGAATGGAAGAGATAAATGCAAGGCGATTCAGAGTAGGAGAGAGAGAGAATTTAAGGAGTATGAGTGAGAGGTATGGGGGTGCTAGAAGAGGAGAGAATGGAAACAGTAGAAGAGAGGGAATGAGAGAGAGGTATGGGAATGCTAGCAGACGAGAGGATGGAAACAGTAGGAGAGACGGAATGAGAGAGAGATATGGAAGTGCTAGAAGAGGAGAGAATGGAAACGGTAGGAGAGATGGAATGAGAGAGAGAGGTATGGGAATGCTAGAAGATGAGAGGATGGAAACAGTAGTAGGAGAGACAGAATGAGAGAGGGATATGGAAGTGCTAGAAGTGGAGAAAATGGAAACAGTAGGAGAGAGGGAATGAGAGAGATGTATGGGAGTGCTAGAAGAGGAGAGAATGGAAACAGTAGAAGAGAGAGGTATGGGAATGAAAGAAGAGGAGAGAATGGAAACAATAGGAGCGAGGGAATGGTAAGAGGTATAATGTATGGCGACTCAATGATCCGTGGTGTTCAAGATAGGATGTGTGAGGAGTGTTTGCCAGGAGGAACAATAGAAAGGATGGCTATGGCAATTAAGAGAGGTGAAAGGGTGGATGAGATGATTGTGATGGTAGGAACGAATGATTTGAGTGGTAATGTAAGTCGGGCAGCGAGAGATATGAGATTTTTGCTTGAGACTGTACGGAAGAAGACAGAGAGAGGAAAAATAGTGTGCGTGTTGCCTAGGTATGATAATGATGAGCTGAGCAGAAGAGCGGTGATATTGAATGGCATAATAGCGAGAATGTGTGACAAGAGAGGACTGGTATATGTGGATGCTTGGAGTGCGTTTGAGGAAAGAGAGGAGTTGTATGCGAGAGACCGTTTACATTTGAATGAGGAAGGACGTAGGCATCTGGAGAGATTGCTGTTCTGAACGAGTCAGTGTGTCCCAGGGAGGATGATAGCAGGGGTGGCCTCTTGTGGGAATGGATACTTGGGAGAAGGGAGACAATGTCAGGTAACACTGAGCCCAGTGGAGTCTAGAAGGGATAATGCTTGGTATAGAAACAATGGCATTTATATGCTGTATACTAATGCCAGGAGTATCCGGAATAAGGGAGAGGAATTGGTGGCGCAGATAGCATCAGACTGGCCAAAAATTATTGCAATCACTGAGACGTGGTTGACAGAAGGGGATATAAAAACAGGTATAGAAGTCGCTGGGTATAGCATTTTTCATCAGGATAGGAGGGGAAAGCGAGGTGGTGGGGTGCTGCTTATGATAAGTGATGACCTATGTCCTCTAAGAGTGGAGAATTTGGAAGGAAGTGAGACAAATGATTTTGAGAGCATATGGTGTGAGGTAGAGGTGGGCAAGACAGTATATTTAGTGGGATGTTGCTACAGACCCAGGAGCACAGAGGATGGGGACCAGGAGATGTTTAGACAGCTAAGTTTGGCAAGTGCAAGAAGAATGATTGTTATGGGAGATTTTAACTTCAGTAGTATAAATTGGAGAGAGGAAGATGCATGTAACAATAGGGGAATGGAATTTCTAGAATTCTTGAGGGACAAATGTCTTTGGCAACATGTAACAGAGGGAACAAGAGGTTCAAAAATTTTGGATTTGGTTATAGCATCAGAAGAGTTGATAATAACTGAGTTGACGTCTCTCCCACCAGTTGGAGAGAGTGACCATATGGTGTTGACTTGGAAAATGAATAGACATGCAGGAGTATCAAAGAGACGGGAACTTATGTGGAATTATAAGGCAGGTGATTATAATAGTCTTAGACGTCAACTTCGGGAAGTTTCATGGAGAGAGGAATTGGAAGTCCGGGATAACACCAGTGCATGGGAAATTGTGAAGGAATATTTGTTATCAGCAATGGTAAGTTGTATACCACGAGTGAAGAACAGGGCGCAATTTGGAGTAAAGTGGAAGACAAACAATATTAAACAGGAATTGCATGCGAAAAAGAGGCTATGGAAGAGATATAAGGAGACAGGTGAAGAGATGCATGAGGAATATAAGACACAGGCCAGAAGAGTGACTCATGCGGTAAGGAAAGCGAAACTGGAATATGAGAGGAGATTGGCCCTAAGATCCAAAGAAAATCCTAGGGAATTTTTTAGCTATGTGGCCAGTAGGAGGAGAAATGACTGTGGAAGAATGATATTGTGGGATAAAAATGGGAATAGAGTGACTGATGCAGAGGACATAGTGGAATTGTTCAATGTACACTTTATTGGAGTATTTCATCCTAGAGGAGTCAGTTTTAATGCTAGAGGGATAGGACTGGTACGAGGTCCGGAGGTACAGGAGGAGAGTGTGTTTCAGATACTGAGTACTCTGGATGTCAGTAAAGCTGTGGGACTGGATGGTATTTCGCCACGAGTTTTGAGAGAATGTGCTAGGGAATTGACAATACCCTTCACGTGGCTTTTCAATGAAAATCTGGCTTTGGCAAAGGTGCCCAGGGAATGGAAGGAAGGTAAGATAGTGCCATTGCATAACGGTGGTAACAGACTGGAAGTCTGTTTGGCCAGTCTGTGTGTCATCAGTAGTTGTTAAGATCTTGGAGAAAGTAATGAGGGACCGTGTACAGCATTGGGCAGATGAGGGTAATGTTATCTGTGAGAATCAACATGGAGTTGTGAAAGGACGCTCTTCTTTTAGCAATATGCTAGCCTTTTATAATAAAGTTACAAGAGCATTAGATGAGGGAAAGGCATATACTGCAATTTTCTTAGACTTGGCGAAGGCATTTGACAGGGTGCCACATGATAAGCTGATATTTAAGTTGCAGCACATGGGTCTGGATGTCAGATTGGTCAACTGGATTCAGGATTGGCTGTCTGATAGGTATCAGAGAGTTGTGTATGGTGGAGCAGTTTCCAGGAGGCAGAGGGTTACAAGTGGGGTCCCACAGGGCTCAGTACTAGGACCTATATTGTTTAACCTTTATATCAATGACATAGCCAGTGGATTGCAGGGGGATATTCAGTTGTTTGCAGATGATGCGAAGCTGGGAAGGATTATTAGTAATAGTGCAGATGTGGTAGCCCTGCAAGAGGATTTAAATAAGCTAGATAGATGGACAAATGAATGGGGGTTTCGGTTTAATGCAGCAAAATGTAAGGTCTTGAGGTTTGGGAAACATCTATGGGATGCTGCATACTCTATGGGAGGAGTTATACTGGAGGAAGTATGGGAGACAAGAGATCTGGGGTTGATAATTGATAGAAACCTGAAGTTTAGGGGACATATTGCGAAGGTGGTGAAGGTAACACAGAGGATTGCTGCTATTATGAGAAGGACACTGACCTGCAGAGATAAGAGGGTTATCATTCCATTGTATAAGTCTCTGATCAGACCACACTTGGACTATTGTTCTCAGATTTGGTCCCCAGGAGTTGAAGGGGATATATTAACTGTGGAAAGGATACAAAGACGGATGACAAAGATGGTTTCAGGACTGTACAAGGATAGTTATGAGGATCGGCTGAGAGAATGTGGACTGCAGAGTTTGGTGGATAGAAGAAGGAGAGGTGATATGATTGAGACTTTTAAACTGTTGAGAGGTGGTTACAGGGTTGACACTGGGGAGTTCTTTCGCTTGGTTGATCAGCGGAAAGGAGTGATGACAAGAGGCCATCCCTGGAAGTTACGAAAGGAAACTGTGAGCAAGAGGGTAAGGAGTGGTTTCTTTGTGTGGAGGGTGGTTGAGCTGTGGAATGCATTGCCTGATGGAGTGGTGGGAGCGAGAACGGTCAGTGAGTTTAAAGATTGGTATGATAAACTTTGTGTTTCTCAGGGGGGGGACCTCCCCTCGATGAGTCTTGACAGACTTTATGTCTTAGGAAGGACCTCCCTCAATGAGTCTTTTGACTCCTTGGAGGCCTGAATAATACTACTACTACTACTACTACTACTACTAATAATAATAATAATAAATCATTTCTACTTTTTTCTCTATATTTAGAAAGTTTACTTTTGATAAGATTAGTTTTTGCTTTCCATTTTAAGCACAAGGTAGAGTTTAATATGTATAGAACAAATGAACTACAGTCATAATACATTCAACATCATGCCTCAGTAACTTGCTCACATTTTATGACACAGTGATGGCTGAACTGGATAAGTGTAATGGGTTTACAGTGGTACTGCTGGACCTTGCTAATGAACATGACTGCATGTATACAGGAATTCTAATCAGTAAACTGCAGCAGATGGGGATGGATATAGGGTTGGTGAGATGGATAGGAGGGTGGTTGATGGAGAGGTATCAGAGAGTAGTTTATTCAGGAGTAGTGCCCAAAAGAAGGCCTGTGACTAGTGGTGCGCTGCAGGGTTCTGTACTTGGACCACTTCTGTTTAATTTGTTCATTAACGACATAGGAAAGGATCTGAGAGGAACTATTCATTTTGTTTGCTGATGATGCAAAATTTGGTAGAGCAATAGTGAATCCACATGATGTCAAAATTTTGCAGGATGATTTGGATAGATTGGAAGACTGGGCTAAGGAGAATGGATGCCAGTTTAATATGGCAAAGTGCAAGGTTATGCATTTTGGGGTAAAAAGAACAGTAGCAGTATACCACATTGGTGGAACTGTACTCCAGGAGACTGACAAGGCCAGGGATTAGGGATTGTTGATAGGGAGTTGAAGTTTAGGGGGCACTTTGCAAAAGTGGCTAAATCAACTCATCAAATCACTTGGTGACTGAAGAATACTTTGACGAGCAGAGTCAAGCAAGTTATTGTTCCTCTGTATCAAGCCTTGATAAGACCCCATCTTGACTACTGTGCCCAGATATGGGTGCCTGGGTTTCTTCTTGATGGGGAGGAGGTGGAGAGGATCCAGAGGCGAGTGACCAAGATGCTAGCTGGTCTATGGAATGAACCTTATGAAAACAGGTTGAAGATCTGTGGGTTACAGAAATTGACTGATAGGCAGATGAGAGGTGATATTTTTGAGACATTCAAATTACTGAAGGGTTTTTACAAGATTAATTCAGAGCAAATTTTTCAGAACAGGTCTGGTGGTGGGAGAACTAGGGGCCATCCATGGAAACTGGGCAAGAGCGTGGTTAGCAAGGGTGTTAGAACTAGGTTTTTTGCTTGGTGAGTGAGTTCAAGACAAAGTATGATGATACTGTGTGGATGCTGAATAGTTGTTCTTGACATGATATTTAGGGTCTAAGGACTCTTGGAGTCTAAGGACTCCTTGGAGTTGCCCGTAATAATAATAATAATAACATGCAAAATATTTTAAAATTTGTTCAGTAACCATTTATCTATTGAAGAAAATTGGAATAATCTCAGATTTTCTTCAACAGATTCAACTAGGTATGAATTCATCTAGTTGAATTCAAATACATATATATATATATATGTGTGTGTGTGTGTGTGTGTGTAAATTTGTATATATTCCAACTGTGGTTTCTTATGTTCTATAGGTTTATAACCTTTCATGTAGAAGTCACATGAAAAATAAAAAAATTAAACATTATTAAAGTCAAAAGATTCATCATAGGAGTACCACTGCATTACCCTTACCATAAGGCACAGTTTGATATAGCACAAACTGTGCCTGCCTGAAACTCATTCACTATTTCCATACTCATTAGACTATCAAGCATTCCACTCCCTATCCATGGAAAAAACCCTCCTCTCACTCTCTGCTCATGCCTTCTTATTTTGCTTCCGGGAATGATGGCTTCTTGTTCTAAACCTCTCTCCTCCATTCTATGAAAAATCTCTTTCACATTAACCTGGTAACAATCGTTAACAACTTATATGTCTTTATCATAATCATCCCTCCCTCCTCCTATCCACGAGGCTCTGCAAATTGCATTTCCTCGGTTTTTCTTCATATTCATTGAAACTACTTTAGTCATACTGTATGTCTGTCTCTCAATTCTTTTGAATATGTAATCATTCCCTTTAAAATCAGGTAGATAGATCCGTGTCAGGTAATTATATACAGTTGATCAAGGCCTTTAATAAGGAAATCATACCCTCATTACTTTGCATGTCAATGTCTTCCACATCATTGCCATCATTCAAAGTCACGTCAATATTAATATGTGTCTTCAGATTCCTCATCACCTCCACTTTTTGCATGACATCCATACCAATTCGGCACTCTGCATTCACTCCCTGCTTTTCGATTTTTAAAACTTTACCCATTGTAATAATGAACTGTGACTCAAAGCACTTACCATCTCACACAGTTTATTAAATACTCATGTAAAGATACATCTACTCTGCTACTCATAGTTCTCCCCAACTTTACAATGTCTGCAAACAGCTGCAAATCTCCATTCTCTTCTAAAATTATTTAACATACAAGTTCAATAACAATAACAATGGCTCCAAAGACCTCTAATAAGACACATCTCTCTCTCTCTCTCCATTTCAGATATTCATGCTGACTTTTACTGAGTATAGCACTATTACCAACCCAATTCTGGATCCAAATAATGAGTAATCTCCCCAACACAACCACGGCTCTGGGCACACCAATTGTTATATAATTCAGTGCCTCACTCCTATTCTCAATTTGTGAAGTAGAACATTTTACTCTCTTTTCACTAATTTGAGATGTACTTTGTTGCAAGACTCTGGATAAGGAAATATATCAAGGGTTTGTTAACTTACTGACATTTGGTCAAGAGATGTAATGATATATATCATAAAGGTACTGAGCCTCTTTATTAGACAAAAGAAAACATCAAGTCAAAATATACCAACTCCATTCAAGCTCTGTATGATGTCACACTTATGAGGATGAAATTTTCATTATTATAATTATTATCATCATTCAAAGACTCATTGCAGGAGGGACATTGTCTTGGAATTCTCTTGGAATTCCGATACAAGGCACAGAGAATATATTGGAATTCCCTGCAGACACCACACCTCAAGCATTGCATTCCAATCATTCACAACATTTCATGCAAAACATCTGCTTCTCAGGTTAATAAGGTTAATGTTGAAAAACTTCAACATTAATCTTATAACAACCCCTTACCAATTTTTATGCCTCAATCATATCATTCCCACTTCTTCCTATTCACTAGGCCTAGCAATTTGCATTTTCTCAATCTTTCTTCATACTCAATATTCTAGAGACCAGAGATTACCTTAGACATTTGCCCCTGGACACTTTCCAATATCTCTTCATCTTTTGAAAACCAGGTGACCAGTTTGTGCCCTAATCCAGACTTGACACAATTGAACTAAACTCCACTTACTTCTACAAGTGGGTAGAAGTAAACCCAGTCAGAATTCATTATGTTGTCCTCACAAATTTGACAATATGTACTCTAAATTTCTGATTTCTCATTTTCTCAACCTCCAACAACATATCCTCCCCACCAAGTGTAAATTATACATCCCATCTTTGTTTTCCAAATTTTTAAACCTTGCTTTTTTCAACATTGACCTAGCATCCCCTGCTCCTGTGCACATTCACTCAGCCTATTCAAGTTTTCTTGTAAGACCACAACATCTGCTCTACGCCTCATAGTTCTTCCCAACTTTGCATCATCTGCAAACAACTGAATATCCCCAATCAAATCCTCTGCAATATCAAAAACATAGAGGTTAAACAGAAATTTCCCTAAAGCAGATCCCTGTGGAATACCACTAGTGACTGTCCTCTTCCAAGATATTGCTTCTCCATATACTATTTGCTGATATCTATCAGCTAGCCAATCTCCAATTCACTGCATTAATCTAATATCCAACTCCTCAAGTTTCACTATCAATTTATCATGTGGTAATCTATCAAAAGTCTTTGAAAAATCAAAGTATACTACTGTTTAATAAAAGAGACTTAAATGTAATTAAGTAGTTAACTTGCTTACTGTATATTATAATCCTTAGGGAATAACACAGCAATATTGTATGTAAATTATTTATCCAGTAGTGTCTGTATATCACTATTGCTATATAACATGCAAGCAATGTAACAACATCAGCCATTTTTTCACTGGACATTCATGTTAGTTATTGTTTTTAGAACATCTGTCACTTGGTAACAGGAACAATAGGAAGCGAGGGGTAGTCAAGCAAGGAAGGAAAACCAAAAGAGGTCTAATAGACTACAAGTTAAGTTTACTAGTCTCTGGAAAGTCTTCATCTTTAATTACTCTCCAAGGAAACAGAACTCTGAAGCTGATAATTGAAGTACAGTATAATATATCCAGCCTTTGTATATGAAAATATTTTATGCTTAATGAAAAGCAAGTGATATGTGATCCAAGGAGCAATAAGGAATCTATGGTAAAAAGTCCCAGTATTGGAAATGTATTTGGATCTGCTCAGTTGTTGCATTCCCACTCATCCTCTGATGAGATGATCAAATCTAAGACCCTCAATCCTTTTGTGCACTCTGTTACATACTATCTAAGGTAGTCATGCTTCAAAAAGTCAAGAAGTTCATTTTCTTACAGTTGCCATCTCATCATCCCAATCTATATTGCCATAATTAAAATTACTCATAACGATCAACCTTTTTTGTATTTCTTGGCTAATTTGCTTATTCATTTCATGATCGCTACCCTCCACATTACCAGATCCATATCTGGTAATGTGGAGGGTAGACTGGAATAAAGAGATAGACTGGAATTAAAGAAAATGAGTTTCTTGAGTTTTTGAGGGATAACTATCTCAGACAGTATGTAACAGAGAGCACAAGAGGATTAAGGGTCTTGGATTTGGTCATTTCATCGGAGGATGTAATTATCAATGAGGTATCAAATCATCCACCAATTGGTGAAAGAGACGATAAGGTGATTACTTGGGTGGTTGCCGGCAGTGCAAGGTCCCCTGTGAAAAAAGGGTATATGTGGAACTACAAGGGGGGGGTGATTATGAAGAGCTCAGGAGACAGCTTGCAGGTGTAGCATGGAATGAGGAATTAGCTGGAAAAGAGATCAATGCAGCTTGGGGGATTTTCAAAAAATATTTAGTGGATGCAATGTCTAAATGTATACCATGGGTGAGAAGGTTAAATAAGGTAGGTGTGAGATGGATGAATAAAGAGATTAAGCATGCGATACAGAGAAAAAGGGCATTGTGGAAGCAGCATAAGAGAAGTTTAAGTAACCAATTTCATGAGGTCTACAAAGACCAGGCAAGGAGGGTGACTTGGTTGGTGAGAGTAGCTAAAGAGAGGTATGAACAGCAGTTAGCTAATGAAGCTAAAAAGAATCCTAGGGAGTTCTTTCGATATGTAGCCAGCAAAAGAAAGAATGATTATGGAAGGATGACATTGATTGGAGGAAATGGTATAAAGACAGCTGTTGCAGAATGTGTGGTGGAGATACTTAATGAGCAGTTCATAAAGATCTTTCAATCTTGTGAATGTGACTTCATGGAGAGATTAAGAGCAGTTGACGATGGGGAGGAGAGACTGACTGTAAGTGAGCAAGAGGTGTTTGGGGAGTTGAGTAAACTAGATGTAAATAAGGCTGTGGGACTTGATAATATATCACCGTGTATTCTGAAGGAATGTGCCAGAGAGTTGACACCTACCTTGACATATTTTTTTAATATGAGTTTTGCACTTAGTCAAGTCCCTAAAGAGTGGAAGGAGGGCAAGATTGTGCCACTTCATAAAGGAGGTGATCAAACTCAAGCATCAAACTATAGGCCTATCTGTGTGTCAGGTGTTGTGGTTAAGTTGTTGGAGAAGCTTGTGAGAACTAGGATCCAGAGTTGGGTTGACAACAATGGTATAATCTTTGATGGACAGCATGGATTTGCTAAAGGGAGGTCGTGTTTTAGTAATCTACTTACTTATTACAATAAAGTGACTACTTCCTTGGACAGAGGAGAAGGATACACAGTAATATACTTGGATTTTGCAAAAGCTTTTGATAGAGTACCTCATGATAAGTTGACAGTCAAACTAGAGCAGATGGGGTTGGATATTAGATTAGTGCATTGGATTGGAGACTGGCTATCTGATAGGTATCAACAAGTTGTGTATGGGGATGCAATATCCAGGAAAAGGAAAGTCACTAGTGGAGTGCCTCAAGGATCTGTTTTAGGGCCATTACTATTTAACTTGTATATTAATGATATTGGCGAAGATTTGGATGGGGATATTCAGTTGTTTGCAGATGATGCAAAGTTGGGACGAACCATAAAGAGTAGTGAAGATGTTGTGGCCTTGCATTATCCCCATCCAAATCTTATCCCCATCCAAATGAATATCCCCATCCAAATCTTCGCCAATATTAATGATATTGGCAAAGATTTGGATGGGGATATTCAGTTGTTTGCAGATGATGCAAAGTTGGGACGAACCATAAAGAGTAGTGAAGATGTTGTGGCCTTGCAAGAAGACTTGAATAAATTGAGTGATTGGGCAAGCAAATGGGGATGTGAGTTCAATGTTGCAAAATGTAAGGTTTTAAAATTTGGAAAACAAAGATGGGATGCAGAATTTATGCTTGGTGAGAATATATTGTTGGAAGTAGAGGAAATAAGAGATCTGGGAGTGATAGTGGATAAGGATCTAAAATTTAGGGGACACATCGCCAAAATTGTGAAGACAACACAAAGACTTCTGGGAATGATGAGGAGGACATTGACGTGTAGAAGTAGGGAGATTCTTGTTCCATTGTATAAGGCTTTGATTAGGCCACACATGGACTATTGTGCCCAGATTTGGTCACCTGGTTTTCAGAAGGATGAAGAGATGTTGGAAAGGGTCCAAAGGAGACTGACTAAGGTAGTTTCTGACCTCTGGAATGTCGAGTATGAGGAAAGATTGAAAAGATGTAATTTGCAGAATCTAGTGGAGAGAAGGAAGAGGGGAGATATGATAGAGACCTACAAGTTGGTAAGGGGTTGTTATAGGATCAATGGTGGAGAAGTTCTACAGAGAATAGTGGGAGATCAGGGGAGAACCAGAGGTCATCCCTGGAAAATGTATAAAGAGGGTGTGAGTAGGGGAGTGAGAGGCAGGTTTTTTTCGTGCAGAGTTGTGAATGATTGGAATGCCTTGCCTGAGAGTGTGGTGTCTGCAGGGAGTTTGAATGTGTTTAAGACCCGGTATGATGAGATGTGGGTGAGATAAAAGGACCTCCTAGATGAGTCTTTGACTCCATGAGGTCTTGTTTAATAATAATAATAATAATAATAATAATAATAATAATAATAATATCAATATCACTAAGCATTTCGTTCTATTCAATTTCTACACCATAACAAAACCAATGCCATTATTTCCCTCTTGCATCTCTACCTTGTATGGAAATAACTCTTTTTCTATCATCAAATGATAGTGGATAAGGATCTAAAATTTAGGGGACACATTGCCAAAATTGTGAAGTCAACACAAATGCTTCTGGGAATGATGTGGAGGACACTGACGTGTAGAAGTAGGGAGATTCTTGTTCCGTTGTATAAGGCTTTGATTAGGCCACATATGGACTATTGTGCCCAGATTTGGTCACCCGGTTTTCAGAAGGATGAAGAGATGTTGGAAAGGGTCCAAAGGAGACTGACTAAGGTAGTTTCTGACCTCTGGAATGTCAAGTATGAGCAAAGATTGAGAAGATGTAATTTGCAAAGTCTGGTGGACAGGAAGAAGAGGGGAGATATGATAGAGACCTACAAGTTGGTAAGGGATTGTTATAGGATCAATGCTGGAGAAGTTTTACAGAGAATAGTGAGAGATCAGAGGAAAAATAGAGGTCATCTCTGGAGACTGTATAAAGAGGGTGTGAGTAAGGGAGTGAGAGGCAGGTTTTTTTTGTGCAGAGTTGTGAATGATTGGAATGCCTTGCCTGAGAATGTGGTGTCTGCAAAGAGTTTGAATGTGTTTAAAACACGGTATGACAAGCCGTGTGTGTGATAAAAGGACCTCCCAGATATGTCTTTGACTCCATGAGGTCTTGGGGTGGTAATAATAATAATAATATACCCTTTCATCTCTATTTCTGCCAGAATGTCTTCCCCATTCAACTTGTCTCACTTATTCAATTTTTGAGTGAATGAACAAACGAACTCAATCAATGCATTAATTTTATTTGCCTTTTTTTCTGATACTTTTAGCATTCATATACAAACATAACTCATTCGTGGATCTGTAACAAATTTAATTGATACCCCATATTAGATGTGACTTCTCCATACACCTTCTCTTGCTTTTTCTTTTCTTGCCATTTCTTGCTTTATTCCATACATGAACAAACTGTACTCTTTTCTCTTCACCTATTTCTGCTAACATGTCATTGATAATTCTTACTGTCTGTCTCATATAATCACTGTCCTACCTGGGCAACATACTGACTACCTTTCCTATCACAATATTATCTTTCACCTTCCCTACAAACTTATGATATCCACTCATCAACTCTTTTGCTCACTTACTCCTCATATCTAATACCTCAGTCACATTCATTTTATCTCCTGGAAAACAGACCTTGTGCATCTTCTCATTTACGACTCCTCTAATTATCAAATCCCTATACAATGTCACTCACAAATTTTTTGTTACCTCTTTCATATCAACATTATTTGTACTCTTCCATACATTTCTACAATTCTTTTTATTTCACTCCACATTTACTTCATCTCTTGCCTCATTTTCGACAATTCATCTTTCAAATCTTGTGCCATTCTTTCACTATTATTCCTTCTCACTGTCTTATCATCAGTCACATAAACTTGTTTGCCATCGACCCCACCCACCATCTTACAGATAAATGCATTATGATTTTCAACATCATTGTTGTCGATCAAACTCTTTTTCTCGGTATCACTTTCGCACTGTGTGGAAGTGATATGTTGGTTGATGATGTGCAGAAAAGAAGTTGGCATTGCAGGGGAATTCATAAGGCAGTATCTGACGCAAGTAATGTATAAATGCATATGAAGAATTAAGTGAACGAAATGGAGTAGGAGTGATATAGATGAACAGTGAAATCAAACAAGCTGTGTTGGGAAAGAAAATGTTATGGAGGAGGATCAAGACATCTAGTAGTGACCAGATCCATGAGGAGTATAAAATGCAGGCTAGAAAGATGACAAGCATGGTAAAATAAAAAAAAGTGTAGTATGAGGTGAGATTGGCCAATCAGGCCAAGATTCAAGGGAATTCTTCCACTATATGGCAAGCAGGGGGGGGGGAATAATTATGTCAAACGTGTGGAAAGACTTATGTGTTCTTAAAACATGTTGATTAATTTTAACAGTATAGATGAGAACACAGACTGATAAGAAAATAACTATTTATTAACGTATTGCTGATATTTCACTGGTATTCTATCCAGCATCTTCAGAGCACAAAAACTATTTGTCACAGTGTGTGAAATAATAACAATATGGTATAATGGGACTAGTTTGAACAATTGTAACGTACAACACAAAGACTAAAGTCCTAATTAGGCACCGTCTACGTTGAAAAAAATGATACCTAATTAGGACTTTAATCTTTGTATTGTACGTTATGTACTTTGTGTTATACGTGAGAATCTGTGTTCTTATCTATACTGTTAAAATTAATCAACAATATATCAGTTTGACACCAGTGCATAGCCATGGTTGCAGAGAGACCATTGCATGGGATAAAACAGAATTATGAATGAGCCCTTCATTAGTGTATGTCACACCACTGATGTATATGAAGCTATGCAATATGTAGAAGGGAGGCTAGTATTAAGAGATTTGGAAGTGAAAGAATCAGAAGTGTATCAGGTGTTGATATTGGGTTAGATGTTAATAAGATTTTGGAAACAGACGACTTCACCACATATTTTTAATGATATATAGAACAGTTATCTATACTCTCGACTTGATTATTTAATGACAGTTTTGCAGTGGGTAGGATTTCCTGAGTAGTGGAAAATAAGGCAAATAGTACCACTCCACAAGCATGGCTCTAGTACGGAAGTTTCCAATTATAGACTAGTCTGTACAACCACATTCATACGATGTTGGGAAGTTTGCTTAGGATTAGAATATAGGACTAAGTTGATGGGCATAGATTACAACTACAAATTCAATGCTTCTTCTTCTAGTTGGTTCATGAGATTCAAACAGTTTTGTAATGCATAATGTGAAAATGTATGGTGAATCTGCAAGTGCCGATTTGAAGGCTGTTGAGTTTGTGGAGAAATTGGATAAAATTATTATGGAGGAAAATTATTTGCTGCAGCAAATATTTAATATGGATGAGACCTCCTTGTTTTGGAAAAAAAATACTGGAGCAGATATTTATCCAGAAAAAGCTAAAAAGTACACCTGGTTTCAAAGCTCTCAAAGACTGTATTACGATTCTGTTAGAAGGTAATGTGACTGATATAAACTGAAACCATTTGTGATATGGCACAGTGAGAATCCACAAGCCTTTGAAAACATCAGGAAACATATTCTCAAGTTAATTATCGGAGTAATAAGTCGTGGATGAACAAAAATTGTTTGATTGCCTTAATCAACTGTTTTGAGAGTGAAATGGAAAAGTATTGTGTGAAAGAAAATGTAGAATTTAAAATTTTATTAATTCTAGATAATGCTCCAGGTCATCCACCTTACATCAGTGATCTTCACCCCAAGATCAAGTCATGTTTCTCCCTCCAAATACTACTTCATTGATCCAACATATGGATCAGGGAGTTCTTGGAGTGTTAAAAGCTATATGATATATGGAGAACTTTTTCCCCAAGCCATTTCTGCCACTGAAGGAAATGACCAGACTCTCATGCAACTCTGGAAGGCATTCAATATTTATCATGCCATTAAAAATCATTTTGTTCCAAGCTGTGACTTGGTACAAAATGACCTCCCAATGTATGAGTAGCATATGGAAAGACATTAAAAAGGTTTGTGCATGATTTTGAAAGTTTTTGAAAAAAATGAAGGCTTTTGTAAATGAGTGAAGAAATAGTGGGCCTAGCAAACAATTTGAATCTCGAAGTGAATGATGACATAATTCAACTCAGAGAAGTACCCCTGAAGAGTTGACCAATGAAGAATTGGTTGAACTGGAGGAACAACGTGTTGCAGAAGAGGAAGAATAAGAAAAGGAAGCAGATAAAGAGAAACAAGAAGAGGTAGTTAAACAATTTACACTGAAGAGTCTTGCAGAAATGTTCTATGCATTTAACGATGTTCTCAAAATGGCTGAAGACGTGGACCTCAATGTTGAATGCTGCTTAGTAGAAAGGAAAGTAGATGATACGTTTGCTTGCTATAAACAAATTTATGATGAAAAGAAGAAGAGGAATAAGAAAAGCACATTGGACATTTTCATCAAAAAAACAAAGGTTATATCAGACGAGTGACAGCCTGGTTCTTCCAATAGGAAGATGTGATTATGGAGGAAGATTTGAGTGACTATTATACTGTTTTATAGTGACAGTAAATCACAGTACAGTTTTATAAGGTTTAAAAATTAAAATAACAGAATACTTATCACAGTTAAGTCCCTAATGACTTAACTCTGTTGATTTAATGTATCGACTTAAGTCCAACCGACTTACGTCCTACTGGATGGAACGGAACCCCGACAAAGTCGAGGGATGACTGTATATATATATATATCAGCGGCAGAATATTTTGGGTGTGCTTGGTGTGTGGTGCTCATCCACGAAATATCAGTATCACCAATATCATATTTTTGCATTTATTCCCGTTAAAGACTCTCCCAATTGTTTGCAGACTTCATGCGATTCCTAAAATAGAACACAATGTACTAGTGCTTCATTGTCCTCTTCACAAGGGTAAAAAAGCATTAGCGCTTCATGAAGATGGCTCTTTTTGACGCATTCACATTCACGTTAATAGTCCAGGTGTGCTTTCAAAAGGCATATATTTTTTACAAATGCATACTTTGAGTCCTTCGAAAAGATGTAAAGAGGGTGCAGTGGGTCAAATTCTTAGCATTTTAGTATTTTTAAACCATTGAGAAGGTGAGATTTGGTGAGCTGCCTTTTTGAGCTCACCATTTTGAGAAACTAATGAATATGGAATTCCCGAAAGTGTGGATAATTCTGATAATGATCGGATGTTATGTATACTGAGTCTCAGTAAACAAAATAAAATTCTTGGAAAATGGAATGAAATATACACAAACCAGAGAAATACACATAACATTTGCAACAAATTTTACGAGATGATTTTCTGCTCCATCAAACCATATTTATTCATGCAATACTCTCTCTCTCTCTCTCTCTCTCTGTTCACAAGTTTTTTTTTTTTGGTTTATGGTTGCTAAGCATAGCATAGCCTAGTGGCTATGTGCTTCGCAAACATATGCCTGGGGAAGGAGTGTCCTAAGTTCAATTCCCATCAACGACGTAGGAGCTAAGGATCTTCCTCAGCCATAGCCAAGTTAGCCGATATTGGGCATGGACAGCAGGGTTTTCCCCTAGTTTATCTGGAGATTTTCATCCAGCAAACAGACAAACTCCGTCATGGGATCCTTAGGGATCTCATGCCAGTCCCAAGCCTGAAAGGATAAGGGTCGGTCAGATGAGTGTCAATGCTCTGACCGTAAAGAAAAAACACGATTGTTATCTGATGCCTATACAATCAACAGCTACAACATGCCGGCTCGGGCATCGCCCAGATAAACAAGGCCCACGATACCAATCGAGCGATAGGGGTCGAATCGAAAAGTGGGATACCAAAAGGAAACAGAAACCGAAACTAACAGAACTGTTATCAGTAGGAACGTGGAATGTGCGGACACTCTGGTTGTCAGGAAAATTAGAACTACTTCACGAGGAAATGAAGAGATATCGGTGGGATATACTAGGATTGGCAGAGATGAGATGGACATCATCTTAAGAGATCAATGGATGCGAAGTAATATGGTCAGGACATGACACCATGCACGAATCAGGAGTTGGCTTCCTTCTTAGCAAAAGAGCTCAAAAGGCACTGTTTGCTAACAAACCAGTCAATGAACAAATCATAGTAGCAAGATTTCAGGCAAAACCATTCAACATATCAATAGTCCAGATATATGCACCCACATCTGACAGCACAGATGAGGATATTGACTTATTCTACAAAGATCTGAGAGACACAATAGAAACAATACCAAAGCAAGATGTGCTAATTATTGAAGGAGATTGGAATGGCAAAGTTGGAATAGATAATGATGGTTGGGAAAGAGTCATGGGAAAATATGGTTTTTGAGAAAGAAATGAACGAGGTGAAAAATTGTTATAATTTGCTGTGGACCATGAGATGATGATCTGTAACACAAGATTCCAGCAAAAGGAGTGTAGAAAATGAACGTGGCAATGAAATTATGGGAAAACCAAGAACATAATTGATATGATTATGATTAAAAGAAGATAGATAACATCACCACAGCTGTGTTGAATTTTTCAAGGAGAAGATATAGACTCAGATCACAGTTTAGTTATTGAAAACATTAAGTTGAAATTAAAAAGAAAATATAAACCCCAACATCAAAATAGAAGAGATACAGCATGAATAAGTGAAGCAGAAAGAGATAGAAGGTACAGAACAGTGTTAGAAGAGAAACTTAAAAATGTGGAGAAAGAAAAAAAACTCGAATTTAAGAGTGAAAAGAGCAACGAATGCGATAGAAGATGCAGTTGAAGAAACAGTACCAGAAGAAGAGAAGATCAAGAAGAAATGGATTACACAAGAAACACTGAAGTTAGTACAGGAGAAAAAAATGTTGAAAATAAGAAGGGATACATCGGAACAAATAGAAGAGCAATATAGAAGAAAGTGTAATGAGGTGAAAAAAGCAGTCAGAATGGATAAGATGGAATAGTTAAAAGCCCAATGCAACAATATAGAACAGTACTATGGAGAGCATAAAACAAGGGAGGTATACAAAATGATCAGAAACATTAATAGAAAGTGGGAACCAAAACAGACCACAATTAAAGATGAAAAAGGCAAAGTATTGATGAATAAAGAAAAATCTGTACAGCGGTGGACAAGATACTGTAGTGAGTTATATGAAGAAAAACTAGATTCAGATAGCATTGGGAAACTGACTGCAGAATTGAAGCAGATATCACCACCAAGTAATGAGCATGATATGGATATTTTAAGAGGAGAGGTAGAAAAAGCATTAGGCTAAAACACAACAAGTCCTGGTAACGTTAACATTACACATTACTGGACAAATGATTAAATATGGTGGTGAAAGTATGGTTACAGAAATGCACCAACTATGTAATATGGTATGGAAAGAAGGGAAAATGCCAGAGGAGTGGGTGAAATCAATATTAGTAACATTATACAAGAAAGGAAATAAGTTAGAATGTAAAAATTATAGAACAATTGCCTTGATAAGTCACCTTGGTAAAGTGATGATGATCATATTGACAGAAAGATTGAGAACACAATTGGAATCATACCTTGCAGATGAGCAAGCAGGATTTAGGAAGGATAGAACTACAATTCAACAGATTTTGACAATGAGGTTAATAGCAGAGAAAGCTAGGAGAAAAAACAAAAACATATATACTTTCTTTGTTGATTTTCAGAAAGCATTTGACAGTATTGACCAGAAAGTGACATTAGCAGTTCTGGAATCCTATGGAATTGATAAAGAAACTAATAGCTATATTAAAAGATGTTTATCAGAAGACAGTTGCAGCAATTAGAATAGGTGATGATTTGGGGAAATGGTTTAAAACAAGCAGAGGTACCAGACAGGGAGATCCAATATCACCAAGCATTTTCATCGCACATTTAGAAAGAGCAATGGACAAATTGAAGGAAGATGCCAAAGGAATATCTGTACACGGAATGAGAATTAACAATCTGAGATATGCAGATGACATTGTTATTATTGAAGAAGATGAAAGAGAACTACAAAAAACACTGAAACTGTTAAATGAGGAAGGGAAGAGATTTGGACTTGTTATAACTTCGAAAAAACAAAGACAATGGTATATTTGGTGAGAAGAACATGAAACAAAAGATACAAGCGGATGGAACTGATATAGAAAATGTAGAACAATTCACACATTTGGGAAGTAAACTGACATATGACGAGGACTGTAAAAAAGAAATAAAGATCAGGATTGTAAAGCGAAGAACAAATCTGAAGGCCATGGATAACATCTGGAAAAGTAAAATGATCAGTCTGCAAACAAAACTAAGAGTACTAGAAACATGCATCTTCAGCAGTGTACTGTACGGATCTGAAACGTGGGTAATAAATAAAGAATCAAGAAAAAGAATTTTGGAATTTGAAAGAACTTGTTACAGGAAGATTCTAAGAATAGGATGGGTACAGAAAATCACCAATGAAGAGCTCTATCAGAAGATAAAACCAAAACAGAATCTAATGCAGAAGATCATAAAATGGAAGATGCAATTATTTGGACACATCTGTAGAATGAGTGAAGACCGGAAGATAAAGACATTTATGTTTGGTGTTTTGGATGGTTTAAACAGAAGAGGTAGACCATACAGAGAATGGATAGATGATATAAAAGACTGGTGTGGAATGGGTGTACAAAAACTGTGACACTGCACTGGACAAAGAAAAGTGGAAGAAGATAGTGAAACAGGCATCAGACATCAACGGGCAGCGAGCCCATGGTTCGTGATGATGATGATGATGAAACAGGCAAACCTGTCCTGTGAACACACATGGATACAGTTAGAAATACTTAAGACAATCCCTCCAGCCATAGGTCTGAATTGTCAGCTATGCCAGTCCTGAGCCCGGATAAAAATAGGGGGATTGAGGTGGTGCCATACCTCCCGGTAAAAGGGATTCATGGCCGTTGAATCGCTATATGAAATGAATGAATGAACCTTCATTTTTGTTTTCTAATAATTCCTGAACCAAACAGATTGTTCCCCCACTCTATTCAGAAGTATTCAAAGTTATCCTGCAATTAATTGCATTGGACCAATTAAGATGAGCGTTGATGCACTATGTACACTCAAAACATCGATAAAAATGCAATCACACAGTCATGGGCGTCCGCAAATGGGGTAGGGGAAAATGGGGCACTTCCTTCCCAGGATTGAGTTAAAAAAATTCCACAAATTATAATCGTATAAGTGATTGAGATATTCTGATTTGTGAAAGAAATGTTCATTACTGTTGTGAACAGAAACGAGTTCAAATACTCTCTGTGTCTAGTGAGTCACTGAGTGAAGTGTGAATTGTAAATTTATAGTGAAACAAATTTAAACAGAAAAATACATTTTTAAAAAGGTAAGTGTATGTAATTTAATATTATTTTACTTGTTAGTTGTATGATTTTTTTGCTTTTAAACCAAAGTAATTTGATTTAGGATTTTGGGATTAATTAATTAGTTGATTTTTAATAAAATATGCTGGTCAATTTTTTTATATATGAATTTGTACTAAAAACTGTATTAATTCTGAATACTTTTTTTCCCAAGAATTAAAAATCATTAAAATCGATGTAAAATGAAAATAATGTATTTATAGTTTACATCGACATATAATTACATCAAAAAATGCTAAAAGATGTTCATTGATGTAATTATTTAATTAAATCAATAATTATAAAAATTTAGTGATGTAATTATTTGTCTCCAAGCTTTGCTCATCCCTCTCCCCAGAAAAGTTTCTGCAGATGCATGCCCATGCATACAGTCAAATTGACGTAAAATTTGTAGTGTGGATTACATAACCCACACAACAGTATATCCAACTGAAATGGGTAAGCGATGCCACAGATATATATACATGTCAAATCTTGACCTCCCATGATCAAATCTATTTGCTATCTTTTTTCAGGTTATGACAATGCTCTTACTGAGAAAAACCGAACTGACTGTTTTGAAAAGTGCCGTTCACCATGTCTGTAAGTATATATAAATAATAGCAAAATTTACGCTCTATTAAATTACACTCTTTAATACAATCACTGAAATTTATGTTAGCAGTGTATGGTGAATAGCCATAATACATCATCGTGAATCCAATAGGACAGCCCCTGTTGCCATGGAGAGCTCCCTCCTCCAGGTCATCCTATTTCAGGCATTCCTCTTTAGTAGTTTATAATCTCATTTGTTTTATCTAAACTTCCTCTAAGAATTTATATTTTGGCCATCTTTTCTTCTTTTCCCTGATATCCTTCCTTTTAATGTGTTTTTAATCCATTATATCTCCATACGTATCACAGGAATTTCATCTTTCATTCTGTGATTGTCTTCTTCGATACTCAGCTCTGTTTTATTCCACTCAAGACTTTTCCTAGATATTTCTTTATATATCTCTAATTCATTCCTAGCTATACTCTCCAAGAGGAAATTTCAAATGCTTCAATTCTTTACCAGTCTTCTGCTGTTATAGCCCAAGTCTCACAACCACATAAGAATATGCTCTCACCAATGTTTTTATAAATCTTTTCCATATGCCTTTACTTATATTACTTGTAATAAATGATCACTTTTTTCTTTAATACTTCTTTTGCCATAGTAATTCTTGAATAGTTTCTCCAAGGATATATTAAGGATTTTACTTTTTCAATATTCTTGCCTCTAATCAATGTTTTATTTATCTTTGATAATTTGTCCTTTGATCCTTCCACCATAATATTTGTTTTTGTTGCATTTATTTTAATAGATAATCAGATAAAACATCATCCATCCTAGATAATATCTGTTTTAAATCCTGTTCGTTCTCAACTAATACAGCTATATTATCAGCAAATTGCATCATCTTCATCTGAACTCCACCTACAGTTGTCCATTTCATTCTTTCTTTTATTAATTTCGTTGTATTCTCTATATACAGCAGGGGAGAATATTCCAGGTGTGCTGTGCTCATCCATGAAATATCAGTATCATCGATATTATATTACTGCATTTATTCTCGTTAATTTATTCTCATGAAGCACTAATGCTTCATGAAGAGTGCACTTTTCAATGCATAAACATTGTGTCACATTCGTGTTAACAGAATGTGACACAATGTGCTTTCAAAATGCATACACCTTTAAGCCCTTCGAAAAGATATAAAGAGGGAGCAGTGGGTCAAGTTTTTAGCGTTTTAGTATTTTTAAACCACTGAGAAGGCGAGACTGGGTGAGCTATCATTTTGAGCTCACCCAGCACTTAGCGGATGTGATTGGTTATTGTTTCAACCAATCCAACTGAATGTTGTCACTTGTCATGAGCTTAGCGCTTTATGTATCCAATGGCTGTATTACAAACAGTTGTTACACATGTTTTCTGGAACTGAAAATTTGAAAGTGGATGTTAGGAGAAAAATGTTAATTGTTTTTTCTTTTGCTTGTGCAGTATAGCATCTGTTGAGGTTGCAAAGATTTTTAACGGTATATAGAGACATTGTTATTCTAATCTTTGGAAAACAGACAGTAAAAAATATCTATTCCTGAATAAAAATGAATGCCCTATGTATTATAAGACGTTGTTGATCTACAACAAAATACCTGCATATGTGAGATTGATAAGACAGAAAAACTGCTGATACTTAAAAAAAAACAAAAAAACTAATGAATGTAGGATTCCCGAAAGTGTGGATAATTCTAATAATGATCGGATGTTATGTATACTGAGTCTCAGTAAACAAAATACAATTCTTGGAAAACGGAGTGAAATATACACAAACCAGAGAAATACACATAACATGTGCAACAAATTTTATGAGATGGTTTGCTGCTCCATCAAACCATATTTATTCCTGCAGAACTCTCTCTCTCTTCATAAGTTTTTTTTGTGTGTGTGTGTGTCATGCGTGTCATCCCTGCTCAAGGATGGTATGCAAAATTTTTACTGGCCTGGCTGGCTGAGTGGTTAGCGTATCTGCTCTCCAGTCAAAAGGCTGCGGGTTCGAATCCCACCGTGGGCATGGATGTTTGTGAGTGTCTGTGAAAATACTAGTGGTAGTGGTGGTGGTGGTGGATGGTAATAGATGGAGTTGGTGTACATGCGGTTCGTTGTAGATGTAGTTGGTGATGGAGGCAGAGATTCTCATGGAAAGGCATAGATGTTGGTTATGCATTTTCACTATATAATTTAAGGAAATTACAACGTACGCTAGTATATACATTAAAATAAATTTTAATATACTTCAATATTTCGGCAACGTCACGTTGCCATTTTCAAGATCTTAAGAACAAGACGCGTGCATGCAGGCACAGCAAAACAGTAAGTGAGGAAGAAGCAGGAAGCTATTATTTCTCCTAAAGTCCTGATGGTGCCCCCTAGTGGGCAATGTTGGTATTCTTGGGCGATTGGGCTGAAGGTCTTCTGATGTAGGTTTCCCAAATTTGAGGCAGTCTCATTCGGCCAAATTTGTTGAGGTTTGGATTGTTTCTTAGGGCTGAAATTGATTCCATGAAGAGCCTTTCATATTTGTATTTACGGTGTATTATCCTGGCTTTCTTCCACCGTATTCTATGGCAGGTATCCAGCGCATGGTCAGCAAGACCAGAGTCGCTGTATTGATGAAACTGGATGTAGTCCTCGTGTTCTGAGATTCTGATATTTGCTCTCCTGCCTGTTTGGCCAAAATAGGACAGCTTACAGCTGCAAGGGACCTGGTATACACCAGGTAGGTCTGGGGGGGGTGGAAGGTTGGTCTTTAGTAGAGCAGATAAGGGATGCCAATTTTTTATATGGTCTACAACAAGAAGTCATGTTTTTTCAGGATTTTTGTAATTTTTTCCGAGGTGCCTCAGATATAGGGTATGGTGATGGATTTAGAGTAATCCTTGTTGTGAGGGGGGGGAGGGTGGTTGTGATTTCCTGGTTTCAATAATTTTTGGATTTTTTGGGGGGATAGCCATTGGCTGAGAAAGTGTTGAGAATATGGTTTAGTTCTGTGTGAGGCAGAGAGCTGTAGAGCAAGTGCCCTCGTTCGATGAGTCAATGGACTCTATGGAAGTGTCATGTAATAATAATAATAATAATTTTTAAATTATGCCATCAAATTCAGTTATTCATGTTTAGACTTTATAGAATCATGCTATTCACTCTGCCCAGCAACTTATAGGACCCACATGTTATTATTATTAGTAGTAGTACGGGCAATTCCAAGGAGTCCTTAGACTCATCGAGGGAGGCCCTAAACATCACGTCCACACAACTATTCGACATTCTCACAGTATCTATCATACCTTGCCTTGAACTCATTCACTGTCATAGCACCCACAACAGACTCTGGCAGCTTATTCCACTCATTTACCACTCTAAAAGTAAAGAACCCAACTCTAACACCCTTACTAACCACACTCTTGCCCAGCTTCCATAGATGTCCCCTAGTCCTCCCACCACCAGTCCTGATCTCAAAAATATCCTCTGAATTTATCCTATAGAAACCCTTCAGCAATTTGAATGTCTCAATCATATCTCCCCTTTTCTCCCTATCAACCAATTTCTGCAACCCACACATCTTCAACCTGATTTCATAAGGTTCATTCCATAGACCTGCTATCATCTTGGTCACTTGCCTCTGGATCCTCTCCATCGAGAAGAAACCTAGGTGACCAAATCTGGGCACAGTAGTCAATATGAGGTCTTATCAAGGCTTGGTATAAAGGAACAATAACTTGCTTATCTCTGCTCGTCAAAGTATTTTTCAGCAACCAAGTGGTTTGATGAGCTGATTTAGCCACTCTTGCAATGCGCCCCCTGAACTTCATCTCCCTATCCACCAACACTCCCTTGTCCCTGGCCTCATCAATCTCCTGAAGTACAGTTCCACCAATGTGGTATACTGCTGCTAATCTTTTCAGCATAAAACCTTACATTTTGTCACATTAAATTGACATCCATTCTCCTAAGCCCAGACCTCTAATCTATCTAAATCATCCTGCAAGATTTTGACATCTGCATTCACTATTGCCCTACCCAACTTTGCATCATCAGCGAACAAATGAACTGTTCCTCTTAGATCATTCCCTATATCGTTAATGAACAAATTAAACAGCAGTGGTCCAAGAACAGAACCCTACGGCATACCACTAGTCACAGGCCATCTAATGATAATTAATGATAATTCATTTACCACTGATGAAAGTGTTTCTACTCATCACACTTATTCTTGTCTTATAAATGATGGTTCTCATATTTTCATCTTTGAGTATTTCAAATATACCAACGAAATGTAGCATTCTCCTTCATTGTTGTTTTCTATTAAATCCTAAAACAGATTGTTCCCCAACTCTACACATAAGTATTCAAAGTTATCCTGCAATTGTGTTGGACTACTTAAGATGAGCGCTGATGCTCTTTGCCCTCTCAATACTTTCATACATCAATAAAAATGCAATACAGCTCTCACAACAACAATATTTCCTACTGTTTATAATGGTGTCCAGAGCTCAGTTGGTAATAATGATCAATGTTCCTGCAAAGATCTTCTATATCTCTCAAGGTTTTAAGGAGAATGGTTGAGGGGAGCAAGGCATCTTCTTTCAAGCATCTCAGACATGCTCAATAGGATTAAGGCCAAGAGATTGGCTGACCAGTCCATACGTATGATAATCTCTTTTTGAAGATGCTAATTCACAAGCTTTGCTTGATGAGGATGGGTATTATCATCTTGTAGGATAAATGTCACACATATTGCACCCACATACATACCAAAACAGATATTCAGGACCTTGTCTCTATAAGGTGCAGCATTTGTGGTTCTACTGGGAAGCACATATAGGTTTGTGCCCCAACGAAATGTCTCTCCAAATCATCATGCTACTACACTGTCTCTCTTTCATGGATATTAGAGGGATTATTATTATTATTATTATTATTTTGGGCAACTCCAAGGAGTCCACAGACTCATCGAGGGAGACCCTAACATCATGTCAAGAACAACTATTCGACATTCACACAGTATCTATCATACCTTGCCTTGAACTCATTCACAGTCATGGCACCCACAACAGACTCTGGAAGCTTATTCCACTCATTCACCACTCTACAAATAAAAAACTTAGCTCTAAAACCCTTGCTAACCATTCTTACCCAGCTTCCATGTATGGTCCCTAGTCCTCCCACCACCAGTTCTATTCTCAAAAATGTCTTCTGGATTAATCTTATAGAAACCCTTCAGTAATTTGAATGTCTCAATCATATCACCCCTTTTCTGCCTTTCAACCAATTTCTGAAACCCACAAATCTTCAACCTGTTCTCATAGGGTTCATTCCATAGACCTGCTATCATCTTGGTCACTTGTCTCTGGATCCTCTCCACCTCCTCCTTCTCCTCATCAAGAAGAAACCCTGGTGCCCATATCTGGGCACAGTGGTCTAGATGGGATCTTATCAAGTCGATACAGAGGAACAATAACTTGTTTGTCTCTACTTGTTAAAGTATTTTTAAGCAACCAAATGATTTGATAAGCTGATTTAGCCACTTTTGCAATGTGCCCCCAAAACTTCAACTTCCTATCCACCAACACTGCCAAATCCCTGGCCTCATCAATCTCCTGGAGTACAGTTCCACCAATGGGATATACTGCTGCTAATCTTTTCACCCTAAAATGCATAACCTTACACTTTGCGACATTAAATTGACATCCATTTTCCTTAGCCCAGTCCTCCAAACTATCCATGATTCCATATTATGAACTGTCACTGATTCTCTCCAGATCAGAGGATGAGTGGTATCAATTTGTAGAGCAAATTAGGACTCATCTGTATACACTACCCACCCCAATTGGCCTTGTATCCAGTTGATATGGAGCCTGGCCCATTTCAAATGTTCTGTCCTGTGGCATGCAGCCATATCCACGAATTTTTCTATCTTGAAATGTCTGGTTCTCAGTCAAGACAAAATGGAAAACCACTCCAAAACACCTACTTTTAAGTCTTGGCTCATTTCCATATACATCTGACAGTGCCTCATTTGTATACTATAACCAGACTCATCACTTTTACAAAACATACCTGACCTTCATACGTTTAAAGAGCCTCCGTAACGCAATTGGAAGAGCGAAGGTACGTTGCACCCTTCGATTAGAAAAGGCCTAAGTTCGATTCTCATCATGACGGGAGGAATCTTTATATGGACTTTTCCAATTGAAGGTGAGTTAGCCGATCTCATACGGAGGTAGCAGGGTATTTTTCTCCCAGAAACTCAGGTTTTTCATCCTGCATACAGACAAATCGCCCCTTTAGAATACATGCAATTTACAGACAAAAATACTAGCTGTGGTGGTGGTTGTGGGCAGTAGATGGCATTGATGTAGGTGATTGGTAGTAGAGGTTCAGTGTAGTAGTGGAGACAGTGTTGTATAATAGGTGTCCTCCCGCAATGAGTCTTCGGACTCCTTGGAGGTGTCACGAATAACAGTAATAATAATGATGTTGCCACTCCCCCCCGAGTTATAAAAATTTTTTTCTTTGCTCTTAATTTATGGAATGTACTATATCTCGTTTGTAATTCAGAGCTACCACGAGTATAATTTTGTAAATCCTAGCAGTTTGTCTTCTGATATTATTATTATTATTATTATTATTATTATTCAGGCCTCCAAGGAGTCAAAAGACTCATCGAGGGAGGTCCTTCCTAAGACATAAAGTCTGTCAAGACTCATCGAGGGAAGGTCGCCCCCCTGAGAAACACAAAGTTTATCATACCACTCTTTAAACTCACTGACCGTTCTTGCTCCCACCACTCCATCAGGCAATGCATTCCACGGCTCAACCACCCTCCACACAAAGAAACCACTCCTTACCCTCTTGCTCACAGTTTCCTTTCGTAACTTCCAGGGATGGCCTCTTGTCATCACTCCTTCCCGCTGATCAACCAAGCGAAAGAACTCCCCAGTGTCAACCCTGTAACCACCTCTCAACAGTTTAAAAGTCTCAATCATATCACCTCTCCTTCTTCTATCCACCAAACTCTGCAGTCCACATTCTCTCAGCCGATCCTCATAACTATCCTTGTACAGTCCTGAAACCATCTTTGTCATCCGTCTTTGTATCCTTTCCACAGTTAATTTATCCCCTTCAAATCCTGGGGACCAAATCTGAGAACAATAGTCCAAGTGTGGTCTGATCAGAGACTTATACAATGGAATGATAACCCTCTTATCTCTGCAGGTCAGTGTCCTTTTCATAATTGCAGCAATCCTCTGTGTTACCTTCACCACCTTTGCAATATGTCCCCTAAACTTCAGGTTTCTATCAATCATCAACCCCAAATCTCTTATCTCCCCTACTTCCTCCAGTATAACTCCTCCCATAGAGTATGCAGCATCCCATCGATGTTTCCGAAACCTCAAGACCTTACATTTTGCTGCATTAAACTGACACCCCATTCATTTGCCCATCTATCTAGCTTATTTAAATCCTCTTGCAGGGCTACCACATCTGCACTATTACTAATAATCCTTCCCAGCTTCGCATCATCCGCAAACAACTGAATATTCCCCCTGCAATCCACTGGCTATGTCATTGATATAAAGGTTAAACAATATAGCTCCTAGTGCTGAGCCCTGTGGGACCCCAGTTGTAACCCTCTGCTTCATATTTTAGTTATTTTTCCTGATTCCATTCAGTCTCTTTCTTACTGTTCATCTCAGGCATGCAGTCTGTTTCCTGTCTTTTTTAAATTCATTTTTTATATCTGAAATCTTCAGTAGTTCAGTATTCCATTTCCTCCTCCTTATGTGTATTTTACATTTTGCAATAACAAGCGGATGGTCACTTATAGTTTTTCATTTTTTTCATTTTTTTTTCCCATTTCAGCTCCTGGATAGCTGTATCATGACAAATTTGATTTTCTACCTCTTCTTGACTAGTATGTAATCAATCTGGCATTTGGAACAGTGGTGGCCTGTGAAGTTTTAAGTGGGGGTGCTGCCTACACAAAATAATTTTAAAAAATTATTTTTTCCTAATCAGTAACCGATTTATTAATAAATAAATCTACAGATTTATTTATTAATAAATTGGTTACTGGTTAGGAAAAAAAGAATGATTTTTTTTTTAATTTTGTATAGGCAGCACCCCCATTTAAAACTTCATGGGCTGCCACTGATTGTGAAACACCTTCTGGTGTATATCTTCATTTTGATACATCAAAAAGCATGTTACCAACTATAAGGCCATGTGGTTTACAGAAATCTAACAGGTGTTCTCCTCTTGCATTCTTCTTACCTGGTCCAGATCATCCAGTTTTTTTTTCACATTCACTGTCTGCTCCAACCATCGCAACCCATTATAATTAAATTACTTTCATCTTTCACTGATGTTATTAGTACCGCTAGTTGGTCATATGCCTCTTCTATCTCATGGTCTTCCAATAGTTGTTGGTATGTATACTAGAATTATAGCAATATTTAGTGGGGTTACTTTTAAGGTTGTCATCAGTATTCTGTCAGTCAGGTGATAAGTATTTTTTACTTTCTTTGTAACAAATCCACACCGTTTTGTCCTTTCTCTCAGCTCTATAAGGATTCTGTAGCTTCCACTTGAGTCGGTCATCACCACTAGCCTTCCATCTGGTTTCATTAACTCCTAGAATTCTTACATATTTTTTTGCTTTATTTCTTTGAGTTCTTCTAATTGTTCTATTTTTAGCATTGTTCTCACATATCTCCAATCTGTATTGATATTTCTTTACATTCCTTATTTACTTTTCCTCTCTGTCTCTCTGGGTGATTTACTATATTTCTTCACATTGCTTCATTATGTAGATTAACTATATTTTGATTGGGAATTCTTAGTACCATGTCACATTAAAGGGGCACTGGAACTTAGACCCATGGTTTGAAGTTTTCCCTCTCAGTTTCCCATTTCTTTCTGTACCACAGTTTTGCAATCATTTTGTAACTAATCACAAGACTGTTTTTACTGTTTTTTCACTTAGTAGGTAAATGTTGTTGTTTTTTAAATTAATGATTATTTGTAATTCTTTTTTATCTTGTGCCTCTGTAGCACAATTGGAAGAAAGACATTATGTTGCACCCTTCAATTGGAATAGGCCTAAGTTCGATTCTCGTCATGATGGGAGGAATCTTTATGTGGACTTTTTCAGTCAAAGATGAGTTAGCCAATCTCATATGGAGGTAGCAGAGTTTTTTCTCCCGGAAACTCGTAGGTTTTTCATCCCGCATACAGACAAATTGGCCCTTAAAAACACACACAATTTATAGACAAAAATTATTAGATGTGGTGGTGGTGATGGGCGGTAGATAGCGCTGATGTTATGATTGGTAGTAGGTGATCGGTCTAGTGGTGGAGATGGAGAGTTGTACAATAGGTGTCCCCCCATGATGAGTCTTCGGACTCCTTGGAGGTGTCACAAATAATAATAATAATAATAATAATAATCTATGAAAGTTCCTACAATTGGTCCTTTAAAAATCTAATAGTGTAATACAATAGAATCTGCTTATTGTGATTGCGGATAATATTATCAATCAGAAGAGAAAGCAGACTCCACTGCATGAGTTGAAAAAATAACAAAATAGGAAAGATTCAAACTAACTCTTGAATACTCTAATAGAATTGGGGGAAGGGGAAAGAAAAAAAAAAAGAAAGATAGATAGAAAAAGGAGTACAGATAGTATAATAGTTGTCTATTACATGAAGTAAGGCATAGTCCAGCATCAGGTACTTCAGGTGTGTTATTTCCATACTACAACCTTCAGCTGTTCAAAAAACAAATTGCCAGATTTAAAGTTTCAGACCTGAATAAAATTAAAAGCAATCTGGTATATAATGGATACAATAAACCTACCATTCAAAAAATTATTGATAATTATCATCCTTCTACCAGACTGCAATCTGTTGTGAAAAGAATTTCAATACCTACCTTAAAGGAATCCCAGAACAAATAGCAAGAATTCTTCATAAATTCAGTCTATACTCTTCCTTCAAACCAGCTTGTAAACTGTCTTCCTTCCTTCCTAGCATCTTCAAAGGATATATTACCACCTCTTTACTTACCAGGTGTCTATCAAGTATCCTGCTCATGACATCTTTGCTGTTTTAAACAGATTGACCATTCTGCCTTGATTAGAATTTAAGAACATCAAAACTTTATTTTTTTTGAATCTGACAAGTCTAGCCTTGCTTCTCACACTATTGATGCTAGACACAGAGTTCTGTGGAACCAAACAAAACTTGTTCATTACAGCAAGTTAACATTTAACCATCTTTTCCTTGACACATGTCAAACGCTACAAAATCATCTGCATGTCGACTGATCAGACTGCATTCCAGTATCAAAGTTTTGGGAAATGATCACTATTAATTGTTCATAAATTGTTGTTGTTTTTTACATTAATAATTATTTGAAATTCTTTTTTATCTATGAAAGTTTCTACAATTGATCCTTTAAAAATCTAATAATGTAATACAGTAGAATCTGCTTATTGTGATCATGGATAATATTACCAATTGGCTATTGTTATCAAAATCAGTCGGTCCCAAAACACACCATTTAAAATAAATTAAAAATAATCCATCTATTATAATCAAAGTTCTGGTTATTGTTATCAAAATCCTTGAATGTTTAGCCTTTTGCATCTCAGAATTCTAAGACTAATAAATAAGAGTTAATCAGGAGAAAATTTGATGAAGAAAAGTTTTCGAAATCTGACTTTTTTGTTAATCTTACTTTAATTTATTCTTCTGTAAATCTTATATCTTCCAGGAAAATGCAAGTGGGTAATCTTGATCATTTTTTAATCTTAATCTTCTGTAAATCTTAAATCTTCTGGGCAAATGTGTGTGGGGGGGGGATTAAATTCTGAATGAAAAAAAATTATTCCATAATTATTTCATTCAGATTTAATAAGTGACTGCATTCCCGAAGCTAATAGTTGTGCATCAGAGAACAGAAAACTAATTGTAAATTACCGATAACATTTATAACTTAAGTATTTTCTTTATCCTTTATACTCTTATGGGTCATTATTAAATTTGCCAGAAGTTAAAAATATGTGAACCTTGCATCAATGTGTAAGTATCTGAGTCATATTGCAAGCAAGATAATCGGATTAAACATTGAAGACCTGAGGCAAACACATGCACCAGAGTCGAGTTACATGCGGAAGTTTCTGGTGAAGCACGCTAGAAGAAGTGGCGGCATTGGTTGCTGGAGGAGTTAGGTGGTGGGCAAGCAAAAAAGGGGAGGGGAGAGCGACGTAGGAAGGTGAACAATGCACCTCGGATATATAGATCTTGGCAGTGCCAGCTCTCGGCTTTTTATTTCCTTCATTCTACGGATTGGAGTTCCGGATTCCCCGAGGAAGGTTGCAGGAGTGCATGGACATGTTGTTGCGCAGCCCACCGGTCAAGCAGTAGTTCAGCGAGTACAGACCTCGGCCCTGTAGAAGATACAGTGCAGGCCAACAAGTTATGCCAAACCACTTGATCTGATAGCGGCAAGCTACAGTAGCTTACTTCGAAGGAGGCAAATCATGTCCAAGCCCACCAGTTGATTCTTTCAGATGAAGTCAAGCAGACGCATGGTCAACAAGACAAAAGCACTCCAGAGAGACAAATGATAAGAAGGTCAAGTATTTCTACAGTCCCTGGTAATGTAAAATTTTCTTCTATTATGCATTTGTACTAAGAGGGATTTGTATTATGCATTTGTACTAAGAAAATTGTACTTCTATTATGCATTTGTACTAAGAAAGTTCCTTGCACGTGTACGTGCAAGGAACTTTCTAGTCATTCAAGTTTCATTAAATTTCACCACGAGTTTTGAGAGAACGTGCTAGGGAACTGACAGTGCCTTTAACCTGGCTTTTCAATGAGAGTATGGCTGCTGGAAAGGTGCCCAGGGAATGGAAGGAAGGTAAGATAGTGCCATTGCATAAAGGTGGTAACAGACTGAAAGTGTCTAATTATAGGCCGGTTTGTGTGTCATCAGAGACGGGAACTTATGTGAAATTATAAGGCAGGTGATTATAATAGTCTTAGAAGTAAAATTTGGGAAGTTTCATGGAGGGAGGAATTGGAAGACCGGGATATCATTAGTGCGTGGGACATTGTGAAAGAATATTTGTTATCAGCAATGGTAAATTGTGTACCAAGAGTGAAGAAGAGGATGCAATTTGGAGTAAAGTGGATGACAAACAATATTAAACAGGAATTGCATGCTAAAAAGAGGCTATGGAAAAGATATAAGGAGACAGGTGAAGAAAAGATGCATGAGGAATATAAGACACAGGCCAGAAGAGTGACTAGTGTGGTAAGGAAAGCAAAACTGGAATATGAGAGGAGATTGGCCCTAAGATCCAAAGAAAATCTTAGGAATTTTTTAGCTATGTGGCCAGTAGGAGTAGAAATGACTGTGGAAGAATGATATTGTGGGATAAATATGGGAATAGAGTGACATGCAGAGGACATAGTGGAATTGTTCAATAAACACTTTATTGGAGTATTTCATCCTAGAGGAGTCAGCTTTAATGCTAGGGGGATAGGGCTGGTTCGAGGTTTGGAGGTACAGGAGGAGAGTGTTTCAGATACTGAGTACTCTGGATGTCAGTAAAGCTGTGGGACTGGATGGTATTTCACCACGAGTTTTGAGAGAATGTGCTAGGGAATTGACAGTGCCTTTAACCTGGCTTTTCAATGAAAGTCTGACTTTGGCAAAGGTGCCCAGGGAATGGAAGGAAGGTAAGATAGTGCCATTGCATAAGGGTGGTAACAGACTGGAAGTGTCTAATTATAGGCAAGTCAGTGTGTCATCAGTAGTTGTTAAGATCTTGGAGAAAGTAGTGAGGGACCGTATATAGCATTAGGCAGATGAGGGTAATGTTATCTGTGAGAATCAACATGGATTTATGAAAGGACGCTCTTGTTTTAGCAATATGCTAGGCTTTTATAATAAAGTTACAAGAACATTAGATGAGGGAAAGGCATATACTGCAATTTTCTTAGACTTAGCGAAGGCATTTGACAGGGTGCCACATGATAAGTTGATATTTAAGTTGCAGCACATGAGTCTGGATGTCAGAGTGGTCAACTGGATTCAGGATTGGCTGTCTGATAGGTATCAGAGACTTATGTATGATGGAGCAGTTTCCAGAAGGCAGAGGGTTACAAGTGGGGCCCCACAGGGCTCAGTACTAGGACCTATATTGTTTAACCTTAATATCAATGACATAGCCAGTGGATTGCAGGGGGATATTCAGTTGTTTGCGGAAGATGCAAAGCTGGGAAGGATTATTAATAATAGTGCAGATGTGGTAGCCCTGCAAGAGGATTTAAATAAGCTAGATAGATGGACAAATGAATGGGGGTTTCAGTTTAATGCAGCAAAATGTAAGGTCTTGAGGTTTGGGAAACATCGATGGGATGCTGCATACTCTATGGGAGGAGTTACACTGGAGGAAGTAGGGGAGATAAGAGATCTGGGGTTGATGATTGATAGAAACCTGAAGTTTAGGGGACATATTGCAAAGGTGGTGAAGGTAACACAGAGGATTGCTGCAATTATGAGAAGGACACTGACCTGCAGAGATAAGAGGGTTATCATTCCGTTGTATAAGTCTCTGATCAGACCAAACTTGGACTATTGTTCTCAGATTTGGTCCCCAGGATTTGAAGGTGATAAATTAACTGTGGAAAGGATACAATGACGGATGACAAAGATGGTTTCAGGACTATACAAGGATAGTTATGAGGATCGGCTGAGAGAATGTGGACTGCAGAGTTTGGTGGATAGAAGAAGGAGAGGTGATATGATTGAGACTTTTAAACTGCTGAGAGGTGGTTACAGGGTTGACACTGGGGAGTTCTTTCGCTTGGTTGAACAGCGGGAAGGAGTGATGACAAGAGGCCATCCCTGGAAGTTACGAAAGGAAACTGTGAGCAAGAGGGTAAGGAGTGGTTTCTTTGTGTGGAGGGTGGTTGAGCCGTGGAATGCATTGCCTGATGGAGTGGTGGGAGTGAGAACGGTCAATGAGTTTAAAGAGTTTTATGATAGACTTTGTGTTTCTCAAGGGGGGGGGGACCTCCCCTCGATGAGTCTTGACAGACTTTGTCTTAGGAAAGACCTCCTGCGATGAGTCTTTTGACTCCATTGAGGCCTGAATAATAATAATAATAATAATAATCAACATGGATTTGTGAATGGGCGCACTTGTTTTAGCAATATGCTAGCCTTTTATAATAAAGTTACAAGAACATTAGGTGAGGGAAGGCATATACTGCAATTTTCTTAGACATAACGAAGGCATTTGACAGGGTGCCACATGATAAGCTGATATTTAAGTTGCAACACATGGGCCTGGATGTCAGATTGGTCGACTGGATTCAGGATTGGCTGTCTGATAGCTATCACAGAGTTTTGTATGGTAGAGCAGTTTCAAGGAGGAAGAGGGTTACAAGTGAGATCCCACAGGGCTCAGTACTAGGACATATATTGTTTTACCTTTATATCAATAACATTGCCAGTGGATTGCAAGCGGATATTTAGTTGTTTGCAGATGATGCGAAGCTTGGAAGAATTATTAGTAATAGTGAAGATGTGGTAGCTCTGCAAGAGGATTTGAATAAGCTAGATAGATGGACAAATGAATGGGGGTTTCAGTTTAATGCAGCAAAATGTAAGGTCTTGAGGTTTGGGAAACATCGATGGGATGCTGCATACTCTATGGGAGGAGTTATACTGCAGGAAGTAGGGGAGAACGGAGATCTGGGGTTGATGATTAATAGAAACCTGAAATTTAGGGGACATATTGCAAAGGTGGTGAAGGTAACACAGAGGATTGCTGCAATTATGAGAAGGACTCTGACCTGCAGAGATAAGAGGGTTATCATTCTGTTGTATAAGCCTCTGATCAGACCACACTTGGACTATTGTTCTCAGATTTGGTCCTTAGGATTTGAAGGGGACAAATTAACTGTGGAAAAAATACAAAGACGGATGACAAAGATGGTTTCAGGACTGTACAAGGATAGTTATGAGGATAGGCTGAGGGAATGTGGACTGCAGAGTTTGGTGGATAGAAGAAGGAGAGGTGATATGATTGAGACTTTTAAACTGTTGAGAGGTGGTTACAGGGTTGACACTGGGGAGTTCTTTTGCTTGGTTGAACAGTGGGAGGGAGTGATGACAAGAGGCCATCCCTCGAAGTTACGAAAGGAAACTGTGACCAAGAGGTTGTGGAGTGGTTTCTTTGCATGGAGGGTGGTTGAACCGTGGAATGCTTTGCCTGATGGAGTGGTGAGAGCGAGAACAGTCAATGAGGTTAAAGAGTGGTATAATAGACTTTGTGTTTCTTACGGGGTGCTCCCCTCGATGAGTCTTGACAGACTTTATGTTCTTAGGAAGGACCTCCCACGATGAGTCTTTTAACTCCATGGAGGCCTGAATAATAATAATAATAATAATTAAGTGAAAGGACTCTAGGTCTTAAACAAAGAGAAAAAGGGAAAACCATATGTTCTAAGAAAAAATGTTGTGTAGGAATATGTTAATACTATATGGTATACTCAGTCTGTAAATTTATTAGCCTCTAGAATTGTTGATTACTGATTGGAATGTTTAGCTACTAGTTGAGGCTCTAATCTAGTTTTGATTGTGATTATGAGGCATGTTATGAAATGATGAGATAGAATTTGTATCACTTAATTAACTGAACTAAATCTAATAGATAGCAGTGATTCTAAGCTAGTAATTGTTGTTATCTGTAATATATTTGAATTGATGAATAAATGTCTTTCCTTTTATTAATCTAACAGCTTGCCTGATTTTGATCTCTTTGCACTGTACATAAAAGTCAGAACCAATGCAGGTGTTAAGATATTTGAATAGCTATGACTGCAAATGAAATATAGGTCTTGTAAGCATTAAGTACTTAACGAACTTATCAAGGAATTAGTTGATAGTGTGCTATTCTGAGTGTTAATTCTCTGATTATTGAGTTATTCTCTTGTCTAGAATTTAAGATTGTGCAGCATCATAATATAAATGTTTCCTAAATCCAAAAAGGGATTAGCACCAGAAACGAAACAAAGGAATTGGTGCTACCCAAGGGCAATCCCTTTGTCTTCCATACTTTGCACACTCTCCATTAGATTAGTTGGCGGGATAGAATTGAAAGTGCAACTGCATATGATTACTAACGTTAATATAAACTAGTAGAGAAATATATAATCGAAGAGTGAGAAGAATTTACAGGGCGGGTAAATACAGTCTAATTGTGATTTTTGGAGTTTATTTTCATGCTCTCTTTCAGTTAGTGAATTTGACTTTAAGTGCTTGTTAAAACAGCCCTTATCATTACTGCAGAAGCAAGTAAAAAACATTAAGATTTATCTTTTCAAGAAAAGCAAAGAATTTTGGAGTGCTATGAAAAGTTGCCCAAAATGAATCAGTGTAGTGCAGCTGTACAATTAAAAATTTTACAACCACTCTTGTATAAGATCTTAAAAAACAGATCAAACATTGAAACTTCGACTCTTACTAATTGAGAACATGGATCGGAAGAGAGCCCAATCTGATAAGGACACTCAAGTTGAGTGTCTTGAAAGTTAAAAATTCGGTTTAGTAATGTTCATGAAAAGAATGCTTTGATTAATGGGCCTTTGTTGCATCAAGAAAAAGAAGAACTTGCAAAAATCAATGGGCAAACCACAAAGAAAATTTCACTGCAACTGATGAATTGTTTAACAGGTGGAAAAAGTGAGAGAATCTTTCCAACTACTAACCGCGCTTGAACTTGCTTAACTTTTTGCGAGCCATTAGTAGTAGAGGCTCTACCAATCGACCAACCTTTGCTGGCAGAACACTGCTGTGACGGACCAAGATTCGAACCAGCGTTATTGCGGCCACAACGCAATGTCCTAACCACTAGAGCATTACTGCTTACCATTATTGCTGAATATTATCCCAAGGATATTTACAATGCAGACGAAACAGGACTCTATTTTTGTACAATACCTGAGCATACTTATTTGTTTAAAAATGAAAGTACTAAAGGATTTAAATCTTCAAAAGAGCAAGTGACAGTCTTTGTTGTGCTAAATTTAGCAATGTCATGGAAGCAAGTGTCAGAGAAGATTGTTGAAAACTGCTTCCAAAAAGGTGGATTTCTTAAAACATACTTTGAAACTCCTTCTTCTGAATAATTGTAATATCTTAGAAATGAAATTTTTGATAAATTTCCAGATGGTGTGTCAAAAGAAGAATTTGAAAATTGGTTTGATACTGATAACAATGTTGAAACAGTGACTACAATGACAGTGTCAGAATTGAAGAGAGTGAACATAATAAAAGTATAGAAGAACAAATTTTAGCTCCTCCAACCACTGTTCTGATGCAAGAAGCTCTACGAATACTTCATCGCAGTGTGCAACATAGAGCGACAAATTTCAAATGGCATTAGGAGTATGAGCAATTTATTCATGAACTACTATATTCAAAGACATGACAGACAACACTAGATAAGTTTTTAAAATAAATTTTATGTTGTTGTTATTATTATTATTATTATCAACATCCAACCTCCATGTACTGAGAGACTCATTGTGGGAGGTACTCACTGTTGCATACAATGCTCATCCAACTGCATCTTAAACTGATTCAATGCATCCACATCCAAAACACTCAGGCAATGCATTCCACTCACCAACCACCCTCCATGCAAAGAACCTGCTTCTCACTCCTTTGCTCACATCCTCCTTATACAGTTTCGAGCAATGGGCCTCTTGTTCTACTCCCCTCTCCAATTCTATGAAAAATTTCTTCCATGTCTACCTGATAACAACCATTGACCAGTTCATATGTTTCAATCATACCCCCCCATTCTTCCTCCTATTCACGAGGCTTGCAACTTACATTCTCTCAATCTGTCCTCATACATCACATTCCAAAGACCACTGACTACTTTTTAAAATAAATTTTATGTTGTTTTTATTATTATTATTATTATTATTATTATTATTATCAATCTACTCTGTACCATTTTCATGGTGACATATAATTGTCACCATGAAAACCTGGCGACCAAATCTGTGCACAATAATCCATATGAGACCTGATCAAGGCCTTATATACAATGGAATCATGACCTTTCTATTTCTGCATGTCAGGGTCCTCTGCATCATTGCCATTATTCGATGTGATGTCTTCACAACTTGTACAATGTGGCCCGTGAATTTCAAGTCCTTGTCCACCATTACTCCTAGATCTCTCATCTCCTCTACTTCTGTTAAAGTTTCCCCACGAAGTGTATACTTGGCATCCCATCGTTGCTTACCAAATCTCAAAACCTTACAGTTGGCAACATTGAACTGACAGTTCCACTTATCTACCCATTCATGCAATCTATTCAAATCCTCTTGTAAGGCATTAACATCAGCCTGACTGTGCATTGCTCTCCCAAGTTTTGCATCATCTGCAAACAGTTGGATATCGCTAGCCCAACTAAAACCAATATCATTAACATACAAATTGAACAACAATGGCCCCAAAACTGACCCCTGTGGCACACCACTGGTGACCTTTCTCTTTCAAGATACTCTACCCCCATATACAACTTTCTGATACCTATCTGACAGCCAGTCACTGATCCAACACAGAAGTCTGTCATCCAATCCCATCTCCTTCAATTTAATTAACAGCTTGTCATGTGGCAGTCTATCAAAAGCCTTTGCAAATTCCAAGTACTCCACTGTATATACATCTCCTCTGTCCAAGGTATTTGTCACCTTGTTATAGTACATAAGTTAGTTAGTGAAACATGATCTCCCTTTAACAAACCTATGCTGATAACCACAGAGAATATTGCTGTTTTATCAACCCATTTCTGTATCCTACTTCTCACCAATCTCTCCAGCACCTTCACCACCACTCTAGATATACAGTCCTTCCTTCCACTCCTTTGGAACCTGTGCTGTTGTTGTTGTTTATTAAAAAGTTGTTTATAACAATAAATTAAATAATGTTCATAACAATAAATAAATAAATGATGCAGTTTTTTATATTATTTGCTTAATGTTCTCAGCCGGTTATTGTTATCGAAAGCAACTGTCCAAAGTGATCACAATAAGTGGTGTCTACTGTATCATATACGTCAGCCGTAATAAGACATGAGCTAATATTTGAATAATTTAGGACTCATTAATTCATGTTTTGAATGTAATTAATGGTCTGTCTCCCTGACAATAACTACTGGATGAAATATATTGCAGTTTTTTGAATAAATTTCTATATTACATAGGTAAAGTGGACACTAGTTCCAAAATTATTTCAAAGTTGAATGTTTGTAGAAACTATGAGAGTTTTGTAAGTTGATCTGAGAGTTTATGAGAATACAACCCTAGGCATCCCCAAATTGCCGTAGATTGCACTACTTAAAAGTCATGAATGCTGCCCAAGCATCCATATATTTGCCTTTTATTAGTGCAGTTGATAAACGGTTCACTGACCTAACAGCTGTTTCAAGTTGGTTGGTTCTCTTCAGAAACCAGACAGAAATCTTAAGAGAACAGAAACACTCATTCAGTACTAAGGAATCAAAATATCAGAGAAATCTATTCTTCATAAGTGAACTCTCAGTTAGCATGTAAAAGTAATTACAAAAGGAAGGGCCATAAGTCTTCATTTCAGCAATACAATATAAAATTACATACATCATCATCATCAAATTCCTGACATTTACCCTCAAAGAGTGTACAGGATATGATAGTAATACATGAAAATTTTACATCGTTACTAACTTCATACCTACAATTTTCAGCCAAATCAATCTGTTACCTGTCAACAATACAACATTGTCAGATCTTATATTTATATATCTATCTTCTAAGGCACTTTTACTGTATCAATTCACCTATATCTTAGTCTTCCTCTGGGTCTTTTTCCTGCCAATCTGACAGAGAACACGTGTTTAAGTGACCATACCACCTGAGATTAGCTCTGCTAAAGCATTCCATGGCAGTTTTGCACTCCCTACTGCGACCTGTTGCTTTGGCAACTACACAAATCTCGTGCTTCATCATCTGTTTACCTGCAATTATTTAATGCACACAGAGCAGCCCAGTCTAATTTCTTGCCTATCTATACTGATAATTCAAGTTCTAAGAACTCTTTTGGCAGTGCTGTTGTGTTTCCTGACATTACTATCACCAATCAGGTCCTCCTTGAATTCAGTAATTAATATTACTGAATTCAAGGAGGATAATGTTTGTATATTTTAGTCTACAGTTCACATCTGATAGCTGCTCAACTTTTATTCATTTTAAAACTTTCTTACGTGTTCTTCTTTTCAATATGAAATTCAATTTTATCCTGCTCAAGACTAAATGGTGATCACTTCCAATTTAAAATCCTCTGTACACTCTAGTGTATTGCACCAGAGAGAAAACATCACTATCAACAATAATATAATCAATGAGACTTTTCTTATTCCTTGTCTCTTCTCTCCATGTGAATTTGTGCACATTTTTATGTTGGAACATGGTGTTAGTAATAACCAGTCCATGTCCTCAGCAGAAATCCAACAAGTATTTGCCCCCCCCACCCCCCCCCCCCCCCACCCCCCCCCCCCCCCACCCCCCCCCCCCCCCACCCCCCCCCCCCCCCACCCCCCCCCCCCCCCACCCCCCCCCCCCCCCACCCCCCCCCCCCCCCACCCCCCCCCCCCCCCACCCCCCCCCCCCCCCACCCCCCCCCCCCCCCACCCCCCCCCCCCCCCACCCCCCCCCCCCCCCACCCCCCCCCCCCCCCACCCCCCCCCCCCCCCACCCCCCCCCCCCCCCACCCCCCCCCCCCCCCACCCCCCCCCCCCCCCACCCCCCCCCCCCCCCACCCCCCCCCCCCCCCACCCCCCCCCCCCCCCACCCCCCCCCCCCCCCACCCCCCCCCCCCCCCACCCCCCCCCCCCCCCACCCCCCCCCCCCCCCACCCCCCCCCCCCCCCACCCCCCCCCCCCCCCACCCCCCCCCCCCCCCACCCCCCCCCCCCCCCACCCCCCCCCCCCCCCACCCCCCCCCCCCCCCACCCCCCCCCCCCAGGAGGATAGAATGCACAAGGTATGTTCTCCAGGTGTTAAAATGAGAAGAGTGATTGAGGCATTGGATATGAGACAAGAGTGAGCAAAAGAGTTAATAGTATTAATAGGTACGAATGATTTGAGATAGAACAAAGAGTGTGCCAGAATGGATATCAGGAGGCTGTTTAGAAGGATAAAAGAGAATACTGTGACAGGAAGGGTGGTTATCATGTTGCCTAGGTATGACTGTGGTGAAATGAGGTGGAGAGCAAGGATTATGAATGATATGCTGTCTGAAATGTGTGAGGAGACGGGAGTATAGTTTGTTAATGTGTAAAATGAGTTTGAGGGACGAAGTGAGCTGTATGGGAGCAATGGACTGCATTTGAGTGGTTATGGTGTAAGTCTCTTGGAGAGACTGCTGCTGGAAGTTAGAGAAGTGAATAGAGAGAATGAATCAGATTGAGCATGAAGTGATGTGGAAGAGCGGGAGAGTTAGACAGAAGAGATTGAAGAGGTGGTTATGAATGGGGAAGTGAGTGGTATGTGTATAGAAAATGAGAGAATGGATGTGCAAGAGGAGCAGGGAAATGGGTAGGCTCAGGCTGGATAGGGGTACACAGCATGAGAAAGGTGGATGCTTCAAGAGGAGGTGAGCATATGTTGGCAGGAAAGGAATGGGATAACCAGCGATCAAGAGGAAAGAGTTGGAATTGGAAAGGGTTTTAAAATGAAGAAGCAGATAAGGAAATGGCCCCAGTCTAGCATGGAGAGATCACATCGAGTGAGTGGTAATTGGTGGAACTATCTCTAGATTCAGAAATGAGCTGTTGTGTTTTTATACAAATGCTAGTAGTATAAGAAACAAAGCCGATGAAATGGTTGCACTAATTGCATCTGTTCACCCAAAGATTGTCAGAATAAATGAGACATGGTTGGAAGAGGATGACATCCAGGAATAGAGATGGAAGATTATGATGTGATTCATGAGGACAGAATGGGCAAAATGGGAGGGGGAGTGCTATTGATGATAAAGAAAGAGTTGTGTCCTTATAAAGTAGAGATGCAAGAGAGAAATAGTGCCACTTTGAGGCAGTCTGGTGTGAGATAGAGATAAATGGAATCAAATACTTGGCGGGATGTTGTTATAGACCAGGTAATGTGGATTGCGGTGATAATGAAATGTATAATCAAATTAGCAAAGCAAATAAGAATAGGGTGATCAATCATTATAGGTGATTTTAATTATGGCAATATAGATTGAAATCAAGAGATAGCAACTGGAAGTAAAGAAAATGAGTTTCTTGAGTTTTGGAGGGATAACTACCTCAGACAGTATGTAACACAGGCAAATGAAGATTGACGGTCTTGGAGTTGGTCATCTAATCAGAGGTTGTAATTATAAATGATGTGTTAAATCATCCACCAATTGGTAAGAGTGACCATGAGGTGATTACTTGGGTGGTTGCCAGCAGTGCGAGAACCTCGCACTGCTGGCAACTGTTGGGTATATGTGGAACTACAAGGGCGGGGGTGATTATGAAGAGCTCAGGAGACAGCTTGTGGGTTTAGCATGTAATGAGGAGTTAGCTGGAAAAGAGATCAATGCAGCTTGGGGGATTTTCAAAAACTGTTTAGTAGATGCAATGTCTAAATGTATTCCATGGGTGAGAAGGTTAAATACAGTAGGTTTGAGATGGATGAATAAAGAGATTAAGCATGCGATACAGAGAAAAAGGGCATTGTGGAAGCAACATAAGAGAAGTAGAAATAACCAATTCCATGAAGTCTACAAAGACCAAGCAAGGTGGGTAACTTGGTTGGTGAGGTTAGCTAAAGAGGGGTATGAACAGCAGTTGGCTAATGAAGTGACATTCCATAAAGAATCCTAAGGAGTTATTTCGATATGTAGCCAGCAAAAGAAAGAATGATTATGGAAGGATGACATTGATTGGAGAAAATGGTATAAAGGCAGTTGATGCAGAAAGTGTGGTGGAGATACTTAATGAGCAGTTCATAAAGATCTTTCAATCTTGTGAATGTGACTTCATGGAGGGACTAAGAGCAGTTGATGATTGGGAGGAGAGACTGACTGTAGGTGAGCAAGAGGTGTATGGGAGTTTAGTAAACTAGATGTTAATAAGGATGTGAGACTTGATGATATATCACCACGTATTCTGAAGGAATGTGCCAGGGAGTTGACACCTGTCTTGACATATTTTTTTTAATATGAGTCTTGCCCTTGGTCAAGTTCCTTAGGAGTGGAAGGAGGGTAAGATTGTGCAACTTCATAAAGGAGGTGATCGAACTCAAGCATCAAACTATAGGCCTATCTGTGTGTCAGGTGTTGTGGTTAAGTTGTTGGAGAAGCTTGTGAGAACTAGGATCCAGAGTTGGGTTGATAACAATAGCATTATCTTTGATGGACAGCATGGATTTGCTAAAGGGAGGTCATGTTTTAGTAATCTACTTACTTACTACGATAAAGTGACTGCTTCCTTGGACAGAGGAAAAGGATACACAGTAATATACTTAGATTTCTCAAAGGCTTTTGATAGAGTACTTCATGATAGGTTGACAGTCAAAATGAAAAGGATGTAGAATGAAATTAAGAAAATTCGGGTAAAAACTATTAAAATTAATAATGATGGCATGAAAGTGTTAACGAAAGATGAGTGCATGGCATTGTATGGCGACTCCATTATTAAAGGATGGGGATGGATATTAGATTAGTGCATTGGATTGGAGACTGGCTATCTGATAGGTATCAACAAGTTGTGTATGGGGGAGCGATATCCAGGAAAAGGAAAGTCACCAGTGGAGTGTCTCAGGGGTCTGTTTTAGGGCCATTACTGTTTAACTTGTATATTAATGATATAGGTGAAGATTTGGATGGAGATATTCAGTTGTTTGTAGATGATGCAAAGTTAGGACGAACCATGAAGAGTAGTGAAGATGTTGTGGCCTTACATGAAGACTTGAATAGATTGAGTGATTGGGCATGGAAATGGGGATGTGAGTTCAATGTTGCAAAATAGTGTCTGCAAGGAGTTTGAATGTGTTTAAAACACGGTATGATGAGCTGTGTGCGTGATAAAAGGACCTCCCAGATGAGACTTTGACTCCACAAGGTCTTGGGGTGGTAATAATAATAATAATATTATAAAACTGGATTAGTAATTATATGTGAGCGCCAAAGGCTTCAATTTTGCGACATGAACTTATTTAAGTTAAGGAATATTATATCCCATATTGTTTCATAGCCGAATAAGAAACTCAAAGAGTTTCATGCTGAATATAGAAATTATATAAAGTTTGGTGAGTCCAAGCGAAAGCAAATACCTGGATAGTGTAACACCTGACCCATTTGAAAGTTTATTTTTCACTTGATTAGAGTATAATAAATTTAGTTTAATCCTTTAACCAAGTGTGAGCAAACAAAGTTTGCGCCTGAAAGTATCTTCAGGACTGGGTTAAGGGTGGTACACACCAGGGCAACATGTTGCAAAGGTGGAGCAAGCTACCAACACTCCTATCTCAGTATCTCCTATAATGCAAAACACATCTCCTTGCGGATATGTCTAATGTTATGCATTAAGGGAAGGGCCACTACCCAGACTAGTTTCGACCTTTATTGAGGTCTCTTCAGTGGGAGCCAGGCCCAAGTGGAGATATCAGGCAGAAGCATTAGCAGGTCATCTCTACCCATAGGAATTGCCAATTGGTGTGCCACCCTTTTTTAATAATTTACTCTGGATTTAGAGAAAGATGTTGAAAGTTTATTTTTCACTTGGTTAGAGTATAATAAATTTAGTTTAATCCTTTATCCAAGTGTGAGCAAACAAAGTTTGCGCCTGAAAGTATCTTCAGGACTGGGTTAAGGTGGTACACACCAGGGCAACTCGTTGCAAAGGTGGAGCAAGCTACCAACACTCCTATCTCAGTATCTCCTATAATGCAAAACACATCTCCTTGCGGATATGTCTAATGTTATGCATTAAGGGAAGGGCCACTACCCAGACTAGTTTCGACCTTTATTGAGGTCTCTTCAGTGGGAGCCAGGCCCAAGTGGAGATATCAGGCAGAAGCATTAGCAGGTCATCTCTACCTATAGGAATTGCCAATTGGTGTGCCACCCTTTTTTAATAATTTATTCTGGATTTAGAGAAAGATGTTGAAAGTTTATTTTTCACTTGGTTAGAGTATAATAAATTTAGTTTAATCCTTTATCCAAGTGTGAGCAAACAAAGTTTGCGCCTGAAAGTATCTTCAGGACTGGGTTAAGGTGGTACACACCAGGGCAACTCGTTGCAAAGGTGGAGCAAGCTACCAACACTCCTATCTCAGTATCTCCTATAATGCAAAACACATCTCCTTGCGGATATGTCTAATGTTATGCATTAAGGGAAGGGCCACTACCCAGACTAGTTTCGACCTTTATTGAGGTCTCTTCAGTGGAATTTAACATTAATTTCTTCATTTCATATGTTGCTATACTGGCAAGCTACCTATTTCAGTACTTTTCAATTTGACTCACACTTGGATAAAGGATTAAACTAAATTTATTATACCTGACCCATTTGCTAGTGCAACACTGAGGCAACTCATAGTAAGGGTGGAGCAAGCTCCGATCACTATTCTTGTTATTTATCCATAATGTGAAACTCAGCTCCTAGGAGCTGTATTACTGTTCTACGTTATGAGAGAAGGACCCAAAGGTTGAAACCCAGACCGGTTTCAACCTTTATTGAGGTCTCATCAGTGAGTAGGGAGACTAGATAATACTAAGTTTGTAGCGAACAGAACTTACATACCCTACTATAAGAATTGCCAAGAATGTGTCATAATAAATTACTAATTATATGAAGAGCCAAAGGCTTCAATTCGGCGACATGAACTTATTTAAGTTAAGGGATATTACATCCCATATTGTTTCATAGCCGAAAAAAAAAAAAACATATATATATAAAACCGATTTTGAAATGTTCAAAAGCAGGTATGATATAATGTCCTAATGGAGTCATAGTATCCAGTTTATTCCAACACAATTATCCATAACTTTTGTCTCGTGCCTATTTACTTTTCCTTAAATTCTTTTATTCAAAATCCAATTATTGAATGAATTTTCACACTTTTATCATGTGGTTTATGACTGTGAGCAGTGGCGCGCTCGGGATTTAATCTGGGGGGGGGTCCGAGTTGAATAGACGATTTGCAAATACATACTACGCATCACATACGACCTATGACTGAGCATCTGCAGTGATTGCTAATTCATAAGTAGTATAGAAATAGAAGACACGACACAACATAAATAAAAAAATGAATTTTAATTAGGAAAAGATTTTTGGAAAATTTTCTATTGTTTTTTCCTTTTCTTTGGGGGATGCCCAGGCCCCTTGCCCCCCACCCCCCCTCTGGGTGCACCACTGACTGTGAATCCTATACCGTCATTTGTTGCTGTAAACTATTTTGTATTATCCAGGATGCACCACGAGGAGTCAGTATATGCCTTGCTAAACTATGATGCATTTTGTGCTTTATGTAAGAGTCCCATCTGTTTATCTGCTGATCACTGTCTATTTCTTCATTATTTAAATGAATATACAATCACACCCCAGCTACTGAATTATCAGACTCTACTTTTTGTGTTAATTATTGAAGTCCAGTTCTTAAATTCTTGCTTTCAGTGCCAGTTGATATTCTTCTATTCAGTACAGCAGTTGAAAATTTTGCATTCAGAGTCCATTTGTTGAAACTCTTCCATTTTAAATCCAAAAGAATTTTTGCATATAAAGTCCACTTATCACTTAATTAAAGGAATTACTAACCTGACTGAATAAGAAATCTCATTCCACTTCCCCTTACTCTTGGTAATACTCAGTTTACCAAAAATGGTCAGATTTCTCTACTTGGACTGCTTTACCTTTACATTTCCTGACACAAATATATCTCAGCCATAGCTTCTTTTGTCTCCAAAAGACTAGGTGTAGTTTTCTGGTCAACATTACTTCTCACCTGTATAACTGAAAATCCCATATAAATCACAAAGCCATCTAACCATGGAAACTGCTAAAACATGTGAGGTGGTACACGTAAAACCTCCATAAGAATGCTTCATACTGTCCAAAAGAGGACAGTCTGATTAACTGTTGACTGCTACCTCACAGATTAACTAGAACCACTAACACACAGATGTTCTGTTTGAAACTCATATCACTTCTATAGGTAATGAACAGTATTCTGCTGAACAGGCAGAATACAAGTAACTACAGGTCAACAGACATTTACTGTTTGGACTCTAACTTATCCAAATTCTTTCTTTTAGGGTTACACGGTGATCAGCATTCATTTTAAAAATTTTATGGAATTTACAACCGTGTTAAAAACTTTTTTTATTATCCCGATGTTTCAATATTCACATCAAGACCATCATCTGGAGTGTACATAAATATACAGGACAAGCTGAGTTACATCATTAACTGTAAGCTAGAGAAACAATGATTTGATCACATGTTATTCTACTGGTGTGACATCTGATGAAAAAAAAAAAAAAATTAATTATAAATTATATCAAGCTAAATTCTATTTTACAATGACAGGAATAAACATTCTTTTAGATGGTGTTCTTTCAGAAACAATTGGAGTCCTATTTTTAGTATTACAATTATTATTTTTGATTTACAATACTGGATTTTCTACAGTCATGTTTATAGTTGTTCTTAGTGAGGAAGGTCGAATATATACCTTCCACATGTTTGGGATTTTTAGACCATCATTATTGTTCAGATTAAGGTGGGTGATAATAATCTCACAGGCTTTCTTGAATTTCCGTTCATACCATGTTTTAGTGTGATGTAGACAGCTGGTGGTTTTCCAGTCAATTCTGTGTAAGGTATTCAGGGCATGATCAGAAAGGCCAGCTTCACCATAATTATTATATTTAATGTGTCGTTTATGTTCCTTTTGTCTAATAGGAATTGTGCGTCCTGTTTCTCCTATCTATGGTATGTTGCAAGTACAATAAATCCAGTATACTCCAGGGTGGGCTAGTGGAGGGAGTGGGTCTTTGGATGAGTTGAGTAAGCTTTTTAATTTTGCAGGAGGTTTAGAGGTGGCTTTGAGGTTGTACTTTTGTAGTACTCTGTTTATTTTGTCTGATATTCCTTTAATGTAGGGAATGGTTATAGTTTTACAGTAGTCTGGTTTGTGTTTGTTTTTTATTGTAGTTTTGTAGAGAATTTTGTTAATAGTGTTTTGGCTGTATCCGTTTTTTTCTAACTTAGAAAAATGTACACTCCAGATGATGATCTTGATGTGAATATTGAAATGTTGGGATAATAAAAAAAGTTTTTTAACACGGGTGTAAATTCCATAAAATTTTTAAAATATATCCAAATTCTCTTACTCGTCATTCATTATGTGTACCCCTGTTCTTTAGAACAACTTCCCTCACTCTTTTCCCCCAAGAATAACCTTCAGCTGTTCAAAAATATATAATCAGATTTGTTCTTTTTTGCAAATCTATTTTCGCACATGGCACTGATGTGTTATAGTTTTTGCAATCACTCATTTGTTGGTTAAATTAAAAAAAAAAAAAATGTGGCTGGTATCTATGACTAGTGATTTTGATTACTTACATATTTCAATGCCTAATGTGTGTTTGTGACTATTTAACTTTGTACTGGAAATATGGAGTGTCACTAGCTAAATTGAAACTAGGGTGAAAAGGTTTTTGTTATACTGTATTATGGATAGTTAATATGTATTATCTGTACATACTATATTATCCTCAAGGGCTATCAAAGTTGCAAAACACAATGCATCAGTGCCATGTGTTAAAGTAGATTAGAAAAAAGAACAAATCTGCTAACTTTCATGATTTAGACATACAAAAATCATATAGAATTTTATTACTAAAGGAACAGCCATAAACTTTATTTCAGCAATGCAAAATTACACAAGCAAAGTGGATACTAGATGCAACATTATTTCAATGCCGAATGTTTGAAAAGGAGTAGCCATAGTATTCAACAATAAATACGAGACTCAACATCGCTCTACTTGAGACAGTAGGCAGTCTCAAGTAGAGTGATGTGGGCCAATATCAGAATGGGGAACTGGAAAATGAGACTTATTGGTGCCTATGATCCCACAGAAGGTTCTACTAAGGTAGAAGTGGAGAAATTTTTTGAGTCTTTAGAAAAAGCTATTGACACAATGAAAAAGGAAAAGTTGATATTTAGATCCCCTCGTTGGGGATCTAAATAGCAGAGTAGGAAATAATTGTCAGACACAAAAATATTTTGCAAAAATTTGGAGAAAAGAGCAAACCTAATAATAATGGCAAATACCCGTTGGATTTCTGCTCAAGACATAGACTGCTTATTACTAACACAATGTTCCACATTAAAAATGTGCACAAATCCACATAGAGAGAAGAGGCAAGGAATAAGAAAAGCCTCATAATAATGGCCCGGGGGAGTCCCGACTCCTACCAGGCGCGTCCCTTGGGTGGCGGATGAGGGAAACCCCAACGGGTTGCTCCAAATAAAGAATAAAGAGTCGTGGACCAAAGGATGCAGCTATATTGATAGTTCAAGATCTAAGAACTTTTTTGGCTGTGCTGCTGTGTTTCCTGACATTGCAATCTCCAACCAGGTCCTCCTTGTATTCAGTAATAATATAACAAAGTTGCATGCCAGCGAGAGAATGGAAACAGTAGGAATGATGGAATGAGATAGAGGCATGAGAGAGCTAGAAGAGGAGAGAATGGAAACAGTAGGAGAGACAGAATGAGAGAGAAGTATGGGAGTGCTAGAAGAGGAGAGAATGGAAACAGTAGGAGAGACGGAATGAGAGAGAGGTATGGGAGTGCTGGAAGAGGAGAAAATGTAAACAGTAGGAAAGAGGGAATGAGAGAGAGGTATGGGAATGAAAGAAGAGGAGAAAATGGAAACAACAGGAGAGAGAGGGAATGGTAAGAGGTATAATCATCTTATCTCAATGATCCGTGGTATTCAAGATGGGATGCGTGAGGAGTGTTTGCCAGAAGGACCAATAGAAAGTGTGGCTTTGGCAGTTAAGAGAGGTGAAAGGGTGGATGAGATTGTTGTGATGGTGGGAACAAATGACTTGAGTGGTGGTGTAAATAGGGAAGCGAGAGATATGAGATTCTTGCTTAAGGTGGTACAAAAGAAGACACAGAGAGAAAAGATAGCGTGTGTGTTGCCTAGGTTGATAATGACAAGCTGAGCAGAAGAGCAGTGATATTGAATGACATAATAGCTAGAATGTGTGAAAAGAGAGGACTGGAATATGTGGATGCTTGTAGTGCATTTGAGGAGAGAGGAACTGTACGCGAGAGACCGCTTACATTTGAATGAGGAAGGATGTAGGCATCTGGAGAGATTACTGTTCTGACCAAGTCAGTGTGTCCCAGGGAGGATGGTAGCAGGGGTGACTTCTTGTGGGAATGGGTACTTGAGAGAAGGGGGACGACATCAGGTAACACTGAGCCCAGTGGAATCTAGAGGGGATAATGCTGGGTATAGAAACAATGGCATTTATATGCTCCGGAATAAGGGAGAGGAATTGGTGGCGCAGATAGCATCAGCATGGCCACAAATTATTCGGATCACTGAGACATGGTTGACAGAAGTGGTTATAATAACAAGAATAGAAGTCACTGAGTACAGCATTTTTCAGCAGAATAGGAAGAGAAAGCATGGTGTTGGAGTACTGGCTTTTGACACGGTGCCATATGATAAGCTGATATTTAAGTTGCAGCACATGGGTCTGGATGTCAGATTGTTCAACTGGATTCAGGATTGGCTGTCCGATAGGCATCAGAAAGTTGCGTGTGGTAGGGCAGTTTCAAGGAAGCAGAGGTTTACAAGTGGGATCCCACAGGGCTCAGTACTGGGACCTATATTATTTAACCTTTATATCAATGACTTTGTCAGTGGATTGCAAGGGGATATTCAGTTGTTTGTGGATGATGCAAAGCTGGGAAGGATTATTAGTAATGGTGCAGGTGTGGCAACCCTGCGAGATGATTTGAATTAGCTAGATAGATGTGCAAATGATTGGAGATACCAGTTTAATGCAGCAAAATGTAAGGTCTTGAGGTTTGGAAAACATCGATGGGACGCTGCACACTCTATGGGAGGAGTTATATTGGAGAAAGTAGGGGAGACAAGAGATCTGGGGTTGATGATTGATAGAAACCTGAAATTTAGCAGACATATTACAAAGGTGGTGAAGGTAACAGAGGATTGCTGCAATAATGAGAAGGACACTGATCTGCAGAGATAAAACAATTTATCATTTTGTTGTATAAGCCTCTTATCAGACCACACTTAGACTATTGTTCTCAGATTTGGTCCCCAGGATTTGAAGGAGATAATTAACTGTGGAAAGGGTACAATGACAGATAACGAAGATTGTTTCAGGACTCTACAATGATAGTTTTAAGGATCGGCTGAGGGAATGTGGACTACGGAGTTTGGTGGATAGAAAAAGTAGGGGTGATATGATTGAGACTTTTAAACTGTTGCGAGGTTGTTACACGGTTGACACTGGGAAGTTCTTTTGCTTGGTTGAACTGGGGGAAGGAGTGATGACAAGAGGCCATCCCTAGAAGTTACGAAAGGAAACTGTGAGCAAGAGGGTGAGGAGTGGTTTCTTTGCATGGAGGGTGGTGAATCATCAATGCATTGCCTGATGGAGTAGTGAGAGCGAGAACAGTCAATGAGTTTAAGGAGTGGTAAGATAGATTTTGTGTTTCTTAGGGACAACTCCCCTCGATGAGTCTTGATAGACTTTGTGTTTCTTAGAAGGTCCTCCAACGATGAGTCTTTTGACTCCATGGAGGCCTGAATAATATTAAAAATGAGACCACAGATCAGCTCATATTTTTTCATGATACTTTTTTTATAAGTAGTCAGTATAGTACCATATACAGACTACAGACAGTTTATAAGATCAAAGCTAATTACTCAATGACAGTCATCATGCAAAGCACTGACAAGCAAATTGCATCAGATTAAACCTGAAATTAAGAATTGGCAGTCTATCCAATTCAGAAACAGAAGATGGGAAGTTGCTCTTCAAGGTTCCATATAGATGACAGCCATATTTACACATTTTTATTTGCTGAGGGCTGATGATACACCTGTGTGTGAAAAATGAAATATGTGTCTCAACATTTGTTACATTCTTGTGGAGCACAACAATTGACAGATGAGAAAAATGAAATTTTTACTTTTCTTTCCTTTAGTGTCACACGGTGATCAGAATTCATTTAAGAAAAATTATGTACTTTATAACCATGTCAGAAAAAACTATTTTAATTTCCCAACCTTTTGACCTTCATATTAAGGTCATCATCTTGCGTATTCACGTATATATGCAATTAAAATAAAATATGTAAATTGTCATTTTAGTTGTCACTGCAGTGTAGGGGAAGAGATTGCCGTGAACAAACCCAGGCTGCAAAGGCCAGTATCAAGGCAGTCCTGAGCCCTTTTTTTAAAGCGGAATAGCACCTCCATAGTGCAATTGGAAGATTGAAGGTACATTGCGCCCATCAATTGGAATAGGCCTAAGTTCAATTCTCATCATGACGGGAGGAATCTTCATGTGGACTTTTTCAATCTAATGTGAGTTAGCCGATCTCATACAGCAGGGTATTTTCTCCTGGAAACTCAGGTTTTTCATCCTGCATACATACAAATAGGCCCATCAGAACACATGCAATTTACTGTCAAGAAATACTATTTGTGGTGGTGGGCAGTAGATGGCATTGATGGAGGTGATTGGTAGTAGAGGTTCGGTGTAGGGTGGAGACAGGTGTAGGTGTCCTCCCGTGATGAGTGTTCAGACTCCTTGGAGGTGTCACGAATAATAATAATGATATATACAGAGATAAGTTATGTTACATTTCACACAGTATGCTAAAGAGACAATGATGTGATCAACAGTTATTCTACTGGCCTCACCTCTAGTCAAAAAAATAAAATTAAATTAAAATAAAATAACTACATCAAAGCTATATTCCATTCAAGACAACATCAGAGAAAAATTTTTCCCTGTAGATAGTTTTATTACAGCAAAAATAAGTGCTGATTTAACATAAGAATTGTTATATTAGATTTAAGATCCTGGATTCCCTATAATCTTATTTATAATTAACTCTTAGGGAGAAAGGTTATAACCCACATAATGTGGGTAGAATATGTGCCTTCCATATTATTGGGATTTTTAGACCATCATTATTGTTAAGATTAGGATGGCTGATAAGAATTTCACAGGCCTCCCTGATCAAATCATTGTCTCTTTAGCACACTATGAGAAATGTAATATAGCTTGTCTCTGTATATATATATATATATATATATATACTCCAGATGATGATGACCTTAATATGAAGGTCGAAATGTCGTGAAATTTAAATTATTATTTCTAACATGGTTGCAGAGTCCATAATTTCTTCTTGAGAAAGGAGTTGGTGTCGAGGCTAGCTGGTGAACGGTCGTGCTATCGGAGAGCTCCTGAGAGATTTGTGTTTTTTGTTGATTTATTGGTGTTTTGGATTCAATTTAATGGACTTAAGTGTGTTTAATTTTGGTATATTATTAGAGCTTTATTAACGTGGTTAATGTACTAAAGTGTTTTATAACATAATCTATGTCGGAAGTCGCCGCTAGATGAATTCGTAATGAGTAGTGTTCGTGCAAGCTCCAGATAAGATAAGTATCATTTTCAGTTATCGATACAAATTACTTAATATTGTGTAGTTTTGTTTTGTTTGCCTTGCGTATTTTAGTGCGTCTATTTTTGGTGTGTTATAACGTTTAATTTGACAAAACACATTACAGATAAATATGGCACCTGTGCGTAGGAAAATGGCGGCCAGTAATGAAGGTTCGCCATCGTTATCAAAGAACGGTAGCATAAAAGAAATGAGTCAGTGTACTAGCTGTGAAATGTACGCTTTGAGGAGTGCGGTCGGAGTGTGGTTAGATGATGATAAAGGATTGAATGTGTGTAGAAAATGTAGGGAGAATGCGGAATTGAAGTGTATTTCGGATCGTGAGTGTGATATTTTTGTCAACCTTCAAAATGAAGGAAATAGGGATATGACAAGAAACGGCAAGGTTGTACATGAAAATTGTGAGAGTGTGAATGTAGAAAGTGTGAATGATAGTATAAATGGTTTCTCAGAAAACAAAAAAGATGAGATAGATGCATTGAGTGAGATCGCGTTGTTGAATAGTGCGATAGAAAGAGCAAAACAGCAGCTAGAGTGCATGAACAAAAGTAGACTGAATGAACCAACCAATAATAAAAGGTATGACAGGAAAAATAGACGTATGAATGTGAACATGAACAAAATGAAGGATAGAGTGCTGTATGGAGACTCGTTAGTACGAGGTGTGTTAGTAGAGGATTTGACAAAATCGTACCAACCTGGTGCGACCATAAAGGACGTAACTGCGTCTATTAGAGAGCAAAAGGAAAGGGTGAAAGAAATGATTGTTGTGGCAGGTACGAATGATTTGAAAGGAGATAAAATGGAAATGATAGAAGACCTGAATGAATTGTTTGTGGTAGCAAAATAAAAGAGTGAGAGAGTTAGAATGATTAGTCTTTTGCCACGGTATGACAGTGAAATGTTTAAAAGGAGGGCTATAATTGCAAATGACTTTATGCGTGGGTTATGTATGACGAGTGGTGTAGAATTTGTGGATGTGTGGAGTGAGTTTGATGGGCGAAAGGATCTATATAAGATGGATGGCTTGCATTTGAATGGTTACAGTGTAAGAAGACTTGAGAAAGTGTTGCTGAATGTAGTGGATGTGCAAATTCAGGGAAACTAGATTTGTTAGGGGGGGGGGGGAGGGTAGAGATACAGTCCTTATGGAGGCAGTTGAATGTAAGAATGAATATAATATGCCAGAGCAAATAAGGACAACAAATCAGAGTGGGATAGTTAATATAAGGCATCAAGGTAGGGTTGGGGCTAATGGGGGTCTTAAATTCAAGTACACTAATACTAGGAGTATTAGGAACAAGAAGGAAGAGTTTTTGGCCATGGTTGGCACTTCCAGACCACAGGGTGTAGGTATTAGTGAAACATGGCTGACTGTAGGTGATATAACTAGTGGGATTGAATGTGATGGGTATAGTGTGTTCAGGAATGACAGAGAGAATAAAATGGGGGGAGGAGTATTGTTGATGATAGCTGATGAGCTCCAGCCAAGGAGAATAGAAGTTGAATTGCAGGATAGAGAAAAGAGCACATTTGAGGCCATTTGGTGTGAGATTGTGGCTAGCAGAACTAAATATACAATTGGGTGCTGCTATAGACCAGGTGATGGAAAAGATGGTGGTGACAGTATGCACAAGCAAATAGAAGAAATGGGTGGAAGGAAGGTGATTATTATGGGAGATTTCAACTATGGTCGCATTGATTGGAGTGAGGAGAGGACACACGGGAGGAAGGAACTGGATTTTATGCGGTTATTAAGGGATAACTATCTGCGACAGCATGTAATGGAAAATACTAGGGGTCAGAGAGTGCTTGACCTAGTAATTACATCTGAGGATTTGGCTGTAACAAATATGACCACATTGCCACCAATCGGTGAGAGTGATCATAGGGTCTTAACTTGGGAGGTGGCTAAAGGTGTAGAATTTTCAATTAAGACAGGGTACATGTGGAATTATCGGGCGGGAAAGTATGACAAGCTTAGGAGTTTGATTGGTTCAGTGCCATGGCATGTACAACTGCAAGGACTAGAAGTTGATAGTGCATGGGAGGTAGTTAAGAAGTGCTTGCATGAAGCAATGGCTGACTGTATACCTAGACTCCGAATAATAAATCAAGTAGGGGTTAAATGGATGAATAACACCATTAAGCTTGAGTTGCAAAAAAAGAAACAACTATGGAGGGAATTTAAGGAGAAGGGTGACCGGCAGGCACATGAACGGTATAAAGCGCAGGCCAGAAGGGTGACGAGTGTGGTAAGAAAAGCAAAAAAGGATTACAAAAGAACATTGGCCATGCAGGCAAAAGAGAATCCTAAACAGTTTTTTAGATATGTAGCAAGTAAAAGGAAAAATGTACATGGCAGATTGATTTTAAAGAATGCCGATGGTAGGGAGGTAACTGAATCAGTTGAGATATTTGAGTTACTGAGTGAGCACTTTGCAAAAGTATATCATCCAGGTGGTGACATTGCAGAAACGAATAAACCAGTAGATTATACGGGAATTGTGGTTAATGAAGTGGAGGTGAGTAGTCTATTGCATAACCTCAATGTCAATACATCTGTGGGATTGGATGGTATACCAGCTCGTGTTCTACGAGAAGCAGCTAAAGAATTGTCAGTACCCTTGACCATTTTGTTTAATTTGAGTCTCGGGTCTGGGTTAGGGTGGAAAGAGGGGAAAATAGTTCCACTGCATAAAGGTGGTTCCAAGACTGCTGTTGTAAATTACCGACCGATTAGCATATCAGGAATCATTGTCAACGTCTTAGAGAAAATAGTCAAGAGGAAAATACAAGATTGGATAGAAGAAAATGGGATACTGTATCGGGGACAGCATGGTTTTGTGAAGGGTAGGTAATGCCTCAGTAACTTGCTCACGTATTATAACACAGTGACGGCTGAACTGGATAAGGGTAATGGGTTTACGGTGATTCTACTGGACCTTGCCAAGGCCTTTGACAGGATTCCACATGGAATTCTAATCAGTAAATTGCAGCATATGGGAATGGACATAGGGTTGTTGACGGAGAGATATCAGAGAGTGGTTTACTCGGGAGTAGAGTCCACAAGACGGCCTGTGACTAGTGGTGTGCCACAAGGATCTGTTCTTGGACCACTGCTGTTGAATTTGTTCATAAATGATATAGGAAATGATCTGAGAGGAACAGTTCATTTGTTTGCAGATGATGCGAAGTTGGGTAGGGCAATAGTGAATGCAGATGACGTCAAAATTTTGCAGGATGATTTGGATAGATTGGTGGTCTGGGCTAAGGAGAATGGATGTCAGTTTAATGTGGCAAAATGTAAGGTTATGCATTTTGAGGTGAAAAGATTGGCGGCAGTTTACTGCATTGGTGGAACCGTGCTCCAGGAAATTGATGAGGCACGAGATTTAGGAGTGTTGGTGGATAAGGAATTGAAATTTAGGGGACACATTGCAAAAGTGACCAAAACAGCTCATCAAATCACTTGGTTGCTGAAGAATACGTTGACAAGCAGAGACAAGCAGGTTATTGTTCCTCTCTATCGAGCCTTGATAAGACCCCATCTAGACTACTGTGCTCAGATTTGGTCACCTAGGTTTCTTCTTGATGGGGAGGAGGTGGAGAGGATCCAGAGGCGAGTGACCAAGATGATAGCAGGTCTGTGGAATGAACCGTATGAGAACAGGTTGAGGATTTGTGGGTTGCAAAAATTGGTTGATAGGCGGAGGAGGGGAGATATGATTGAGACATTCAAATTACTGAAGGGTTTCTATAAAATTAATTCAGAAGATATTTTTGAGAACAGGGCTGGTTGTGGGAGGACTAGGGGACATCCATGGAAACTGGGCAAAAGTGTGGTTAGTAAAGGTGTTAGAGCTGGGTTCTTTACTTTTAGAGTAGTGAATGAGTGGAATGCCCTCCCTGAGTCTGTTGTGGATGCTGTGACAGTGAATGAGTTTAAGGCGAGGTATGATAGATACTGTATGAATGTCAGATAGTTGTGATGAATATGTTTGGGGCCTCCCTCGATGAGTCTAATGACTCCCTGGAGTTGCCCGTAATAATAGTATTAATAGTAATAATTTTTCTAAAATGAATGCTGATCCATGTGTAACACTACAGGAAAGGATTCTGATAATTTATAGAGATTCGAAGCACAAGTGATGCAATCACTAAGGTAAGCAAAGGTGCATGTTTCTGTTTTGATTAATCAACTGGCATTTTTAAAACATTCTAGAGACAGCAATCTTATTTCAAACTGCATCAAACTGAAAACAAAATTCACCTCATCAGGGAGCAGATCGAGGCTACTTGAAAAAATTATCTTTTGTTCAAAATCAGTTTTGGAATTTAAAATATGAACTTTTTACCAGAAACCTACACATACTGGCCAATGTATACTCATAAACTCTTACCACCACCCAACACAAAAACTAGGTGCCATCAATATGCTAAAAAACAGGGCTTTGAAGATTTGCTCCAATGAACAAGCATGTAAAGTTGAATTAAAAGTTATCAGCAATACTTTCCAAAAAAATGGCTACAGTCAAAATACTATCAGCAGAATTCTTCACACGACATCAATTAAAAACAAAAATAAACCAGACTGCAATAAAACTGTAACCATTCCATACATTTAAGGGATATGAGATAAAAAATAAACAGAATACTACAGAAATACAACCTTAAAGCCAACTTTAAACCTCCTGCAAAATTAAGGAACTTACTGAACATATGCAAGGATCCACTCCCTGAATTAGCCCACCCCTGGAGTATGCTGTAATCATTGCACCTGTAATTTGCCCTATATAGGGGAAACAGGACGCACAATTCCTATCAGAAAAAAAGGAACATAAATGATACATTAAATTTAATAACTATGGTAAAGCTGGCATTTCTGATCATTCCCTGAATAATTTACATAGAATTGACTGGAAAAGCACCTGTTGTTTACATTACACCAAAACGTGGTATGAACATAAATTTAAGTGAAATTTTGAAATTCTTATCAATCTTCCTAATCTTAATAATAATGATGGTCTAAAAATCTCAATAATATGGAAGGCACATGTTCTATCCACATGACCTTTATGCCTAAGAGTTAATTATAAATAGGACTATAGGTAATCCAGGATCTTAAATCAAATATAACAATTCTTATATTAAATTAGAATAATTTTTGCTATAATAAAACTATCTATAGCAAAAAAAAATTGTCTCTGATGTTGTCTTGAATAGAATTTAGCTTTGATGTAGTTATTTTATTTTATTTCATTTATTTATTTTAATTTAATTTTATTTTTTCACTAGAGGTGAGGCCAATAGAATAATTGTTGATCAAATCATTGTCTCTTTAACATACTGTGTGAAATGTAATATAGCTTGTCCCTGTATATACTTGTATATTTGTATACTTCAGATGATGACCTTAATATGAAAGTGAAATGTTGGGAAATTAAAATAATTATTCTAACATGGTTCTAAATGCCATAATTGTTCCAAAATGAAATTTTTACTTATGTATAGGCAGAGGAACCATACTCAGTCAGTTGTTATCCAACTTGGACAAAATGAATAACTTTTTAAATTTTTCAAAGAATTAATTTACAGAAAAACATCTAGTTATAAATTCTTTTATATGTTGATACTGTATTACTTAACTTAATCTTTTTGTAGATGTATATTATTTACTAATTTATCTTTTTATGACTATTTATTAATACTGTGTGTACTGCTAATCTTTCATATGGCACAGTTTGCCCTTTGCTATCCTTTTGCCAATAAACCATATATCAACCACCCAACCACCTCTCCTTATACTATATCTCCCTATACATTGCTCCCTTTTCCCTATCATTGTATTCTTGTTCTCTTATCATTATCTCTCACACTACTACTATCCTCATTTACAACTACTTCAGTCTTACCATTTCCTCTCTCCTGATTTTTCACTTCACCTCTTACTTCTTCTGTCCTCTTGCTCATATCACTTATTGCTCCCCCTTATAGCAACAGTCTCGCTTGATGGCTCACATCAAATCCATTTAAATGAATCCTGTCACATTTGTACAAATCCATCCTTCCCTTAAATGTATCCCACATATTCACAAATCCCACTCCTTTCTGCTCACACAGATTTGAAAACATACTATTCAGGATCCCTTTTCTTTGTCTCAACTCGTCACTATCACAACTTGGCAACACACTGTGTTCTGTCACTCTCCTCAAAGTCCTGTTATCCATCCTCAGATTCTCCTCATTTCTAAACAAGTCATTTGTTGCATCAATCACTGCCCACTTTCTTGCTCATCTGCTTCTCATATCCAGTGCATCAGTAATCCTGCTAATTCTCCCTCCTGAATAACATACCTTACAAAATCTCTCATTTACTGCATCTCTAATAATGAAATCTTCATAAATTACTACTCTCGAGTAGTAATTTATGAAGATTCATCACCTCTTTTCCTCTGCCTTACTTCATGCTAACTTTTTGAACACTCTTTCATTCTTATCCACCAAACTTCTCATCTCACTTCTCACTCTGAACCATTCATTTTTCAAGTTTTGCATACTCGAAATTACATTATCTGTCACTCTCATTCATTTCTTTCCATTTCTCATTTCTACTTTCCTTTGCTTCCACAGTGTTAAGCTCTTTCATTTCATCAACTGTACTTTCTTTCACTTCCATAGTCTTGCTTGCTTCCATTCTGCAATTCACACAGTTATTTATTTCCACAATTTTGTTCTCTTTCATTCTATCAGTCAGTTTTGCATTTAGCAATAACTCATAGTCCAACAGAATATTGCACTTTCGACATATCCATAATCCCTTTAGTATCCTGTTCATTCTCAACACAAACACGCTCTCAACATTCTGAAATATACATGTTGCACTCACGAACAAACCATTCTCAAAACATCCCCACTGTTCATTATATTTGATTATTGTATTGTGCAATATGCAGACTTCATTGGTATTACCATTTTGTCATCATTCACTTCAAATAATAGTGAAAGAAATGTCTGTTTCAGACACACAAAGCTCCACAATCATTCAACTAGTTCCATTAAAAAAAAAAAATTTACACTTGACATGCATGGATGCCGTATGGTCACTCCCATACCTCACCAGATTTTGGGAGTGAAACCTTCTGCTAGAAGAAGTGGTGGAGTCACAGATGCTCTTTCCACGCAGAGTTAGTAGGGCAATCCCAAATGTCCAGGCCCATGGTGGGATTGGAATCTGCAGCCTCTTAGCTGAAGGGCATATACACTAACTACTTTGCCAACCAGGCCAGCTACAGTTACATTAAGCTATGAAAAATAAACAAAATCACAACAAAACCCAATCCAGATTACTAATTTAGCACAAAAACAAAACTGATCTTTTCAACAGTAAACTGTCAATTCCCTTTCACTATGTGTGGTCCTCTATTGGACAACATACAAAACAAGAAGCATTCCTATCTTTACAAACTACTTTTTCACAAACCCCTTTATTAAGTCATCAAAGTTGTGATACATTTTATTTCTTCACAGAATACCTCTTATTATTGTACTCCTGCAGTTTTTGAACAAAAAGAAACATTAATTTAACCTCTCTACCGGCCGAGGTGGATGAAATAGCGAGACCAACTTGCCCTTCTTATCCATGTTAATCAATGTGTGTTATAGATTCATCTGGACACACACACACACACATATATATATATATATATGGCCGGTTGTGATGTTAATTCAATAGATATCTTTAGTAGAAACTCTCCAATCCTAAATTATTCAACATTTGAGAAGGAAACCCTTACAATAATTATAATAATAATGGAATGGAATGGAATAGAATGATTTCCTTTCATCCTTACAGTTGGTAGGGGTGGCTACGCTACCATACTATGGAAGTGACTATGAGCAAGGTGGTTTCCCATCCTTCCTTGCCGTGCTATGTCCTATGCTTATTAATAACTTAAAGAAATTACAACGTACAATAGAATATACATTAAATTAAACTTTAATATATTTCCAATATTTTGGCAAACGTCACATTGCCATCTTCAAAGCAACTTACAGTAAAGACAAATGCATGCAGGCATTAAACACAGTAAATGAGAAACGAAGCAAGGAAGCTATGGTTTTCCTAAAAGTGCTGATGGTGTCCCCCAGCGGGCTATGTAAGTATTCTTGGCCATTGGGCTGAAGGTCTCCTGATGTAAGCCTCCCAAATTTGGGGCAGTCTCATGCAACCATGCAATTTATTATCTCATGCAATTTATTGAGGTTTGGCATGTTTCTTAGGGCTGATTCCATGAACAGTCTTTCAAATTTGAACTTGCTATGGTGTATTATTGTGCTTTCTTCCACCATATTCTGTGGCATGTATCCAGAGCATGGTCTGCAAGACCAGAGTGGCTGTACCAGTGAAACCAGATGTAATCCTTGTGTTCTGAAATTCTGATATTCGCTGTCCTGCCTATTTGGCCAAAGTAGGACAAGGTACAGCTGCAATGGACCTGGTATACACAGGTAGGTGTAGGAGGAGTGGTTGATCTTTAGTGGAGTGGATAAAGGATGCCAATTTTCTATATGGTCTGTAACAAGAGGTCAAGTCATGTTTTTTTAAGAATTTTGTAATTTTTTCAGAGGTGCCTCGGATGTAGGGAATTTTGATGGATTTAGAGTAATTCTTGTTGTGAGGGGGGGGGGGGGAGTTGTGGCTTACTGGTTTCAATATTTTTTGGATTTGGGGGGGGGGGGTAGCCATTGGCTGAGAAAGTGTTGAGGATGTGATTTAGTTCATCAGTTAGGGCATTGTCATTTGAACAGATTAGTTTAGCCCTGTTGTACAGTGTCTTAACTCCTGTTGTGAGGGGAGGGGTGCCAGGATTGTTGGTGAATGTATCTGCCCATATGGGTGGGTTTTCTATAAACTGAGAAAACCAAGGCTCTATTAGGCTGGCGGGTGACTACTGTGTCTAGGAAAGGGAGATTGTTGTTTTCCTATTTTTCCAGGGTGAACTTAATTCTGGGGTGTTGGTTGTTTAAGTGTGTTAAGAAGGAGAGGAGTGTATCGGAGCCATGTGGCCAAATAGCAAACACATCATCAATCTAGCAAAGCCATATCATTGGTTTTTGTGGGACAGAGTTTAAGGCTTTCTCTTCAAAGTTCTCCATAAAGAAATTGGCCAAGGGTGGGGAGAGTGGTGAACCCATGCTTGCCCCCTCTATTTGTTTGTAGAATTTTCCCTGCCAAACAAAATAGCCTGAGTTTATTGTGATCTGAAATAGGGCTGAGATATCGAGAGGAAATTTAGCTTGGATTAGCTCTAAGGTTTCCTTGAGTGGGACATTTGTGAATAAGGAGGAGACGTCAAAGCTGACCATTATGTTGGTCTGTGGAAGTGGAAGGTTTTCTATGCTGGCTTTGAAGTGGGCTGAGTTTTTTGTGTGTTGCCGGTATAGTGTGTGAGCACTTTGGCCAAATGTTTAGCTAATTTGTATGTGGGAAATCAATGCCATCCACTATGGGACATAATGGTATATTTTCTTCATGTATTTTTGGGAATCTATATATCCAGAGAGGATATAGAATTATATGGTGAATATCAGAATTTCAGAACACAAGGACTACAACTGGTTTCACCAGTACAGCCAGTCTGGTCTTGCAGACCATGCTCTGGATGCAGTCCACAGAATACGGTGGAAGAAAGCCACAATAATGTCAGGAGACTGCTTGGAAAAATAAAAGAGAGTAGTGTGACAGGAAGGGTAGTCAGTGTGTTGCCTAGGTATGATTGTGGTGAAATGAGGTGGAGAGCAAGGATTATGAATGATATTCTAGCTGAAATGTGTGAGGAGATGGGAGTACAGTTTGTTAATGTGTGGAATTAGATTGAGGGACGAAGTGAGCTGTATGGGAGCGATGAACTGCATTTGAGTGGTTATGGTGTGAGTCGCTTGGAGAGACTGCTGCGGAAAGGTAGAGAAGTGAATAGAGAGAATGAATCAGATCGAGAGGGGAGTGATGTGGAAGAGCAGGAGAGTAAGACAGGAGAGACTGAAGAAATAGAAATGATTGGGGAAGTGAGTGGTATGAGTATAGAAAATGAGAGAATGGGTGTGCAAGAGGAGCAGGAAAACGGGGAGGCTCAGGGTGGACAAGGGGTACACAGCGTGAGAAAGGTGGATGCTCCAAGAGGAGGTGAGAGCATGTGTAGGCAGGAAAGTAATGGGATGACCAGGGATCAAGAGGAAACAGATGGAATTGCAAAGGGTTCTAAAATGAAGAAGCAGAAAGGGAAATGGCCCCAGTCCAGCATGAAGAGATCACATCGAGTGAGTGGTATCAGTGGAACTATCTGTAGATCCAGAAATGAGTTGTTGTGTTTGTATACCAATGCTAGAAGTATAAGAAACAAGGTGGATGAAATGGTTGCACTAATTGCATCTGTGCACCAAGAGATTGTCGGAATAAGTGAGACATGGTTAGATGAGGATGACATCCTGACAGGAATAGAGATGGAAAGGTATGATGTGTTTTGCGAGGATAGAAGGGGTGAAAAGGGAGTGGGGGTGCTATTGATGATAGAGTAAAAGTTAGGTCCATACAAAGTAGAGATGCAAGAGGGAAATAGGACCAGTGGTTTTGAGGCAGCATGGTGTGAGATAGAGGTGAATAGAATCAAATACTTGGTGGGATGTTGTTATAGACCTGGTAATGTGAATGGTGGTGATAGTGAAATGTATAGTCGAATAATCCAAGCAAATAAGAATAGGGTGATCAATCATTATAGGTGATTTTAATTATGGCAATATAGACTGAAATCAAGAGATAGCAACTGGAAGTAAAGAAAATGAGTTTCTTGAGTTTTGGAGGGATAACTACCTCAGACAGTATGTAACAGAGGGCACACGAGGATTAAGGGTCTTGGATTTGGTCATCTCATCAGAGGATGTAATTATAAATGAGGTGTCAAATCATCCACCAATTGGTGAAAGTGAACATGAAGTGATTACCTGGGTGGTTGCCAGCAGTGCAAGGACCCCTGTGAAAGAAGGGTATATGTGGAACTACAAGGGGGGGGGGTGATTATGAAGCGCTCAGGAGAGCGCTTGTGGGTGTAGCATGGAATGAGGAGTTAGCTGGAAAAGAGATCAATGCAGCTTGGGGGATTTTCAAAAACTATTTAGTAGATGCAATGGCTAAATGTATACCACGGGTGAGAAGGTTAAATAAGGTAGGTGTGAGATGGATGAATAAAGAGATTAAGCATGCAATACAGAAAAAAAGGGCATTGTGGATGCAGCATAAGAGAAGTGAAAGTAACCAATTTCATGTGGTCTACAAAGACCAGCCAAGGAGGGTGACTTGGTTGGTGAGAGTAGCTAAAGAGTGGTATGAACAGCAGTTAGCTAATGAAGCCAAAAAGAATCCCAGGGAGTTCGTTCGATATGTAGCCAGCAAAAGAAAGAATGATTATGGAAGGATGACATTGATTGGAGGAAATGGTGTAAAGACAGCTGTTGCAAAATGTGTGGTGGAGATACTTAATGAGCAGTTCATAAAGATCTTTCAATCTTGTGAATGTTACTTCATGGAGAGATTAAGAGCAGTTGATGATGGGGAGGAGAGACTGACTGTAAGCGAGCAAGAGGTGTTTGGGAAGTTGAGTAAACTAGATGTAAATAAGGCTGTGGGACTTGATAATATATCACTGCATATTCTGACGGAATGTGCCAGTGAGTTGACACCTGCCTTGACATATTTTTTTAATACGAGTCATGCACTCGGTCAAGTTCCTAAAGAGTGGAAGGAAGGCAAGATTGTGCCACTTCATAAAGGACGTGATCAAACTCAAGCATCAAACTATAGGTCTATTTCTGTGTCAGGTGTTGTGGTTAAGTTGTTGGAGAAGCTTGTGAGAACTAGGATCCAGAGTTGGATTGACAACAATGGTATAATCTTTGATGGACAGCATGGATTTGCTAAAGGGAAGTCATGTTTTAGTAATCTACTTACTTATTACAATAAAGTGACTTCTTCCTTGGACAGAGGAGAAGGATACACAGTAATATACTTGGATTTCGCAAAAACTAGATTACCTCATGATAAGTTGACAGTAAAACTAGAGCAGATGGGGTTGGATATTAGATTAGTGCATTGGATTGGAGACTGGCTATCTGATAGGTATCAACAACTTGTGTATGTGGGTGCGATATCCAGGAAAAGGAAAGTCACTAGTGGAGTGCCTCAGGGGTCTGTTTTAGGGCCATTACTATTTAACTTGTATATTAATGATTGTGATGAGGATTTGGGTGGAGATATTCAGTTGTTTTGCAGATGATGCAAAGTTCGGACGAGCCATAAAGAGTACTGAAGATGTTGTGGCCTTGCAGGAAGACTTGAATAAATTGAGAGATTGGGCAAGCAAATGGGGATGTGAGGTCAAGGTTGCAAAATGTAAGGTTTTAAAATTTGGAAAACAAAGATCGGATGCAGAATTTATGCTTGGTGAGAATATATTGTTGGAAGTAGAGGAAATAAGAGATCCGGGGGTGATAGTGGATAAGGATCTAAAATTTACGGGACACATCACCAAAATTGAGAAAACAACACAAAGACTTCTGGGAATGATGCGCAGGACACTAACATGTAGAAGTAGGGAGATTCTTGTTCCATTGTATAAGGCTTTGATTAGGCTACACATGGACTATTTTGTCCAGATTTGGTCACCGGGTTTTCAGAAGTTTAAAGAGATGTTGGAAAGGGTGGAAAGGGTCCAAAGGTGAATGACTAAGGTAGTTTCTGACCTCTGGAATGTTGAGTATGAGGAAAGATTGAAAAGATGTAATTTGCAGAGTCTGGTGGAGAGAAGGAAGAGGGAAGATATGATAGAGACCTACAAGTTGGTAAGGGGTTGTTATTGGATGAATGGAGGAGAAGTTCTACAGAGAATAGTGGGAGATCTGGGAAGAACCAGAGGTCATCCCTGGAAACTGTATAAAGAGGGTGTGAGTATCAGAGTGAGAGGCAGGTTTTTTTCGTACAGAGTTGTGAGTGATTGGAATGCCTTGCCTGAGAGTGTGGTGTCTGCAAGGAGTTTGAATGTGTTTAAGACATGGTATGATGAGATGTGTGTGTGAGATAAAAGGACCTCCTAGATGAGTCTTTGTCTCCATGAGGTCTTGTTTAATAATAATAATATTTATACACCGTAGCAAGTTCAAATTTGAAAGACTATTCATGGAATCAGCCTCAACCCTAAGATACATGCCACACCTCAACAAATTTGGTTGCATGTCACTACCCAAATTTGGGGGTTTACATCAGGAGACCTTCAGCTCAACAGCCAAGAATACCTACATAGCCTGTTAGGGGGCACCATCAGCACTTTTAGGAAAACTATAGCTTCCTTGCTTCATTTCTCATTTACTGTGTTTAGTGCCTGCGTGCACGTGGTCTTTACTGTAAGTTCCTTTGAAGATGGCAATGTGACATTGCCGAAATATTGGAAATATATTAATGTTTAATTTATTTGGCTGCTAGAGGGATTCATAGTCGTTTGTGTTTGTTGAGAGCTCCTGATAAGATAAGTGTTATTTTAAGTTATCATTGATAAATTTACTTGAATAGTTTTGTTTGCCTTGTGTATCTTATTGTGTCTGTTTGTGTTTTTGGTGTTTCAGTTTATAATTTGATTAAATACATTAGAAGTGAGTACGGCTCCCGTAAGAAGGTAAAATGCCGGCCAGTAATGATGGTTCGCCAACTTTATTCAATAACAGTAATATAAAGAAGATGATTCAGTGTACTATCTGCAAAATGTATGTGTTGCAGAGTGCGGTTGGAGTATGGCTAGATGATAATAAAGGACTGAATGTGTGTAGAAAATGTAAGGAGAATGAGGAATTAAAGTGTATTTCACGTCGTGAATGTGATATTTTTGTCAAACTTCACAATGAAGAGAATAGTGAAATGACAAGAAATGGCGAGGTTGTACCAGAGAACTGTGAGAGCGTGAATGTAGAAAGTGTGAATGATAGTATTAATTCGGAGAAAATTAATGGTTTTACAGAAAATAAAAAAGATGAGATAGATGCAATGAGTGAGATCGCGTTGTTGAGTGGAGCAATACAAAGGGCAAAGTGGCAGCTAGAGCGTATGAACAAAAGTCGACTGAGTGTACCAGCCAATAATAAAAAGTAATGATAGGAAAAATAAGCATAAAGAAAACAACGAAAAATAACGTAAACAAAAGGAAGGAGTGAATGCTGTATGGAGACTCATTAGTACGAGGTGTGTTAGTAGAGGATTTGACAAAATCATACCAACCTGGTGCGATCATAATTATGTAACTGAGTCTATTAGAGAGCAAAAGGAAAGGGTGAAAGAATTGATTGTTGTGGCAGGATGAATGATTTGAAAGGAGATAAAATGAAAATGATAGAGGACTTGAATGAATTGTTTGAGGTAGCAAAAGAAAACAGTTTGAGAGTTACGATGATTAGTCTTTTGCCACAGTATGACAGTGAAGTGTTTAAAAGGAGAGCCATAATTGCAAATGACTTTATGCGTGGGTTATGTATGGTGAGTGGTGTGGAATTTGTGGATGTGTGGAGTAGTTCGATGGGCGAAAGAATCTATATAAGATGGATGGCTTGCATTTGAATGGATTCGGTGTAAGGAGACTTGAAAAAGTGTTGCTGAATGTAGTGGATGTGCAAAATCAGGGAAACTAGATTTTAAAACTAAATTAGAAGGGGGGGGAGTAGATATACAGACCTTAGTGAGGCAGTTGAATGTATGAATGAGTATAATATGCCCGAGCGAATAAGGACAACAAATTAGAAAGGGATAGTAAATATAAGGCATCAAGGTAGGGGTAGGGATGGGGCTAATGGGGGTCTTAAATTCATGTACACTAATGCTAGGGGTATTAGGAACAAGAAGGAAGAGTTTTTGGCCATGGTTGGCACTTCCAGACCACAGGTTATTGGCATTAGTGAATCATGGCTGACTGTAGATGATACAGCTAGTGGGATTGAATGTGATGGGTATAGCAGACAAGGAGAATAGAAGTTGAATTGCAGGATACAGAAAAGAGCACATTTGATTGAGGCCATTTGGTGTGAGATTGTGGCTAGCAGAACAAAATATACAATTGTGTGCTGCTATAGACCACGTGATGGAAAAGATGGTGGAGACAGTATGCACAAGCAAATAGAAGAAATGAGTGGAAGGAGGGTAATTATTATGAGAGATTTCAACTATGGTCGCATTGATTGGAGTGAGGAGAGGACACATGGGAGGAAGGAATTGGATTTTATGCAGTTATTAAGGGATAACTATCTGTGATAGCATGTAATGGAAAATACTAGGGATCAGACGTAGTAATTACATCTGAGGATTTGGCTGTAACAAATATGACCACATTACCACCAATTGGTGAAAGTGATCATAGGGTCTTGACTTGGGAGGTGGCTAAAGATGTGGAATTTACAATTAAGATAGGGTACATGTGGAATTATCGGGCTGGAAAGTATGACAAGCTTAGGAGTTTGATTGGTTCAGTGCCATGGCATGTACAACTGCAAGGACTAGAAGTTGATATTGCATGGGAGGCAGTTAAGAAGTGTTTGCATGAAGCAATGGCTGACTGTATACCTAGAGTCTGAATAATAAATCAAGTAGGGGTTAAATGGATGCATAACCCCATTAAGCTGGAGCTGCAAAAAAAGACACAACTATGGAGGGAATTTAAGGAGAAAGGTGACCGTCAGGCACATGAACAGTATAAAGCGCAGGCCAGAAGGGTAACGAGTGTAGTAAGAAAAGCAAAAAAGAATTACGAAAGAACATTGGCCATGCAGGCTAAAGAGAATCCTGAACAGTTTTTTCGATATGTTGCAAGTAAAAGGAAAAATGTATATGGTAGGATGATTTTAAAGAATTCCGATGGTAGGGAGGTAACTGAATCAGTTGATATAGTTGAGTTACTGAGTGAGCACTTTGCAAGAATATATCATCCAGGTGGTGACATTGCAGAAATGACTGAACCAGTAGTTATATGGGAATTGTGGTGAATGAAGTGGAGTTGAGTAGTCTATTGCATAACCTCAATGTCAATACATCTGTGGGATTGTATGGTGTACCAGCTCGTGTCGTACGAGAAGCGGCTAAAGAATTGTCAGTAGCCTTGACCATTTTGTTTAATTTGAGTCTCGGGTCTGGCTTAGTTCCGAGGGGGTGGAAAGTGGGGAAAATAGTTCCACTGCATAAAGGTGGTTCCAAGACTGCTGTTGTAAATTACCGACCCATTAGCATATCAGGAATTGTTGTCAAGGTCTTAGAGAAATTAGCCAAGAAAAGAATACAGGATTGGATAGATGAAAATGGGATATTGTATGGGGAACAACATGGTTTTGTGAAGGGTAGATCATGCCTCGGTAACTTGCTCACGTTTTATAACACAGTGACGGCTGAACTGGATAAGGAAAATGAGTTTACAGTGATTTTACTGGACCTTGCCAAGGCCTTTGACAGGATACCACATGGAATTCTAATCAGTAAACTGGAACAGATTGGGATGGATATAGGGTTGGTGAGATGGATAGGAGGACGGTTGATGGAGAGATACCAGAGAGTGGTTTATTCAGGAGCTGAGTCCAAAAGTCGGCTTTTGACTAGTGGTTGCCGCAGGGCTCTGTTCTTGGACCACTACTTTTCAATTTCTTCATCAATGATATAGGTAAGGATCTAAGAGAAGAAGTGTTCACTTGTTTGCTGATGATGCAAAGTTGGGTAGAGCAATTGTGAGTGCACAGTATGTCAAAATTTTACAGGATGATTTGGATAGTTTGGAGGACTGGGCTAGGAAAAATGGATGTCAATTTAATGTGGCAAAGTGTAAGGTTATGCATTTTGGGTTGAAAAGAATAGCAGCAGTATATCACATTGGTGGAACCGTACTCCAGGAGATTGATGAGGCCAAGGTTTTGGGAGTGTTGGTGGATAGGGAATAGAAGTTTAGGGGGCCACATTGCAAAAGTGGCTAAATCAGCTCATCAAATCACTTGGCTTCTAAAAAATGCTTTAACATGCAGAGACAAACAAGTTATTGTTCCTCTGTATCGAGCCTTGATAAGACTCATCTGGACTACTGTGCCCAGTTATGGGCACCAGGGTTTCTTTGTGATGGGGAGGAAGTGGAGAGAATCCAGAGACGAGTGACCAAGATGATAGCAGGTCTGTGGAATGAACCTTATGAGAATAGGTTGAAGATTTGTGGGTTGCAAAAATTGGTCAATAGGCAGAAAACAGGTGATATAATTGAGACATTCAAATTACTGAAGGGTTTCTATAAGATTAATCCAGAAGATATTTTTGAAAATAAGACTGGTGGTGGGAGGACTAGGGGCCATGCATGGAAGCTGGGCAAGAATGTGGTTAACAAGGGTGTTAGAGCTAGGTTTTTTACTTGGAGAATGGTGAATGAGTGGAATAAGTTGCCAGAGGCTGTTGTGGGTGCTACGACCGTGAATGAGTTCAAGGCAAGGTATGATACTGTGTGAATGTCAAATAGTTGTTCTTGACATGGTTAGGGCCTCCATCGATGAGTTTGTCGACTCCTTGGAGTTGCCAGGAATAATAATAATAATAATTTAATGTATATTCTATTGTGCATTGTAATTTCCTTAAGTTATTTAGTAAGCATGTGTAACCAATGTCTTTAGTCTTTCTATGAGAGCTATGTCCAATTGATGTATCATGTGTGTTCAATGGTACGCTTTTGCCTGTTTGCGGGATGAAAAACCCCAGAATAAACTGTGGGAAAACCCTACTGTCCACGTCCAAGACCGACTAACTTGGCAATGGGTGAGGAAGATCCTTAAGCTCCTCACATCTCCAACAGGAATCGAACCTAGGCATATGATTGCGAAGTGCACAGCCACTAGGCCAACCAAGCGGACAATAATAATAATTAGTAGTAGTATTATTATTAACATCTGACCTCTATGGAGTCAGAGACTCATCATGAGAGGTATAAACTGTTGCACACAATCCTCATCCAACTGTGCTTTTAACTGATTCAATGTGTCAACATTAACAATACACTCTGGCAATGTATTCATGTATTCCAGTATTCCACTCACCAACCACTCTCCATGCAAAGAACCTTCTCCTCACTCCTGTGCTATCATCCTCCTTGTAAAGTTTCCAGCAATGGCCTCTTGTTCTACTCCCGCTCTTATTCTATGAAAAATCTTTTCCATGTTAACCTAATAATAAACCCTGACTAGTTTATATGTCTCAATCATAATCCCCTCCCCCCTTCCTCCTATTCATGAGGCTTTGCAACTTATATTCTCTCAATCTGTCCTCATATTCCACATTCCAAAGACCACTGACCACCTTTCTAAATCTTCTCTGGATCTTTTCCAACATATCCTATTCACCATGAAAACTTGACAACCAAATATATACACAATAATCCATATAATGCCTGATCAAGGCTGTATACAATGGCATCCTAACCTCTCTTCTGCATATCCATAATGTCTGGGTCCTTTGCATCATTGCCATTATCCGATAGGATGTATTCACAAATTGTGCCATGTGTCCTCTGAATTTTAGGTCCTTGTCCAGCATCTCCAGTTCCTTTATAGTTTGCCCTACAAATTTCAAAGCCTTACACTTTACAATATTGAACTGCTTGTTTCACTTACCTGCCCATTCAAGCATTCTCTTTAAGTCCTCCTGAAAGGCTGTAACATATGATTAATTCTGAATTGCACTCCCCAATTTTGTATCATCTGCAAACAGCTGCATATCACTAGTTAAACCCACCCCAGTATCATTAACATACAAGACTAAATAATCAAATATATATAATCATATCATTAACATACAAATTGCACAACAATGGTCCCAAAACTCACCCCTGTGGTACAAAACTAGTGACCATCCTCTTTCGGGATACTGCATCCCCATATACAACTTTCTGATAGCAAATATCTGACAGCCAGTCACTGATCCAATCTAATTTTATCCTCCTTCCACTACCTTGAAACCTCTGCTATTGTAAGATTCTTATTAAACAGGCTTACCAATGCTACTGCCAATTCCCTGGTACATTCCCTTAAGATGAGTTGTGACATGTCATCAAATCATATTGCCTCATTGAGATTAAATTTTATTTCCTGAAATACCTCCTGCTCACTCACAATTAAGCAATCCTATCCTATCCTATCCTATTATTATTATTATTATTATTATTACCACCCCAAGACCTCATGGAGTCAAAGACTCATCTGGGAGGTCCTTTTATCACACACACAGCTCATCATACCGTGTTTTAAATACATTCAAACTCTTTGCAGCACCACATTCTCAGGCAAGGCATTCCAATCATTCACAACTCTGCAAGAAAAAAACCTGCCTGTCACTCGTATACTCACACCCTCTTTATACAGCTTCCAGGGATGACCTCTGGTTCTCCCCTGATCTCCCACTATTCTCTGTAAAACTTCTCCAGCATTGATCCTATAACAACCCCTTCCCAACTTCTAGGTCTCTATCATATCTCCCCTCTTCCTCCTGTCCTTATGTCCTCTACACTGAAGTTCCTCATGATTCTACCCTGATCAGGATGAAACACCCTTATAAATTGATCACTGAATACCTCAACAATAGCTTCCGAAGCAGTTACCATTCTACAACTTTCATCCGTTAACATCATCTTACTATGTTCATTCTTCATTCTACTTGCCACATATCTAAAAAAACTCTCTAGAGTATTTCTTCACGTGATTTACCAATTTCTGTCCTTACTGCACTTTTATTCCCCTTACTAACTGGGTCAGTCTCTTGGCTTCTTATTTATACTCTTCATGAAACTGATTATTACCATTATTCATCTTGTACTGCTTCCAAAGGACCTTCTTCTTCCAGATTTCATGCAAAAGTCCCTCATTCATCCATTTTACACTACTTTATTCAGTAGGTGTAAAATGGATGAATGAGGGACTTATGGCCCTCGGAATACATTCACACATTGATGTTGTTATGTATTTCTTTCTTAGTTCCCAAGCAGGATTTATTTTCTTACCACTGAACTCCTCATTCCATGCTATAGCTCCGAGCTGTCTCGTAAGCTTGTCTTAATCACCAGCCTTATAATTCCACATATATGGAATGCTGGAAAAGAAAATGTTATGGAGTAGGTACAAGACAGTTGGTGGTGATCGGATCCATGAAGAGTAAAAGATGCAATCTAGGAAGGTGATGAACATGGTAAAGAAAGAAAAGGCATAGTATGAGAGGAGATTGGCTGGCCAGGCCAAGGTTAACTCAAGGGAATTTTTCTGCTACATGGCAAGCAAGAGGAAGAATAATTATGGCAGACTAACATTGGTGGATAGTCATGGCAGCAGACTAATAGCTGCAAAGGATATAGTGGAATTACTGAACGAGTACTTTATCAGCATATATCATACTTGTATAAATTATCCTGTACAATATATAGAAGAGAGGCAAGTATTAGGAGAATTGAAAGTGAAAGAAACAGAGGTGTATCAGATGTTGGTTAGGTTAGATATGAATAAGGCTGTATGAATGGATGACATATCACTACGTATGCTTAACGATGTGAACCACAGTTGGTTATGCCCTTGGCCTGGTTATTTCATGGAAGTTTTGCAGTGGGTAGGGTTCCCAAGGAGTGGAAAGAAGTCAAAATTGTACCAGTCCACATGAATGGTTTTAAGACAGAAGTCTCCAACTATAGGCCAGTATATATAACTGCAGTTGTGGTCAAGGTGTTGGAGAGATTGATAAGGAATAGAATACAGAATTGGGTTGATTGACATGGCATTCTTTATGAAGATCAGCATGGATTTGTAAAGGGTAGTCCTGTTTCAGTAATTTACTTGCATTTTATAATAAGGTGACAAGTATGTCAAATAAGGGAGAATCATATACAGTAATATTCTTAGACTTTGCAAAAGTGTTTGATAGATTACCATATGATATGTTGGTGTAGAAGATGCAGAGGATGGAAATAGACAGTATATTGATTAGATGGATCAAAGATTGGCTCTCTTAACGATACCAACATGTTGTGTATGATGTAACTGTGTCTCAAAAAAGAAGAGTAACCAGTGGTGTGTTCCTGGGTTCTGTTCTTGGGTCCCTGCTATTTAACTTGTTTGTAAACGATATATCGAAGTAGCACTGCTGATGTTGAACCCCTTCAGGAGATTTAAATAGACTTTTTACTTGGACAATAGAGTGGGGGTTGTAGTTTTAATATCAATAAGTGCAAGGTGTTGCATTTTGTAGTGCAGAAATATAAGGCTGTGTACTATATTGATGGTGCCATACTGCAGGAAGTGGATGAGATTAGAGATTCAGAAGATTCTTGACAGTAGACTGAAGTTTAGAGGGCATATTGCTAGGGTTGCAAAGGTTGCACATCATAATGCTGCTACGATAAGGAGTACTCTAACATGCTAGGATAAAGAAGTGGTTGTGCCACTGTATAAGGCACTGGTTAGACCACAGTTGGACTATTGTGCTCAGATCTGGTCACCTGGTTTTCAGTGTGATGTGGAAACATTGGAGAGGGTCCAGAGACAAGTGGCTAAGACAATATCAGGACTTTGGAATGCTGGCTATGGAGAGAGGTTGAAGAAATGTGGATTGCAGAGTTTGGTGGATAGGAGGAAGAGAGGTGATACAATAGAGACGTTTAAGTCAGTGAGAGGATTTTATCAGATTAATCCAGAGGGGATTATAAAAAGAGTAGAAGGTGAGAGGGGAAAAACCAGAGGTCATTCCTGGAAGTTATGTAAAAGTGTGGTGAAGAAATGTGTGAGGAGTAGAGTTTTTTCATGGAGAATTGTCAGTGAATGGAATGCATTACCAGAATGTGTTGTTAATGCAAGGAGTGTTAAGGACTTTAAGATTCTATATGATAAATATGTTGTCAGTTGAATGAACCTTCCACGATGAGTCAACTCCATGCAGGGTGTAATAATAATAATAATAATATCCTTTCTTGACGAAAGTCTAGCCACAACCCAGGTGATCACTTCATAATCACTTTCATCAAGTGGAGGAAATTGTGAAATCCCTCTCAAAATTACATCCTCTGAGCAAATGATCAGATCTAGAGTTCTTGATCCTCGCATGCCCTCCTTAACTTGCTGCCTGAGATAGTTATCTCTCAAGAACTCGAGAAATTAATTTTCCTTATTCCCAAATGCTATCTCTTCATTCCGATCAATACTGCCATAATTAAAATCACTCATAATAATTATCCTTCCTTTATTCAGTAATCCAAGTTGTTTATACATTTCTTCATCACCACATTACTAGGCCTATATTCACATCCAAATAAATACATCTTCCTGTCATCCTTCAGGTTACACCACACTGCCTCATAACTATTGCCATTAATTCCTTCTTTCATGTCTACCTTATGTGGACATAATTTTCCTGCTGTTATCAGCAACACCCCCCCTCCCTTCTTGTTCTTTCCCTCCTCAAGAAAAATATTGTATCCTTCCATTTCTATTCCTGTTAGAATATCATCTTCATTTAACCATGTTTCACTTATTCAAGTCATTTTGGGTGAATAAACTCAGTTAGTAAAATCGTTTCATCCCCTTTATTTCTGATATTTCTGGCACTTGTAAACAAACACAGTAATTCATTTTTATGTCTATAACCAGTCCTATCCACTTGTTGGTTGTGATCACTACACCTGGCCAGTCACTTTGTCACCACTTACCACATATATCTGCTCAGTCTCAACTTTCTCCACCCACATCACAATATACTCCATCTTCATACACACAGATTCACCCACTTACAACATCCATTCTCGCTATGCCATATCTCTCTGTCCACCCGGGCTCCCCCCCCCCCCCATTTTGCTGTTTCTCTTGTATTCCTGTTTTCTCTTCATCTCTCTCACTACTATTGTTTCCACTGCCAAGCACTTCTGTCTCTTCAATTCCACTCTCCTGATTTTTCTCTTCATCTCTTTGTTCTGATTTCTTGCACTCATCACACACTATACTTCCATACACCATACTTCTATGCAACAACACTTTCTCCAGTACACTCATCCCAAATCCATTCAAATGCAACTCATTATGCCTGTATAATTTCATTCTGCCCTCAAACACATGCCATACATCCACAAACTGTACTCCATTCTCCTCACACAGCTTCGCTAGCATACAATTCGTGATTTTTGATCTCCATAGCAACTCATCATTGTCATACCTTAGCAACACACTGACAACCTTTCCTACTACACTCTTATCTTTCACTCCTCTCAGTAGTCTCCTGATATTCATCCTCACATCCTTCTTATGTCCACTCAGATCATTTGTCCCCACAATCATGACTAACTTGCTTGTTCGTTTCTTCCTCATATCTAATGCCTTAATTATCCTACTCATTCTACCTCCTGGGTAGCAGACCTTATGGACCCACTCAATATCTAGTCCTCTATCTATGGAATCTCCATACACTCCTAGCCGGGAATCACTTGGCACCTCTTTTACCCTTTTTTCTTTCATTCTATTCTCTTGCACACTTTCATTAGCTTCCAGTAGACATCTAACATCATTTTGCATATTCCTCATTTTGTTTTTCTTTTTCAATAACTTCTGTTTCCTCATTTATACTTTCTTTTGCACTCATATCACTAACTTTTGCTTCTACTTTCTTGCATTCTTTCACTCCCTCAGCTTCTCTAGCTTTTGTTTCATTTCCGTTTCTTTCATGTACACCATCTTCTATCTTTTCAGTCAATTTCGCATTCATTGCCTCTTTGTCTAATAACATATCGCACTTCCAACAAATGCTTTCTCTCCCCATACATACATACATACATATTACACTCATGACATCAAATCATTTTTGAAACGTCTATGCCATTAATGTCACTTGATTTTTGTGGCACTTGTCTAGTCGCACCAGCTGAAGTCCGCATGGTTGACCTTGATTGTGTTATTCTCAAAAAAGGCAATTTTGACTAATAAATCAGGCAAAAATCATGCTGTGTTATCAAAAATAAATGGTGCAACCCTAAAATTCATGAAATATTGCTAATTATTACTCAAATTAGCACTTAACTTTCCTTACCTCTTTCCAAACTATCATCATCATCATTGGCTCGACAGCCCTGTGTGGGCCCTGGCCTTCTTCAGAAACTTCTACAAGCCTTCCTTATTTAATGGCCGACTCCATAATTTTTGATTCCTAAAACCTTAATATCTTGCATCACTCCATCTTCCCATCTTAATTTAGGTCTTTATTTCCCTTTTTTCTTCCAGCTTAGCATTAAACATCTTCTTAACAATTCTATTATTATCCATGCATATAATCTGTCCAGCCCAACTTAATCTATTTTTATGCACGTAATAATGTCTGGCTCATTAAAAATAATCTGTATAGTTCATGGTTATATATTTTCATCCGCACACACCATTCTCTTCTAGCTCCAAAAATATATCTGAGAACTCTTCTTTCAAACAGACCTATCAATCTTTCATCTGCCATTGAGAATACCCAGTTTTCAGAGGCATAAGTTAATACTGGTCTTATAAGTACTTTGACTTATAAGACAAAGCATTTTCTTGAGCTCAGATATGAGATCAGATTTCTTGAGATCTATTTGGAGAAAGAATACGTCTTTGAATCTCGATGCTGATATAATTTTTACAATTATCTTCTGATCTCAAGTATGTAAAACTATGTAGAATTTCAAATTTATATGAACCAATTTCAGTTTGAGAGGGATTATTATCACAATACTATAGCGGAGAATAATTATTCCTTTAAGGATTCGATACTAGCAGATACAACACTAGCAGAGAATAATTATTCCATTAAGAATTCAATACTTTTAGGTCAGCATATTGTTATAAATTTTGATCATCGACCTATTTCCTTCTAATATGAAAGATAAAAATCAAAAGGTAAGTAGATGGGCATTAGAAATACAAGAATATGATATCAAAGGTTTATATGTTCTGTAGCAAGAATGTGGCAGATCGCTTATCTAAATCTTTATGAGCAGGAGACATTGAATAAGATGTGCTCAGAGAAGAATTTTTCTGCGTGAAACTTGGAAGTTTATAGGTTCACTAGTGACAATCTGAACACACAAGTGTGGGATAGGCAGAGAATAATTAATCCTTAAGGAAATTGCTGGCATAATTAAGCCTCAAATTGAGACTGAGAAGTGTAAATAAAGATAGAGTAAACTTACAGTCTCCGGTATCATATACTATGATCAGCATTCTTTGATTACTGCAGTCAATTCTCTGTCCAGCTTGAAAGTTGCTGAGCAAATAATGCAAAAATAGATAAAAACTGTGTTTCTCACTCATATTCTTTTAATTTGAGACCATGAGCAGTGAAGAAGAAGCATTAAAAAGAATTTAATAAAATTAGTTTAATCCTTTATCCAAGTGTGAGCAAACAAAGTTTGCACCTGAACTTTCAGGCGCAAACTTTGTTTGCTCACACTTGGATAAAGGATTAAACTAATTTTATTATACTCTAACCAAGTGAAAAAATAAACTTTAAAAAGAATTTAATAAAAACTTTGAAGATGAAAGTTTTTGTAAGAAAATTATTGTATGAACTCATGCTTAGGGCTTTTAGATATTCACACAACGTGACTCATAAATATCCAAAAGTAAAGCATAAAGTGCATCAAGAAGAGAAAAAGAAAATATGCTAATATTAACATTGCAAATATTGCTAGAATAAATACTGAGAAGAGAACTGTATGCATAGAGATATTAGCAATATTTGAAATGTTAATACAGTAGTCTTACCCTTTATCTGTGGGGGTCTTGGACTGTATAGTACCAAACCACAGATAGTACCAAACCCTATATATACCATGATTTTTACTATACATACATACATACATACATACATACATACCTATGATAAAATTTAATTTATAAATTAGGCACAGTAAAATATTAACAACAATAACTAATAATAAAATAGAACAATTATCACAACATACTGTAATAAAAGTTATCTGAATGAGAATGGAATCTTAGCAACCTCGGAATACGTTTTTATATAGACCTGGTCATTGGTTCAGAGGATATATGCATAAGTAAGGTGTCCTCTTTACCTCCAATCGGTGAGAGTGATCATGCAGTATTGACTTGGGAGGTTGCAAAATTTGTGGATTTCTCTCTTAAGAAGGGGTATATATGGAACTACAGGTTAGGCAATTATAACAAGCTTCAGAGTGAGCTTGCAGCAGTCCCATGGCAGAACATATTTCAGGGGAAAGATGTTAGCAGTGCATGGGATAAAATCAGTGGGTATCTGAGGAAGGCAATATCAGATTGTGTCCCAATGGACAGGAAGACAAACAAGGTAGGCATTAGATGGATGAGCAGTAGTATCAAGCTTGATCTACAAAAAACGAAAATGTTTTGGAGAATTTACAAGGAGAAAGGTGATTAGTACACCCATTAGTAGTACAAGGCTCAAGCTAGGAAGGTTACCAGCATAGTAAGAAAAGCTAAATCAGATTATGAGAAGACCTTAGCCAAGGAGATCAAGGGAAATCCCAAAGAGTTCTTCCGCTATATGGCAAATAAAAGGAAGAATGAATTCGGAAAGATAACGTTAGTGGGTGCTGACGGTATTGAGGTGACAAATTCAGATGTAATAGTAGAGTTACTGAGTGATTACTTTTCAACAGTCTATCACCCAAGTGAGGATATCTCTGTACCTGTAGAAATAACTAATGTGAGAATTAAAGTTAAGAAATCAGAGGCGCTTAGTATATTGAAAAATTTAAATGCACACACTGCTGTATGATTAGATGGAATATCAGCTTGAGTGTTTCGTGAATGTGCAAAGGAAATGTCAAAGTTAATCTTACTTGGTTATTTAACTTAAGTTTGAACTCTGGTTTTGCCCCTAATGAGTGGAAGGAAGACAAAGTAGTTCCTTGGCTCTAAAACTGCAGTAGTTAATTACAGACCAATCACCATCTCGGGAGTAGTGGTAAAAGTATTGGAAAAGTTGGTTAAAGACAAATCAAGAATGGGTGGACCAGAATATGATACTCTATAGGGGCCAGCATGGTTTTTTTAAAGGTCGATCCTGCCTTAGCAATTTATTAGCTTCTTATAATAGAATGACATCTGAGTTGGACAAAGGATATGGCTACACAGTGGTACTTCTGGATTTTGCTAAGGCTTTTGACAGGATACCCGAAGGAATACTCTTGTGCAAATTGGAGCAAATGGGGATGGATACTAAATTGGTGATATGGATAGGAGAATGGCTCAGGGAGAGATACCAGAAAGTGGTGTATGGAGGAGCAGAGTCCAGGATGAGGCAGGTGACCAGTGGTGTGCCTCAGGGCTCTGTGCTTGGGCCATTGTTGTTTAATTTTTACATAAATTATATAGGAAATGGCTTATTCAGTTGTATGCTGATGATGCAAAGTTGGGTAGTGCAATAAAAAATCAAGCTGATGTTGAGAGTTTGCAGGATGATTTAAATAAGCTGGTAGAATAGACAAAAGGAAATGGATGTCAGTTCAGTGTGGAAAAGTGTAAAGTTATGCATTTTGGGATTAAACGATTACCAGCTGTGTACTACACTGATGGAACAGTACTCCAAGAGATTGATGAGGTTAGGGACTTAGGGGTTTTGGTGGATAGGGAGATGAAGTTCAGGGGACACATTAGGCCACACAGTCCATGTGTGGCCAAATCAAAGCCTTATACCAGTGCTTCCCAAACTTTTCATGTTGGTGACACGCTCTTTAGACAAACATAATTTCGCTGCACAGTAATTCAGTCTGATGTGCCTCTCATGGGTCACGTGGCCAGATCAGATGTAAAATTTTCTTTAACACTTCTTCCATATTAATGCAGACAGACCATTCAACAGTTGATTCTTGTGTAGTTTCCTCTTTAGTCAATACATTTTGTTCATCACAAACGTCACCTTCAGCTTTTCTTTTATTAATTAGAAACTTATCCATTTTATGGGTAATTCAACACCAATTTGATAAATAAAACTGTACAAATTTATTGTAAAGCTTTAACAGTAACTAAACATAAAATAAAAGCACCAGCTCTTTGTTTATTCACATTGCAATTAGAATAAACATCAATTATAACATTTGTATGAATAAGTGGTCGAACAATAATAAAACCGAGCGACTACTACATGATAAAACCACAGGGATGAATTCGGCTGCATTTATTCTCCATTATTTATCAAAATATATTGATATGAAATATTCTTAAAGGTTAAAAATAATTAAAAGATAGTTTGTATATATAATTTTGAAAGTGAAATTTAAATTCTAGAACGTAAAACATCTTGCAATTACATTCTATTTAAAGTAAAGTATTTTTGGGACTCCTTAGTGTGGCTCTCACAATATAGCTTCTGTTTACATTTACTGTCACTCATACTTGAATGAACTATAGAAAACCCCAACGAAAATGAAACTGATGGTGATGGTTGCATGCAAGTCAGTATAGACTCAGGGAGGGGGTTCCGAGTGGTTGACCAATATCTCTTCTTTAACGGCGCTAACTAAAAGTTGCAAAATGGATTCTGCTGTGGAAATTTTCAGAGATTATTCTGTTTAATGATTTATGTTCGTGCGACACACCTTCATGGTGCAGCCAACACACAGTTTGGGAAGCTCTGCCTTATACAATGGAACAAGAATCTACTACAACAAGTTAGTTCACTCTGCATCATTCCCAGAAGCCTTTGTGTTGTCTTCTTAATTTTAGTAATGTGTCCCCTAAATTTCAGATCCTTATCCACTATCACCCCAAGATCATACATTTCCTCCACCTCCAACAATATATCCTCACCAAGCATAAATTCTGCATCCCATCTTTGTTTTCCAAAATTTAAAACATTACATTATACAATATTGAACTAGCATCCCCATTCCCATGCCAAATCACTCAATTTATTCAAGTCTTCCTGTAAGGCCACAACCTCTTCTCTACTCTTCATGGTTTGTTCCAAACTCGCATCATATGCAAACAACTGAATAACTCCATCCAAATCATTGCCAATATCATTAATATACAAGTTAAACAGTAATGGCCCTAAAATGACCCCTGAGGAACACTACTAGTGACTTTCCTTTTCCTGGATATTGCTCCCCCATACACAACTTGTTGATACCTATCAGATAACCAGTCTCCAATCCAATGCACCAATCTAATATCAAACCCCATCTGCTCTAGTTTGACTATCAAGTTATCATGCGGTAATCTATCAAAAGCATTCGAAATCTAAGTAAATTACTGTGTATCCTTCTCCTCTGTCCAAGGAAGCAGTCACCTTATTGTATTAAGTAAGTAGATTACTAAAACATTAACTCCCTTTAGCATATCCATGCTGTCCATCAAAGATAATACTATCGTTGTCAACCCAATTCTGGATCCTAGTTCTCACAAGCTTATCCAACAACTTAACTACAACATCTGATACACAGATAAATCTATAGTTTGTGCTTGCGTTCTATCACCTCCTTTATGAAGTGGCACAAGCTTGCCCTCCTTCTATTCTATTAGAGGGGGGGGGAGTAGATATGCAGACTTTAGGGGGGGCAGTTAAGTGTATGAATGAGTATATTATGCCCGGGCGAGAACGACGGACAACAAATCAGAATGGGATAATTAGTATAAGGAATCAAAGTAGGGATGGGACAAATGGGCTTCTGCGATTCATGTACACTAATGCCAGGAGTATTAGGAACAAGAAGGAAGAGTTTTTGGCCATGGTTGGCACTTCCAGGCCACAGGTTGTCGGTATTAGTGAAACATGGATGACAGAAGATGATAAAGCTAGTGGGATTGAATGCGATGGGTATAGCGTGTTCAGGAGTGACAGGGTGAATAAAAAGGGGGGAGGAGTGTTATTGATGATAGCTGATGAGCTTCAGCCAAGGAGTATAGAAGTTGAACTGCAGGATGGGGAAAAAAGCACATTTGAGGCTGTTTGGTGTGAGATACAATCCAGCAAAACAAAATATACAATTGGGTGCTGCTATAGACCGGGTGATGGAGTGGATGGTGGGAATAGTATGCATAAGCAAATAGAAGAAATGAATGGAAGGAGGGTAATTATTATGGGTGATTTCAATTATGGTAACATTGACTGGAAAGAGGAGAGGGCACATGGGAGGAAGGAATTGGATTTTATGCAGTTATTAAGGGACAACTATCTACGGCAACATGTATTGGAAAATACCAGGGGGCAGAGAGTGCTGGACCTAGTAATTGAAACTGAGAATGTAGCTGTAACGAACATGACCATGTTGCCACCAATTGGTGAGAGTGACCATAAGGTCATGACTTGGGAGGTGGCTAAAGGAGTCGAATTTACAATTAAGACAGGGTATATGTGGAATTACCGGGCTGGTAAGTATGACAAGCTTAGGTGTGTGCTTGGCTCAATGCCATGGCATGTAAAACTGCAAGGGCTGGATGTTGATGGTGCATGGGAGGTGATTAAGAACTGTTTGCAGGAGGCAATGGTTGACTGTATACCAAGAGTCCGAATAATAAATCAGGTAGGGGTTAAATGGATGAATAACACTATTAAGCTTGAGCTGCAAAAAAAGAAACAATTGTGGAGGGAATTTAAGGAGAAGGGTGACCATCAGGTGCATGAACAGTATAAAGCTCAGGCCAGGATGGTAACAAGGGTGGTAAGAAAAGCAAAAGCAGATTACGAAAGGAAATTGGCCATGCAGGCTAAAGAGAATCCCAAACAGTTTTTTCAATATGTTGCAAGAAAAAGGAAAAATGCTCATGGTAGAATGATCTTAAAAAATGCTGAGGGTAGGGAGGTAACTGAATCAGTCGATGTTGTGGAATTACTGAGCGAGCACTTTGCAAGAGTATATCATCCAGGTGGTGGCTTTGCGGAAATGGAGGAACCAACAGCTTATACTGGAATTGTGATGAATGAGGTAGAGGTAACTAGTCTATTACAGAACCTCAATGTCAATACATCTGTGGGATTGGATGGTATACCAGCTCGTGTCGTACGTGAAGCGGCCAAAGAATTGTCAGTGCCCTTGACCATTATGTTTAATTAGAGCCTCAGGACTGGGTCAGTCCCAAGGGGGTGGAAAGAGGGGAAAATTGTTCCACTGCACAAAGGTGGTTCCAAGGCTGCTGTTGAAAATTACCGGCCAATCAGCATAACAGGAATCATTATCAAGGTCTTAGAGAAAATAGTCAAGAGGAAAATACAAGATTGGATAGAAGAAAATGGGATACTGTATCGGGGACAGCATGGTTTTGTGAAGGGTAGGTCATGCCTCAGTAACTTGCTCACGTATTATAACACAGTGATGGCTGAACTGGATAAGGGTAATGGGTTTACAGTGATTCTACTGGACCTTGCTTAGGCCTTTGACAGGATACCACATGGAATTCTAATCAGTAAATTGCAGCATATGGGAATGGACATAGGGTTGGTGAGATGGATAGGAGGGTGGTTGACGGAGAGATATCAGAGAGTGGTTTACTCAGGAGTAGAGTCCACAAGACGGCCTGTGACTAGTGGTGTACCACAAGGATCTGTTCTTGGACCACTGCTGTTTAATTTGTTCATAAATGATATAGGAAAGGATCTGAGAGGAACAGTTCATTTGTTTGCGGATGATTCGAAGTTGGGTAGGGCAATAGTGAATGCAGATGACGTCAAAATTTTGCAGGATGATTTGGATAGATTGGAGGTCTGGGCTAGGGAGAATGGATGTCAATTTAATGTGGCAAAATGTAAGGTTATGCATTTTGGGGTGAAAAGATGGGAGGCAGTTTACTGCATTGGTGGAACCGTGCTCCAGGAAATTGATGAGGCACGAGATTTAGGAGTGTTGGTGGATAAGGAATTGAAATTTAGGGGACACATTGCAAAAGTGGCCAAATCAGCTCATCAAATCACTTGGTTGCTGAAGAATACGTTGACAAGCAGAGACAAGCAGATTATTGTTCCTCTGTATCGAGCCTTGATAAGACCTCATCTCGACTACTGTGCTCAGATTTGGTCACCTAGGTTTCTTCTTGATGGGGATTAGGTGGAGAGGATCCAGAGGCGAGTGACCAAGATGATAGCAGGTCTGTGGAATGAACCGTATGAGAACAGGTTGAGGATTTGTGGGTTGCAAAAATTGGTTGATAGGCGGAGGAGGGGAGATATGATTGAGACATTCAAATTACTGAAGGGTTTCTATAAAATTAATTCAGAAGATATTTTTGAGAACAGGGCTGGTTGTCGGAGGACTAGGGGACATCCATGGAAACTGGGCAAAAGTGTGGTTAGTAAAGGTGTTAGAGCTGGGTTCTTTACTTTTAGAGTAGTGAATGAGTGGAATGCGCTCCCTGAGTCTGTGGTGGATGCTGTGACAGTGAATGAGTTTAAGGCGAGGTATGATAGATACTGTGTGAATGTCGAATAGTTGTGATGAAAATGATTTGGGGCCTCCCTCGATGAGTCTAATGACTCCCTGGAGTTGCCCGTAATAATAATAATAATAATAATAATATTCCATAGGAAATTGACCCAGTGCAAGACCCATATTAAAAAATTATGTCAAGGCCAGCCTCAACTTCCTGGCACATTCTTTCAGAATGTATGGTGATATATTATCAAGTCCAACAGCCTTATTTACATCTAATTTGCTCAATTTCCATTAAAAGACAGTATTGAGAATTGAGCCTCTTGCTCACGTACAGTCAATCTCGTCAATCCTCCTACCTATCGTCAACTGCTCTCAATCTCTCACTAAAGTCACATTCACAAGATTGAAAGACCTTTATGAACTGCTCGTTAAGTATTTCCACCACACCTTCTGCAACGGCTGTCTTTATACCATTTTCTTCAATAAATGTCATCCTATAATAATCATTCTTTCTTTTGCAGGCTACATATCAAAAGATCTCCTTAGGATTCTTTTTGGCTTCATTAGGTAACTGCTGTTCATACCTCACTTTAGCTACCCTCACCAACCAAGTCACCTTCCTTGCCTGGTCTTTGTAGTCGTCATGGAATTGGTTATTTTCACTTCTCTTATGCTGCCTCAATAATGCCCTTTTTCTCTGTATCTCATGCTTATCTCTTTATTGATCCATCTCAATAATGCCCTTTTTCTCTGTATCTCATGCTTATCTCTTTATTGATCCATTTCACACCTACCTTATTTAACCTTCTCACCCTTGCAATACATTTAGACATTGCATCTACTAGATAGTTTTTGAAAATCTCCCAAGCTGCATTGATTTCTTTTCCAGCTAACTCCTCATTCCACGCTACACCCGCAAGCTGTCTCCTGAGCTCTTCAAAATCCCCCCCCCCCTGTAGTTCCACATATACCCTTTTCTCACAGAGGTCCTCACACTGCTGGCAACCACCCAGGTAATGACCTCATGGTCACTCTCACCAATTGGTGGATGATTTGACACCTCATTTATAATTACATCCTCTAATGAGATGACCAAATCCAAGACCCTCAATCCTCGCGTGCCCTCTGTTACATACTATCTGAGGTAGTTATCCCTCAAAAACTCAAGAAACTCATTTTCTTTACTTCCAGTTGTTATCTCATTATTCCAGTCTATATTGCCATAATTAAAATTATCCATTATGATTACTCTTTTCTTATCTTTTCTAATTTGATTATACATTTCATCCACATTACCAGGTCTATAACAACATCCAACCATGTATTACATTCAATTCACCTTTATATCACACCATACTGCCTCAAAACCACTGGTACTACTTCCCACTTGCATCTCTACTTTGTATGGACATAACTCTTTCTCTATCATCAATAACACTCCTCCTCCTGTTTAACCCTTCTATCCTCACCAAACACATCATACCTTTCAATCTCTATTCGTGTCAGGATGTCATCCTCATCTAACCATGTCTTACTTATCCAACAATTTTTGGGTGAACAGCTCAATTAGTGCAACCATTTAATCTACCTCGTTTCTTACACTTCTAGCATTTGTATACAAACACAACAGCTCAATCCTGGATATAGAGCTAGTTCCACTGATACCACTCATTCGATGTGATCTTTCATGCTTGACTGGGGCCATTTCCCTTTCTGCTTATTCATTTTAGAACCCTAACAATTATCAACACATTAGCACAAGAATAATATTTTGTTATATTTGCCAAATATTTCAGTCTGAAATTAACAGACTCCCATCAGTTGCTTGATAGGATCAGTTTTTGCAAGGGGGAATACAAACAATTGATCATTCAAATGTTGAACGAGCCACGTGATGTTACATTGCTAAACACTAAAAGACAGGTAAATTTCATCAGAGTGATGAATGAATTATAGGTATCAATTCACAATTTCATACAACAGTCTTAATTTATAAATTCAATTAAAATAACATTAGACTAATTTAAAAACTAGAAGGTCTCAATTAAAAAAAAAAAACTTAGTATGTTATCCGGATCGGACTTTCCCATATTTTTGTCAAGGATAGGCAATCATTTTGATTCAAGTTAGGGCATTGAAGTAAGGCCTCAGCACCCTCTTTGATCAAGTGTTCAAATTTCAAACAACATCTGTGTAGAAGGCACATCCTGGACCAGAAAATTTTGTGGCTTGTCTCTATCCTGTGTTATGCCAATCCAGACTTATCGGATATGTTGTGAAGAATGTATGATTGATGTTCTTGTATTCTTTTTTCTATAGAGCGTCCAGTTTGTCCAAAGTATGAGAGATCGCAGTCACACATAACCTGATATACATCAGGCAATGACATAAATGAGCATTTATCTTTAGAAGAGGGGAAAGAGGTGGATATTTTATTAATAAGGATATAAGTGGCTTTAAAGCATATTTCTTCAGAATTCTCGAAATTGGTTCTGAAATTCCGGAAATATATCGAATTAGATCTCGATGTATTGATTCTTTGTTGTTCTAGATTGAGTTGTTAGAATTGAACAGATGTTGTGTAGTCTTTTCAGAGATAATTTCATAGTGGAAAGTTCTTTCTGTGATTTGTGGGGAGTTGAGCAGTTAGTTCTAGCTCATCGAATTAAACATTTTATGATTCCTGTATTTTGATAAGGATGATGAGCAGATTGGTTGAGAATGTAACGTCCAGTAAAAGTGGGTTTTCTGTACACTGTTGTCAGAATACCTGAAGTTGAGCAGATGAGAAGGATGTCTAAAAAGTATTTTTGTCTTTTTTGATGTCTTTTTCAATCTCCATGGTAAACTTGATATGAGGGTGTAAAGAATTGATTTTGGCTAAAAAAGACGGTAAGGAATCGCTGTTGTGAGGCCACACTGAAAAAATGTCATCTATATATATCTAACCTGAAAGGAAGGTTGGCTAGAGCTGGTGAAGTGAACTTCCCATGGCCGTTCCATCTACTTGGTTATAGAATTTGTTTTGACACAAGAAATATCCAGAGTGCATCATGAATTCGAATAATTTTATGATATCTTGTGGGAAGATGTCAGCAAGTAAATGTAAAGTCTCTTTGAGAGGTCCATTCATGAACAGAGATTATATATCGAAGCTCACCATGAGATCAATAGGTTGTAAGGCGATATTTTTTTAATTTGTTTAAGAAATCAGAAGAGTTTTTCAAAAAAAATAAACATGATTTGCCTATATGTGATTTCAATAATTTCGCTAAATATTTGGCTATGTGGTAAGTAGGTGAATCAATACAGTGAACAGTAGGATGGAGAGGAATGTCTGTGTTATGAATTTTTGGTAGACCGAAAACCTAAGAGGTTTTGCAAAATGAGTTTTTAATCTTTTTATAGTGTCTGCATCCAAACTTGTTGTCCTTAGCTCATTCCCTTAAAACATGGAAAATTCCATCTTGTCTTACTGACATCTAGAGTATTCAATAGTTGAAGCACATCCTCTTCATTTCCTTTTAATCCTTCAACCCCTCAACTGTCTCTTTAGGAATGAAACCTTCTTTACCAGGATGAGATGCCTTAATAAAGTAATCATTAACAACTTTACTACATCATCTCCATCAGTCATCTTCTGTTTTATTATTATTATTCCTGACACCTCCAAGGAGTCCGAAGGAGTTGTCAGGAATACTGTCCTGGTGGAGACAGTAGGTGTCCATCGCGGAAGGACACCTACTGTCTCCACCACTACACCGAACCTCTACTACCAATCATCTCCATCAACGCCATCTACCGCCCACCACAACTAACATTTTTTGTCTGTAAATTGCGTGTATTCTGAAGGGCCGATTTGTCTGTACGCAGGATTAAAAACCCGAGTTTCCTGGAGAAAAAACCCTGCTACCTCTGTATGAGATCAGCTAACTCACCTTCGATTGAAAGCGTCCACATAAAGATTCCTCCAATCGCAACGAGAATCGAACTTAGGCCTATTCCAATTGAAGGGCACAATATACCATCGTTCTTCCGATTGCACTACAGAGGCGCTATTTTCTACAGCATGGTCATTTGTTCATAATCATTTCTTCTACTACTGGCCACTTCCTTAGGATTCTCATTGGATTGCAGTGCTGCTAGTCAGAAATTGAATTCCATTATTAATGTGCATGCTGTTTCCTCTGCCCAATTTATATTGTTACATTTAAAATCACTGGTAACGATTACTTGTTTTGCACTTGCCAAACTAAACTGCTTAAAAATTTTCTACTCCTCAGCTTCTGTATATCTCTGCATATAGTGCAATTTGCTAAGTATCTTGTATTGCATATCTGGAACTTGCATCATACAGTCCTAAAGTCATCAGTGTCATTTCTCTCCTGATTCTCTACCTTAAGAGGGCACAACTCATAATTTACATTATTCAGGACTCCATCATCCCATTTATCTTTGCTGTCTTTTGTATATAGAAAAGTGATGGGAATACCGACAGTGCCAATGCACTGTCAGTATTCCCATCACTTTTATCACATTCTACTTACTCCACTTGCTCTTATCTTTGAAACCATATACTCTCAGCTTCAAATCCACTATCACTAACCACATGAGACCATCTCTGCTAACTATCATCATGGCAACTGTAGTTTTCTTCTCATGTATCCAGAATATAACAGTCTCTCAGAATATAACAGCCTCTCTTCCTATGCATTGTCATCTCATTTGTTATCACTGCTCTTCTCCTCCTCTCCACATTATCATACCTAGTGAACACACTCATTCTTCCCTCTCACTCTTCTGCTGTGCAATCCCTAATGTCATTTTCAAATATCTTGCTTTCCAATCGCATTCTCTCTTTCTCTCCCCCTTCACTTTTATGTGATTCATATCAACCATCACAAACCACTCATCCATATTTTCATCTCATTTCATTGTTATCAACACACGTACACACACATAATCATTTCTCAAGCAAACATATCGCTCTGCAAATATCACTGAAGTGACCGAAGGATCGTCCAACTCAGCGGCGGTTCCAATCATTGGTAGGCTCACCCTACTACCGAGCAGAAACGCTCATATACTAGGTCTCAGTACTAGGACCTCTATTGTTTAACCTTTATATCAATGACATTACCAGTGGATTGCAAGGGGATATTCAGTTGTTTGCGGATGATGCGAACCTTGGAAGGATTATTAGTAATAGTGCAGATGTGGTAGCCCTGCAAGAGGATTTGAATAAGCTAGATAGGTGGGCAAATGAATGGGGGTTTCAGTTTAATGCAGCAAAATGTAAGGTCTTGAGGTTTGGGAAACATCGATGGGATGCTGCATACTCTATGGGAGGAGTTATACTGGAGGAAGTAGGGGAGACAAGAGATCTGGGGTTGATGATTGATAGAAACCTGAAATTTTGGGGACATATTATACTGGAATTGTGATGAATGAAGTAGATGTAACTAGTCTATTACAGAACCTCAATGTCAATACATCTATGGGATTGGATGGTATACCAGCTCATGTCGTACGTGAAGCGGCTAAAGAATTGTCAGTGCCCTTGACCATTTTGTTTAATTTGAGCCTTGGGTCTGGGTCAGTCCCAAGTGGGTGGAAAGAGGGGAAAATAGTTCTGCTGCACAAAGGTGGTTCCAAGGCTGCTGTTGAAAATTACCAGCCAAACAGCATAACAGGAATCATTATCAAGGTCTTAAAGAAAATAGTCAAGAGGAAAATACAAGATTGGATAGAAGAAAATGGGATACTGTATCGGGGACAGCATGGTTTTGTGAAGGGTAGGTCATGCCTCAGTAACCTGCTCACGTATTATAACACAGTGACGGCTGAACTGGATAAGGGTAATGGGTTTACAGTGATTCTACTGGACCTTGCTTAGGCCTTTGACAGGATACCACATGGAATTCTAATCAGTAAATTGCAGCATATGGGGATGGACATATGGTGAGATGGATAGGAGGGTGGTTGACGGAGAGCTATCAGAGAGTAATTTACTCAGGAGTAGAGTTCACAAGACGGCCTGTGACTAGTGGTGTGCCACAAGGATCTGTTCTTGGACCACTGCTGTTTAATTTGTTCATAAATGATATAGGAAAGGATCTGAGAGGAACAGTTCATTTGTTTGCGGATGATGCGAAGTTGGGTAGGGCAATAGTGAATTCAGATGACGTCAAAACTTTGCAGGATGATTTGGATAGATTGGAGGTCTGGGCTAAGGAGAATGGATGTCAATTTAATATGGCAAAATGTAAGGTTATGCATTTTGGGGTGAAAAGATTGGCGGCAGTTTACTGCATTGGTGGAACTGTGCTCCAGGAAATTGATGAGGCACAAGATTTAGGAGTGTTGGTGGATAAGGAATCAAAATTTAGGGGACACATTGCAAAAGTGGCCAAATCAGCTCATCAAATCACTTGGTTGCTGAAGAATACGTTGACAAGCAGAGACAAGCAGGTTATTGTTCCTCTGTATCGAGCCTTTATAAGACCCTATCTTGACTACTGTGCCCAGATTTGGTCACCTAGGTTTCTTCTTGATGAGGGGGAGGTGGAGAGGATCGAGAGGCGAGTGACCAAAATGATAGCTGGTCTGTGGAATGAACCTTATGAGAACAGGTTGAGGATTTGTGGGTTGCAAAAATTGGTTGATAGGCGGAGGAGGGGAGATATGATTGACACATTCAAATTACTGAAGGGTTTCTATAAAATTAATTCAGAAGATATTTTTGAAAACAGGGCTGGTTGTGGGAGGACTAGGGGACATCCATGGAAACTGGGCAAAAGTGTGGTTAGTAAAGGTGTTAGAGCTGGGTTCTTTACTTTAGAGTAGTGAATGAGTATGTCAACTATGTGAACATTCTTGACATTCTCCTTACCACCCCAAAAATGCTACCTATAACTATATATTATTATTATTATTATTATTATTATTATTGTTCCGGGAAACTCCAAGGAGTCGACAGACTCATCGAGGGAGGCCCTAACATCATGTCAAGAACAACTATTCAACATTCACACAGTATCTATCATATCTTGCCTTGAACTCATTCACGGTCGTAGCACCCACAATAGACTCTGGAAGCTTATTCCACTCATTTACCACTCTCCAAGTAAAGAACCTAGCTCTAACACCCTAGTCAACCACGCTCTTGCCCAGCTTCCATGCATGGCCCCTAGTCCTCCCACCACCAGTCATATTTTCAAAAATATCTTCTGGATCAATCTTATAAAAACCCTTCAGTAATTTGAATGTCTCAATCATATCACCCCTTTTCTGCCTTTCAACCAATTTCTGAAACCCACAAATCTTCAACCTATTCTCATAAGGTTCATTCCACAGACCTGCTATCATCTTGGTCACTCGTCTCTGGACCATCTCCACTTCCTCCCCATCACGAAGAAACCCTGGTGCCCATAGCTGGGCACAGAAGTCCAGATGGGGTCTTATCAAGGCTCGATACAGAGGACATCATGTAATCAATATTTCTGCTGCTACTAAATTCTAAAACCTGAATAATGTTAAAGTCATTCAGTGCATTTCACTGCCTTTATTTCATGTATATTCACATTTCCTCTTTTAATTTTTTTACATTTTTACTTTACAGAAGCATGCATGCCTCAAGTACAGCTTGCTACAGAATACTCACTACGTACAATGTAGACTTTGAATTGTAGCTTGCTGAGTGACATGTTGGTAAACTGAGCTATGTTGGCTGCCACAGTGGAAGCAAATAGCAAAGCTAAGTGCAAGATACAGCAGACGAGAAGGCTTCTGCATCTACTTCGCAAATCAGACAAACCAAACTCATTATTATTATTATTATTACGGGTATCTCCATGGAGTCAGTAGACTCATCGCGGGAGACCCAAACTAGCAAAACAATATCTGTCATATCTCTTCTTGAATTCATTTACAGATGAAGAGCTCACAACAAAGTCAGGCAATGAATTCCACTCGTTCACCACCCTCCAGGCAAAAAACCTTGTTCTGACACCTTTGTTAACCACACTCTTCTTTAATTTCCAGAGATGACCTCTTGTTCTTCCATCACTATCACACAGCTGAAACATTTCCCCTGCATCAATCCTATAAAAACCTTTTAGTAATTTGAATGTTTCTATCATATCCCCTCTTCTTCGCCTATCAACCAACCTCTGCAATCCACAAGCTCTCAATCTATCAATGTAGGGAGCATTTTTTATATCACTCACCAACTTGGTCACTCTTCTCTGAACCCTCTCCACAGCCTCCTCATCTCCAAGGAATCCAGGTGACCAGACCTGAGCACAGTAATCCAAATGTGGAAGTATCAATGCTTTATAAAGGGGAATAATAACCTCCTTATCTCTGGATGTAAGTGTGTTCCTCAACAACCAAGTAATCCTATGTGCAATCTTGGACACCTTAGCAATGTGTCCTCTGAACTTCATCTCCCTATCTACCAATACCCCTAAGTCCCTAGCCTCATCAATCTCTTGGAGTACCTTTCCATCGATGTAGTACACAGCTGGTAATCTTTTAATCCCAAAATGCATGACTTTACACTTTTCCACATTGAAGTGACATCCATTTTCTTTTGCCCATTTTACCAGCTTATTTAAATCCTCCTGCAAACTTTCAACATCAGCTTGATTTTTTATTGCACTACACAACTTTGCATCATCAGCAAACAACTGAATATCTCCCTTTAAGCCGTTTCCTATATCATTTATGTAAAAATTAAACAACATTGGCCCAAGCACAGAGCCCTGAGGCACACCACTGGTCACCTGCCTCGTTCTGGACTCGGCTCCTCCATACACCACCTTATGGTATCTCTCCCTGAGCCATTCTCCTATCCATATCACCAATTTAATATCCATTCCCATCTGCTCCAATTTGCATAACAGTGTTCTATGGGGTATCCTGTCAAAAGACTTCGCAAAATACAGAAGTACCACTGTGTAGCCTGTTCCTTTGTCCAACTCAGATGTCATTCTATTATGAAAAGTTAATAGATTGGTAAGGCAGGATCTACCTTTAACAAAACCATGTTGGCCTCTATAGAGTATCCTATCCTGATCCACCCATTTTTAAATTTTGTCTTTAACCAACTTTTCCAATACTTTTGCCACTACTCCCGAGGTGGTGATTGGTCTGTAATTAACTACTGCAGTTTTATCGCCACCCTTATGCAAAGGAACCACTTTGCCTAACTTCCACTCCCTAGGGGCCATACCAGAGTTCAAACTCAAATTAAATATCCAAGAAAGAGGGGTTGACAATTCATTTGCACATTCACGCAACACCCAAGCTGATATTCCATCTAAGCCTACCGCAGTGTTTGCATTTAAATTTTGCAATATATTAATACCTCTGATTCTTTAGCTTCAGTTCTCACATTAGGTATTGCTACAGGTATACAGATATCCTCACTTGGGTGATAGACTTTTGAAAAGCGATCACTCAGTAACTCAACTATTACATCAGATTTTGTCAACTCAATACCATCAGCACCCACTAAAGTTATCCTTCCAAAGTCATTCTTCCTCTTACTTGCTACTTAAAGCTAGATATCATGTAGATGAACAAAAAAAATTCCACTTTAATGCTAAAAGTTATCTTTCTTTTTTTTTAATTTTTGCATTTTACATCAAAATTCTACTTCTAACTTATTGTGAGTTTTATTTTAGTTTATAACAATAACATTTTCCATCTCTTCATAGTTTAAATTATATTAAAATTTGTTCCCCTAGACACTTTCCTGAGTAGTACAAAAATTATCTCCTGATGACTGTATTTCTGAGTTTCTCATTGCTAAATATTAATCATCTGATGAAAGTAAAAGTGATGTTTCTAATTATTCTGTATATATTTTATTAACTTGGTGGTCTAATTTATATATATTAAACTTAGCAGTATATGCCCAACATCTTTCTACTGGACTGATCCTAGGACAGTTGAATGAAAAGCCGTACAGTTCAAATTCTATTTTGCTTTCATTTTTAATTCCTTACTTTTTCATGTGTTTAATTTCCTCGGTCTAATCCATAATCATTGTTTATGTTCATAAACAAATCCATAATTTTTAATCACAATGGGACAAGAATAATACTTGCCAAATTAAAAATATCTTTTTTAATTACATAAAATATTTATATATTGTTCAGATGAATTTTAAAATTCCTTATCACTGCACTTAAGTACTGCATTTCTGTAATAATAAAATTTGTAAATTTTTTTTTTTTTCCATAATAAATAATTATGAAATAAATAGTGAATGTTCCACCAGATTCTAGTGCACCTGGAGCAGTAGATCCACTCTGGAAATGAATAATGAAAAGTTTTGAAGTCCAGACAGTTATTTGTGATCAGATTTTTATTTATTTATTTTTTTTAATGTGTGGTTCCCATCCACAAAAGGTTATTATAAACCCATAATACATTTTCTACTGAAAGTGGGCTAAGTATTTTAATTTTTTAGAGACCAAACATGGAACTTTTTCAAGCCATTTCAGGCTTCCAATAAGCGGGGCAGTGGTCTCACACTGGGTGATGAAATTCATCTCCCACCTAAAGACAATCACAAATATCCATGCCCACAGCGGGATTCAAACCAGCGACCTGTTGGTGGAGAGCGGGAATGCTAATCATTAGGCCAACCAGGCCTACACAATTATTAGATGCATGAGGAATATAAAGTTCAATCTAGAAAGGTGACAAGAATGATAAAGAAAGAAAAGTGCAGTAAAAGAGATTGGCCACTCAGACCAAAGATAACTCAATGGTATTCTTATGTAATGCGGTAAGCAAGAGGAAAGATATATTATGGAAAGGTAAAACTGGTACATATTAATATTATTATTAATATGTGACACCTCCAAGAAGTCCAAAGACTCATCAAGGGAGGGCCCCTACTATACAACTCTCTATCTCCACCACTCAATTTATCAACCAGTGAACTGCAACTATCACCATTGTCTACACCAACATCATCTACCATCCACCATCACCACCACTAGTATTTTCATAGACAATCACAAACATCCATATCCATGGCAGAATTTGAACCTGCAGCTTTTTGGCTGGAGAGTGAATATGCTAACCACTTGGCCAACCATTTATCAGAGCAGCCATGTCAGGAGATGCAGTGGAATTATTTAATGAACAATTAATAAAAATTTAAAATAAATTATTTAATAATTCAAGGGAATTCTTATGCAATGTGGCAGGCAAGAAGAAAGATATATTATGGAAAAGGTAACACTGATACATAGTTATGGGCAGAGCAACCACGTCAAAAGATGTAGTAGAGTTATTTAATGAGATGAGCAATGTTGTCAATGTACTGTATAATCATACTGCAGTAAGTGATGCTGTGCAATAGGTAGAGAGGAGGCAAATAATGGAAATTAGAGGTGAAAGAATCAGAAATATATCAAGAATTGATTGGAATAGATGTTAACATGGCTGTGGGAATGAATAACATATCATCATATTTTTAAGGAAGATGCAAAACAGTTAGCTATGCCATGACTGATTATTTAATGGAAATCTTGCAATGGGAAAGGTTCCTGAGGAGTGAGAAGAAGGAAAACTGGGATAGAAATTTCTAATTATAGGCCATTCTGTATATCTACAGTTGTCATCAACATATTGGAGAGGTTGGTCACGAATAAACTATAGGATTGAGTTGATGGACGGGTGAACATTGGTTTCTAAAAGGTAGGTCTTGGTTTTACAATGTGCTTATCAAATATTATAATTTTATGATAAGATAATATTCTGGATATCACTGCATATACAGTGATATTCTTGGACTCTGTAAAGGCATTTAATAGAATACCACATGAAATCCTGGTGTACAAGCTGCAGACACTGGTTGTTTTCGGATTCACAGATGAACCAACTAAGGCTATGGGCCCAACTGCTGAGAATGGTTATATGGATTGTAGATTGGCTCTGTGAATGATATAGCAAGTTATGTACAATAACAATGTCTCAAAAAAAAAAAAAACAACCATAATCAGTAGTGTGCCCCAAGGTGTTATTCTTCAATCCCTGCTATTAAACTTATTTGATGATATTTCATGAGGAGATTGACTGAGGATTTTCAGTTGTTCGCTGATGATGCAAATTTGAAGAACATTGTATGGAGGACTAATGATATTAATTCCCTTCAGAAGATCTAAAGAGACATTTAAGCAGGACAAAAGAGTGCAGATGAAGTTTTAATAAGTGCAAATTATTATACTATGGAACTTGGGATATATTTTTTAATTTGAGATATAAGGCTGTTTACTCTGTTGGTAAAAACGTGCTTCCTAAAGCATGTTTTTACCGATTTCTAAAATTTAATGATTTTAACAATTTATAAAATTGTTATAATCCCCCTCTGTACTGGATTAATGCAGAGAGGGATTATAAAAAGAGTAGATGATGTGAGGCAATGAATGAAAGAATGTCCAAGGAAGTTGTGTAAAGGTGTGATGAAGAAGCATGTGAGGAGTGTATATTTTACATGGAGAATTATAGGTGAGTGGAACCCACCTACAATTACCAGAATGTCTTGTGAATGTTGGAAGTATTAAGGAATTTAAATGAACTTATGTGCAGGTTATGCAGGAGGAGTGGTGTGGAGTTTGTGGACATATGGAGTGAGTTTGATGGGCAAAAGGACTTATGCAAGATGGATAGTTTACATCTGAATGAATTTGGTGTGTGGAGACTGGAAAAAGTGTTGCTGAATGAAGTGAAAGTGGATGTGCAGAATCAGAGAAACAAGAGCTATTGTGGGATGGGGGATATGTGAATGAACATCAGGGAGGCAGTTGAGTGTAAAAATGTGTATAATATGCCTGAGCTAGTACAAAGGACAATAAATCAAAATGGGATAGTTAATTTAAGGCATCAAGATAGGGGTGGGACTAACAGGTTTCTGCACTTCATGTATAGTAATGCCAGGAGTATTAGGAACAAGAAGGAAGAATTTTTGGCCTTGGTTGGCTCTTCCTGGCCACAGGTTATTGGCATTAGTGAGACATGGCTGACAGAAGATGATATGGTAAGTGGGATAGAATGTGAAGGGTATAGTGTGTTCAGGAGGGACAGAGAGAATAAAATGGAGGGAGGAGTGTTATTGATGATAGCTGATGAACTGCAGCCAAGGAGAATTGAAGTTGAACTGCAGGATAGTGAAGAGAGCACACTTTGGGGCTATTTGGTGTGAGATTGAGCCTAGTGGAACAAAATAAACAGTTGGGTGCTGCTATAGATCAAGTGATGAAATAGATAGTGGAGATAGTATGCATAAGCAAATAGAAGCAATGAGTGGAAGGAGAGTAATTATTATGGAGAATTTCAACTATGGTAACATTGATTGGAAGGAGGAGAGGACACATGGGAGGAAGGAATTGGATTTTATGCGGTTATTAAGGGATAACTACCTGAGACAGCACGTAATGGAATATACTAGGGGTTTGAGAGTGCTTGACCTAGTAACTGCATCTGAAAATTTAACTGTAATGAATATAACCATGTTGCCACCAATTGGTGAGAGTGATCATAATGTCTTGAACTGGGAGGTGGCTAAACATGTGGAATTTTCAATTAAGAAAGGGTACATGTGGAACTACTGGGCTGGTAAGTATGACAAGCTTAGGAGATTGCTTGGTTCAGTGCCATGGCTTGTAAAACTGCAATAGCTGGAGGTTGATAGTACATGAGAATTGGTAAAGGATCATTTGAAGGAGGTAATGGCTGACTGTATTCCTAGAGTCCGGATAGTAAATCAAGTATGGGTTAAATGGATGAATAACACCATTAAGCTTGAGCTGCAAAAAAAGAAACAACTGTGGAGGGAATTTAAGGAGAAAGGTAACCTGCAGGCCCATTAACAGTATAAAGTACAGGCCAGAAGGGTAATGAGTGTGGTAAGAAAAGCAAAAGCAGATTATGAAAGTTAATTAGCCATGGAAGCTAAAGAAAATCCCAAACAGTTTTTTTTTTTTGATATGCTACAAGTAAAAGGAAAGAAATGTATATGGCAGAATGATTTTAAGGAATACCAGTGGCAGGGAGATAACTGAATCAGTTGATATAGGGGAATTGCTCAGCGAGCACTTTGCAAGAGTATATCATCCAGAAGGTAATATTGCAGGAATGAAGGAACCAATAGCTTATATGGAAATTGAGGTGAATGAAATGCAGGTGAATAGTATACTACAAAACCTTAATGTGAATACATCTGTAGGATTGGATGGTATACCAGCTTGGGTCTTACATGAAGAGGTTAAAGAATTGTCAGTGCCATTGACCATTTTGTTTAATTCGAGTCTCGGGTCTGGGTTAGTCCCAAGGGGGTGGAAAGAGGGGAAAATAGTTCCACTGCATAAAGTATTTTCCAAGACTGCTGTTGAAAATTACCGGTCGATCAGCATATCAGGAATTGTTGTTAAGGGTTTGGAGAAAGTAGTCAAGAGAAAAATACAGGAATGGATAGATGAAAATGGGATACTGTATGGGAGACAGCATGGTTTTGTGAAGGGTAGATCATGCCTCACTAACTTGCTTACATTTTATAACATAGTGACGGCTGAACTGGATAAGGGCAATGGGTATACAGTGATACTGCTGGATCTTGCTAAGGCCTTTGATAGGATACCACATGGAATTCTAATCAATAAACAGCAGCATATGGGGATGGAAATAGGGTTGGTGAGATGGATAGGAGAGTGGTTGATGGAGAGATATCAGAGAGTAGTTTATGCAAGGGCAGAGTCCAAAAGATGACCTGTGTGCCGCAAGGTTCTGTTCTTGGGCCACTACTATTTAATTTGTTCATTAACGATATAGGAAAGGATCTGAGAGGAAGTGTTCATTTGTTTGCTGATGATGCAAATTGGGTAGAGCAATAGTGAATGTAGATGATGTCAAAATTTTGCAGGATGATTTGGATAGATTGGAGGACTACAATGATTTACAAGCCAAGTGACTAAAATGATGTGATGCTACAAGCCAAGGAGCACAGCAGGAGGGGAGCAGCATATGTTTAGGCAGTTGAGCTTGGCAAGTGCAAGAAGAATGATAGTTATGGGAGATTTTAACTACAGCAGTGTAAGCTGGGAAGAGGAAAATGGATGTAGTAATAAGGGGATGGAATTTCTAGAATTCTTGAGGGACAAATATCTCAGGCAATGTGATAGTGGGAACAAGAGGTTCAAGAGTTTTGGATTTGATCATAGCATCAGAAAAGTTGATTATAACTGAGATGACATCTCTTCCACTGGTTGGAGAGAGTGACCATGTGGTTTTGACTTGTAAGATGAATAGACATGCAGGAGTATCAAAGAAAAAGGAACATATGTGGGATTATAAGGCAGGTGATTATAATAGCCTTAGGTATAAAATAGTGGAAGTTCCATGGAGGGCAGAATTGGAAGGCCAGGATATCATTAGTGCTTGGGAAATTGTGAAGGAATATTTGTTAGCAACAATAGTGCATTGTATTCCACTAGTGAATTGGTGGATCACAAAAAATATCAAAAAGGAACTGCAGTTGAAAAAGAGATTATGGAAGAGACATAAGGAGAGTCAATGGAGGACAGATAAATGAAGATTATAAGATGCAGTCCAGGAGAGTGACCAGTATGGTGAGGAAGGCAAAACTGGAATATGAGAAGAGATTGGCACTAAGGTCCAAAGAAAATACTAGGGAATTTTTAGCAATGTGGACAGGAGGAGAAATGAATGTGGAAAAATCACATTGTGGGATAAAAATGGGAATAGAGTGACTGATGCAGAGGACATAGTGGAGTTGTTCAATGAGCACTTGATTGGAGTATTTCATTCTGGAAAAGGTTTTAATACCACAGGGATAGGGCAGGTTCAGGCAAGAGGAGAGTGTGTTCCAAATATTGAGTACTTTGGATACCAGTTAAACTGTCGGACTGGATGGTATTTTACCATGAGGTTTGAGAGAATGTGCTGAAGAACAGACAGCACCGCCTGGCTCTTCAATAAAAGTCTCACTGCGGGAAAGGTACCCAAGGAATGGAAGGAAGGTAAGATAGTGTCACTGCATAAGGGCAGTAGCAAACTGGAAGTGTCTAATTAGAAGCCAGTTTGTGTGTCATCAGTAGTTGTTAAGGTCTTGGAGAAATTAGTGAGGGACTATATACAGCGTTGGGCAGATGAAGGTAATGTTATCTATGAGAATCAATTTGATTTTGTCAAGGGACACTCTTGCTTTCGTAATATGATTTCCTTTTATAATAAATTGACAAGAGGAGTTGATGAGGGAAAGGCATATACTGCCATTTTTTCCAATTTTGTAAAGGCGTTTGGCAGGGTGCTACATTGATAAGCTAATATTTAAGTTGCAGCAGATGGATTTAAATGTCAGGTTAGTCAAATGGATTCAGGATTGGCTGGCTAATAAGTATCAGAGAGTTGTGTATGGTGGGGCAATATCAAGGAAGCAAAAGGTTACAAGTGGGGTTCCACAGGGCTCAGTACTGAGACCTGTATTATTCACTCTTTATGTCAATGACATTGTCAATGGATTGCAAGGGGATATTCAGTTGTTTTCAGATGATGTGAAGTTGATTAGGGTTATCTGTAATAGTGCAGATGTGGCAGCCCTGCAAGAGGATGTGAATAACTAGACAGTTGGGCAAATGAATGGGCTATGTCAGTTTAATGCAGTATTTCGGGATCCATCAATGGGAGGACGCATACGTGATTGGAAGAGCTATACTGGTGGAAGTAGGGGAGACGAGATCTGGGGGTGATGACTGATAGAAAACTGAAATTCAGGAGCATATTGGAAAGGTGGTGAAGGTAACACAGAGGATTGCTGCAATACTGAGAAGGAAACTGACCTGCAGAGATAAAAGAGTCATCATTCCATTGTATAAGACCCTGATCAGACCAGACTTAGATTTGTTGTTATCAGATTTGGTCCCCAGGATTTGAAGGGGATAAATTAACTGTGGAAAGGGTACATAGGTGGATAACAAAGATGGTTTCAGGACTGTACAATGTCAGTTATGAGGATCGACTGAGGGAATGTGGACTGCAGAGTTTAGTGGATAGAAGGAGGAGAGGTGATATGATCGAGACTTTTAAACTGTTGAGAGGCATTTACAGGGTAGACATTACAGGGGAGTTCTTTCAATTGGTGGAATGGCACGAAGGAGCGATGACAAGGGCCCTCCCTGCAAGTTATGAAAGGAAACTGTGAGCAAGCATGAGGAGTGGTTTCTTTGCATGGAGAGTGGTTGAACAGTGGAATGCATTACCTGAGAGAGTGGTTAGAGCACCCAATGAGTTCAAGGAGTGGTATGATAAATTTTGCATTTCCTAAAAACTACTTCCCACGATGAGTGTTTTGATTCTATGAAGGCCTGGATAATAATAAGAAGAAGAAGAAGGAGAGAGAAGGAGAAAGATATCATCTAAAGCAAGGCTATCCCATCTTAGGTAATCTGAGGGCCGCATTAGAAAAAACATTTATCTGATGGACACATTGCAATGCATATCTAGTAATTTGGTTTGCAGTAGCAACACAACCGCAATAGCTGAACAAATAAACAACATTAATTGTGTACTCATCATGAACTTGAGTGTCCGGAGCATGCACGTTGGATCACAACAGTATAAGAATGCTTCTTTGACACATCTAATATTTGAAAAACACTAATGTAAAATCACCAAATAAAATTATCAATATCAAGATTATTGATAACTGATAAAATTAAAATATCTAATACACATTCGATTCAAATTGTTATTTTATTTGTTCGCTTGTGAAAATCAAAACCCACAGGCAGGCCACACAAAATGGCACGATGGGCTGCATGCAGCCCGCGAACAATGCTTTGGACAGCTGATCTATAGTATAATTACTGTAGTTTACATTAAGCTTTTCTGTAGTATCCTTCTCTGTATTTTACAAATACATCCATCATAAAAGTTGTTTGCTGGATTAGTTGAGATATAAGAATGATCGCCTAGAAAAATTGCAATCGGGTTTTAATAAAGAAAGGGGGAGAGGGAGAGAGACTTTTTATATGCATATTTTTGATAAATACTGATGCATAATGGATTAAATTTATAGCAAACCATAAAATCTAATTTGCAATTTTGATTGAAAGAAAATATTTCAATTGGATTTTGTTAAGGACTTATTTAAATATTGATATTTCTAGGGATATATCTTACAGCTGGAAAATTACACCAATTTTGTTAGCCGATGAGGTAGGAAATTTTGTGTTATATCATGGAATATATAAAAATAATTTTTTCTTTCTAATTTAGATATTCTTATTTCATTTCATATATCAAATTGGTAATAATCAAATTGTATCAAATTGTCATATTCATTTGAAATTGTTTAAAGAGTTGAAAAATGTCACCATGATTGTTAACTTTTTTTTCTAGAACTTAATTCTACACAAATATAGATGAAGTAAGGAGAGAAGTCTTAATGCATACCTAATCAAGTAATTCAGTTTAAACAGACTCCAAAATAATATGATCTATGAACACAAGACCTGTACTCTTTGGAGTTCTTATCTTTCAAATTAACCTTATGCGAAATATAGTAGGAATATTTAAACAATAATTAATTATTGTTTAAATATTCCTACTACTATTGTAGTATATTCTATCCAATTAATAATGACAACAGTTGTCATTAATATCTAATAGTCCTTCCATTTCAGAACAAATCTAATATATACCAACAAGATATTAAGAAAAGTCTACTAATAACTTAACTTTCAATATTAATTAACTTTGAATATGTTTAAATATAATCTCTCTTACTAAAAACCTCTTCATTCACAAAAACTATTCATCCTCATTTTTCACAAAATAGAATCTTTCATTTGTTCATCTTCTTCTTATTATTATTATTATTAACATTTGACCTCCATGGAGTAAGAGACTCATTGTGGAGATATATACACTATTGTACACAATTCTCACAAAGCAAGAGTTCCCCTTAACAAATCCATGTTGATTCTCAGAGATAACATTACCCTCATCTACCCAACACTCTGTATGGTCCCTCACTAATTTCTCCAAGACCTTAACAACTACTGATGATACACAAACTGGCCTATAATTTGACATTTCCAGTCTGATACCACCCTTATGCAATAGCACTATCTCATCCTCCATCCACTCCTTAGGTACCTTTCCTGTAGCCAGATTTTCATTGAAAAGTATGTCAACGGAGCTGTCAGTTCTTTAGCACATTCTCTCAAATCCCTTGGCGAAATTCTACCCAGTCCCTGCTTTTTTGACATCCAGAGTACTCAATATTTGGAACAAACTCTCTCCTCTTGCACTTCTAAATCTCGAACCTTCCCTATCCATCTAGTATTAAAACCTACTTCTCCAGGATGAAATACTCCAATAAAGTTTTCATTGAATAACTCCAGTATGTCCTCTGCATCTGTCACTTTATTCAGATTTTTTATCCCGCAATGTTATTCTTCCGCAGTCATTTCTCCTCCTACGGGCCAACTAGCCAAAAATTCCCAAGGATTTTCTTTAGATCTTAGGGCTTCTCATATTACAGTTTAGCTTTCGGTACCATACTAGTCACTGGCTTGAGTCTTATTATCTTATGGGAGATTATTATTATTAAACAAGACCTCATGGAGTCAAAGTCTCATCTCGGAGGTCCTTTTATCACACGCACATCTCATCATACCGTGTCTTAAACACACTCAAACTACTACAGTCAGTATGTCAATGTAGTTTCACTACATTGACATACTGACTGATTCAGAAAACCACAATCTCTCCAGATGCCTTTGGCCTTCCTCAAATGCCCTCCAAGCATCCACATATTCCAATCCTCGCTTCTGACTCATTCTGGCTATAATAAATTTCATTTAATCCTTTATCCAAGTGTGAGCAAACAACGTTTCCACCCGAAAGTGTCTTCAGGACTGGGGTAAGGTGGTACAACACCAAGGAAACCCTTGCAAAGGTGAGCAAGCTTACATCACTCCTATCCCAGTATCTCCCATAATGCAAAACACATCTCCTTTTGGATATGTATAATGTTATGCATTAAGGGAAGGGCTACTACCCAGACTAGTTTCGACCTTTATTCAGGTCTCCTCAGTGGGAGCCAGGCCCAATTGGAGATACCAGGCAGAAGTATTAGCAAGGTCATCTCTGCCTATAGGAGTTGCCAAACAGGGTGCCACCCTTTTATTAAATTACTCTGGATTTAGAGAAAGATGTTGAAAGTTTATTTTTCACTTGGTTAGACTATAACAAATTTAGTTTAATCCTTTATCCAAGTGTGAGCAAACAAAGTTTGCGCCTGAAAGTATCTTCAGGACTGGGGTAAGGTGGTAAAATACCAAGGCAACTCCTTGTAAAGGTGGGGCAAGCTTACATCACTCCTATCTCAGTGTCTAAAGGTAGGTCATGTTTTAGTAATCTACTTACTTATTACAATAAAGTGACTGCTTCCTTGGACAGAGGAGAAGGATACACAGTAATATACTTGGATTTTGCAAAAGCTTTTGATAGAATACCTCATGATAAGTTGACAGTCAAACTAGAGCAGATGGGGTTGGATATTAGATTAGTGCATTGGATAGGAGACTGGCTATCTGATAGGTATCAACAAGTTGTGTATGGGGGTGCGATGTCCAGGAAAAGGAAAGTCACTAGTGGAGTGCCTCAGGGATCTGTTTTAGGACCATTACTAATTAACTTGTATATTAATGATATTGGTGAAGATTTGGATGGAGATATTCAGTTGTTTGCAGATGATGCAAAGTTGGGACGACCATAAAGAATAGTGAAGATGTTGTGGCCTTGCAAGAAGACTTGAATAAATTGAGTGATTGGGCAAGCAAATGGAGATGTGAGTTCAATGTTGCAAAATGTAAGGTTTTAAAATTTGGAAAACAAAGATAGGATGCAGAATTTATGCTTTGTGAGAATATATTGTTGGAGGTAGAGGAAATAAGAGATCTGAGGATGATAGTGCATAATGATCTAAAATTTAGGGAACACATCACCAAAATTGTGAAGACAACACAAAGACTTCTGGAAATGATGTGCAGGACACTGACGTGTAGAAGTAGGGAGATTCTTGGTCCATTGTATAAGGCTTTGATTAGGCCACACATGGACTATTGTGCCCAGATTTGGTCACCGGGTTTTCAGAAGGATGAAGAGATGTTGGAAAGGGTCCAAAAGCGACTGACTAAGGTAGTTTCTGACCTCTGGAATGTTCAGTATGAGGAAAGATTGAGAAGATGTAATTTGCAGAGTCTGGTGGAGAGAAGGAAGAGGGAAGATATGATAGAGACCTACAAGTTGGTAAGGAGTTGTTATAAGATCAATGGTGGAGAAGTTCTACAGAGAATATTGGGAGATCAGGGGAGAACCAGAGGTCATCCTTGGAAACTGTATAAAGAGGGTGTGAGTAGGGGAGTGAGAGGCAGGTTTTTTTCATGCAGAGTTGTGAATGATTGGAATGCCTTGCCTGAGAGTGTGGTGTCTGCAAGTAGTTTGAGTGTGTTTAAGACACGGTATGATGAGATGTGCGTGTGATAAAAGGACCTCCGAGATGAGACTTTGACTCCATGAGGTCTTGTTTAATAATAATAATAATAATAATCTCCCATAATACAAAAGACATCGTATGTATAATGTTATGTACATCGTATGTATAATGTTATGTACATCGGGTATGTATAATGTTATGCATTAAGGCAGTGTTTTCTCAAACTTCAAATATCCACAGACCCCTTCTTAAATTTTCATTATTACCATTTACCCCTAATTAATTAATTCAAAAATAAATTAATTTAAAACGAATAAATTAATTAAAATGAATAAATTCATTAAAATTAATAAATCAATTTAAAATATTAAAAAATTAAATATCTATTTTATTTGAATTTATATGTTCATGTAAACAAAAAATATGATTTATTTTTAATAGAACAAACTTTATAAAGATACTATAAAGTTTTACTTACTTGAAATAATTTATCAACAATGAGAGAAGTGAAATTGCTTATGGTGAGATAAAATTTCAGCAAAATTTGGCTCTATAGTTGTTAATTTCAATCTCAGATGCAGTTCGACATCTATAATGCGATTCCTCTTCTTCATCTTAATAACTACAAGGGCCGAAAATCCGACTTCACACAGATATGAACTTGGAAATAGAAAAATGAACCTTAGAGCGTTATCTGTTAATTCAAGAAATTCATTCTGTATTTGTAGCCAAAATGATGATAACGTATTCTCACTGTATTTATTTTTTAGGAAACCATCAGAAGCTAGTTCTAAAAGTTGTTCTTCTTCTCATAAATTTAGTTTAATCCTTTATCCAAGTGTGAGCAAACAAAGTTTGCGCCTGAAAGTATCTTCAGGACTGGGGTAAGGTGGTTCTTCTTCTATTGACGAGAGACCCTTTGGCATAAATTTGTTTTTATTGAAAGGGTATCTTATCCACTCAATATTAATGTCCAATTCAGGGAAATACTTTTCTAGATTCATTTGTAAGCTTTTTAAATGCTGCATGATAGTAATTTTCACATCATCATCAATTTGTTCATTTGAACTTGCGAACAATTCATGAAGCGATGGAAACACGTCAAATTCTTCATTACCAACCTGTTTTTACCATAACTTCATTTTTGCCAACGTGGCGTTCACTTTATCTTGAACATGAAATATAGAAATTTCCTTGCCTTCTAAAGATAAATTAAGACTATTTAATACAGTAAATATATCTGCCAGATATGCAAATTGACGGAGCCATTTCCAATTATGTAAATACTTTTTCAATTCAAACTTTTCTTCAAGAAAAACCTATAGTTCATTCCGAAGTTCAAATAAACGAGTAAGAACTTTTCCACAAGAAAGCCAACGAACATCGGTATGGAAAAGAAGTTGTGTATAGTTGCTTCCCATTTCTTTGCAAAGTTGAGAGAAAAGTCTGGCATTTAGAGGACAGCCTTTATTATAATTTTTGATTTTTACAGCTTCATCAAGAACTTTTCTTAGGTCTGTACACATCATATGTGTAGCCAAAGCCTCCCTGTGTATGCAGCAGTGTGTCGACTTTGCATTTGGTGCAACAGCTTGAATCCTTGAAACAAGCCGTTTTTTAGATCAGACCATGGATTTCATCCGTGCTTATTCCAACACAATTTTTCCAATCAAGCTTGTTTTGATGCATAAAGGTATTTATGCAGTTGAATATTTCTTCTCCTGTTGTATGTTCTGGCAAAGGTTGGCAATATAAAAGGTCGTCATGAATTTTTTGATTTTTTTTGTACCTAACGAACACTAGAAGATTTGCAAAATTTGTAATGTCGGTGGATTCATCTACCTGCAACGCATAATAACGACTCTTACGTATATCAGATAACAATGTTTGTTTTATATTTTCAGCCATTTCAGTGATTCTTTGATGAATGGTACTATTTGAAAGGCAAATCCGATCAAAAGATCTTTTTGCATTATCTCTGATCATAATTTCCGCTATTATTTTTGCTGCAGGCTTGACCAAAGTTTCACCAACTGTTTCCGCTGCACCACTTTTTGCTATTAATAGCGATACACAATATGAAGCTTCTAAAGCCTTCATGTTTTCACCCCATGACATGATCGACATCACTTTTTGAGATTCTTTTAAATTTTTTAGTTTATTTTGAAAATATTCGACAGGTTTGTCCTTGCATTCATTATGTTTCGATTCAACGTTTCGATGTTGAAAGTTTATTTTTCACTTGGTTAGACTATATAATAAATTTAGTTTATTCCTTTATCTAATTTAAATGGCTATTTAAATTACATGGTTTCATGCTTTCATTTTTTAAAGTGTCACCGCGAATTACACATAATGGAATAGGTTCCTCTTCATTTTCCATCCATGAAAATCCACATTTCAAGTAATTTATATTATACTTATGAAGTTTTTTCATCTTCTTCCTAGTTGGTTCTTTAGAGATGTCAGACGACACACACACTTATCAATTTCACTTGATCCAGATACAATATCAACATTTTCTTGTTGCTGACTGCTACTTGTATCTACTATGTTCCTCTCTTTTGCACATTTTAAAAATCCAGTCTTTAACCAGTAATCCATACTTAAGAATTTGAAAGCTAAAAAACAAATTACTGTATTTAACGAACAGTCCAAGTAGAGATAAAGCAGCTATGAACACGTCCATATGATTGGTGTGGTATTAACAAAAGATTGCGCTACTAATTGACAAAAGCAAGCCAACAGTTCAGTTGAAATGCTAATTCTCTTCAACCAAATTCCTTATATAATATCTGAAACACATTCACTATATATTTCTTAGTTTTAACACGTTCACTCAAACAAAACCATATGTTGCCAGTGCACCATATGGTTTTGATTGTCTACTATACAGCATTTTATGTGGGAGGGGGTCATGCGATTCATTAGTTCTGTTTTTACCCAATTGTCTCTAATTGCACTATTTGTTGAGAAACATATTACACAGCCTGCAGATGTCTCGGTACCTTATTCAGTGATACAATATGAATGTTTTACGATCTCAAACTAAAATTTTATTCCATGCGTTAATGAAGCTTAGCCGAAAATTGCCACGGACCCCATGAAGACCTTTTGCGGACCCCTGGGGTCCACATACCACACTGAGAAACACTGCATTAAGGGAAGGGCCACTACCCAAATTAGTTTCGACCTCTATTGAGGTCTCCTCAGTGGGAGCCATGCCCAAGTGGAGATACAAGGCAGAAGTATGAGCAAGATCATCTCTTGCTCATACTTCTGCCTGGTTAGACTATAATAAATTTAGTTTATTCCTTTATCCAAGTGTGAGCAAACAAAGTTTGCACCTGAAAGTATCTTCAGGACTGGGGTAAGGTGGTAAAACACCAAGGCAACTCCTTGCAAAAGTGGAAGTGGAGCAAGCTTACATCCATCCTATCTCAGTATCTCCCCTAATGCAAAACACATCTCCTTTCGGATATGTATAATGTTATGCATTAAGGGAAGGACCACTGCCCAGACTAGTTTCGACCTTTATTGAGGTCTCCTCAGTGGGAGCCAGGCCCAGGTGGAGATACCAAGCAGAAGTATTAGCAAGGTCATCTCTACCTATAGGAGTTGCCAAACAGTGTGCCACCCTTTTATTACATTACTCTGGATTTAGAGAAAGATGTTGAAAGTTTATTTTTCACTTGGTTAGACTATAATAAATTTAGTTTAATCCTTTATCCAAATTTGAGCAAACAAAGTTTGCACCTGAAAGTATCTTCAGGCGTTGTACCACCTTACCCCAGTCCTGAAGATACATTCAGGCACAAACTTTGTTTGCTCACACTTGGATAAAGGATTAAACTAAATTTATTATAGTCTAACCAAGTGAAAAAATAAACTTTCAACGTCATTCTGGGTATTATACTATAATCAACTCTTCTGTTGCTATTACCAAATCCAAAACTCTTGATCTCTTGTTCCCACTATTACATTGCCTAAGACATTTGTCTCTCAAGAATTCTAGAAATTCTATCCCCTTATTACTATATGCATTTTCCTTTTCCTAACTTATACTGCTGTAGTTAAAATCTCCCATAACTATCATTCTTCTTGCACTTCCAAGCTCAACTATCATTCTTCTTGCACTTCCAAGCTCAACTGCCTATACATATCCTGCTCCCCTCCCTCTGTGCTCCTTGGCTTGTAGCAACACTCCACCAAATATCCTGTCTTGCCCACCTCTACCTCACATTTTGAATGCATCTAACCAGATGCATTCAAAAACCATTAGTGTCACTGCCTTCCAAAGCTTCTATTCTTCCAGGATGCATGCATTCAAAACCATTAGTGTCACTGCCTTCCAAAGCTTCTATTCTTCCAGGACGTAAGTCATCACTTATCATAATCAGTACCACCGTGTTTTCCTTTCCTGTTCTGCTGAAAAATGCTGTAACCTGCTACTTCTATTCCTGTTATTATATCATGTTCCATAAACCACATCTCAGAGATCCCAATAATCTTTGCAAAGGCGGATGCTATCATGCCACCAATTCATCACTTTTTCTTCCGAGTATTCCTGGTATTAGTATGAAGCATAAAACATTAAATTTTATGATTTTTAAAACATTAAGTCTAAAAGAGAGTACTGCCTGCATACTTTTGGAAATATAAATGCATTATTAGTTTGTATGTTTTTATTTATGACAGTTTGCCTTAATATTTATGCATCAGTAACATCATTTATACGTCTTTAATGTTTTAAATGTGTTATGTGGCTCTCACCCACAAAAGAATTTTATAAACCAATAATATATTCTTACCATGCATGTGTTAAGGATATTTTTTCATTTCTTTATAAATTATATACATATATATTTACATTTTTTCATTAATGTTTACATATTCTGTAAACTCTCTTTAGAGACTAAATGTGGAACTTTTTTCAAGCCACTTCAGTCCTCCAATAAGCATGGAAGTGGTTTCACACCAGGTAGTGAAATTCATCTCCCACCTAAAAACAATCACAAATACCCATGCCTACAATGGAATTCAAACCCGCAGCCTGTTGGTTGGATAAATAGAATATGCTGACCACTCTGCCAACCAGACTTGCAGGTATATACATCTTATGTTCATTGTTGATTTGAATGAATTTATACATAAATCATCTTCATGATAATATCAAGTAATCAATTACTAAATATAAAGAGCCAAAGGCTTCAATTCGGCAACGTAAGATTATTTAAATTAAGGGGATATTATTACATCCCACATTGTTTTAGAGCCGAATAAGGAACTCAAAAATAGAAATCTAAGAGTTTCATGCCGAATATAGAAACTGTATAAAGTTCGACGGGTCCAAGCATAAGCAAATACCTGGGTAGTGCAACACCAGGGCAACTCGTAGTAAAGGTGGAGCAAGCTCCGTTCACTCTTCTTGGTATTTACCCATAATGTGAAACCCAGCTCCTAGGAGCTGTATACTGTTCTACATTATGAGAGTAGTGAACAGAACTTACATACTCTACTATGCAAATTGCCAAGAAGGTGTCCTAATAAATTACAAAATATAAAGAGCCAAAGGTTTCAATTCGGCAACGTAAAATTATTTAAATTAAGGAGATATTATTATATCCCACATTGTTTTAGAGCCGAATAAGGAACTTAAAGATAGAAATCTAAGAGTTTCATGCCGAATATAGAAACTATATAAAGTTTGGCTAGTCCAAGCATAAGCAAATACCTGGGTAGTGCAACACTAAGGCAACTCATGGTATACCTGGTAGCACAACATGGGGCAACTCATAGTAAAGGTGGAGCAAGCTCCGTTCAAAGATAGAGCTCCGAACTCTATCTTTTCGTTCCTTATTCGGCTCTAAAACAATGTGGGATGTAATAATATCCCCTTATTTTAAATAATCAAGTAATCATACTGGTACTAATAAGTTTCTTCCTCCATAAATGGCAGTTGTTTCAGATACCTGTATATCCCCTGATACCTTCTGTAGTGCATGCTCTGTAGAAGAAAGTTCTTAAAGATTGAACTGTACTCACCAAGTAGAGAAATTTTCTCCAGATCTGCATTTTTCCCTCTCAAGCCTTTGGAGAGTTGCCTTTTACCATCCATATAACTGATGGACTGTAACAGACACAGGAATACATACAAATAAATACAAGTTAGTGTGTGAAATCACTTATCTAATCTTGGGAATGCATGCAGTCTTGATGATAGTAAGAGGCAGTTAGTAACCAGCTGCTTACTGATTTTCCAAACATTAAGTCTAAAAGAGAGTACTGCCTGCATCCTTTGGGAAATAAATGCATTATTAGTTTGTATATTTTTATTTATGACAGTTTGCCTTAAAATATATGTATCAGTAATTCAATCAACTACTTAGATGTTTGAATTCTTCATGCTATTATTATTATTATTTTATTTATGTATTTTTTTTTTTATTCAAGCATTTCCATGGAGTTAAGGAAGAATTATGCTAGCTATGTTATATTATCAATAAGTTAATTTAATTTAATTTAAAATAAATTAAAAATTAATAACTTTTTCTTTTATTTTAGGATAAATGTAAGAAACAAGGATATATCTCTGGAATGTGAGTTTATATGACCCTATCAGGGTAAAATACAAATCAGGTTACTCAGATTATTATAGTCCAAAAATTAAAGTTCTAACACAAATTTTCTGAAATATTTGAAGAATGCATTTCCCTTTGTAGTTATTGTAATTCTTCACTTTCTTTTTTCTGAAAGGAAAGGAAAGGACAGTTTTAAGAGTTTCCCTCTTCATTAGGTTATTCTTTTTGCTGTAATCTTTCCTCTGTGCATTACTTTATCAATAATCAAAGAGAAGAAACTTTTATTTTAAAAAAAGGTTACTAATTTAAAATGCTAATGATACCAGCGAGGAAATATAAAATGGAAGGGGACAGTTGATATTAGGCTTTAATCTGATATACAGTTATCAGATATGATATTCATCAGCTTCAGGAGAAATATGCAAATAGTATAGCCAAGTAAGGTAGAATGGTGTTTATTCAAGTTTGAAATCCCTAATTAAGAAAAGATATTAGGCTAAATTATGTCCAGAGGAGAGAAACTAGATAATACTGATATTCAGCATCAGTGACTACCCTCATTTTATACTTACAAAACAAATTGCAAGCATTGAAACAAGATGAATAGGTGTAATTTTATGAAATTTATAAAGTTGTCAGGAAATGGGGATGTTTTACCTTTTCCATGAGAATCATTTACTAGAGGACATAGTTAACACTAACAAAAATTCAAGGAAAAATTACTTTAGTGAAGAAGTATATAATTGCTGGAATAAACTTATACAAAGTATTATAAGCAGCAAATACTTCAAAGAAATACCTTCTAAATACTTCAAAGAGAAGTATTTAGTAGGTATTTTTATAACTAGTTTTAGTTATAATATGTGCTTAAGTATAATTCTTTTATTGGTAATGGTTATTTATTTACTTGGCATGATGTAATTCTCATGACAGCATGATATCACAGTGAACAAATATTTTTGTCTTATAGATTTAATACTATCTGAATAATATTAAAATTTTTTATGGATTGGCAGGTCAAATTTTTGGTTCTGATGAATTGCATAATAAGAGTAATTAATGAATATATATATATACACACACATGCAGTATTTGACTTCATATTATAGATCACTGTTATTTTTATTATTATTAACATCTGACCTCCATGGAGTCAGAGATTCATCATAGGAGGTACACTATTGCACACACAATGCTTATCCAACCATGCTTTAAACTGATTCAATCTGTCTGCGTTCACAACACACCTAGGCAAAGCATTCCACTCACCAACCATTTAATGCATTCACTCACAATGCATTCCACTCTCCATGCAAAGAATCTGCTCCCCACTGCTCTGCTCACACCCTCCTTATACAGTTTTCAGCCATTGCTGGAAATTGTATAAGGAGGGTGTGCAAAAGCAAGGACAGAATGACATCCTCAAGGACAGATTGAGAGAATCATTTCCTGAATCTTGAGAGAACCTTCCGAATCTTCTCTACACCCTTTCCAACATATCTTTGTCACCATGAAAACCTGGCAACCAAATCGGTGTGCAATAATCCATATGAAGCCTGATCAAGGAATAAACAGTGGCATCATAACCTCTCTATTTCTGCATGTCAGGTTCCTTTGCATCATTGCCATTTTCCGATTGTGATGTGTTCGCAACTTGTGCAATGTGGACCTGAAATTCAGGTCCTTGTCCACAGGGATGGCCCCAGGAATTTTGTCACCCCATGCAGTAGCATATTTTGCTGCTGCCCTACCTCCAGAAAAACTCTTTTAATGATGTCTTAAAAGCAATTATGTTAAACTAGGCGTCAACATGTCTGATCATAAATTCTAAATAGTAATATTAACTAAAGAGAATTCATAAATTAATGAAAAATGATCATAAACTATATATATTTTTTTTTATATAGAGAGACAATTAACTCTTTATCAGTGGAATTTTGTTCTGAAAATGTGCATCTGCATGGGTAATTAAAATCAAGTGAAGACGGGTATACTCATCAAATGCAGAGTAAAGACCTGCTGTAAATTTTGATTAAATTATAACAAAGTGGCAATTATTAAAAGTTAGTTTATTTGAAAAAATCGATAATTTTATTGCTAAAAAATTCATTAATATCACAAATACTATCAACACAACCTAAAAAATATTGTTTTTAAAATCATGAAAAAACACAAACATTGAAAAAAGTATAGCAATTTGCAGTTCGATTAGTTTATAAAAAATTGGATTCAACTAGCTAAAAAACACTACAATATTAGGAGTACATTCCGCGATCTTTTTTAAAAGTTTTTTTTTAGAGTTTTCATTATTTCATTATTTTCTGAAAAAAATTATGCACCGTTTGCACAGTTCTCACAGGAAATGATTTGAATTGCATGCAATGATCTTTTATTTGCTTTGCATACAACATTATTTTCATTAAAAAATACAAAAAATTGTTGATTATTAGATTCCTTTATAATAATAAGAGAAATATATTTTTTAATTTTTTACTAAAATTTTAATTTTTGTAACAAAGGGTAATTTTTTTTTTTCACATGACAAGTATACTCATTGAACACCATTAAAAGGTTTAGAGAAAAAAGAAAATAATGCATTACTATTAAATTACATGTAAGTAATGCTCATGATGTCATGTAGAATGAAGAACTGCTAAATCACAAACACGTAACTATGGTAAATATATTTTTTGAAGATTTTAGAACACATGTCATGTCTTAACAAGTTAATTTACATTTTCACTGTTAAAATGTAAACCTAATGTTTATCTCTTATCCAACCAAAGGTACTAATCTGCCATAGGTGTGTAAATTTTTTTTGTGGATTGAAGAGTCATTAAAAAAATAACTTTAATTTTTTAGTAATAACTAATTTCATATTATTCACTAAGCCTGTGTAGCTCAGTGGATGTGGCGTTTGCACACCATCGCGCTAGGCCGCACGAAGGAAGTCTTGGTTTCGAGTCTAGTCGGCGACTAGAGGAAATTTTTCTAAGCCTTTTTTCGACCGGTTCCCGAGTTAGTCGATCTCTGGCACGGGCAAGCAGGTTTTTCCTCCCGGAAACTCGGGTTTTTCGTCCTGTAAACTCAAGAAAATCGACCGTAGAACCCACATTATTTCAGTCATTAAATATATTGTGTTAGGGTTAGAGACCACGAGATGGCGGCACATTTGAGCCGTCTCTCTTCACTGCGTACCGCTTAATTAGTGATAGCCTTGGGCCATCTGTCTCTGATTGGGTACCAGTGGAGATTGAACTGCCCACTCAGTCTCCAAAAGTTAGATAGGGCTAAATGGCCTCGCCTACTCCTGTATATACGGGAATAAAAAGGCGTTAGCTGATTTTTTTTTTTTTTTTTATGTTTAAAACGAAACTATTCTTCCTTTCATATTCATAAAATCACAAATAAGGCCAATGTAGTCTAATTTCTGACCGATTTCATTGCACTTGAAATCATGGCAAGACCTTCCAATCAAGTTTCGGCTATTGTAGAATGTAAATAAGTTTTAGTTTTGAAAGACTATGCTAGCTGCTTGAGAGAAGATAGTGTCCATATTAAAAGTATCGTTGAAGATCACTTCAGGACTGACGGCATTTCCTGGGCTCATGCCAATGTCAGCTAACGCCTTTTTATTCCTGTGTAGGGAGTAGGTGAGGCTGTTTTAGCCCTATCTAACTTTTGGAGACTGAGTGGGCAGTTCAATCTCCACTGGTACAAAATCAGAGATAGCTGGCCCAAGGCTATAGGGCACGTAGTGAAGAGAGACGGCTTAACAAGTGCCACCATCTTGTGGTCCCTAACACAATATATTTAATGTCTGAAATAATGCGGGTTCTATGGTCGATTTTCTTACATTTACGGGACGAAAAACCTGAGTTTCTGGAAGAAAAAACCTGCTTGCTCGTGCCAGAGATTGACTAATCTTGTGAACCGATCAAATAAAGGCCTAGAAAAATTTCTTCTAGTTGCTGACTTGATTCGAATGCAAGTCTTTCTTCATGGTTCAAGCACTGTGGTGTGCAAAAGCCACATCCACTGAGTTACATGGACTCTTCATGCCAATGTAAAATACAAAAAGACACAGTCATCACATCACTGTTAACACTGTACTACAGACTGGTTGGATTCTCACTGACATATAAAAAACAACGGAAATCACACATGGAAGACAGAATAACGACCATTGTCACATCGTACAAAATTTCAAATGAATTCAATCATTCTGAAATTTTATATATAATCCAATCTTGTAATTCTATATTAATTAAGAATATGTTACTGTACTTTTATTAAGAAATTTTGATAAATATGCATGTATTTTAATCTCAGGTCAAGATCAGCTCATGGCCAACAATGGAATCGTAAATAAATGCAAGATTAAAGGTGTTGTGTTATTGTCGTGTGGTCTGTTATTAACACTGACATATTAAATGCAACATAATATTACATTATTTTAAATAATTATGATTTTAAAAAAATATACCGTACAATGAAGTTTTATTATAGAAAAATTTAACTGACGACAACCTGAAGTCTTGTTTCGACAGAGAAGGAATAAATGACTTTTTTATGATTTATTTTTGGTATAGTTTAGGCCAATTTTGCTGTCCCAAAAAACTTACGTCCTGTTCAAATGCATGTATTACGCCATTGGTAGAGCCAGCCCTGCTTGTCCACCACCACTCCTAGATCTCTCATCTCCTCTACTTCCTTTAAAGTTTCCCCACCAAGTGTATATTTTGCATCCCATCGTTGCTTACCAAATCCTATAAACTTACACTTTGTAACATTGAACTGATAGTTCCATTCCTGCCCATTCATGCAGTCTATTCAAGTCCTCTTGTAAGGCCATAACATAAGGCCATAACACCCACTTGGCTCTGCATTGCTCTCTCCCAGTTTTGCATCATCTTTAAACAGCTGAATATCACCAGTTAAGCCCATCCTAATATCATTAACATACAAATTGAACAACAATGGCCCCAAAATTTACCCCTGCTGCGCACTGGTGACCTACTCTTTTGGGATACTGCACCCGCCATATAAAACTTTCTGATACCTATCCAACAGCCAGTCGCTGATCCAACTCAGAAGTCTGTTATCCAATCCGATCTGTTTTAATTTATTTACCAGCTTAAGTTAAGGGGATAATAAATCCCTCATTATTTTTATACAGCCGAATACAAAACTCTAAGATTGAGATTTAAGAGGTTTCATGCCGAAGAACTTCCGGCTAGAACTTTATTGTAGTAATAATATGTATAGATATTATTATTACTACAATAAAGAGCCTTATGTATAGGTGAAGCGGGCTCTAAAAATTAGGCAATCCCAAAAGATTGCCCAACTCAGTATTGTTCCACTCAATGACAGGCTCACCCCATCACCGATAAGAACTTCTCAGTACTGGCTCTACCCAGTGGCAGGTTCACCCCACCACCAAGCAGAGCCATAATCTTAGTGGTGGCCGCACTCAGAGACAGGCAAAAACTACCTCCAAGCGGAGCCCCTCAAAGTCAGATTCGTCCCACACCAGTTTCCACCCTGTATTTTTTTTGGCAATGAAAATTACGTCTCATTATTTTTATAGAGCTGAATACAAAACTAGAATATCGAGATCTAAGAGTTTCGTGCCAAAGAACTTCCGGCAAGTCCAAGCGTAAGTCATCGCTTGGGGGTGATTGGAACTTGCTTCACCTTTGCTCCGAGTTGCCCTGGTGTTGTACTACCAAGTGATGACTTACACTTGGATTCGCCGGAAGTTCTTCGGCATGAAACTCTTAGATCTCAATCTTCAAGTTTCGCATTCAGCTGTATAAAAATAATGAGGGATTTATTATCCCCTTAACTTAATTTTCGTCGCCGAAAAAAATAGCCTCTTGGCTCTTTATTGTATTTACCAGCTTGTTGTGAGGCAGTCTATCAAAAGCTTTTGCAAAATCCAAGTACACCACTGTTGATACCGAGTAGAGCAGTTTCTGGAGTACTCGCAGCGTGCTAGTAAATGCTTTACTGATATTCCTCCCCCACCTCAAATAATTATAGAAAAAAGATAACTTGTAGTGATTGATAGCTTATAATAGTCGTTTCACAAATAGAATGCACCTGATGCAGATAATTTCCTGATGAAGTCAGGAAACAAATTCTTATTATGTTTTAATAGTGGCCTAATCAATAATTTAGTATGCTTTAACATTAAGGATGAGATCCTGGAGTACTATAGACTGAATTATAATTTATAATGATCTCTGGGAACGAAAGGTTAGATGAATAGAATACATGCCTTCCACATTCTTAAGAACTTTAGGCCATCATTATTGTTGAGATTAGGATGGTTAATTAATTCAAAATTTCAAAGGCCTCTTTAAATTTGCACTCAGACCCAACTTTTGGGTATGAGTGCAAGGTTACAGAAGATTGTTGGAGGAGTTGAATAAGATATTTAATTTTAGTAGATTTCAAGGTGGCATTAAGGTTATATTTGTGTAGTATTCTGTTTATTTTATATAGTATCCCTTTAATGTGTGGAATGGCTACAGTTTTATTGTAATCCAGCATATTTTTATTATTCGGTGGTCTTGTGAAGAATTTTGTTGATAATATTTTTGCTATAGCTATTTTTAGGAAGGTATTGCTGGTAATTTTTAATTCATTCTTAAGTGCATGCTCATTGGAACAAATCACTAAGGCCCCTGTTTTTTAGTGTTCATGGCACCTAGTTTTAGTGTTGGGTGGTGAAGGTGATAATAGTGTATGCATATATATGATTATTATTATTACCACCCCAAGATCTCGTGAAGTCAAAGACGCATCTGTGAGGTCCTTTTATCACACACACACAGCTCATCATACCATGTTTTAAACACATTCAAATTTCTTGCAGACACCACATTCTCAGGCAAGGCATTCCAATCATTCACAACTCTGCACGAAAACACCTCGCTCTCACTCCCCTACTCACACCCTCTTTATACATTTTCCAGGGATAACCTCTGGTTCTCTCCTGATCTCCCACTATTCTCTGTAAAACTTCTCCAGCATTGATCCTATAACAACCCCTTACCAACTTGTAGGTCTCTATCATAACTCCCCCTCTTCCTCCTGTCCACCAGATTCTGCAAATTACATCTTCTCAATCTTTCCTCATACTCGACATTCCAGAGGTCAGAAAATACCTTAGTCAGTCTCCTTTGGACCCTTTCCAACATCTCTTCATCCTTCTAAAAACCCAGTGACCAAATCTGGGCACAATAGTCATAGTCCATGTGTGGCCTAATCAAAGCCTTATACAATGGAATAAGAATCTCCCTACTTCTACACATCACTGTCCACTGCATCATTCCCAGAAGCCTTTGTGTTGTCTTCACAATTTAGGCGATCTGGCCCCTAAATTTTAGATCCTTACCCACTATCACCACCCAGATCTCTTAATTCCAATACCTCCAACAATATATTCTCACCAAGCATAAATTCTGCATCCCATCTTTGTTTTCCAAATTTTAAAACCTTACATTTTGCAACATTGAACTCACATCCCCATTTCCGTGCCCAATCACTCAATTTATTCAAGTCTTCCAGTAAGGCCACAACATCTTCATGGTTCATCCCAACTTTGCATCATCTGCAAAACAACTGAATATCTCCACCCAAATCCTCACCACAATCATTAATATACAAGTTAAATAGTAATGACTTTCCTTTTCCTGGATATCGCTCCCCCAAATACAACTTGTTAATACCTATGAGATAGCCAGTCTCCAATCCAATGCACCAATCTAATATCCAACCCCATCTGCTCTAGTTTGACTGTCAACCTATCATGAGGTACTCTATCAAAAGCCTTTGTGAAATCCAAGTATATTACTGTATATCCTTTTCCTCTGTCCAAGGAAGCAGTCACTTTATTGTAATAAGTAAATAGATTACTAAAACATGATCTCCCTTTAGCAAATCCATGCTGTCCATCAAAGATAATACCATTGTTATCAACCCAACTCTGCATCCAACTTCTCACAAGCTTCTCAAACAACTTTACCACAACACCTGACACACAGATAAGCCTATAGTTTGATGCTTGAGTTTGATCACCTCTTTTATGAAGTGGCACAATCTTGCCCTCCTTAGGGACTTGACTGAGTGCAAGACTCGTATTAAAAAATATGTCAAGACAGGTGTCAACTCCTTGGCACATGCCTTCAGAATACATGGCGATATATCATCAAGTCCCACATCCTTATTAACAACTCTGTTTACTCAACTCCCATACACCTCTTGCTCACCTACAGTCAGTCTCTCCTCCCACTCATCAACTGCTCTCAATCCCTCCATGAAATCACATTCACAAGATTGATAGATCTTTATGAACTGCTCATTAAGTATCTCCACCACACAATCTGCATCAGCTATCTTTATACCATTTTCTCCAATCAATGTCATCCTTACATAATCATTCTTTCTTTTGCTGGCTACATGTCGAAAGAACTCCTTAGGATTCTTTTTGGCTTCATTAGCCAACGCTTCATACCTCCCTTTAGCTACCCTCACCAATCTCTGGGTGCACAGACGCAATTAGTGCAACCATTTCATCTGCTTTGTTTTTTATACTTCTAGCATTTGTATACAAACACAACAGCTCATTTCTGGATCTACAGCTAGTTCCACTGATACCACTCACTCGATGTGATCTCTCCATGCTCGACTGGGGACATTTTCCTTTCTGCTTCTTCATTTTAAAACCCTTTTCAATTCCAACTGTTTCCTCTTAATCTTTAGTCATCCCATTTCTTTCCTGCCTACAGATGCTCACGTCCTCTTGGAGCATCCACCTTTCTCATGCTGTGTACCCCTATTCACCCTGAGCCTCCCGCTATCCCTAATCCTCTTGCACATCCATTCTCTCATTTTCTTTACTCATACCACTCACTTCCCCATTCATATCCACCTCTTCAATCTCTTCTGTCTTACTTTCCTTCCTTTCCACATCACTTCCTGCTCTAACTGATTCATTCCCTCTATTCACTTCTCTACCTTCCAGCAGCAGTCTCTCCAAGCCATAACCACTCAAATGCAGTCCGTCACCATACAGCTCACTTCATCCCTTAAACTCATTCCACACATTAACAAACTGTACTCCCATCTCCTTACACATTTCAGCCAGCATATCATTCATAATCCTTGCTCTCTGCCTCAGTTTACCACAGCCGTACCTAGGTAACGCACTCACTACCCTTCCTGTCACACTAGTCTCTTTTTAATCCTTCTAAGCAGCCTCCTGATATCCATTCTTACACACCCTTTGTACTCTCTCAAATCATTCGTGCCTATTAATATTATTGACTCTTTTGCTTGCTCCCTCCTCATATCCAATGCCTCAATCACTCTACTCATTTTAGTGCCTGGAAAACATACCTTGTGCATTCTATCCTCCAGCTCACCTTTAATAATGGAGTCACCATACAAATAGTTTTTACCCAAATTTTCTTAATTTCATTCAGCATTCATTTCATTTCTTGTCTCATTCAATTCAATTAGACTTCCGAATCTTGTGACACATTCTCTCTATCTTTCAATCCTTCTAACTTTCTAACTCTTGATTCCTTCTCACTTTCACACTCATTCATCTTTCTTTGTTTCTATACTTTCAGTCCAACATACGTCGAACTTTTGCTGTTATTTATTCTTTCGATTTTTTTCACTTTTGATTCCTGCATCACTCCATTTCTAGTTTCATTCATTCTCTCAATTTAGTTTCCTTCTGCCACTCTAACCTCACTTTTGTCCCTTTTGACATCCGTTACGGTTTTCAAATTGCTCTTTTTCTTTTTTACTGATTTTTTAACATTTTTTTTCCCTTCTTTCTCACCATCCTTCTGTTTCAAATATGCACTCATTTTCCCTGCGACATTCTCGCTACTAACACTTTCTGTCATCAATTTCATATTTTCATGCATCAATTCCTCATTCAGGTCACACTTCGCACACACACCCTCCTACCATCCACACTAAATATCCACAAATCATTTATGTAATTGAAAGAATACATATAACAGACCTTACACTTAACGAAACGACTGAAATCTAAATTAAAGTCATGGAATGAAAATGCCGCCATGAATTTTCGCATGTTACTAATTCTAATAATAGCGATTTCGTAATTAAGTTTTGGCAAAAAAAAATCCCCCACACTAATAAAACCGGTAGCACACAACATTCACAGCCTCTCTTACTTAAACAATTACGCATATATATTTAATTATTCCTAGAAAACCTATCGCAATCAGGAGCTCTTCTTACACATCCAACATTAACTAGTATGCCACCTGCAAGATATATTGGCTAGTATGTGTAGGTTTACATTAAATAGTAAAGGAAAGACTACCAGATGGAAATCATGTGACAAGTGTATTCTGAAATGGAAGTGTGTCATGACTTTCAGTTTCAATTGTGAACTGTATGCATTTGTGATGTTTGTTCAAGATGACTGCGGAAGTCTGGTGGCTGTGAGGACAGATAACAAATGCATTTTCAAGATACTCAAGCTAGACTCTAGGTTTTAAAAGAATGAGTTCTAGAGCACATTGCTCAAAGGCTTCATATAAAAGTTAGTAATGGGTGGATGACAGTGAGTCCATGGCTGTACTTTTATTTTGTTGGTGAAAAATATATTGTCACATAAAATAACCAGAATGTAGTACATGGGCAAAGAGAGCTGTGATGTTCAGCATACGTTTTTAAAGAAAATACGAATTGATTGGGACATTCATGAAAAAGGTCATCGTAATCATCATCATTAATTTCCTGAGATGTATCCTGTGCAATCTACTCCTTGTGAGCACTCCATTATTATCAGATCTAACATTTCATGCTTATAAGGCACTTCTGACTGAATCAAACCACAGTTCTTTCCTACCATCTTGCTACCAAACACCTGTTTTGCTAACCTATCCTCACCCATTCTATTTAAATGGCCATACAACCTTTGGTTAACTCTGCTTACACGTTCTTGAATGCTCACAATGTCAAGTTCCTTTCTAATGTTATGTCGGGTATTTTTCTGTCTTAACTATAATTTCTAACAATTCTTTTGTGCTTACTAAGATTTACTCTGAATTAGTTTTCTGAGGCCCCTTTCCCTTTTGAATTATGACAAAATTTGATTTGTCAGTGCTGTACCAGTCAGAATCTAGGAACAGAAACTTCTTCTCTTGAGGAAGTTAAGTGGGATTAGATAACACTAATGGAGTTTAGTTAACATTGGAGATCGTGAAATACAGTCATGACCAATCTACTCTTAAATCATGGATATTATTTCTGGGAAAACTCCCATGTTACTCCTCTTAACAAACTATTATATTTATGGCTATTTTGCCTGCTTCTGTTTAGGAGAACCCCTGTTTAAATGGCATTGGCTATTTACTCATGGATTCTTAGGGCATTGTAGATGTAAATTGACCAATAAATATATGTAGCATAAGGAAGAGAAATTTGCACATACCTTTTTCTGGGTGTTGCAGCTTTTCTTCTTTCTGCGATGTCCAAAACTACTGAGTGTGTGTGGGGGGGGGATAGGGAATTTGGGAGAATTAAAATAGAAAAACCCGGTTTTTTTTTTAGAATATATATGTATATATATATATATATACATATATATTATATTATTAGGGATGGGCGGAGCATTTTTTTATATTATATAGGGTGGGAAAGGGTTGAAAACAGCAACTGTTATTTTTAGGGGGAAGGGGAAATGGGGTTGATGGGGTGCAGTCCATATCGACTATGCTTGGTCGTCATCTGAACACATGGGTGGAAGTGGATGCTATAGTTAGCATTCCATTTGAAATACATTGTTCTTTCCTTAGAATATAAAGCTAACAGGAACTGCTGTATGTATTCCATGAAATTAATGTATGTAAGTGTACCATTTCTTTGCTGGACGTATATACACGTCCAGCAAACCTGGATAGTTATTATTTTTAGTTATTAGTGATTATTTTTTTTAATTTTAATATGAACTGATATGAAGAATACCTGGATAGTACAACACCAGGGCAACTCATAGTCCACCTGGTAGTGCAACACAGAGGCAACTCATAGTAAGGGTGGAGCAGGCTCCGTTCACTGTTCTTTCCTAGGAACTGTATTACTGTTTTTCATTATGAGAGAAGGTCACTACCCAGATCGATTTCAACCTTTACTGAGGTCTAATCAGTGAGTAGGTAGACCTAGATATAATACGAAGGTTTTGTAGCGGAACAATATGGGATGTAATATCACTTAATTTAATTATCATTTTATATTATAGAGTGTATGTATATATATATATATATATATATATAACAAATTGAGATTTTTTTTAAAACACAACATGTTTCGTCAAGATTGACTTCATCAGGTGTTAAGAACATAGAAAGATAATAGCTTACTATGTTCTTAATGTCTTTAAAATGTTCTTAAATAAATTTTTAAATAAATCTCAATTTGTTATAATTCTCGGATTTTTAGTCAGTTTATATTAAAATATATATATATTATTTATTTTTTTAATGCAAATATATACCAATGTTGTGTTATTTTTAGTTTATTAAAGGAGTTATTATCGAAATATCGACTTTTATTTTCAATAAACTAAAAAAAAAAAAAAAGCATATTGAATTTGATTATTTGAAATAGACTTGTTCCCCCCCCCCCCCCACCCCCCCCCCCCCCCACCCCCCCCCCCCCCCACCCCCCCCCCCCCCCACCCCCCCCCCCCCCCACCCCCCCCCCCCCCCACCCCCCCCCCCCCCCACCCCCCCCCCCCCCCACCCCCCCCCCCCCCCACCCCCCCCCCCCCCCACCCCCCCCCCCCCCCACCCCCCCCCCCCCCCACCCCCCCCCCCCCCCACCCCCCCCCCCCCCCACCCCCCCCCCCCCCCACCCCCCCCCCCCCCCACCCCCCCCCCCCCCCACCCCCCCCCCCCCCCACCCCCCCCCCCCCCCACCCCCCCCCCCCCCCACCCCCCCCCCCCCCCACCCCCCCCCCCCCCCACCCCCCCCCCCCCCCACCCCCCCCCCCCCCCACCCCCCCCCCCCCCCACCCCCCCCCCCCCCCACCCCCCCCCCCCCCCACCCCCCCCCCCCCCCACCCCCCCCCCCCCCCACCCCCCCCCCCCCCCACCCCCCCCCCCCCCCACCCCCAATGTGAAATATAATGTTTTTGCTCAATTCTGTTTCAGTAAGTTCATCAATTATGTTTCAATGCTAGTATTTTTTAGGAAGAAAATAGGAAGAAAAGATATTTCGGAGTCATTTTTCGCTTGGTAGATCGATTTATTTATATTTTATTTTTTGCAAACTGGATGAAAAATGAACTCCGTCATTTATAAGGAGAATGGGTCCCCTAACTGACTATTTTATGCAAAACTATCCAGTATTATTCGTTGATGTCATGGGTTAATGGAGAAACAGATATCTCATGATTTCTTCCTTAAATTCACTAACCCATTTTAAAAATGCTCGCATTTTTAAAGTGAGAATAACAAAATAAATATATTTCGTATGATGTTTACCTCTGGTAAATGAAACCATATCAACCCAATGAAGGCAAAAATTATCATTGCTAGCGAAAATGGCTGTTTTCAGGACATAAAAATTATTGTACAGTATGAACTGCCGTCATATTTTCACTCTTTTCTTAATACCATCGGTGGAAAAAGCATTCAGGTGTGATGTCTCAGCGATCCATACACATCATTTTCCAACCGTTCTAACAATCAGATGATTTTAATCGTACATTGTTGATCAAAGATAAAAATGGAATGATGGTATGAATTTATTTTGGGACTTTGAGAAAAACGAAACGAACAAGGGAAGATGGTTAGAGAAAATCCCCTAATAATTCATGAAGGATGTCGAAGCCATCAGAAGCCTCAAAATAGAGCACGGACAAGTGTCATCCATTTCACTTGGAATCAGCGAAAAAAGTTAAGTGAACTGTTCAATTTCCCTGAAATGAAAAGCAGATCAGTTAAAAAGTCTAATCAAGTACTTAATTTACAGCTACATTGGGACCACTTAAATCATTTTGTTGTTCTAAGGTAATCCATCATTTCCCAAAATCCACTGTCGAAATGTTTTAAATGTATATTCACTGAATATACGAAATAAATTGGAAATGGAGTTTATTGATCACGAATCGGAAGGACACATCTGAATATGATCTGAAACTCAATGAATGATATCATATGCTGCATTTTTGCGTGGCTCATAAGTAACTAATGAGTAAGTAAATGTAACTGAGTCTTTCGTTTCTTCTGCAATCCCAAAATGATAAGGGTAAAGTGCACTCGAGAAACCGTAGTAGGGAAAATGTACAATTTTGTTGCATACCAGTGTATCCCTGCAGGATTAGGTTCTTTAGCCTGCTCCCGAGTAACTGATCCTGGCATTGGCAATTTGGATTTTTAATCAAACACCTCAAACAAATCGCTCTTCGAGCTCACACTATTGCAGACAGTAATTCAAAGCTATGATATAGTGACTTTTGGCTGTCTTACGTTCTTCAGGAAGTATTAATTCAATGGTAGCATGAACTCACTATCTCTAAAGGATGAAGGATGGACTGTGGCCGCTTAGATGGCCAATCAGATTGCTGCAGTAGGTATATAATTTTGCGAAGTTGAACATTTTTTCTTTAATTTCATGGCAATAACATTGGCGTAGGATATTCTCAGTTTATGAAAGATCTATATCACTTTATTTTGTTTACGGAAGATATTGGTTCATGTAACATCTTTCAATATTACTTGAATGAATACAGCTGAGACACCGGGAGCGTAATGTCTCTGACATGGTCTTCTATGAGTTGTTCTGTGGATTTTCTAATTTGTCCATAATATGAAATATGGTGTGATTGCTTGCAATGCCCATTATTTCGGACAAATAGAAAAATCCATCGCATCGGAAATGTTACGTCGATGTGCCATGAGATAGAAAGCATGATATTAGAATCTACAGAAATTATGATTCAGCTATGGCATAAACGAGAACACGCGCATGCTGGACAACAACAACAGTGCTAAACGTTTCCAGAATATTTTCAAACAAATGCAGTCCTTTTTAGAGTAATGAGAGTTCTGTATTTCTAATAGTTATTTGAAATTCCTATATTTCCTGATATTTCCTTCTCTGAGTAGCAGTAGACAAAATCCTTGATAAAATGACCAACTTTCCGTGCCATTAAATCAATAAGAATAATCAATTCTGCGTTTAGTTTCATTTCACTTTAATCAACCATATAAACTGCAATCAATGTGTTACAGTCAAGAACGCTTGCATCATAATCAAATATTAAATGCTAACATAGAAGATGAAGTAGAGTTAAGAGTAAATTTACATGGCAAAATTGTTACTAAATAGAATGTTTCGTTTCATAGGAAGACTGCGAAGTGTATGCTGGGATGCAATTAAATTAGTTTTTTATAAAGTCATTGTTTCTAGACTTTCTGAATATAAGTGTTTTTTTTTTTAATTTCGTTGAAATTCCCTACTCTTTTTTCCCTGCAGAATTATATGAACTGATGATAATAATTCCTCGATGCTTAAAAAGTTAATTAAATTTAGTATAACTACTAAAAATAGTGATCTTTTATTTCAACTAGATTTCAATTAGACCCGTTTTGAGAAAAAATTAGCGAATACGAAATCCTGCGAACAATACATGAATATAACTCCGAAACATGGTGGTGTAGTAATGTAGTGTAGTAACGAACATGAATCTCATTATTATTCTCTGGGATCATTTCCTTACTTGTTATTAAACGTTTATGTGTGTGTGTGTGCGCGTGCGTGCGTGCGTGAGTTTTGTTTATCTTATTGATTTTCATATAACTGCCAATGGATTTCTATCAGAGGCGGTTTTTCTTTTTTTTTTTTTTTCTCTTCCAATTGCGGTAAAATGAATTCATATTGCTGAGTGCAATAGTTCGATATTTGCACAGCAGCAGAAATAAATGCAGCACGCAAACAAAAAATGAAATAAAAAAGTAAAATGACATCTTCCAAGTTAAATAATACTCTGATTGGAGGAGCAAGAGAAACGACTGAAAGATCCTCCTGTCTCATTGAACGAATTCGCATGAAAATTTGTGACGTCATCATAGAGCTCTTTTGGAACGGATAGTTGTCAGTTCGCCCCGTTATAACAAGTGAAAGAAGCGAATGTAATATAGTGAACTGCATTCAGTACGAATAACTTAAAGGAAAAAACAAGAACTTTCAGACACATTTGTAAGAGGCGATAAGAAATAACTATAAAGACAGCATCGATAACTGAGAAAAGAAGAAAGAAGAAAGAAGTGAGTGTCCAAACCTGGTGAGGATCCGGAAGATCAAAGAGTAAGTAATATTGTCCGTTTCATACAGAAATTCAGGTTAAGCTGTATTAAACTTCCCCATAGACTGAAAACCAGATTATTTTCGAATCAAAAATATTAAAAAAGTACAAATATTATTTGTCTGAAATGTTATTACTTTAAGTTGACGTCAATATTTATAGCCTATTTCGTAATTTTCTAAAGGAACACCCATTGTCATCGCCATACCCGTAACGAATCTTCACGTTTACTTTAAAAGTTTTGATGAAACGACTTCAGAAAATATAAACGGAACTCTTAAAACAATAAGGAGCTATAAAAGGAGTTTGAGGACTGCCAATTAGATTAAAAATGCATTGAAACTTCTTTCTGTGGAAGACTTCTTTCATAGGAAGAAGCCTTTGCGCGTTTTTTTTTTTTGTTTATTTCCTTCAGAATTATGCGAACTGCTAATAATAATTCCTCGATGCTTAGAATAGTTAATTAAATTTATCTCATCTTCGTCATACCCTCTTTTACCTTGCAGTGTCGAAAGTCCATTGATCATCGGACCTCACTCCGTTTACAGGATAAGGTGGTCAGCCCTATGCCCCGGTGTATCCTATGTCCTGTAGTGTTGAGTTCAAGGCCAGTTTTGCCTGCTTTGCGGGATGAAAAACCTCAGAATAAACTGGGGAAAAAACCCTGCTGTCCACACCCAAGAATGGCTAACTCGGCTATGGCTGAGGAAGATCCTTCGGCTCCTCACGTCACCGATGGGAATCGAACCTAGGGCACTCTTTCCCCAGGCATATGGTTGCGAAGCGCATAGCCACTAGGCTAACCGCGCGGACATTAAATTTATTATGACTATTAAAAATAGTAATTTTCCATTTTAACCAGATTTCCACTAGACCAGTTTTCAAGAAAATTTCAAGAAAAATTTCAAGAAAAATTAGGCAATACAAAATCCTGCCTGCAGTAGCCTTCTTTCATTGGAACTTCAGAGCCCAAGATTCAATGGAAGACTCTGAAGAATTTGAAGCCGTATCTCTTGTCGATACGGCTCACACCCCATAATTTTTTAATTTTAATTTTCCGTACTTTATTCTTGGCATGAGCCCATTATGACAGCACTGTATGTATTCCTGTTTTTAATTTTATATTTTTAATTTCCATATTTGTATCGCTATTCTATTTCCTTCTAAGAGAAGCTCAAATGTATTTTAAATCTAATTAACAATCCCTGAACTCCTTTTATAACTCATTATTGTTCTAAAGTTCCGTTTATATTTTTGCCATTTATATTTGCTGATGTCGTTTCACCAAAATTTTAAATTAAACATGAAGATTCTCTGACGGTATGTCAAAAATTACTCTCCTTATATAATTCCTCTTTCAATATTTGTTTAAAATACATATAATTCATGCCTTAATTTAACTTAGTAAAACTCAGGTCATTTACTACAAGAGGTGGGTTTTTTTTTTAAATAAGCAAAATAGGCTATAAATATTGATGTAAAAGTATAAGCCTCCATAGCTTAGTCGATAACGTCTTTGTCATATGGCATTCACGGTTTGAATTCTGTGCAAGAGCTACCTTTATGAAGTCTTTTCAAATGCAAGTGAGTTAAAAACTCTCTAATAAGAAGGTGGCATGGTTTCCATCTCGTACAAAAGGCAAACTGACAAGCGAACATACTTAATAGATATACTAGATTACGTAGGTAGAAATAAGTGTGCTCTCAAAGCAATAATTAGATTTATATGATATCCGGTGGCTTGTAAATTTATAAATCCTGTATGTGATAGACTTGACAAACCTACGATGCCATAAAAAAACCTTACTCAAGATTCAAGGAAATCTCGAGTTAGGCTCAAACCGACTATAAGACTATCCATGACAGTGTGATTGAAGTGATTCAGAGAGAGAGAGAGGGAGAGAGAGAGAGAGAGAGAGAGAGAGAGAGAGAGAGAGAGAGAGAGAGAGAGAGAGAGAGAGAGAGAGAGAGAGATTATTGATCAGCGAGATTGCCCTCCTTTACACAGAATCAAGCATATTTCAAGAATTTTGAGGAATTGAGAAAATTACAACACGAGAATAATATTCTCAGGTCGGACAGATTTGTGACTTATACGTAGTTAGTAGATAGGTGAAATGGTAACGACTGGTGTGAAAAAGGCTGTGAAGTATTTTAGAAGTTCGAGAAACAGTTGATATGGCGGTTTGTGCCAGAAAAGTCTAGAAGTAAATGCCACTCTGAGAAGGGAATACTATCTGTTTGGAATTAGTATAAATTTTTACATAAGTAAAGTGGATATTAGATTCAGCATTATATCAAAGCCTAATGTAGAAACTCTGAAAGTTTCGTAGAAATAAGTTGAGCAGAGGGCTTACGCCACTTCAACGTCTCAATGATTTGATGTCCCCCCACTCTAGCATAATAGTTAGCCAAACTCTGAAAAAGTATAATATAAATATGTACATATACCTTTACTAATTATTAAAATATTCAAATTTCCCCCCCTGTGGGGCGTACGCCCCACGTTGAGAAACACTGGCTTACGGGAATGCACCCAGCGGCTTTCACAAATTGCCTTACCGTGAACTACTCCTATGTTTTTTAAGTAAGATGCCCAAGCGTCTTTATATTCGCTTTCTATTAGTCTAATTTAATAAGGTTTCACTGGCCTAACAGCTATTTCGAAATGGTTTCTTCTCCTCAGAGATCAATGCTGGATCTAATATCCACTTTGCTTATATAATTTTGCATCGCCGAACAGAAGCCTTTTGGATCTTTATTTTATTTTGAATATTTTTACGCACCGACCGAAAGTTCACTTAAGAGAGTTTTTGCTCTCTTAAGATTTCTGCCTGGTCCCTGAGGAGAAACAACCAGTTAGAATCAGCTGTCAGGCCAGTGAAACCTTATCGAAATGGACTAATAGAAAGCGAGTATATAGGCGCTTGTGCGGCGCCTATGTTTTCCAAGTAGTCCTCGCTAAGGCAACTCGAGAATGCCGGTGAGTGTGTTCCCGTAAGCCCTCTAATAAACTTATTTTTACGAAACTTTTATAGTTTCTACATTCGGCTTTGAAATGATTCTGGATCTAATATCCACCTTATTTATATAATTTTGCATCCCCGAACTGAAGCCTTTTGGCTCTTTATTTTAGTAAATAAATGTTTACATTAAAACTCAGAAATATGTCCTGTTTTGGAATACTGGTTACAAAAAATTCTGCCACCAGTATTTCAATCATATGACTTAATGCTGTTCAGGTTTGATGATAATAGCACATATCCTTCCTTCTAAACATTTGATGTGCCTTTTTCTCCTCTAAATATTGGTTGCAGAATGTTTTGAAACTTAGGATGTTTAGAGGAGATAAAGGCACATCACATGTTTAGAAGGAAGGATATGTGCTATTATCATCAAAATAATGGAATATTCATCAGCAAGAGAAGGCCATTTATGTGTCGCAAAAACAGGGTATATAAAGAGAGGAGACGTGGTGAAATCCGAAATCGGTTAGAAAGCTAAATAGAAGAAACCATTTATTGTAATCAACAGAGAGAAAACTGACTGCTGAATTTCAGAGAGTGGAAGATAACCCAGAGGACAAGAAAGTCTTCTCCATGAGAAAGTCTTCAATAAATAACCTGAAAATCTCAATGTCTCATCAAATCTTACCTTGGCTACTGTCCAGAAGCGAAAGATATGGGCAAGGAAATCATCTATGGATAGAGTGGTGAAATTCATGCTAGCAGTCGCTGAATAACTGATAAAACTCATGATTGGGAAGACCACTTGACTCTTGATGACTTTCTCCTTTATTTAAGAGAAGACTGTGGAGAGACTCGGTCATTGGCAGCATTGTTTCTCCATTTTCTTCGAATTCAATTAATGTAGACTTCCATGAATATAAAGACGTGTAGAGACAATATATAACAGGTGGTTGATATCTGAGTTTCAGTCAGAAATAAAAGGAGATCAGGTCTGGATGTGTGATGTTGATAATTTATGTTTGTGTTTACGTAAGGAGAATGTTGTGGAATTAGATAGCGAAGTGATGTGGGAAGGGGAAATAAACCGAATGAGCTTCAGCAGCGGATGGGATCACTTAGTGTTTATAACTTTAAGAAAGAATTAGATAAAATAAGAGAGAATTAGAAAACTGATTTAATTTTTCTCATTTAACAAAATATCGCAAGTGTTATTGTGTGGTTAGGTATAATATTTACGAAGAAGAAATAAAAATAACAATGAACGCCTTATTAAAAATCTGAGGTATTAATATATTCGTATAAAATCCGCTTTAGTGAAGCAAAGCATTATATGCCATCGACGTCAGGACAAAAATATAATAATTATTAAAATTACATTTTCACAATTAAAAAATTGCGTCAAATTAATAAAAAAAATGTTCTGAATAAATTAGTGTTTCCTGTATCGCGACACTTAGTAGTTTCGAACTGTGGCGAGCAAAAACAAAAGTTTAAATTGCATTGAAACCACGTTTTTTTTCTTGTAATCAGGCTGCATTTTTCTTGCTTGATACAGGTGGTGTGAAGTAATTTAAAGCAAATTGCTACTGTTTACTATCCTATTAGTGGTATACAATTAGAAAACGACACCGCTACAGAAACACGCGTCATGTGCGCGAAATGTATGAGCTTGAAGAGAAAGAGAAAGAGATTTGTCTTAGATTTTCTTCAGTGGATATCATGGGAAAAGTGTTATATGCATGCGTCAAAAAATGTCAAACATTTTGTGGATAAATTGTGAAAACAAAAGGAAGGAAAGTATGAAAATGGGTGAAAATAGAGATAATAGGATGAAGAGTTCGAAAATGGAGAATAGTGTCACCAGGAGAAGTCCGAAAATGGAAGAAAGTGCTGGTACATGGTAACTGCTGGTACTATTGAACATCTGTGGTATGAATTGGAGTGTCGGGCGAGGTTAGGGGACGTCCGCCCAACAGCAGTCCCATACCTGATTACATGCTTATGGGAATGGTTCAAAATTCGAAATGATCGCCCTCCAACGCTTCTGGAAAGTATTTTCCAGTTGTGTTACTGCAGTTATCGAAGCGAAAGCAGGTCCAACATCTTATAAAGGTAGGCGCATTGGCTGTTTGTTCCTCGCACTACGGTGTCCGTTGACTTCATCCCAAGCGGTTTATATCCTCAGTTATAGTCGAGGAAGAAGCGTTTCTTAGGAACAGTATACAAACAGAATACAAGATCTGGTTGAAGGAAGAATTCTTTATGCTGCACGGCATAAAGAATCCTTATGAATAGTGAATTATACAGCACTCGCTTCAAAACAGACATACCAAGGCTTTGTTGTCGATCCCTATTGTGTAACTCATTTGTTGATGATATTTTATAGTGCTTTGGGGAATTTCTGGCAGTCAATTTATATTCCTTGAGCTTTTGTTTACTATAAACTTTTTGTACTTCCTCCATAGCAACTTCTTTCCCCCACTGCCTGTTTTATTTCACTGTTCGTTCATCTCACACCTGTTCCATTTATTCACTTACTTCTTGGTATACAGTTATGCGTTGTTTGTGGCAGATACTGCCGTATCATTTCCCATGCACAGCCAACAGTTTTCTCTAAAACTCATCAACCCAGTACTGATGTCAGTTGACTACGAGGGTTCTCATAATCACTCAATTTATAGCTCTATATGTAGAATATATCTTCTTGACAACATCGTTTTTCTGTTTGACTACCTTCCATGCCAATACCCCATGATCACGCTCACGAACAGGTGACATTGTTGATATCTCGTTTCTAACTACATCCTGTGAGGACATCACCAAATCCAACACCTAAAAACGTGTTGATTCCATCACATGCTAGGACAGTTATCTCTGAAACTCAAAAGATTCACTCTCACTGTTGCGATACACTGTCCATCCTTTCCAGTCTACATTCCTATAATTAAAATACCCCACTAGGATCACCCTCCTTTTAATTTCCCAACTAACTTGTCTAAAGAGTTCACAAACAGTGTTTTCTACATTCCCTGACCTACAACAAAGTCCTATTAGGTATACTATTTTATTGATCTCAAACTTCACATCAAATAGCTTCAGAATGTTCCCACTTACCACTATTTTTCACATCCACGATTAAAGAACACCATTCCTCCCTTGTCATCAGAGCTCTCCCTCTCCACTGTTCACTCTCTTCTTCTATAGGAAAATTTTATATTTTACCATTTCCAGTCCCAACAGTATATCATTCTCAGGAAATTAAGTTTCTCTTACATTAATCTAATTACACTGTTTCTGGGTACACTGACTCGATCAATGCTACAAACTCAGTCCCTTTATTTCTGATACCGTTTACGTTATTACTAACGTAAATATCAACAATCCTACCAACACCATCACACTGTACTCTCTCTCTCTCTCTCTCTCTCTCTCTCTCTCTGCTTTAATACACATCTCCTCTTCGATCTGATTAACTATGTTGCCGTGATCCTTATTCTGATTTTCATTCCTCTCCCTCTTATCTCCCCCTTTGGGTGCTGCATCATAATCACTTCCGTTCCTTTGTATCCATTTTCTTCCTATCCTTCAAGCACTTGCTTCTTAACCTCTCTTTTGACCCTTAACCATGTTAATTTAGTGATGGACATTTAGAGCAACAACAGTTGCTCTAAATGTCCATCACTAAACTCATTCAAATGTAATCCATCAGCCTTAAATCATTCTAACTTCCCTTCAAATTTATTCCATACTTTCACAAATTGAACAGCCTTTGCCCAACATGATTCAGCCATTTCAGAAAGGGATTAGAAGAATGTTTTGCAGCAGGTCAAGAATAATAGTGTCGTTGGTTAGTTTGTTGCTTAGATATGATAATAGTGAAAAGAGAAGGACAGGATTGATATAACCAATGACACTATTCTTCTTGACCTGCTGCAAAAAATTCTTCCAATCCCTTTCTGCATTCTTTGTCTCACTATCGAAGTCATTTGTGCCCACTACTACCACTAGTTCTCACAGCCATTCCTTCCTTCCTCCATGCAAAGCATTAGATATTCGTTTCGATGTACCACCTGGAAAACATGTCTTATGCACCTCATTATTTACCACACCTTTATTGACTGAATCTTCACATAAATCCACTCTATCACCTCAGATATTTGCTTCTTCCTATTAACCTTGTTTTCGTTTACATCAATTAATATATTTTTTATACATAAAATTTCTTTCTCTACACATATAAACGAACTTCATATTTTAATTAACTCTAAACTCTCAATTTCACTTCTATTACTACATCTCCAACACGTCCATCAATTTATTGATTACTTCTGGTGAAACTGTTCTCATTTTCGGAACACTCTACCCTATCATCACATTGTAATGTATTCCTTCTTCGTTTAACCTAAGAGTCCACAAACTTAGTGGATACGCTGAGACAATTTTTACCATTTTGGATGCATACATGGTAAAAATTGTCTCAGCGTATCCACTACAAAACGTCTAGGGAAAAAATCGATCTCTGTGTTGAAACCTTCCACGTTGCTTGCATGCGCTTCCTTACTGTCGCCATTTTAGTAATGTTAAGTATCGCTTTAATCCAAACAACAACCGAAGGGAACACTTTTAAAATCACAATATCAAAGTACTATGCCTATATCCAGTCTGATCATTCTGACTATCACACAAAAACACTTTTCTACAAACGTTATCCAATATAATTTAAGGGGAAAAAAACACTTTTTCTTAACACTCTATGCCTATAAGAGCAGGCTCTGAGAAATGAGGTTCAGATAACCAGCAAAATTTTATAAGGAATGGCTGAAACAGAACCTTTTTCCTGAATCCTTCACAAAATATAGATGAGAAGAGTGTATCCTTCACTCTTCTCATCTAAAGACCCCACCCTTCGTCTCTTTCCCAAACAGGTGAATACCAGTTATGGGGCACATGTGATTTACTCTACATAGGTCAAACGGGTCATAGAATCCCAAAATGAGATAATACAAACGACGCATTAAATTCTTTCATCACGGACAATCACACCAGCCATCCTTATCACTCATTTCAAACATCCCATAGAACTGAATGATCAGGCAATCAGTGCTAACATCATACCAAAATCTGGTACGAATGCATATTCGACGAAGTAACCGAGATGCTGATCCATCAACCCAAACCTTAAAGTGGGTTTGATTGCTCATCTGCAATCAATGAAACAGCTACTTAAGAACTGCAAGAATTTTACATGCAAAATAATCTATGCACTGGATACAGAAATCAGGAAGAATAGTCATTGATGCAGAACTATTGGTACTCAAGCCATCAAGCGAACTTAAAAATAATATTTTATACAAAAATAAGTCCTAACCGTAGTTTCACTGATAAACAAAATGGTTTAATTATTGTAATTTGTTCTCTTCCTACAAGTCAAAGGTCAGCAGCTGATCAAAGTAGTTGGACTCTAGTCCACTGTATTTTATCGTATCTTGTATCTCATTGTACACAGAATAATCTACTGTTTATCCGATCTTCAAAACAGTAATTTCCTTTGAAGTTTCGAACCTCAAGTCAACTGATCCCTGAAATTGCCCTTTCCAACGATATATTGTGTTGTGCTTCTGCGTTGACAGCTCATTAATCAGCGTTTTTGTTTTTTCACTTTACACTAGATATCAGTCACTCTTTATATCACTATATGAAGATCTAAGATAAGCTGCAGTACAACACGAAATGGGTAATATAACGAAAAAATCATTCTTATGCATTCTTAATTTAAAAAAAAAATGCTGTCTTAAACAAAATCATCACTTTTTCTTTAGAATAACATCGTAATGAATGTAATCCACATTTACGTATACAGTAAATCTGTTTAGTCAGCTAACTAACTGCTGACATTTTAGCAGTTAATTAGCTTTGCAATACTGATGTTTATTCTTTTTATTCTTCACTGTGACATTTTATAACACAGACTCGATTAATTGCTTTTAGTTGGATTAAAAATATCGAAGTTTATTCTGACTTTCTGCAGCAAAGATTGCAAGCATTCGTAGGTATGATCTGGGATATTTTTACTATACATGCTCTTTGTTACATGAAGAAATTTCAGAGTAAATACTTTGCTCGCTATATAAATTCATTAATTTCAGTAATGTAATATTGAGGCCTCGATACATAGTGTCGACTTCTGTCATTTGTGTACTACAGAAGTTAAAAAAACATATAACTATCTATGAGAAATTTGAATTTACAACTACTTCGTAAATCCTTAGGCTGTGGATATATTTTTAATACTCGGAAATCAAACATTTATTCCATGAACGGTTCGCTCATCATTTCATTCAACAAGTCGACACCCACGTAAAAATTAATTTTCTGTTTCGGAATCGTTTTGCCAGAATGTACACAGTAATAAAATACTTGTATCAGTCATATATATCGCAGTAAATAATTAAATTCATTGCTTGTACAATTTTATGTCATCAGGCGTTTAATAATACAATAATGTACCCAATTACTATAAAATCATAGAAATATTTATGCAGTAAAGTTATTCCATTTATACATTCTATTAATATATTAGATTATTATATTAATTATTAATTTTAACATGGATGATCGTTTAGCAAACTTCGTGTAAATTTACTTAATATAAATTAGGTTTAATGAATAATTTATTAAGGCAATGTGCATTTTACGTGTATAAACTTTCAAGATATACAACAAACTAACCAGAAGAGCTATGCGGTTATATAACATGAAATTATAACATTTAAACGGTTTTATTGATTGCAAATTTTGAGAGTATACCTATGCGTCTTTGACAGATATCAATAGTACTGTTAGATATTAGAGAAATAAAGCTGCTAATCACAGAAGTCGAGATAATTTACTGGGGCAGTTTAGAAATTTGCTAACAGAATCGGAGGACTTCCATCACCAGCATTTTATCTAATGTCTGCATTTCGTACCTTCCTTGTTAACATTAACAACATGTGATGGAAATTCACTCATTTCAGGATAGAATGGTGTTTAAGTACTATACATAAATGAGGGAAAGAGAACAATTTGTTGCTAATACTTTACATATAAAGAATAAACTCTGCTGATTGTGTTGACAATTTTTCACCATCTCTCTTTATCTCTCTCTATCAAAAACAATAACAAGTATTATTTTTGTAGCGTCATTACCGATTATACAGATGTTGAATAATTTTATATTATTTCTATCTTATATACCTGATATTCTTTGCACTACCAGAACAAATACATCTATTTGATTAATTCATACATAATACAGAATATTCGACTCATCAATATATTAGAAGAAACATTCAATTTACACAATACAATTTTGAAATTACTGCAGTACACAAGAAACGAGAAAGAATAAAACATGAGATATAAATTTCAGTATATTAATTAAAGTAAGTTGATTTAGTTGTAATTTATTGGTAAATTATCGCCAACAAAATTCATATTTGTTAATGTAGTTAATGTAGTGAGCGACGGCGCCTACCGCAATATGGCTGAACGAGAGCCCTTATTAAGCCGAGCCGTGAGGCAGGCTGCCTCTATGCTAATCCCCCTCCCCGTTGACGGTACTGCAGAAGAGATTGTTCAAATAAAGAATAGTTATTTTGCTAAAAGCTATCAAACTGGTGTATAAAACATTGAACTCACCGCTTCTTCACTGTATCAAAAACACTCAGGTGTATGAGGAGTAAGTATCACACCTGTTGCACAAACTAAATAAGAATTCCGAAACAAGAACTGATGGAATATCAGCATGGGTGCTAAAAGAGTGTTTAGTTTAGATGAACTGCATATTCCTTTGATCAGGTTACATAATTTGAGTTTCAGAACAAGATACTACAGAAGTGGAAAGCACATATGGTAATCCTATTGCACAAGGGTGGTGCAAAGACCAACATATCCAGCTATCGATCAATCAGTGTCTCAGGAGTGGTGGTGAAAATTTCAGAAATGCTAGTTAGGGCTCACATTCAGAAATCGGTTGAGAGATGATCTCTACTTTGCAACTATCGACATGGGTTTACTAATGGAAGGTCATGTTTTAGCAACTTGTTCACATTCTATAATAATGCTACTGTTGAGTTAGACAAGAGGGATGAATACACCATGATTCGTTTGGATTTTGCTTAGACTTTTGACAGAATACAGCATGGTAGACTGCTCAGTGAAGTAGAGAAAATGGAACTAGAATATAAAAGACTGGAGTGGATAACAGGATGGCTGACTGACAGATACAAAAAAGTCTTATACGAGGAAGGGGTAAATCTTCAAGATTTAAGGTAACCAGTGGCGTGCGTCAAAGATCAGTCCTTGGTCCGTTGTTATTCAATCTGTACATTAATGACATTCGGAAGGATTTTACAAGCGACATACACGTATTTGCTGATGATTCAAAGAGAGGTAGGTGGGAATGCTTACAGAGGTATTCAGAATAAGAGGGTTCACGTTGAACTATAGAGCAAGGAGTTATGAAAGGCTCAAAAAACAGCTTAAACAGTTCTCGAGGAAAAAGAACTGTTTCCTCGAGAAACAGCTTTCCGTTTTTCTTCTTTTCCATCAAGTTCGCTGAGGAACCTGAAGAAAAAAAGATTCATAAGCCGTGGGTAATATATAAGAATTATTTGATGGTGGCAATAACAGACTGTGTTTCTAAATCAAACAGAATTAACAAAATATGTATTAAATTAATAAATAGGGAAACTAACAGGCCAAACACAAAAATTACAGAAGACGGTGGAAAAAAAGTAACATTTACATAAAATTTATAAAGTTCAGGATAGAAGAGTGACCAGTGTAACAAGAAGGGAGAAATAATATTATGAGAGGAGTATAGCGGAAGAAGTTATGAAACATTTTGGGGAGTTTATCCGCTATGCAGTTAGTAAGAGAAAAAAATTATTATGGGAGGCTAACTCTGCCTGATTGGAATGGTGTAAGAGTAATTAAACAAGAAATTATAGTAGAACTGTTCAGTGATCATTTTGTTAAGATTTCACGTAATGATGAAAGTGATAGTTCTGGGGAGTCCGGAAATCTAGGAATTAATACCCCAACTCACTTTCTTTGAAGGGAGAGGTGGAAGACTGTAATTATTTACGTCATGTTGAGGTGAATAAGACTACTTATTGGACTGGATGGAATTTCACTACGTGTTATGCAAAATTGTACTAAAGAATTAACATTTCCGTTAACTTGGTTGTTTAATGAGATTGAATTAGAAAGAATCCCTAATGAGTGGAAAGAGGGCAAATTGTTCCATTATATAAAGATGGAAGCAAAACAGATGCTTCAAATTACAGACCTGTTTGATTTTTTATTAAAGTTTAGAAGGGATTAGTTGGAAATAGAATAGAATAGAGGATTTGCTAGATAAGAAAAATATTCCATACAGAAGTCAACATGAGTTTTTAAAGACTGGTCTACGAATAGTTTCACTAATCTACTGATGCAGTCCTGGAAAAGAATGATTCATAAGAGGTAATATTTTTGGATTTTGCAAAAACATTTTACAGACTACCATATAAGAAACTGGTGTATGCAAGTTACGCTAAGTGGAAATTGATAATCATTTGGTTGATTGGAAAAGAAACTGCGATCTAATTGATATCACACTGTTGTGTGTATAGGGAAATTCTCTGACGAGGAGAGTTACTAATGGAGTCCCAAAGGTTCTGTTCTAGGACCGCTGCTGTTTAGCATGTTGGTTTATGATTTTGTGGGTGGTATATGCAAGTCGGATATCCACCTGTTTGCAGATGATGCTAAGGGGTTGGCATTTCAGGGAGATTATAAAAGATTGGCTAGGTGGAGATGTCATTTCAATGACAATAAATGTAAAGATTTTCACTTTGGAACTTTGAGTTGTAATGCTGTGTATCATATTTTAGATATTTAAAGGGGGTGAGGAGACATGGGATCATAAGTTATTATTGGTTTATTGGAGAATTGAAGTTCAAAGGATATATTACTAATTATTAAAACAGCACAAGGAAATATCTCTATACTAAGAACATTGACAAATATAGATATGAAATTGGTCATTTCGATGTGCAAGACTTTGATTAAACCATTTCTGGACTACGTCGCCCAGATTTGGTCGTCTGCTATTTAGGTGTGAAGCAAGCTCTGGAAAATTGTTAGAGGGGGATAACAAAGCAGTGTCGGGTTTTTAATACTGAATATGAAGATAGGTTTAGTGAATGCAATTTGGATAGTTATGTATATATTATCAACTAGTTGACTCAGTGGATTTCTGAATATAATTAATTTTGTCTTATCAGAGTTTAGGTGTATGAAGTTTTTGGTGAGCCTGTCAGTGAGAAGATTTATGCCATGTTGCATGTTTGTTTAGGATATGCTTGCGTTATTATGGATAGATATTATAGCTGTATCGTCTGCATGTTGGACAATCTTGACTTAGAGAGGTATCTGGTTAATATCGTGCATAATGATGTTGAATAGAGTTGGAGAGAACATCTCCCTGTGCACCCCACAGGTTACTAGTAACATTCTACTACGGATTGATCCAATGAGTGTAATTTGTTTACTGTTTTGAATGTAGTTTCTAAACCGCGTGTACACAGTCACACCTATACGATCATTAGCTAATTCACATCAGGTAATGTTTTCAAATGCGCCTGATCTTAATATGCAGGATCGAGAGTAGTCCCCTTGTTTGGTCTGTGTTTGCTTCCATGCATTGAGCGAGTTAAATATACAGTTGCTGGTATATTCTGGTAATATTGCGTCTCTTTGTTGGTTCATGAATAATTGTTATATGTTGTTGAAGTCTTCTTTTTTATGTGATTAGGAGCCTTTAGTTTTCAATGTGGCAGCCTACCTATGTGGTCTGAGGTTTTGATTTGTATAGACTGAAGGAAGCGACTTCCTCACCCACAAGAATTAGTAATTTTATTCTGTTTTTGCTTTTCTTGCTTGGTCTTTGGTATAGCTGTAATTCTACATATTATGGATAAACAGAAAAATCAATCGCGCTTCGTATCGAATTAAAATCTAAAGATAATCCTACTTATGGCATAACCATGGCCACCACCTTATTTAGTAATGTGCTTTATTCTTCTGATCACAATGACCATAACTTCACTATACACTCAGTAAATTGGGATAAATCAGAATGTATTTACAAATGCTATGAGGAAGCTGAAAGAAAAATCTTGGAATGAATCGAAATTGCACTAAATACTGTTCACCTTAATGCCAACTTCAATCGAAAACTTTCTGATTGTTATTCCTCTGATATATTCAGCTATGGCGGACTCTAGATCACATTTTCGTGCAGAACAACAACAACAACACAGCTAGTCCACAAAGGGGTAAAGTAAAAGGTGGGAGAAGTGACAGCGGAAACGTGACGTAATTGCCACCTGTTCCAAGCATTCCATACTCGTGACGTCACGGTTCGGACACTGAATCAAACAGGAATAGGGCAAACGTTGGGGGTTAAATGCAGGAACCGTGCCGTCATTGTTTGGCCAGTATTTAGTTTGTATATGTTTGGCCAGTAAATAGGGGTAGGATAAATGGGGGAAGCGATGTCAGTGTCAAGAGTGTGGGTTGTTATCAGATGTAGATAAGTGACGTAATTTGTTAGTTGTAAATAAGTGACGTCATTGAGTTGAAGTGGAAAAGGAAGTTATAGTAGTAGATAAGGATTCGTGACGTGATTGTTTGGACACTTTAAACCAGATAGGGGTTGGGTGAATGGGGGAAGTGAAGACAGTGTCATGGATGTGTGTTGTTATGAGATGTAGATAAGTAAATGGCTTACGCATGGAATTGTGGGTGATGGTTAGAGATAAGATAGAGTATGGAAAGTTTGAAGTTTGGAATTTCCCTGGGGGACCCATCTGTTAGTGACATCATGTTGTGCGTTTTGGTTTGCGTGTAAAATTTTCCAATAAAAGTGTGTTATTTCGTTCCTTTTATTGAGTATGGGAATTTTAGTTTAACGTCAAGAGATGGGGACAGCAATTAGATATTTTCTAAATAATTAATTACATGCTATCATTGGTGCCCCCTCAAACACACACACACACACACACACACACACACACACACACACACACACACACACACACACACACACACACACACACACACACGCACACACTTTTTTCTTTTGTGTTCACATTTTCTAAAATAATTAACTAGCGGAATCTCAGTTTTACTGTTTTTTCATGTCTGTGATTACAAAAAATTGATGCGGTCTTACTTAAATTTCCATAATATATCAACTACACGAGTTTGTTCATTTAAGTTTACACATTTTATTTGACTGAAATATTATCTACAATATTGTATCTTATTTCTGAATCTGACCTACAGAAATTAAATAAAGTGAAAAATACACTGTATTTTTTGTTCCTTAACCACCTTACCGGCCATTATGGTCAAATACGCATCTTCATGTGCTTCGTATCCATCATATATTTCAATGTAATATCAATGGTATTGCAATTTTAATATGCACTTCGCATCCATGATAACCTTGACGTCTACAGACGTCTTGGCCGGTAGCGTGGTTAATCTTCTTATTGTTAAATTTGTGCTGTTGTTCAAAGGAAATGATTTCCCACAACTGTGGATGCTTTCATGCTTTCCAGTGGTTGCGGAAGTGACATTCACGTGCTTTTCTACAATGTGACACTCATCTGAGAAAGTTTATTAATTTTTGATGACGGAAATTTGTAACTGTGTACTAAAATTAAGGCTTACATTTTTATTTTTTTTAAACAATTACACAAGTATTGGTTATGTTTCTTTCCCATATACATAACTCATCGGAATATTTTGATTTGTCTAAAATTTTAAGATCTTAAAGTTCATTACTTTTTATTAATTAAATATCAAGTTTTTGGATATTGGAATTTTTAGTCAAATGACCATTGCTATGTTTAAGCTACACAAAAGAAATATTAACGTACTTTCTCTCCAGAATGGCTCATCTTGGAAGGAACAAACTTCTGAATGCAAACAGATATTCCAAAATAGTTGAATTATAACCATATATTCACAGCAAAACACACACACACACAACACGATTTGGTGGTTTAAAGAACGAATTGCAGTAAATAAACGGAAAATGCACACAATTATTGTTCCTTATAGGTTTGTATCCAAAGTCGAATCAGAGAGTTGAAGGGCAAACACATCTTTGTTGTGGATATGTGTGACTTCTAGTGTTGGGAATTCTGAGTGAGGGTGATGAATAGAGAATAGAATTCTGACACGTGAAAAAGCTTTTTTGCTTTACTTTATGGGATACACAAACAGTAGAGTACAACACACACACACACACACACACACACACACACACACACACACACACACACACACACACACAATTTTGTTTTCTTTCATGTTCACATTTTCTAAAATAATTAACTACTGGAATCTCAGTTAGAAATTCTAAGAAGAATAAATATTCATAAATATGGAGAACACATCAACGAAAACTGAATTGTTCATTTAAGTTTACAAATACACATTTATTTAACTGCACTATTATTTACAACTATATTCACAATCAATATGAAACATATAATTACCTAGAAATATTTCACAGGAAAGAAAACTTCCAAAGGGTTTTGGAGTTGCTCATTTTTTTATACTTGACGGGATTCAGAAAACAGCACAACACACATACACAATAGCTGAAAGAACGAATTGCCATAAATAACCTCATAATCTAGTTGACTCTTGTTCTTGAGCACAACAACTTTGGTTACGATTTCAGTAACAATTATAACAATTTCACGGTATTTTTTCATGTTTAGGATAAACAATATCATTTAAATGAAGAACAGGTCTACCTATTAACCCCGTTAATGTTTTTGATTTTTCTCTTCCTTTGGCAAGCAATATTTGATATCTGCATGTTGATTTTCTACTATCCAATCGCTTAGTTTGTCCAGAGATAGTGAACCATTGTCCCATTTCAGCATGATTATACTTAAATAACCATGAATTCTGCTTTTTAACTTTTCCAGGTAATTCTTTCCTACCATGGCGCTGTTGTCAATGCATATCTTACAATAAATCCATCAGAAATACAAATTTCTTTAGGAAATAAAACTGGGCGTTCTTCCAAAAGAAATTGAGCATTGATAACACCAGTGATATTTGAAACTTCGTATTTTTCCCCCACTGTAGATTTATCATTTTCGTTTTTGTTCATACTTCGTATTACTTCTTTTGTAGCACAAATAAATAGTTATATATTATTATTATCATTTCACTGAACATTAGCTACGGTGGTATATTTTATGTTAACTTTCTGTTAAAAAGTTCCAAACATTTAGAAATTTACACTATAGTGTTATCTTTAATCATGACTCAGATCTGCTCTTTTGATCTTTAAGTGGCAGTAATCTATACTGGTAATGACATTTGTTTTTCTTTTATGCTCACATTTTCTAAAATAATTAACTATTTCTTAGGGTTTTTCTATTCTAATCTGTTGGACAAATCCAATATAATAACAAAAGTGTCACTATTTAATTCATTTTGTATTTTATCCATTAGAAATTCACAATTACGTTATTCACTAGTTCCTTATAGGTTTCTGTCCAAAGTGACATCATTGAGTTGAAGTGGAAATGCGACAGTTTTGTCGTGGGTATGTTTAACTTCTTGATTTAAACTTAACTAGTGTCTGAAAGTAGGGTTCCCATTTTTCTTGAAAACAATATGCGACATCAATGTCGACCATTCGAAAATAAACAAATTGCAAAGAAAATTAAATGTTTACCATCAAGTTAATATTTATGATTATGGCTAACAAGAAATTCATCGTTGGCATACACAAATTGCTTTTGCTTGCAAAACTGTTGAGATGAACTGGTTGTCCTTCTCTGGATATTAATTTTACCTTCGATTCCTTGTGCTTCAAAGCTACTTCTATAACTGAGATTTTATTTTTTTATAAAAATTATGGATTTACATATCAACTTCTGAACAGAATAACTGAGTAAAAATTTCACAATTTAAATATGGAAACCTGTGTAGTGTAAGAGCCTGTGTAGCTCAGTGGATGTGGCGTTTGCACACCACCGCGCTTGGCCGCACGAAGGAAGTCTTGGTTTCGAGTCTAGTCGGCGACTAGAGGAAATTTTTCTAAGCCTTTTTTCGACCGGTTCCCGAGTTAGTCGATCTCTGGCACGGGCAAGCAGGTTTTTCCTCCCGGAAACTCGGGTTTTTCGTCCTGTAAACTCAAGAAAATCGACCGTAGAACCCACATTATTTCAGACATTAAATATATTGTGTTAGGGTTAGAGACCACGAGATGGCGGCACATTTGAGCCGTCTCTCTTCACTGCGTACCGCTTAATTAGTGATAGCCTTGGGCCATCTGTCTCTGATTGGGTACCAGTGGAGATTGAACTGCCCACTCAGTCTCCAAAAAGTTAGATAGGGCTAAATGGCCTCGCCTACTCCCGTATATACGGGAATAAAAAGGCGTTAGCTGATTTTTTTTTTTTTTTAAATATGGAAACCATCCAACACCAAACATTGTTCATTTAGGTTTCCAATTTGCATATTTTATTTTGCTGAAATATTATTTACAACTATATTCGCAGAGAATCATTACATTTAATTACCTACAAATATTTCTCAAATTTTAGTTTTTGCAACCCGAAATTGGCATCGCTCGATGTAGGCTTTTGATATGCTTCTATATATATTTTTATTTTCAATCTGACTGGTTCTTTTTCTCTATTTTACTTTAAAAATTCAAAATAGCATTTCAAAATCTAATTTCTATGTTCTCATTCGTTTGCAAACAGAAACTACATTTGCTTGCAAAACTGTGGGGATGAACTGGTTGTCCTTCTCTGGATATTAATTTTACCTTCGATTCCTTGTGCTTCAAAGCTATCTCTGCAGCTGAGATTTTAATTTTTCTTTTCCAAAATGTTTTATTTTTCTTTAGCATTAGTAAGTTTAAAGGAAATGAGACAAACAAGGTTTGAACTCTGTGTTAGCAATTTCGTATTAGAAACTTCTTTTGCCAGCACAAATAAATAGTTTTTTTTTATTGTTATTTCAAATAAATATTAGGTCTGTAGCATACTTTGTTAATATCTATGTCACAAAGTTCCAAACATTTAAAACTTTAGCATATAGTTTTACAATAACCACATCACAATATACGTATTTTCTGAAATAAAAATAATCGTTTTCCATCCTTTTAGAGCTATGTGAAGAATTTTGTCTCGTGCTATTTCCCTGAAGAAAGCAAATTTCAAAAACGTTTGTGGCGCACCCATTATTTATTATTATTGGGCACAAAACACCACAACACAATACGATAGCTGCACTGGATGATCGATTGCAGTAAGTGAGAAAATACTCTACTACTCGATTGTTCTCCTTATAGTACTGTTTAACCCCCCTCTCTCTCTCTCTCTCTCTCTCTCTCTCTCTCTCTCTCTCTCTCAAATGAGGAATGCAGCAGAGAGGTGCAGAATCGGACATGGAGGAGACACATGGTAGTCAATCTGCTGGAGGGACAAGGCACCTGACAGGACAGGAGGACTGTTTAACCTGTCCGTTTCTTCAAAAATGCAACATTTGTGCAGATAACTCATGGAGATGTTTTGCTCATGCTGGTGGATATAATGTTGATGTGATTTTATCTTACCTTTTGACATCATGGGTCAAATATTATCTGTGGCACGAATGGTTGTGTTCATATTAAAAAAAAAAAAAATCAGCTAATGCCTTTTTATTCCCGTATATGGGGAGTAGGCGAGGCCATTTAGCCCTATCTAACTTTTGGAGACTGAGTTTTAGAGCCCGCTTCACCTATAAAAGAAAGGTTGAAACCGGTGCGGGTTTCGATTGAGTTCTGAGAGGCTCTGTTTGGGTATGGGTTTTTGCTTGTCTCTGAGTCAGGCCACTGCTGAGATTATGCCTCTGCTTGGTGGTGGGGTGAATCTGCCACTGGGTAGAGCTTCGAGCCTCTGCTGAGAAGCTCCTCTCGGTGACGGAGTGAGTCTGTCGCTGAGTGGAACAACGCAGAGATGGGCGATCTTTCGGGATCGCCTAATTTTTAGAGCCCACTTCACTTATACATAAGGTTGAAACCGGTCTGGATAGTGACCTTCTCTCATAGTGTAGAACAGTAATACAGCTCCTAGGAGCTGGGTTTTTGCTTACTGGTATTTGCTTACGCTTGGGCTCTCTGAACTTTATATAGTTTCTATATTCGGCATGAAACTCTTTGATTTCTATCTTTGAGTTCCTTATTCGACTTTAAAACAATGTGGGATGTAATATCCCCTTAATTTAAATGTTTAATAACTATTATTTTATTTTTGTTAATAATAAAAAAAAATAAAATAAAAGTAAGGATGATGTAGCTTCCAGAAAAACGATAAAAATGCAAATATGTTTTATTAGATAATAAGATTATCCATCCAACTGGCATTGCACTCTTCAATGCCAGTCGGTTACACATGTAAAAGTTGTCAATGTATGCATTTTGAGAATACATGATATGCATGCCAAAGTTGCCAATCGTTGAGATTGCATATTAAAATTGTAATACCATTGATATTACATTGAAAAATCATGGATACAAAGTGCATGATGAGTGATGTATTTCATCCATATTGATGTCGATGTGGTTGAAATGATTAAATTTAGTGATGATGGTAAAGACGATAAGCTAAACTTACTTTGCACTACTGGTTACACTTGCTAAAAACAAAGATAAAACTCTAGCGAAGTGAAAATTGCTATGTTATTTCAGTTATCCATAAATGTAACAATCTTATTGCCGTAATGAAAATTTTCCATTTCAGCGAAAGTTATTCTAAATTTTTCCTTTGCATAACTAATATAAATGAATGTTTTATTTTTCATTTATACATTGCAATGACTGCTTAAAATACTGTTAAACTATTACGTGCGTCTCCCAGTGAAAATAAAATAAAATGATTCGCTAGACGATGAATTTCGATATGATGATAATCTGGAACCTAGCGTGTCGTATGACTGGGATACTCTTATACCTACCCTTGACTCCAGCTGACACATTGCATTTATTTGCTATAGTCCTGGTGGTCTCTTGTGTGGAGTGAGGATATATAAAAAAAAAAGAAATTACTTATCAAATATTACTGCTCACTGGAATGGACAAACTTTTTTTCGCACAAATCTGATATTTATTGGTGAATTATAAAAGTATGTTGCTTTGTGGTTCACCCATAAATATCAGATTTATGATTTTTTCCCTTGCTTTCAGTACTCTCGGAAAACTCTGGTCTCCAGAGAGGACTTCCCCATTGTTGGTGGATAAGCGATCTCATCAGACATCGTAGGGGTGATCCAAATATATTGAATAAAGATTCATGGACCAACATGGTCATAAAAATATCAACTTGATAGTAAGAGTTTTGGTGTCCTTATGTTGATTAAGCTGGATATGATATTATTATTATTATTATTATTATTATTACCACGGGCTACTCCAGGAGTCCTTAGACTCATCGAGGGAGGCCCTAACATCATGTTCACACAGCTGTTCAACATTCTCACAGTATCTATCATACCTTGCCTTGAACTCGCTCACTGTCTTAGCACCCACAACAGACTCTGGCAGCTTATTCCACTCATTTACCACTCTAAAAGTAAAGAACCCAGCTCTAACGCCCCTGCTAACCACGCTCTTGCCCAGCTTCCATGGGTGTCCCCTAGTTCTCCAACCACCAGTACTCATCTCAAAAATATCATCTGAATTAATCCTATAGAATCCTTTTAGCAATTTGAATGTCTCAATCATATCTCCCCTTTTCCGCCTATCAACTAGTTTCTGCAACCCACAAATCTTCAACCTGTTCTCATATGGTTCATTCCATAGACCTGCTATCATCTTAGTCACTCGCCTCTGGACCCTCTCAACCTCCTCCCCATCAAGAAGGAACCGAGGTGACCAAATCTGGGCACAGTAGTCGAGATGAGGTCTTATCAGGGCTCGGTACAGAGGCACAATAACTTGTTTTTCTCTGCTCGTCAAGGTATTTTTCAACAACCAAGTGAGTTGATGAGCTGATTTAACTACTTTCGCAATGTGTCCCCTAAACTTCATCTCCCTATCCACCACTCCCAAGTCCCTAGCCTCATCAATCTCTTGGAGTACAGTTCCACCAATGTGGTATACTGCTGCTAATCTTTTCACTCCAAAATGCGTAACCTTACATTTTGTCACATTAAATTGACATCCATTCTCCTTAGTCCAGAACTCCAATCTATCTAAGTCATCTTGCAAGACTTTGACATCTTCTGCATTCACTATTGCCCTACCCAACTTTGCATCATCAGCGAATAAATGAACTGTCCCACTTAGACCCTTCCCTATATCGTTAATAAACAGATTAAACAGCAGTGGTCCAAGAACAGAACCCTGTGGCACACCACTAGTCACAGGCCGTTTTTTGGACTCTACTCCTGAATAAACTACTCTTTGATATCTCTCCATCAACCACTCAGCTATCCATCTCACCAACCCTATATCCATTCCCATATGTTGTAGTTTACGGATTAGAATTCCATGTGGTATCCTGTCAAACGCCTTTGCCAGGTCCAGCAGTATCACTGTAAACCCATTTCCCTTATCCAGTTCAGCCGTCACCTTGTTATAAAACTTGAGCAAGTTACTGAGGCATGATCTACCCTTCACAAAGCCATACTGTCCTCTGTACAGAATCTCATTTTCATCAATCCATTCCTGTATTTTTCCCTTGACTACTTTCTCCAAGACCTTGACAACGACTCCTGATATACTGATCGGTCGGTAATTTGCAACCATAGTCTTGGATCCTCCTTTATGCAGTGAAACTATTTTCCCCTCTTTCCACGCCTTCGGGACCAAGCCAGACCTGAGACTCAGATTAAACAACATGGTCAAGGGCACTGATAATTCATTAGCCGCTTCATGCAAGATCCGTGCCGGTATACCATCCAATCCCACAGATGTATTCACATTAAGGTTCTGTAATAGACTATTCATCTCCACTTCATTCATCACAATTCCCATATAAACTAATGGTTCCTTCATTTTTTCAACGTCACCACCTGGATGATATACTTTTGCAAAGTGCGCGCTCAGTAACTCCACTATATCGACTGGTTCAGTGAACTCTTTACCATCGTCATTCCTTAAAATCATTTTGCCATGTACAGTTTTTTTCTTGCTTGCAGCATATTGAAAGAACTGTTTGGGATTCTCTTTTGCTTGCATAGCTAGTTTCCTTTCATAGTCGGCTTTTGCTGTTTTAACCACACTCGTTACCCTTCTGGCCTGTACTTTATACCGTTCGTGTGCCTGCAGGTCACCCCTTTCTTTAAATTCCCTCCATAGTTGTTTCTTTTTTTGCAGCTCAAGCTTAATGGTGTTATTCATCCATTTAACCCCTCCTTGTTTCACTATTCGGACCTTAGGTATACAATCAGCCATTACCTCCTGTAAATGCTCCTTGACCACTTCCCATGCTCTATCGACGTCCAGCCCTTGCAGTTGTACATGCCATGGCACTGATCCAAGCAATCTCCTAAGCTTGTCATACTTGCCAGCACGGTAATTCCACATATACCCTGTCTTAATCACAAATTTCACACCTTTAGCGACCTCCCAGGTCAAGACCTTATGAACACTCTCACCAATATGTGGCAACATGGTCATATTCATTACAGTCAAATTCTCAGATACTATTACCAGGTCAAGCACTCTCACACCCCTAGTATTTTCAATTACATGCTGTTTCAGATAGTTATCCCTTAATAATTGAATAAAATCCATTTCCTTCCTCACATGTGTCCTCTCCTCCTTCCAATCAATGTTACCATAGTTGAAATCCCCCATAATAATTACCTTCCTTCCACTCATTTCATCAATTTGTTTATGCATACCATCTCCACCATCTATTCCATCACCTGGTCTATAGGTATATAGGTATATAGGTATACAATCAGCCATTACCTCCTGTAAATGCTCCTTGACCACTTCCCATGCTCTATCGACGTCCAGCCCTTGCAGTTGTACATGCCATGGCACTGATCCAAGCAATCTCCTAAGCTTGTCATACTTGCCAGCACGGTAATTCCACATATACCCTGTCTTAATCACAAATTTCACACCTTTAGCGACCTCCCAGGTCAAGACCTTATGAACACTCTCACCAATATGTGGCAACATGGTCATATTCATTACAGTCAAATTCTCAGATACTATTACCAGGTCAAGCACTCTCACACCCCTAGTATTTTCAATTACATGCTGTTTCAGATAGTTATCCCTTAATAATTGAATAAAATCCATTTCCTTCCTCACATGTGTCCTCTCCTCCTTCCAATCAATGTTACCATAGTTGAAATCCCCCATAATAATTACCCTCCTTCCACTCATTTCATCAATTTGTTTATGCATACCATCTCCACCATCTATTCCATCACCTGGTCTATAGCAGCACCCAACTGTATATTTTATTCTGCCAGTATCAATCTCACACCAAATAGCCTCAAATGAGCTCCTTTCACTATCCTGCAATACTTCAACTCTCCTTGGCTGCAGTTCATCAGCTATCATCAATAACACCCCTCCCCCAATTTTATTCTCTCTGTCCCTCCTAAACATACTATAACCTACATATTCTATCCCACTAACTATATCATCTTCCGTCAGCCATGTTTCACTAATGCCAATAACCTGTGGCCAGGAAGAGCCAATCAAGGCCAAAAATTCTTCCTTCTTGTTCCTAATACTCCTGGCATTAGTGTACATGAATTGCAGTGTTCCCTTTGTCCCACCCCTATCTTGATGCGTTATTCTAAATATCCCATTCCCATTTTTTGTCCTTATTGCTGGCTCAGGTACATTATATACATTTTTACACTCAACTGTCTCACTGATGTCTGGATATCCACTTCCCCTCCTCCCCTTGGTAGTTCTAGTTTCCCTGGTTCTGCACATCCATTTTCACTTCATTCAGCAACACTTTTTCCAGACTCCGCACACCAAGTCCATTCAAATGCAGGCCATCCATCTTGTATAAGTCCTTTCGCCCATCAAACTCATTCCACACGTCCACAAATTCCACACCACACCGTCCGCATAACCTGCGCATAATATCATTTGCGATTATGGCTCTCCTTCTAAACTCCTCTCTGTCATACCGCGGTAACAGACTCACCATTCTAACTCTGTCACTGTTTTCTTTCGCTACCTTTAACAATACTTTCAAGTCCTTTCTCATAAAAAATTTATCACCTTTCAATTCATTCGTACCAGCCACAATTGTTGTTTCTTTCACCCTCTGTTTTTGCACTCTAATGCTCTCACTTACATCCTTAAATTTCGCACCCGGTAAGTACGATTTAGTTACACTCCCATCTATTACTCCTCTTAATAACGAGTCACCATACAACACTCTCTCCTTCATTTCGGAAACTCGCCCACGCTGTTTATTCACGTTAGCCGAATCACTCTGGAAAGAGTTTTGCAGGTGCTCTAATTGCCGCTGCGCATCTTGTATCACTGCGCGCAGCCTAGCGATCTCACTTCCTACAAATAATACCTCATTTTTTTTATCATTCAAACCATTTTCTCTTTCTGCATAATTGTTCTCACTCTTTCTTAGATCACCGCTCTCATTGCCATCTTGTACACCGCAATTCCCTATCGAGCCACTATTTTCACTCGCATTCTGGCTTTCTTCAACCATAACTGTTTCACAACCTGACGCATACTTCGACTCCTCACTTTGCATACACTTTCTACACATTCTCCCACCACTATCACTTTCAATCCATACTCCAGCCTCATTCGGGAATGCATACATTCCACACACATCACATTGGACAAATTCTCTCACATTATAGTTTTTGAACAATGGCGTCGTATTTGTGGACGCCATTATCTTACGTCGCATTGGCGCCATATTCAAATATATGAAACGTATCGTTAAAGACTAAATTAATTTACGGAATTTACACCAAAATCACACAGACACAACAAGCTACCAAATTTAGACAATATTACGTTATGATTTTTAACATATATTCTAATTTCCATTCAAAATTGTACTTAGCTTTCGGGAGCTCTCAGAAAACACGACCGTTCCCCTGGCCCTCTAGCGGCGAACTAACATAGTCTTCCACTTAAGACAGATCCTTTTTTCTTTTACCTTTCCTGTCTGGTCACTGCTTCTCTCTCTCTCTCTCTCTCTCTCTCTGTACACTCGGGGTGAGTTTGAAAAAGATTGCAATCATGATTCTGACAAGATGTCGGCCCACTAAGAATCCTGTAATCCATTGTATTAGTATTATTAATGTCCCGTAGCCCACGATCTATGACGTCAATCGCACACTTCTTTGCCGTTACAGAATTGTGTATTTCCTCTTGTAGCATGTCCCCAAGAACTAGTAATGGTATGTCTGGAAGTGGATGATTTGATGCAGATGTGGATGTCATGAACATTGCTATATTTTGATATTTGGAGGAGTAGCACTAGTAGCTGATGTTGCACTTAGATTGACCCAAGATGGTAATTTTGGAACTTTGCTCATTTCTCTTTCTCCTCTGTAGCTCTTTTTCTCTTTAGTACTCCAATCATAAAAGTCCGCTTCATTTCTGCTCAATGTGTTATCCACCTGGAAAAAAAAATAGATTTTAAAATTTTATTTACAATATAGTATGAAAAGTATTTAGTTATTGATGTATTTGTGCGCCATCTCTTGACAAATATGGCAGCATGGGGCTCATTTGCAACTGCCCAGTGTACCCGTACCTTAAGACGGCCCTGAGTGGATAACAGAAGTTGTTGAGACTATCGCCGAGAAGATAAAAGCATATAAATCTTGGCTTAGTTCTGAAAGATAGGAGAATCGTGAAAAATATGCATTCTTCTCTTCCGTCCTCAAGACAGGCTGAGTTCCACGTAAATAAACACCTTCCACTGTTCTCTGTCTAAATCAAGCTCTTACTTATGCCAACAGCCTTGAAAGTCCCATGCAGTTCTAAGCACTTTATGGTCTTCCCCTCGGTCTTGTATTCTCCAGAGTGCCCTCAAATACTAGGCGATGGAGTCTCTCCTGTTCCATTCACACAATCTGACCAAACTGACGGAGTTGATGTTTATTAGTGTGTTACCAATTGTTGAATAAGGGGTATTCAAATCTTGCAGTACTTGTGCAATAGTCTAGTGTTCTGTCCAATGAGTTCTGTTCACTTTCCGAAAGTATTTCATTTCAAACGTCAAGAGTTTCATTTCTGCTTCTTTTTTAAGGTACAAATTTCTGTCTCGTAAAGAGCTTCTGGTAGTATTATACTTTCGTATAATCTTCTTTTTAGATTATAGGAGTTTTTTTGTTTTTCCAAATGTTATTAAATTTATTTATCATTTGATCATGTCGAATAAAGCCTCTCCATGCTATGGAGAGGCTTTATTTTGTTGTTGCTATGTCATTTAAATATGAAATAAAATATACCGCTAGGTAATTAAAACCGTTGATTTGTTTTATGGTTTCCTGATTAAGTGTTATCTCTGTATCTTCCGGGTGTCTGCTATTTTCATTTCGTTTGTTTAACTTGAATTTGTAATCATTATAATTTCTTCAGGTTTCTTATAATTTTGAAAGCTGGTGTTAGAGATATGATTTGTTATCTGTTAAAATTACTACTCACCTAACTATATGATATGTGTGATTAATCTTCCATTGACGTTTACAGCTTTTGTTGACGACAATGCTTCTTTAATGAGTTCTTGAATGAAATTATGAAAATACCATGGTGAGAGTGAGCATCCTTGAATACTTCTCGTTTATTTTCGAGTCTTTAATTCTGATATTTTAATATTGAACTACTGCAGTTGTATTCTGATACTACTTTGAAACAAATCTTACTATTACATAGTCTATGGTTTTGTTAATATTTGAATAAGTTTGCCTCTATTGACAGAATCAAAAGTTTGGTTAGATGTTAATTAGATCAGGTCCACCATTGTTATAGAGCTCTACGGGTATTTCACAAATTCCAGGTGCATTTGATGATTTCATTTCATTAAGTGAAAGGATTTCTTAATCCTCTAGGATTTCAGGTGCTGAATCGTTTTCACCAATCGGTATATGTGGATGAAAACATTGATTTTTAAAGTTATTATAGAAGTAACTACTACTGTCCGACCACAGATACGAGAACCTCAGTTGGTTGGTGCGAAGAAGAGTCAATTTATGTTGAAGGGTAGAAAGAAATAAGGTGATATACGAACTGGTCACTAACAAGCGAACTCACGTGCTTTATACGTAAATTTTCGAACTGTTATACAAGCAGAATAGTTAACACTTTAAAAACTACAATGTTCATAAAAGAGAAGTCAATTTTCCGACGTGTAATAATAAACAACTCATCCCAGGTTTGATTAGCCTATTATCGGAATGGATTGTCCTTCTGTTGACATTTGCAGAAGTGTCGAAGGGTCTCGCATCTGTGGGCGTTCAGCAAATGTATTCCGTTTCTCTAATATTTCCAGTTACGTTGTCCTGCGAATCTTTCATGGTGAGTGGTGAAGGAATGTAATCAGAAAAGATCTACTGATAATCAAGGGTGATTTTAATGCTAATATTGGACAATATTCAGACAATATGCGTGATGTAATGGGTATTTTTGGAATCGACACAACAAATGACAGAGGAGAGTATCTGCTTGATTTCTGTACAGAAAATAATCTTATAGTTGCAAACACCATGTTTTACCATAGACCTGCCCACAGATTCATCTGGAATTCACCAGACGTAAGTAGTAATAAATGCATATAACACTTCCTAAGTAAAAAAAAAAGCTGTGACATCCTCTGGTTTGAATGTCAAAACCTTCATAGTGCTGAAACGGATAAGGATCCAGAATTTTATCTGCCATGAGCCGATTAAAATTTCACAAAAAAAAAAAAAAAAAACACGGAAAGAAAAGAAAAGAAAGAAAGCAAAGCGCTTCAAACCAAATCTGGAAAAATTCCCTTCAATACTGATAAAACAGCTTATTAAAATGAGATCACTCAACATATAAAGAAAAGAGCAAAAAAGGAAGATGTTAACGTTGAAAATGAATGGAACTTTAAAAAATATTTTAACCAGCTCAGCTCACAGATTTTTAGAAAAATCAATAAAACCAAGTAATCGCTGGGTAACGCCTCAGATAATTAGATTATCAGAGCAAAAAGTGGTGTTCAAATCCTAAGGATGAACACTATTTCTGAAGATTACAAATTAAGACTAATCGGCTTGTGGCAATTGTATAACAGATGATTTCGAGGAGAAAGCAGGTGCACATTCAAATTTTCGAATCGCGCACAAAGGGGTCACTTGGTAGCACTCAACAGGGTAAAAAACAAAAGGATGCGCTAAGCGAATTATGTTTGAAGAAAGCTCTTTTTGGAAAGGAATAAAGTTTCAAACTTCCATGTCTTGTAATGTTTCAAAGACATCTCTTAGATGATTTCACGTGGGGAAGAATTATTCGAAAGCTTGAATACCACAGAATTACTGATGGCACCACAGAGTTTAGAATCTCAGATAGCATCGAATCTAGGCTCTAGGCAGCTTTCCAAACGTTTTCTAAGAGCTTGACTTCACTCTACCAAGGAGCTTGAAGACAGAGTTTTGGTTACAACAGCAATACATAACAGACGCACCATGGCAGATCAGCTTGCTAGTCGGCTCCATTCAAGCACAGGTACGGATATCTCGACTAACTGTGGCAAAACATCTGCGACAAGTGGGCCTATATGCCCTAAAGCCTGGTTTCAGTCCCTTTATCCATAGCTCATTGTAGAGCACGTTTTAAATGGTGTGGTATCCATAAAATTTCGACATGATACCAATGGACGTATGTACCCTTTACAGATTAGAGTTATTTTAGTCTTTCCTCTGATCCTAGACGACACCTGATCTGACGTGAAAGTGGTACTGCTTACCATCATGAGACTGTTCTTGAAAGGGATAGATAAGACTGTGCTAAGGTCATGGTGTGGGGAGCAATGGTGGCTCGTCCATAAGGGCTGCAGAGCTGCACTGAATGAAGCTCCAGCGTTGAATACTAGCCGGTACTACTCGCTGGCATATTCAGCGTGGGAGCTACATTCAATGCAACCCTGTAGCCTTTATGGACGAGCCTGCACTAGCGGGAAGGCATTATGGTTATTGGACGCACCCAGTTACAAGTACTTGAAAAAGGGACTGTGACTTGAGAACGATATTGCAACAAAGTTCTTCCACGTCGGGTTTGATTGTTTCATTGCGTTTTAAGCGAGGAATTCATTTTTATGTATGACAATGTTACACTGCTCGTGTACGATGTGGAGACCGAGGATATTGCCACAATCCCATAGCGTTCCTACTCCCCTTGACCTCAAAGATAAAATTGCCAGTCGAATTACAAAGGGAGAAAAACAGACTGTAAGATGACCTTCTTCTGCTGAGAAACCCTAGATCCCAAGCTCTGTCAAACGCATTAGAAATCTCAAGTGTCGCAACAGAGGTGATTCGAAGCATTTCCATGACCCGTATTCAGAGGTGGACGATATAGGCCAGAAGATCTACTGTTAATCCCGATTGTCAATTTTGTATTGATGGTCATTTTTAGTCAAGTTGATGAGTTGACAGTTCTCCAGGTGTCGATGGATGGTCGACTTTTGATGACCTCCATTGCTTTGTACAACACTGATGCGTTAGCAATAGGTTCACCGTTGGATGGTAGGTACTTAAAAGGTTTTTTAGAATTGGCATTATATAGGATTGGATAATGTTGCAGCATAGATGACAGCCTAATATCATATACGGTCTAAATGATAAAGAACAGATATTTGTTTAGGTACGCATCTCTTGAGCAGAGCTCGCCTGATTCCATCAGTATCGAAAGCCCTTTTTGGTATCAAAGTAATTCGAAATTCTTTTATGTTGTCCTGAAGGTCACTGGAGGTGTGCGGCACATTTTTCCTGATAAACAAGATGATGAGTTGCTCTCTAGAACGTCAGCCTTATCTTTTACTAATGTTACAATGCTGCAATTTGGGCAAAAATGAGGTGGATATATACACAGATGGACAGAAGTCATGTGCAACATTTGTGAGGAACCAGAAGACATGACTTCAATTGTCACAGATTGTTAGTAGTGACTAGGGAAAGAAGGAATAAAGGAAAAATTGAAGTCAGCGAAAGCAGGTCGTTTTTACATACAAATGAAATAACAGAGTTGTGAAGAGTGCCTGCATTAACAAGAAGGTCTGAAGACAGAATACCTTCCACCATTACAATAGAGAATGACGTGAACAGTAGTGTAGTTAGCTTTGGGCAGTGTTGTAGTGCAAATCTATTAGTGTTGTGAATAGCTAAGTTCTAAAAGAGAGTTTCATCAAAAGAGAAAGCTTTAATGAGATTGTTATCTGATTTAAGAAGCGAAGCACTCATCTCCACGGTGTACCTGAAGAACAACTGTTGAGTCCATTATTGAGTGAATACAGAAGATTGTGCGTTATTCTGGTTGAGAGTTGAATGATTTTTTTCTTAATTTTAAATTGTTACTTACAATAAATACCTCTGCTTCTCTTCCAACATGGTCAGCGGAATTCTAAAAAGGTTTCATGAAGATTTATTAATTAATTTGTAGTAATATTTTATTTAATTAGGTTTACTTTCATATCGTTATTACAAAAGTGAAAAGAAAGAAGAGTAGTAGAATGTCCACTTCAATCAAATAGAGAACTCAAATTCCCCTCCCAAACAAACAAACAAAAAAAAAGAAACTGTAATTTCTCTTGTACTGTTCTAGAAAAAATACATTAACAAGATAATGGAACGGACAGGTTATGAAACTTTTTATCTTCGGAAAACTTTGTAGGGTGCGGCGGAGGGATGCTGATAATTTTACTTACTTATTCCTCTTCACTCCATTATGAGCATAGAGCTTCGACCACGGATCTTCAACTGACTCTGCCTTGTGCTTCTCTCTTCGTCTCTGTCCACATCTTTCCAATCTTTCTGAGCTCTTCTTTTATTCCTTTCTGCTAACTCATCCTCGGTCTACCTTTCTTCCTCTTTCCCTGCGGATTCCACTCTAATGCATGATGGACTTTCTCCTTCCCCGGCTTTCTTAGTACATACCCTATCCATCTCCATTTTCTATGATAGATGTCATGCATTATTGGATTTTGCTTAGAATTTTGCCATAACTCTTTGTTGGATATCTTTTCTGGCCATTTTATTTGTAGAATTCTTCTTAAACATTTATTTCCAAAGTGTTGAAGTTGTTTTCCTAATTTCTTTGTTGTTGTTGTTGTTGTTGTTTTCCATTTTTCATATAGTAGAACTAATTTTCAGAGAGTAAAACTATTTTTACATTTATATTAAATAATCTGATTTGGGTTTTCACGCCAATTTGCCTTCATCTCTCTATTTCCTAATATTTCAAAATTATTATTTGTGCTCTCTGTATCTTATATTTTATGTTTTCCTCTTCTCTTCCCTGTCTGTTTATTATTGAGCTAAGGTAATTAAAGTTCTCCACTTTTTCTAAAATTTGACCATCCAGTATTGGATATCTTTTCTTTTAGATGTCTTCGTTTTGTTTATTATTTATTTTCATTATTTTTGTTTTCATTTCATTTATTCTTAATCCAACAGTCAGGGCTTCTTCATTGAGTTTTATTGTTTTTGTCTTTAAATGTTGTTGTGTGTGCCAGTGAACATATATCACCTGCAAAATCCAGGTCATGTAAATGTTCTATTATGAAATTCCACTGTATTCCTTTTGTGTTTTTCGTGGCATTTCTCATAACACAGTTTACAACAATAAGAACTATTCTTGGAGAGGGAATGCATCCCTGTCTAACTGCTGTTCTGAAACTTCTCCATTGTGTATGATTTGTATTTTATATTTGTCATAAATTCTTTTAGATGTTCATAATTTTACATTTTATACCATAATATGACATTAATTTCCATATTGCTTCTCTGTCAATGCTGTCAAAAGCTTTTTCGAAATCAACAAAGTTCATTATTATTAAAGATCTGACTACCATTCTATTGACTGTTATATTATTATTGTTAGTAAATTTAAATTCAAAATTCAAAGTAAATACAATATAATAACAAAGTAAATCTAATAAGATTTACTTTGTTATTATATTGTATTGTGGCTGCTTGAGATTCACAGTTTATATTAAAGATATACCAACTTTCATTATGTAGAGATTCTTCCTCTTTCTCCGCTATAGTTCTTCCTCCTATAAGAAACTTTGAAACATTAAAAAGAATATAAAATAATAGAAACTTCTCAAAACCACACATCAATGTTGATAAAGTCGTTATCAACAAATCTTGTTATATTCTTTCAGATGAAGAGAAAATCACATCTTAATAAAGGTCTAAACTTTATTCCTTCTCTAAAATTAATACCAAAGGAGACAATACTTACAAAAATAGAAAAAGCTGCTTCTTTTCTCTCTCTCTCTCTCTCCACAAGATGCGAATCTTCTACGTATTGAATCAATCTTTATTATCAATAACGCAAAATCACCTGCAGACAACATTACTTCGACTGAACGCAAAACTATTAAAAGTTTATAAAACAACAGAGATATAATTATCCTTCCTGCGAATAAAGGCAATGCAATAGTCGTCTTTAACTCTGAAGATTACCAGAATAAAATGCTTGAATTACTACCTAATGATACCTATTCAATACTCGAGAGAGATCCAACTCGTGAACTTCAAAATCGTACAAACAACTTATTAAAAACAACAACTGAATTATCCCGAAACGTTCGCCTATCTCTACGCTCTCTCCATCCGTTAATTCCTCGCATATATGATGTTCCTAAAATCCATAAGGAGAACACCCTATTAACCCCAATTGTAGAAGGTATCAATTCTCCGAAGTACAACCTTTCAAAATATCTTGCCAAATACCTTAAAAGTTTTTCAGGCAAGTCGCCATCCTTTGTCAAGAAAACTACAGAATTTGTTACATACATCAAGGATGTTACATTTAATGAAGATGACATCATGGCTAGCTTGGACATAACTTCTTTGTTGACTAATGTCCCAACAGATGAAGTCCTAACATTACTCAAGGACAAGTTATCCAAAAAGATGTTAGCCTTGCTTACACATTGCATCAAGTCCGGTTACTTCAGATTTCAAGATATCATCCCCCTTTCAAAATATCATCTCCCTGGGGAAGCCGTGCAAGGAGGGTGTGGAGAGAATTTTTTGCACTTCGTTGTAAATGATTGGAATACATTGTCTCAGAGTGTTATCTCATTCCCTCTCTTCTACTGCTCCTATTCTCTCCTCTTCTATCATTCCCATACCTCTATCTCATTCCTTCTCTTCTACTGTTTCTATTCTCTCCTCTTACAATGAGGCTTTGATTACATGGTGTAGGTTTCTTGAAATAATAATGCACATGGTATTCCTCTACATCTTTTTTTTTTTACAAATCTCTTCCTTAATAAGAGCAGCTATCCATTTCACTCATTCCACATTTATTCTTAGAATGCAATGTACAGATTCAGATATTGCATCATTTAAGCATTTTTAAATGTTTCCCGTGTGCTTTTGATATATCCTTCTCACCTAGCAATTATAACCGAGGACAAAATTTAGTATACTCCTCAGTTGGCCATAATTTCTTACTTTGTAGTTCAGCATGTAACCTTTTCTGAATGGGACATCCATAAACTTAACTACTATTAATTGTTTTTGTTGATATCGCTATCATCACTTACATATTTTGATACTTTTATTTCTCGAGCCTTCGCTCAATGTGAATAAAGGTATGTTGAAACACAGTGATAACAATGATCCATGTCCTGAACAGAAATCCAACAGGTATTCACCATTATTATTACTTTGCTCTTTTCTGAAAATTTTCCCCAAACTTATTTGTGTGTCTGGTAATCATTTCCTACTCTGCTGTTTAGATCTACAATGAGGATCAACTTTTCCTTTGGATTTGTTAGCTGCTTCTGTAGTGCCTCAAAAAAATTCCACCACTTCATCCCTAACAGAACCTTTGCTGTGACCCTACGCACTTATTTTTGTAAGTCTCATTGACTAATTCCCCATTCTGATATTTGCCCACATCACTTTACTTAATATTGGTTACTATTCAAGGAGATTATCCTTGTATTTAGTGATGCATAGAATAATTTCATCTGTTTTTTGTCTTCTTTGTCTCGATAACACCACCAATCTGGTATCTATACATTTTTTCTGCTAGATCTATTTATCTTCCATTGATGTTTATGTTGATGGCGCCAATCCAATTGAGTTGGGGTTTTTTCCTGTAGCTGACTTTCTTTGTTGTGATCATTTATTTTCTGGTTTCCTGATGAAAATATATGGGTCCTTTTAACTGGACATCATCCCATCGAGCTTGAAAGTTATCATGTTTTATCATAATTTTATTTTAAGCAGTAAGAATAGTTTTTTCAGCTAAATACCAAATTGCCCCATTCAGTATCCATGCAAATGCCTACTAATAGAGTACACCACAAGGTGAGGATTGGACATTAGATCAGTCCTCTTAATTCCTTATAAGGTTATGTAGAGGCGATCTCTACATAACCTTATAAGGGTTCAATTCGAAACTGGGTTCGATAGCATTGTAGGCATTACCCACAAAATATTCTTGGGATTTTTACAGGATAGTTCCCCATTGCTTTCCCCAATCCCCAATTTTATCCGGGCTCGAGACCGCATACGGCTGGGACTTATTCGTGACTGTAATCCATGTGTGTTCACGGGGTCCTGTTTGCCTGTTCTGGGAAAGGAAAACCCGAGTTTCAGGGTAAAAAAACTCCTACCTCCGTATGAGATCGACTAACTCACCGGTAGTCGAAAGAGACCAGATAAAGGTTCCTGACGGGAATCTAACCCAGGTCCTTTCCGACCAAAGATCTTCGTCTATACTGACTGAGCTACGTAGACTCTAGGTGATTATGTAGAGGGGTTTAATTTATTAGAGAAATTATTATTATTACTGTTATTCATGAACATCTCCATGGAATCTAAAAAATTTTTTTTTCGAGGTTCAATAAATATTTAATCAAGCACTAAACATCATTCACATTATACTTCTCTTTGAGCTAAGTCATCGAAAAAAAACACTCACAACTGACTGGCAACAATCCACTTTTTCCCCACTCTCCGGGCATAAAATCAAGTCTCCATGTCTTGCTGACCAAACTCTTACTAATTTTCCAGGGATGGTCCTATCTCCTGCTAGTCAAGCACTGAAAAACTCTGTATCAATTCCATGACACCCTTTCAGTAATTTTTGTCTTCATCATATTGTCCCTTTTCTGCCTAGTAAAATTCAGCAACCCATAAATGTTCAGTTTTACCTCACAAGTAGTTTTCCATAGACCTGTCATCCATCTTTATCACTAACCTCTGGATCCTGCCCACCCCTTCCTCAATTCCATGAATAATCATTTAGTATTATATTGTTTTTTGTAATTATGCACAGTCCTTTTGCACAATTCTTAATATTGTTACATCTACACTGCCCAGTGTTTTACTTAATCACAGTAATCGTTTTGTAAACATTTATTTCCATTTTTTTTATTATTTTGAAGTCATTCTTTCATTGTGAAAGATTATTTCATTTACGTTTGTAGAAAACTTTTAAGTTAATAATATCACAGTGACATTTTACTCTGAGGATTTCCTTTCTGTTCAGATTTAAATTTTCTATCAATCATCACCCCGAGATCTCTTGTCTCCCCTGCTTCCTCCAACAGAGCATGCAGCTTCCAATCGATGTGTCCCAAACCTCAAGACCTTACATTTTGTTGCATTAAACCGATATCCGCATTCATTTGCCCATTGTCTAGTTTATTCAAATCCACTTGCAGGGCCGCCACATCTGCACTATTACTAATCCTTCCTAGCTTTATATCATCTACAAACCACTGAATTTCCGCTTGCAATCCATGAACAATATCATTGATATACAAGTTAAACAATACAAGTCTCAGTACTGAGTCCTGTGAAACCCCACTTGTAACCTTCTGCTTCTTTGATATTACCCCACCATACACAACTCTCTGACACCTATCAGACAACCAATCATGAATCCAGTGGACTAACCCAACATCCAAACCCATGTACTGCAACTCAATATCAGCTTATCATGTGGGACCCTATCAAATGCCTTTGCAAAATCCAAAAATGGCAATATAGGCCTTTCCATCATCAAATGCTCTTGTCACTTTATTCTAAAACGCAATCGTATTACTAAAGCCATATCACCGCTTAACACATCCATGTTGATTCTCAGAGATAGCATTACCATCGCTGTATATAGCCTCTCACTAATTTCTCCAAGAATTTAACTACTACAGATGACACACAAACTGGCCTATAATTAGACACTTCCAGTCTGTTATCGCCCTTTTGCAATGGCCCTATCTTACCATCCTTTTATTCCTTAGGGAGCTTTCCCACAGCCAGACTTTCATTGAAAAGCCAGATCAAAAGTAAAAGCTGTCAATTCTTTAGCACATTCTCTCAAAGCCCGTGAAATACCATCCACTCCAACAGCTTTACTGACATCCACAGTACTCAGTATTTGGAACACACTCTCCTCTTCCACTTCTAAATCTTGAACCTGCCCTTTCCCTCTACTATTAAAACCTACTTCTCAGAATAAAATACTCCAATAAAATGTTCATTGAACAATTCCACTGTATACTCTGAATCACTAACTCTATTCCAATTTTTATCCTGCAATGTCATTCCTTCATAATAATTTCTCCTCTACTGGCCACATAACTAAAAATTCCCTAGGATTGTCTTTGGATCTTAATGCCAATCTTGCCTCATATTCCAGTTTTGCCTTCCTCGCCATACTAGTCACTCTCCTGGCCGGAGTCTTATATTCTTCATGCATCTGCTCTCCACCCCCTCTCTTTATATCTCTTCCATTAATCTCTTTTTCATTTTCACTTGCGGTGTCTGTTTGACATTGTATGTTATCCACTTTTCACCAAATTGTGTCTGCTTCTTCACTTGTGGAATGCAGCTTACTATTGCTGCTAAGAAATATTCCTTCACAGTTTCCCAAGTACAAACAATATCCTGGTCTTTCAATTCTGCCTTCCGCGGAACTCCCGCAAGTTGATATCTAAGACTATTATAATCACCTGCCTTAAAATTCCAAATACATTCCCTTTTCTTTGATACTCCTGCAAGTCTATTCATCTCCCAAATCAAAACCACATGGTCACCCTCTCCAACTGGTGGGAGAGACGTCATCTCAGTTATTATCAGCTCTTCTGATGCTATGATCAAAACGCTTGAACCTCATGTTCCTTCTAGTACTTGTTACACAAGACATTTGTCCCTCAAGAATTCTAGAAATTCCATTCCCTTATTACTACAAGCATTTTCCACTTCCCTGCTTATACTGTTGTATTTAAAATCTCCCATAACAATCATTCTTCTTGCAATTGCCAAGCCTGAACTGCCTAAACATCTCCTGCACCCCACCCTCTGTGCTCCTTGGCTTGTAGCAACACCCCACTAAATATCCTGTCTTGCCCACCTCTATCTCACACCATATGCTTTCAAAACCATCTTTGTCGCCTCCTTCCAAAGCCTCCACTCTTAGAGTACATAAGTCATCATTTATCATAAGCAGTACTCCACCACCATGTTTTCCTTTCCTATCCTGCAGAAAAATTCTGTATCTTGCTACTTCTATTCCTGTTATTATATCATCTTCTGTCAACCACGTCTCAGTGATCCCGATAACCTTTGGCCAGGCTACTGCTATCAACGGCACCAATTCATCTCCTTTATTCTGGATACTCCTGGCATTAGTATAAAGAATAAAAATGTCACTATTTTTATACCTATCATTATCCCCTCCAGAATCCACTGGAATCAGTGTTACCTGATGTTGTCTCCTTCCCCTAAGCACCCATTCCAACAAGAGGTCACCCTTGCTACTATTCACCGTGGAAATTCTAGTTTCTCTGCATTGACACACCGATTCGTTCAGAAAACAGCAACCTCTCCAGATGCCTTCGTCCTTCCTCATTGAAATGCAAGTGGTCTCTCGCATACAGTTCCCTTCTGACCTCAAATGCCCTTCAAGCATCCACATATTCCAATCCTCTCTTCTGAGACATTCTGGATATTATGCTATTCATTATTACTGCCTTCTGCTCAGCTCGTTGCTATCATACTTGAGCAAAACACACACACACAATCTTTCCTCTCTGCATTTTATTTTGTACTACCTCAAGCAAGAATCTCAGACCTTTTGCCACCCGATTTACATTGCCTCTTAAGTTATTCGTGCCCACCATCACAATCATCTCATCCACCCTTTCACCCTGCTTAATTGCCATAGTCACAATATCGTTCCTCCAGGCAAACACTCCTCTGGCATCCTATCTTGCACACCACAGATCATCGAGTTTCCATACATCAGAGTTCTTACCAGTCTGTTCCTTGATTCCTCACCTGTCCCTCTCTCTCTCTCTCCTCTAGCTCTTTCACTCCATCTTATCCTACTTATCTGCTGTCCTGTCATCACTCTATCCCTGGTTCGAGCACTCCCTCTCTCTATTTCAATTCTCTCCTCTTCAATCACCATACCTTTCTCTCATTCCCTCTCTTCTATAGTTTCTATTCTCTCCTCTTCTATCATTCCCATACATCTCTCTCTAATTCCAACTTTCATTCGTCTTGCATTCATCTCTTCTATTCTCCTAAACTCATCTTTCATACTTCTTATCTCATCCCCGAGACTTTCCACCTCCTCTTTCAGCTCATCTATCCCTCTCTGTAAGTTAGTCACTCTTACTCAATATTCATCCTGTGAATCAAAACCATCTGCGAAAAATGCACAATCGTTCCAAACCTTCCACATGCGCACTCTTATTTTTTCATTCATATTTCTGTTGTCATTCTTGCCTATCACATTACTCGCCTCTTGAGATTTTCCTGCCACTGACACAACGAGGTTGGTTATCGTAATGTTTAATTCACTAAATTTCTCACGTTGCCAACATTTTTGAATGTACACACTCCCCCTTCTCTCACCGTCCACATATCCAACTGCTTGAATGTATACATACCACAAGTACTTCATGGCATAAAATTCTTTATTATCTTACGCAAATTAGAGTCCTTAAATGGGGTAGGACTTGTTGACAAGCCATTCGTGATTAGAGCATGGCTGCCGCTGTCATTCACTTAAGGCTGAAGAACTACTACAACAAAACGCTAAATACTAATATTAAATGCTAATAATAATATTAATAATAGTACTATTAATAATAATAATAATAATAATAATAATAATAATAATAATAATAATGATAAACGCTAATAACTACACTAAATAACGAAAACTTATCTTCTCTTCCACCGCAGATGCATCCGACTCTGACTTTGCCTTCTCAGTAACCCAAAAATAACACAATATAACAACTGAACTCCAAAAGGAACACCACTAAAGAACACTTGTGTTACTGAGGGGAGAAAAGTAGCACAATTTGGGACAGAAGTCACACTATACTCTGTTAAAAAATTCTTTTTTTATTGCCAATTTACCACCATTTAAAATTGATACAGTAGTATACCGGCCACTATGAACCAAATATTGGTAGGGTAAATGGCGGGGGAAGTGACAGTAGTAACGTGACGTCTTGCCAGCTGTTATCCAAGGGAAATTCCAAACATTCCATACCCATGACGTCAATGTTCGGACATTATGAGCCAAGTAGGGATAGGGTAAATGGTGGGGGTGTGATGCAGGAACCGTGCCATCATTTGTAAGACAGTATGAAGCAGATTAACATAACATAAGAATTCATGCCATGATTGGTCAGACACTTTAAACCAAATTGTGGTTGGGTAAATGGGGGAAGTGACGTGTGTCATGGCTGTGTGTTGTTATCAGATGTATATAAGTGACATAGTTTATTACTTATAAATAAGTGATGTCATTGAGTTGAAGTGGAAAAAGAAGTTACACTATTGGGGAAGTGTGACATCCTGTGTTTCGTGGGTGGCCGATTTGAGTGAGTGACTTGTTTTTGTCTGTTTTCAGTGGTGGCTTTTGGGTACGGGTTTCAGTATGGAATTCTGGGTGATGTTTGGAATTTCTATAGGGACACATCTGTCATTGACGTCACACTGTTTTTGTTCGTGTATGGCAGTCTGGGTAATGGTTTGCATATGGAAACGTGGGTGATGGTTTAAGATAAGATAATGAATGTATGAAATTTCACAGAGTGAAACATCCGTTATTGACGTCACTTTGTACCTTTCGTTTGAGTGATGGTTAGAGTATGAATTCTGGGGATATTTGTTCAAATGTTTGAGTCTTTGGTTCAACTGTGGAAATGTTGGAAAATATTTGTCTATAGATGGCAGCACGAAATTTCCAATATAAGTGTGTGGAATTTCGTTCCTGTTATTGACTATTGGGCTTTAGAGTTTAGAGCCAAGAGATGGCACCAGCTAATAGACATTTTCTAGATAATTAATTACAGGCAATAACTGGTGTCCCCCTCAAACAAACACACACAAACTTTGTTTTTCATGTTCGCATTTTCTAAAATAATTAACTACTGGAATCTCAATTTTACTGCTTTTTATTTCATTCACATTTTTCTTGTCAATTGCTTGTAGTTAGACATTTTCTAAAATAACTAACTACTGGAATCTCAGTTTCTTCTGCTTGTATGTCATGTTTATGATCTTAAAAACTTCATAGAACACACACACAAATACATTTTGTTTCATGATAACATTTTCTAAAATAATTAATTACTGGATAGTAGTAGTGTTCCCCTCACATCCCTATCAAACACACACACACACACAATTTTTTTTCTTTTATGTTCATATTTTCTAAAATAAGTAATTACTGGAAATAATCACACCTTTATGCTTTTTTTTCTTTCATGTTTTCTTGATATTAAGTTGTAGTTAGATATTTTCTAAAATAAAGAATTACAGGTGAACAATGGTGTTCCCCACACCCCTCAAACACAAACAGAAATACTCACACACATACACATTTTTTCCTTTCATGTTTACATTGTTAAACTAATTAAATATTAACTTTATTACAAGTTCTAGGCAGAATAAATATTCTTAAATATGAAGAACACATCAACGATACTTTAATTGTTCATTTAGGTTTACAAATACACATTTATTTGACTGAAATATTACAAGTATTTTCACAATGAAAATTAGATAACTAGCTAGAAATATTTCACATGATTTGTCTCTCTTGCTATTTTCCTGAAGAAAGAAAAATTCCAAATGGGGGTTTGCTGATTTTTTAACTATACGGCATGCACAAAACAATACAGTACAGTATCAGCACACACACACAAAAAGTGTGAAAGAACGAATTGCAGTAAACAACCTGAAATACAGTCGACTCTTATTCCTTATAGGTTTTTGTCCATTTCCTTAATATCTTTCATTGCGGCTAATGGCTATGTTTTTCCCATGGTTGTGAATGTGCTCTACTTAGTGACATCACGGGAAATGAAGTAAAATCAATGCTTATCACCACTATCATCTTCTGTTAATTTTCACAATGTAGTGTGACAGTTTGTAGTAAGATTTGGTCACTTGCACTCATAATTTTCCTTTCTTTCATGTTCACATTTTTTAAAATAATTAACTATTTCTTTTGGTTTTTCTATTCTGATCTGTTGGGCACATCGAATATAATAACAAAATTGTCACTATTTAATTCATTTTGTAATTTATCCATTAAAAAACCATAATTATGTTATTTGCTAGGTTCCGTGTAGATTTCAGTCCAAAGTAACATCGTTGAGTTGAAGCCGAAACGCAACGTTTTGGTTCTGGGAATGTGTAACTTCCTGTGTTTGGAATTCTGGGGGATGGTTAGAGTATGGAATTCTGAGAAGTAAGTTGAGGTTTTTTTTTTATGGCCAATATTGATGTCGTACATTGTTCAAGAAATATGGTAAGCCTACTTTTGGACAGTTCTTAAGTTTAGAGTCTTAACCGATTATTAGGTATAAAATTAAGGATTTATATATCAACTGAGTAAAAATTTCACTGTAGTGTAATTTAAAAATATGGAAAACAACACCAACATTGTTCATTTAGGTTTACAATTGCCTATTTTATTTTGCTGATTTATTATTTATAACTATATTCACAGAAGATATTTACATTTAATTACCTCACTAAATAGCCTCAAAATGCAGTTGATTCTTGTTCCTTAAAGGTTTCTGTCCATTTCCTTAAAATATCATTCGCTTTGCAGCTCATGTCTATGTTTTTTCTCACAGCTGTGGGTGGTCTCTACTTATTGACATAATGGGAAGTAAAGTCACCGCTATCCGCTTCTCTTAATGTTCACACTGCAGTGTGACAAATTGCACTAAGACTTGGTAATTTGAAATCAAATTTCATATGCTTCTAGATTTTTTTTTCAATCTAATTGAATGTTTTTCTCTACTCTAAATCTCACAGTAGTATTTTTATAACTGAAACCTCACCAAAGTAATTGTCTATTTCAAAAACTGATTTTTTGGAAGTCGAAATATGTAACTAACAAATTCTAATGATGCACCAACTGGATAAACGAAAAGACCACTGAAGCTTAAAATTCCCGACTTCATTGTATTCATGAAAACTGCTCTGTAGCTTTCAGCCTGCTTTCCCACATTTCTTAATAAGAGATACATTTCTCATCAAAATTCAAAACATGCTTTTCAAAATTCTACTTTTTATGTCTCCTTAGTTGACCTACAGAGACTGCCATATTTTATTTAATCATTAGTAATTTAACTAAAGGATATGAGACAAACATAGTTAGGACTCTGCATTAGCCTTTTCTTATTAGAAACTTCTTTTCCCAGCACAAATCAACGGTTATTTCTTATTATTTCAAATTAATATTAGCTCTGTACAATACCTTGTTAATTTCTATGTGACACACTTCCAAACATTTAAAACTTTAGACTATAGCGATATGTTTAGGTGAGCATAAAACTCAAATGTGTCTAATCATGACTCATATCCTCTCTTTTGGTGTTTGTACGTAGTTCTTCTGTGTTGCTGATGACACCATCATTCTAATTGAGATTATCAGTTCTGGTTTTCGAGTATATGGACTAAATGTTTACAGATAAATCAAACAATGTGAATAGGTAGCATTTGATATGTTTCTAAAATAATTAATATCAGGATATTAGTTTTTACATTTTTTGTCCATTCCTGGCATTAATTTCCCAGTTGTAACACACACACACACACACACACACACACACACACACACACACACACACACACACACACACACACACACATATATATATTTTTTTTACATTTACATTTTCTTATATTATTATGTATTATGAGTTTCTAAAATTAGTAATTACAGGATTTCAGTTTTCCCCAATTTTTCTTTCATTCCCAACATTTAATTTCACAGTAGTGATTTTTCATTTATTTTTACATTTACGATTTCTGGTGTTATTAATTAATGTTGTTAATGATTCTGCCTAAAGACTTTTTTTGCCTCCAATATTTAAACATATCGTCTTTGTATTGGTGTAATTTTCTAGATCGTAACAGTTCATTACTTATTTCTAAAGAAATTATAACTTTTTTTACAATAATTAAACAGAATTGCATTTGGGTATAAAGTTATGGTTTAACAGACCAACTTCTAAACAGAATTACTGAGTAAACATTTCACGATGGAAAACATCAAGGACACAAAACCATTGTTCATTTAAGTTTCCAAATGCATATTATATTTTCCTTAAATTATTTACAAGTATATTTACAGAGAAAAATTCGGATATGTAACCTAAATTACCTACAAATATTTCACAAGATTTAGTTACACTCTTAACATTTTCCAATGAGAAATAAAGAAAATGTTCATTACTCACTGTTTCTTGATTACATTGGATCAAAATAGCTGGCCACCCGAATGAGTTTTAAGATAGGACACCATAGGAAGCAGAGCTCCATACATCTGATAATGTGTTAGACTGGATATGACAAATTTTTCCATGTATTCTTTTCTTAGCAGATATACACAGGCGGTCTTCATATAATGTTCGTAAATGTCCCAATATAAAGAATCTTTATCAAATTAAATGAAGTCTTGAAAGTCTAATTTTATCATTGTTGAATTTAGATGGTTAGCAATAATTTTTCCCATGATATTAATACGTGGTAATTCTGTTTCCAAAAATAGTAAATGATTATCAATATCATACATTTTTGTGAATATATCTCAGCTTCTTTCAAACTAATAGAGAAAACTTCCACCAGGTCCTGTATCATCGACCATTAGTTCCCCATCTTGGCATTTGAGAATATAACAGTCTCCTATGTTCAATTTGTAGTGTACTCTTCTATTTAAGTAGGTGAGGATATTAAGTCACTTCCTGCATAACTTTTCCCAAGTGGTCCTGGATAACCACATCAAAATGTACATATCTTCTAAAATAATAATCGCTTTCCATCCTTTTAGAGCTATATGAAGAGTTTTGTATTCTGCTATTTTTTCGAAGAAAGAAAATTTCAAAGACTTTTGTGGCTCACCCATTATTTTACTTTGTCAGAAACAAAACACCACAACACAATATGATAGCGGCACTGGATGAACGATTGCAGTTAGTGAATAGACACTCGAATTAATTGTTTTTCCTTATAGTACTGTTTATCCTGACCATTTCTTCAAAATATAACATGTGCACAATTGACTTATGGAAATGTTTTATGCATGCTGGTGGATATGATGTTATGTAATTTTATCTTACTTTGTTACATCATAGGGCAAAGATTATCTGGCTAGAATGGTTTTCTATATTATTGATCCTTATTACATAAAGCATTTTTTACAACACAAATAAAGTAATTATTTATTATTGTTAATATTATTTCAACTGAACATTAGATCGGATACTATACATTTCATATTAAATCTTCTCCACTAAACATTCTGTCTATTAATTTAACATCTGAAGTCTGTGGAAAGAAATTTCACACTGTGAAAGGAATTGGATTTCATTCTTACCCAAATCAAATGAATTACAGACCAGATACCAGATTTAAACATCCTAAAATAATGTATGACTATACTTTTTTTGTACTCATTGTCTGCAAAATTGCAAATTTCTTTTGGTTTTTCCACACTTACAATTCAAATGGGAAAATGTAAGACACATTTCCTAAATATTTTCTTCCCATTTCTTGTTTTTACTTTGTATGAACATCATATTAACCTGTATTCTCATTCCTTCAAAATTTGTGTTTGTGTTTTCTGCTGAGTAGAATCCGTTTTCTCTATACCAAACTTCTTAAGTGTTTAAGTCACGTTTTGGGGGAATGAGAAGTCCAAACTGATGAAGAAATATACTTGTCTGTTGGAGACATCTGTTATGACTGTCAGAAATCGGTTATTTTACAGAGAGACAGAAGATATTTTAAATCATCACATCACTAAAACTCTTAAAACGTTTGGGGTAGAAAACAAAAATGTATCATACTCTGCAGATAACACAAATACAAATTCTGGGATGTGAGAGGACAGGATAAATTAATGTTCATACAAAATAACTAGAATAAATAAGCAGAAAACATTTATGCCGCTTTCAAAAATAGAGAAGGCACATTTTCTTTTCTTTTCACACATTTGTTCATGCTAAAAGATTAAAAACATGTGACTGAAATTCGAAACTTTTTTTTTTAACTTTACAACCCAAACTCTTCAACTGGGAAAAAAAAGACAGAAGTGATAGCTAATAATATAATTGTGTCTTTTGAAATGAATAAAGTACAAAATGAATTAAATAGTGACAATTTTATTCCTATATCTGTAGATGTCTCCAAGAGACTAGTATATTTGTTCATCAGTTTGGAATTAAAGTATGACTGTAAGAATTTAGTGATTTTTCAGAGAGACAACAGATAATTTAATCCAAAAATGGGACTTAAACTCTTTGAAAGTTTGGTGTACAAAAAAAAGGACCGTACTCTGCAGATAACACAGATACAAATTTTGGGAGAATGAGAAGACAGGTTCACCTAATGTTTGTACGAAGTAAAAACAAGAAATGGTCAGAAAAAACATTGGGAAATGGGTCTTACCTTTTCATATTTTCATTGTAAATGTAGAAAAACCCAAAGAAATTTGAGAGTTTGCAGACAATAATTACAAAACAGTACAGTCATATAGAAATTTCTTTCCCAAAATTTGGACATTAAATTAATAGCCAGAAATTTCTTCAAAATCTTAGCTAGTTTGGGGGTAAGAGAGCTGATAAATGGTAACTGTATATGAGTGATAGGGTTGGAATCATCTTCTTGTCGATGATGTTGGCATGGACTCAAACGTTTAGTGATGTTATGAGATGAATATCCATTATTTATGAAGGTATTTTTCAGGAAGCTAAGCTCTGTTTGAAGGTCTTCTTCTGTGGAAGTGAGACATCTTGCTCGATGAGCAAGGATGGAGATGATGCCCAGTTTCTGAGGAGGGAAGTGATGAAAAGACCCATGTAAATATCTACCAGTGTGGGTGGTTTTTCAAAATGAAAATTTAAGACAGTCGGGTAATCTGTTGATCTTCAGATCCAAGAAGGGGAGAATGCCGTTAATCTCTAGTTCTGATGTGAATTTAATGTTCTGATGTTGGTTATTTAAATGGTTTAGAAAGTTCTGCAGTTCCTCTATGTCCCCATCATGAATGTTTGGAAGTTTGTCACATAGAAAAATTAACAAAAAATGCATAGAGCTAACATTTGAAATAATAAGAAATATTATTTATTTTTGCTGGGAAAAGACGTTTCTAATAATAAAACGCTAACGCAGAGTCCAAAATTTGTTTTTCTCATATTCTTTAGTTAAACTTACTAATGCTGAAAATAATGCTGAAGTATCTGTATATCAATCAAGGAGATATAATAAGTTGACTTTGAAAAGCATGTTTTGAATTTTGATGAGAAATGTATCTCTTATTAAGAAATGTGGGATAGCAGGCTCAAAGCTACAGAGCAATTTTCATGAATACACTGAAGTCGGGAATTTTAAGCTTCAGTGGCCTTTTCGTTTTTCCAGTTGATGCATCCTCAGAATTTGTTAATTACATATCTCGACTTCAAAAAATCAGTGGCTGAAATAGACAATTACTTTGGGGAGGTTTCAGTTATAAAAATAGTACTGTGAGATTTAAAGTAGAGAAAAACATTCAATCAGATTATAAATATATATATATATAAAGAAGCATATCAAATTTGAAAACAAATTACCAAGTCTTAGTGCAATTTTTCACACTACATTGTGAAACTTAACAGAAGAGGATAGTGGTGACTTTACTTCCCAAGCTGTCACTAAGTAGAATACATCCACAATCCTGCGATAAAACATATCCATGAGCCACAGTGCAAATGATATTAAGGAAATGGACAGAAACCTATAAGAAACAAGAGTCAACTGCATTTTCAGGTTATTTACTGAGGTAATTAAATGTAATTATTCTCTGTGAACATAGTTATAAATAATAAATCCAAAATAAAATATGCAATTGTAAACCTAAATGACAATTTTGGTGGTGGATGTTTTCCATATTTATATTATCGTACAGTGAAATTTTTACACAGTTATTCTGTTTTGAAATTGTATATAAATCCACAATTTTTATACCTAATAATGGATTAAGACGTTAAACTTAACAACTGTCTGAATGTAGGGTCACCATATTTATTGAACAATATACGACATCAATATCGACCATAAAAAAACCTCATCTCACTTGTCCGAATTCTATACTCAATCCATTACCCAGAATTCCAAAAGCAGGAAGTAACAAATAACCAGAACAAAAATGTCGTATTTCGAATACTTGAACTGAATGATGTCGCTTTGGATAGAAATCGATGAGGAACATAGCAAATAAGGCAATTATGGTTTTTAATGGATAAAGTACAATATGAATTATTGTTTGTTACTCTATAAGATGTGCCCAACAGATTAGTATAGAAAAAATTGTTAATTATTTTAGAATATGTGAACACGAAAGTAAATATTTGTGTGTGTGTGTGTGTGTGTGTGTGTGTGACGGGGACACCAGTGATAGCCATGAGAGCCAGTAATTAATTATTTTAGAAAATGTGAACATAAAAGAAAAATAAGTGTGTGTTTGAGGGAGTCACCAATGATAGACTGTAATTAATTATTTAGAAAATGGCTATTAGCTGACACCATCTCTTGAGTATAAACTAAAAAGTTCCATAATCAATAACAGGCACGAAATTCCACACACTTATATTGGAAAATTCATGCTGCCAACTATAGAGAAATATTTTTCAACACTTCCACAATCGAACCAAAGACCCCAACACTTGAATAAATAACTTCAGAATGCCATACTCTAACCATCACTCGAACCAAAGACACAGAGTGATGTTAATAATGGATGTGTCATCCTATGAAATTCAAATTTTCCATATTCTATCTTATCTCGAACCATCACCCACGTTTCCATATGCAAATCGTCACCCAAAATGCTATATGTGAACAACAACAGACATTGTGATGTCTGTTGTTGTGATGTCAACAGACATACGTCAATGACATATATATCCCCAGTGAAATTCCAAACATCCAAAACTCTAAACATCACCCACAATTCCATACTAAAACCCTTTCCCCTAAGCCACCACTGAAAATAAACAGAAACAAGACACTCACACCAATCTGCCACCCACGACACATAGGAAGTCACACCTCCCAACCACAATAACTTCCTTTTCTACTACTCAATGATGTCACTTATTTACAACTAACAAATTATGTCACTTTTCTGCATCTGAAAACAACACACACCCATGACAACACTTTCCCCATTTAACTTACCCCTATTTTGTTTAAAGTGTCCGATCAATCACTGCACGAATCCTAATGTTATCTTGATCTGCTTCCTTCACACCCCAACTTTTACCCTACCCCTATTTGATTCATAGTGCCCAAACCGTACGTCATTAATATGGGATGTTTGGAATTTCCCTGGGGGGAACAGCTGGCAGTGACGTCACGTTTCCACTGTCACTTCCCCCACCATTTACACTATCCTTATTTGGTTCATAGTGGCCGGTATACTAATGGATGCATATAGCCATTGTCTGCCACCCATCCCATCAATCTGAGTGATGATTATTACAGCAACCTATGATAAAACTGAGTTTTTTAAACTACATATCCTTTTTAATATTGCGCATGAACTAAATAAAATGATTTAACATAGTGGATGTAATTAACTAAAATGAATGTGGTGACTTAATTGTTTTCAGGAGATTTAAAAATGAATATTAATAATAATTTCATTTCAGATGTTTCACAGACAAAATAAAAAAGAGAGACCTCAAAGTGTCAAGAAGAATGCTTGGACTAAAACAAAGAAGAAGGGTAAAAATATTACAGAAATTTCAAAATTCACATATTATCTAAAGAAGATTAAAAAATCCAAGTCTTTGATATGCTTGTTTTGTTTAATTGGTTTTGTGTACCAAACAACTCAGTTTCTTCGAATGTATCTGACTTATCCAATGCTGCTAGATATGCAAATTACAACTCCAATCGATGTTGAATTACCAGCAGTGACTGTCTGCAATCATAGTCCGTAAGTAATAATCATAATACCTGAATAGTGATAAATATATGTTTTTTATATTCAATATGATTCCTTTCCTTGATAGTTGCAAGCATTCATTTTTAACAAAATATAGCAAAATGTTCTATTAAAACTTCAGTTTAATATAAACAAAAATAATCACCCAACATTTTGACCTGAATGTCAAGGTCATTGTTTGGAGTATACACATATATACAAAGAAACAAACTACATTGTATGTTAAAGTAATAGTAATTTGGTCAACTGTCAGGCTTGATTTCTGGTTAAAAAAAACTTGCTACGTCAAAGCTAGAGTCCTATTATTATTTTTATATCTGCTGTTTGGTTATGAATCGTTAATAGAGCTATTAAGTGGAATGTAACGTGCTTGCACATAATTACTCACAGATAAATTAAATCAGTGAAGATATTGACCAATTTATGGCTTAGTGTCCAAACTAAGGATTTGCAAGCAGTGCTGACCCTAAGAAATTTTTGCCTGGTGCCATAGCATATTTTGCCTCCCCTTCCCCCTAAACGAACTCTTTTAATGACGTCTTAATGAAGTTTTATTATGTAAAAATTTAACTAATGACATCCTGAAGTCTCAACCGAGAACAAATAAATGACTTTTTTATGATTTATTTTTCTTATAGTTTAGGTCAATTTTTGCTTCTCCCCCCCCCCCCCACAAAATTGTTGCCCCATGCAAATGCACGTATTGCACCATTAGTAGAGACAGCCCTGTTTGCAAGAGAACTTGAGCTTAACTGGGCTGAATCTGAATGTGTGCTATCCAAATTCTGGAGAATTTTATGCTACCATAAAATTTTGTACCATATTGTTAAGATTAAGATGGTTGATCAAAATTTCAAAAATCAAAATTTTGATTGCAAATTATTTGTATATGTGTATACTCCTGATCATGACCTTGATATGAAGGTCAAAATGCAGAGTGATTATTTAGGTTTATATTAAACTGAAGTTTTACTAAAATATGGTAGTTGCTTCCATATATTTTTTTTTTTAAATGAATTTTGTATCCCTCACAGTGTAAGATGATAAATGTACAGTATTAGTGGGTGGACTAAGGAGGCTTTTTCTATTTTTTTAAATTAATTTTATATATATATATATATATATATATATTTATTTATTTACATAATCTGGAAACCATTCTCCAGAGACCAAATATGAAACTTTTTCAAGCCACTTCAGGCTGTCTCCTAGTGGTGGAACATAGATGGTGGCTAAGTTGCTTAACCAGGCTTTACTTTTCCTTCTGGGGGTAGTAGCCTCAGTAAGGTTTGTTCTATTCTTATGAGATTAGCAAAGCAGAAAGAAGATCCTCTCTTACCTAGGTAAGGAGCATGGAACCAGGGGCGTGTCAGTAGTGTCTGGCACCTGTGTGCAAAACTTTAGTTGGCTCCCTTATACCTAGTAGCATGCCAGTAGTGTCTGGTGCCTGCGTGCAAAACTTTAGTCGGCACCCCTATCCCCCTTCCAATAAAAAAATCACTTTAAAAAACGTTTTTTTTAAGTATTTCCTCCTCTTTGGAGCTTTTACTATCCTGGCGCTTGTGTGTGTCGCACACATTGCACATATGCATGGTGCACCCCTGCATGAAACATCACTCATGAATTGATCTTCCTTCTGCGTTGGGTGATGATGCCTCTGTCACCTGTCCCTACAATGCTTACAAAGTAACTTCCTCCTTCATGAGAAGACTAGCCACTAAATGAACATCAAATTCTAGAAAGAATATGATTCAGTCACAAATAGAGAGAGATTGCATATTTGTCTCACTTGCAGTAAAGCCTTTACTGTTCCAGCAATCCTGGGTATACATGGCAAACAAAACATTCCATCACCTCTGTGAACTTGTGCAACTTCCATATCTTTCTACAACCTATCAAAATAACTTAGTTCATCCAGGACCATTAACTCAGATACAATTTGTCTGTCCAGAATGTCAGATAAATTTTACCACCTGTATTGGTATTGGCATTCACTGCTATGCAAAACATTCCAATTTCTATAAATCCTGAAGTTTATATTTAATGGGCAAAAGCACGATGGACTACTGAGGATGAGAACATTCTGCAATCTCCAGTGTTCTGAAAACATCCAACTAAAAATATCTTAATCCAACCAAGCCTCATCGTATGAAACACACTTTGTCTGTTCAGATTATCAGTGAGCCTTTACAACTCTATCAGTCTTGGTGCTCGCATGGCGAATACCAAGAGTGATAGAGTTGTAAAGAGTTGTAAAAATCTAATTCTAATTTTGTAATTCATCTAATTCATCTTTTGTAAACCAAAACATCCCATTGCTGTTAATGGTGAAATTTGTATTTACCATGCAAAGGTATGGTAGGCTGTTGAAGAGGAACTTTGGGATGCCGTCTGTGAAACACCTCATTAACTACAGCAGATATAGCCGAAGTTAATGAAGATTTGGAAGAGGTTCTGCCTAAGCAGACAATAGCTTATCATATTGCATTGTAAATTCCCATATTACAGAGAATGATGTGACTGTGGACATCTATGTTAGAAGATCCCATCTATAATCCTCTTCAAGTACACAGTACATCATCTCAGGATCTGCACCATCTCCCTTAGCATAGTCAAAAGGCTTTAAAGAATATTATTAGAATGTGACTCAATCAAGTATCTCTTACAACAAAGTTCAATCATTTGTTGGAGATTTTCTAAGCAACATCTTCCTTCCAGGTTAGTATCATTTTACATCACCTGTTTGATCCAGGGAGAAAAAGAGAAAGTGTCTTTATACCCAAATGCAAGCATTATATAAGAACAGAGGCGTTTGTGCTAGTATAATACTCAATGAAGCATCTCTGCCTCCTGCAAGTGAAATGCAAGAGGAGTTTATCTGCTCTTGAAGGGATGTCTTTTCTGCTCTACAACCATATACCTACATGATTTAGTTCTTCCTTCTATTTCACACACACACACACACACACACACACACACTTTTCTTGCCAATAGATGATTATGGGAATTTTTAGTTAGAGGCAAGAGAGCTGGTGGCAGCATTTAGACATTTTCTGAATAATTAATTATATTCTATCACTAGGGCCCCTCAACCACACACACGTTTAGACATGAAACATCGTTAATATATCCCATGGTGATACTCTATATATGTACCTTATGACTATTCTTATGAAAAACTATTCAGTATTAGAATTAGAATTGCGCTTACTAAAACATATGAGCAGTGGTCTTTGAAATTACAGATATCACTTGCTATGTTTAAGGTAAACAAAAAACTTTCTTTCCAGAATAGGGAATCTTGGAAACAGCTAGGTTCTGAAAACAATAGATATTCCAAATTGTTCATTTTTAACCATACATTCACAACACAAATTACACAATCACAAGGTCAGGAAAATGCAGTTGACTCTGTTTTCCTTATAGGTTAATGTGCGTTTCATTAATTCATTCGCACTTTGCATTAAGATATGTTTTCCCATGGTTTCTTTCCAAAATGACATCATAGAGTTGAAGTGGAAATGGCGTTTTGTTGTTGGTATGTGTTACATCCTGTTTTTGGAATTCTGGGTGATGGTTAGAGTATGGAATTCTGACAAGTGAAATGAGGTTTTTTTACTTTACAGGATACACAAAACACTACAACACGCACAATTTTTTTTTCTTTCAATCGTATTGAAATTTTCTAAAATAATTAACTACTGAAATATCAGTTTTACTGCTTCTTTTTTTCTTTCACGTGTTTTCACCAATATGACACACACCTGGGAAATTTTATTCATTTTGATCGTGTGAAATTGTTACTGTAGTAAAATTAACGCTTACATTTTTTTAAAAGCAATACATATAATTCTAATCAGAATCACTGAGCAATAAAAGAAATAAATAAATAACTGATTGTTCTTTCCTGACTGTTAGTTTTATCTTTGATTCCCTGTGCTCTTATCCTACTTCTGCAACTGAAATTTCATTTATTTATTTATTTTTCTTTAGAATTAGTAAGTTTAAGTAACGGAAATGAGAAAAACAAAGTTTTGAACTCTCCATTAGCATTTTCTCTTCAGAAACTTCTATTGCCAGCACAACAAATAAATAGTTATTTCTTATTATTTCAAATGATTATTATATATGTAGTATACTTTGTAATTCGTTTTTCCATGTTACCAAGTTCCAATCATTTACAATTTTAGACTATATAATTTGATTAGGTGAGAGTACAACTCAAGGTGTTGTCTTTTCATGACTGATGTTTTGCTAGTCCTTCTGTGTTCTTATGACACCAACATTCTATTAAAGATTAACAGTTCCGGGTTTACGAATATGTGAAAGAAATGTTTACAGATAACTCAAACATTGTCAACAGGTAGCATTAGAAAATTTTCTGAAATAATTAATTACAGGATATCAGCTTCCCCACTTTTTTTACAATAATTAAACTGAATTGCATTAAGGTATAAAGTTATGTATTTATATGTCATCTTGTAGTCAGAATAACTGAGTACAGTTTCACTTTGTTGTTGTTGTTGTGGAAAACACAACAACAACAACAACAACAACAACAACACATATCTTCGTTCATTTAAGTTACAAATGCATAATTTATATTGTTGAAATATTAAATCACAAAATGCTAACAGTCGCACTTTAATTTGAAACTGATGAACAAATAGAGTAGTCTATTGGAGACACCTACAGACTTGTCTGTAAGTGTCTGTTTTATTGCCTTATCTGTAGCAATTTTATTGCTACAGTTATAGCAATAAAATTGTCACTATTTAATTCACTTGTAATTTATTAATTTCAAAAGACACAATCACATTATTAGGTATCATATCTGTCTTTTTTTTTCATTCTCCTAATGGAATAGTATGTGTTGTCAAGTTTTGAAAAAACGTTTCGACTGCCAGTCACGTTTTTAAACTTTTATCATGTACATATGTTTGCAAAGAAAAGCAAAATGTACCATCTCTTTATTTTTGAAAACAGCATAACAGTTCAGTTTTTTGCCTATTTTCTTCTTGTTACATTGTATGAACATTAATTTATCCTGTATTCTCACACCCCAAATTTGTATTTGTGTTGTCTGCAAATATGCAACAGTTTTTTATTTTCTACACCAAACTTTTTTAAGAGTTTTGGTAAAGAGAGTGGTTAAAATATCAAATTCTAAATAGTTATTTATTATTATTTCAGTGATTATTATTAGCTCTCATGTTATATTTTATAACTTTCTGTTACAAATTACAAACGATTAGAACTTTACACAAAAAACTTTCAAAGAATTTTGTGGTTCACCCATTATTTTTACTTTACTGAACATAAAACGCCACAATACAATACAATACAATAGCTGCAGTGGATGAACGATTGCCTTAAGTAACTCGACTCGATTGTTTTTCCTTACAGTACTGTTTACCCTACCTTACCCTACCTTGACCATTCCTTCAAAAATGAAACTTTCGTAAAAATGACTCATGGACATGTTTTTGCATGCTGTTGATGTGTTTTTATCTTATGTTGTGTGGGGAAAGCCAAAATTTGTATTTGTGTTATCTGCAGAGTAGAAACCTTTTTTCTATATAAAACTTTTAAGAGTTTAAGTCATGTTTCTGTGTTAAATTATCTGTTCTCTCTGTAAAATAAACAAATTCTAACAGATCAGGTTTTCGAGTATGTGAACGAAATGGTTACAGTTAACTCAGACAATGTCAATAGGTAGCATTAAACAACTTTCTAAAATAATTAATTACACGAATGTCAGTTTTGACAACTTTGTTTTCTGTTCCTAGCATTAATTTCATATTAATGATTTTGTTTACAATAATTAAACAGAATTGAATTAAGGTATAAAGTTATGGATTTCAATATCAAATTCCAATCAGAATAACTGGGTAAAAACTTCATGTGATAAAACACAACAACAACAATGCACATCTTTGTTCATTTAAGTTTACAAATGCATATTTTATTTTGCTGAAATACTATTTATAAATATATTCACAGAGAATAATTTGAAACATGTAATTACCTAAAAATATGTCAAAATATTTAATTTACACTGTTAACATTTTCCAAAGATTTCAATAAATAAAATATTTGTTATTCACTGTTTCTTGGTGACATAACATCAAAATAGTTGGTCATGCAAAAGAATGTTAAGATCTGATACCACAGTTAGCACAGCTCCATACATTTGATATTGTGTCAGCCTGGAAATTACACCATGCCTCCCTAAACATTCTGTGTATTCATTTGTCAGCAAATATACACAAACAGTTTTCGTAAAATGTTCATAAATGTCTCAAAATAAAGAATCTTTATCGAATTGAATAAAATCTCGAAGGTCTAACTTTACCATTCATGAATATAGATTATTAGCAATAATTTTCACCATCATACAAATTGCTGGCAATTCAGTTTCCAAAAATAGTAAATGATTATCAATGTCATACAATTTTGGTGAAAATCTCTCAGCTTCTTCACAACTAATAGAAAAACTTTACATCCACCAGCTCCTGTATCACAAGCATTAGTTCCCAATCTTGACATTTCTGAATATAACGGTCACAAGGTCCATTTCTTAGTCAACTCTTCTCTGCAAGTATCTGACAATATGAGACCACTTCCTGCATAACTTTTACCAAGTGGTCCTGGATAAATATATCACAGTGCGTGTGTCTTCTAAAATAATAATCGATTTCCATCCTTTTAGAGCTATTTAAAGAGTTTTTTCTTGTGCAATTTTCCTGAAGGAAGAAATTTTCAAAGACTTTTGTGGCTCATCCATTATTTTACTTTACTGGACACAAAACAGCACAACACAATACAATAGCTTCACTGGTTGAACGAATTGCCATAACTGAAAAGGCACTCGACTAGATTCTTTTGCTTTATAGTACTGTTTACCTGATCCTTAACCTGACCATTTCTTCAATAATGAAATTTTTGCACAGATGACTCACAGACATATTTTGGCATGCAAGTGGATTTGATATTGATGTGAGTTTATCTTACTTTTTGACATTATGGGGCAAACTTTATCTCTGTGGCTCGAATTCTTCCAAGGGGAGATTGGCAAGCTCACCATTTGCAGATGCCTAAAATTGTTGGGATGGGAAAAAATAGCATTACATGGTGGAGATGAAATGGTAGTTGAGAGGTTATTAATTATTTACAAACTGTCTTAACTAAAGTTCCCACAGCTGAAAGAGGACCGGAAACAAATTAGTCATCTCCAAGATATGATTAATGATAAATCTACAGTGTGGAAAAATAATTCACACACATTTATTTATTTATTTATTTATTTTGCTCAGTTCTTCTGTTAGAATATGTAGTTAACTGAATATAAAAGTAAAATAGAGAAAATAACTAATCAATTTGAATAAAAACGTATGGAGACATATCAAAAACTCTGCATCGAGAGATTTAAAGTTACCAGTCGCTGTCGGATATTAAGGAAGAAGTATTCATCTAGATTTCAGGTTATAGTATTTATAGATATTTCGTTCTTTCAACCCAGGTATTTTCTGTGTATGTTGTGCTGTGTATATAAGGTTATAATTGAACTAGTTGGAATATCCATCGGCATTCAGAAGACCCTTTCTGGAAAGAATGTAAGTTAATAAAAATTATTACTAGAATTTTTCTAGATTACATGCAAAAGTTCTTGTACACCATTAAAGCCTCCGTTTATTTTTTTATTTTAAAAAATACCCTTTGGTTTTCATTCAGAAAAGAACTTATTTTATTTCTAAAGGCTGCCGTCATTCTTGATTCTAAACTAAGAATTCCCATACTCATCTAAAGAGAAGTAAACTGTGTGTGTGTGTGTGTGTGTGTGTGTGTGTGTGTGTGTGTGTGTGTGTGTGTGTGTGTGTGTGTGTGTGTGTGTGTGTGTGTGTGTGTGTGTGTGTGTGTGTGTGTGTGTGTGTGTGCGTGCGTGTGCGTGTGTGTGTGTGTGTGTGTGTGAGGGGACAACAGCATATAATCAATTATTATGCAGAAAAGGTCTAAAGCCTGCCTCCATCTTGTGACTCTACTCTAAGAATTCCCATAGTCTTTAACAGGAAAGAAATATCACACTTATCCGAAAAGCCGTGCCGCCACCGATAGACGACTAAAGACAAAACTTGACGACAATGACGGATGTGAGTCATCCTGGGAAATTCCAAGATATCTTATCTCTAAACAATGCCCACAATTCTAAATATAGGCAAACCAAAACACCATGTAATGTCACAGAGGCATATGTTCCCCAGAAATTTCCAAACACATAACTTCATGATTTCTTATCACTATTCATCACCCACAAGGCCAAATGCAAACCATTTACTTATCTACATCTCATAACACACATCTACGACACTGACTTCTCTTCCCCCATTCACCCTACCCGTATTTTATTCATAGTGTTCCACCAATCACGGCATGAATCCTTATCCACTAATATATCTTCCTTTCACATTCAAAACAATAACGTCACTTATTTACAAAAAAAATTATGTCACTTATCTTCATCTGATAACAACACACATCCAGGACATCGTCACTTCCTCCATCCACCATATCCCTATTTTGTTCGTAGTGTTCCACCAATCACGACACAAATCCTTATCTCTAAACACCACCCACAATTCCACATGCGAACAAAACAAACAACGTCACGTCATGTCGCACACATATATGTTCCCTAGAAAAATTTCAGACATTCCAAACTCATGACATCACATACACAATGACGTATCATGTGAACAACCAACACGTTACGATTCCTTATCTTATCTTGATCTTGATCTTGTCACTAGTAGCCACATTTCTACTGCTGAGCAAGCGGCTGCTGTCCACTGTTTTGAGTGCTGTTTGGATTCTGGTGTGTAATGTTGAATCCACTCCTCATCAATAGTAATAAATTGACGCAAAAATCAGTTTTATTCTTGTTAAAAGCTCTAAGCACTGTTCAGAGATTTTCATGCGAGTGCATTTTTGATCTTCTGTGACGAAGCTCGGCACACATCATGCACAAAGCGTTTTCATTTGCAATTCTTCACGAAAAATATATCCTACACGTTCTTTTGAAATGCCTATAGTCTCAGCAATTTCAAACACTTTGACTTGCTAGTCATTCAATACCATATCGTGTGTTTGATCAATGATTTCTGGTATTGTTACACTTTTTGGACATCCTTCACGTTTATCATCGTCAAGGACTGCACGGCCACGTTTAAACTCGGCAGCCCATTTTTTAATTGTAAGAAAGAAGGAGAAGAGTGCCCATAAACTTTTATGAACTTCTTATGGATTTCTTTCTGCGATAAACCTTATTTTACAAAGAATTTTTAACCACACGATACTCAATTTTATCCGTTTCAAGGGATACCGACAACACTTTTGCTTGCAATAACTTGCAAGTAACTTGTGATTGTAAATTACAAATAAATTACAAAAAAAGTTTACATTAGTTGTAAATTGTAACTTGGAATTTCATATGGATGCTTATGTAACAACTTAGAAAATAAAATCTTTCCGATAGTTTGGCCATCTATGGTTGAAGTCGAGAAAATTTGACCACTCTCATACATATATGTCTACAACATACAGTATCAAGTGTTCACCACACAGTCGTTTAACTGGCTAAGATTTCACGAAAGCGGACATTACTCTTCGATCTGTTTTTGTAACATAACCCATTCATTTTCAATGAGGTTCAAGTCAGGACTTTCTGGTGGCCAGGGAAGTTGGATGCAAGTTTCTCTCATGCTCGTTGAACCACTACTGTACAATTCTTGTGTGATTATCAGTGGCATTGTTGTTCATGAAACAACATTCACCTGATGGATAAAAAGTCAACATTGCAGGATAGACTTCATTGCCAAATATTCAATATCAGGGTATCCATTTTGTACCAACAGAACTTGTCCCACAATTCGACGCAGCCTCCAGAACTTTGAGTTGTGTTTAAATGACAAGCAGACTACATTCTTTCATAGATCTCCTGCCAAACTCTCTGCTTGCTACTAATACGGAACAGGGAGTACCATGACTCGCTCGACCACATGACGTTTCTCCAGTCGTGTGGCCTAATGGAAAAACATTAGAAAGACAGATATTGAGAGGATGCGATGAAAGTGTTGAAGAAAGGGAAAGCTAATACGGATAAAGAATAAAACTGCAGAACGTGATAAGAAGGAATTAAAGTGCAAGAGCAATAATAGAGAGTATGGAAAAAGAGAGAGAGCAGGACTCTACTGCCAGAAAGCCCATGATTCAAGATGTGATGAGTAACATGTTGGAACAGAGCTTTCCTGGTGGAATAACGGAGATCACGACTTTAGCAGTGAAGAGAGGATAGAATGTGGATGAGATTATAGTAATGGCTGCTACTAATGACTTGAGGGATAGAATTAAATGGGTGGCAATAAATCTGAGATCAACGCTAGAGACTGTGCAACAGAAACGCATGAAGGGTAAGACAGTGAGAGTACTTCCTCGCTTTGACAATGCAGAGTTACGTAGAAGAGCGGTAATAATGAATGATATAATTACACGAATATGTAGGAAACGATGTCTGGAATATGTTGATATTTTGAGTGTATTTGATGATAGAAAAATGCTGTATACAAAAGACGGGCTGCATCTGAATAGGTAGGGGCACAACAGTTTGGAGAGGCAAGAAGAAGTGTTTGGACAGCGAAACTAGAATTGATAGAGTTGAGAGCAGAAAGTACAACCTCCTGTGGAAGAAGAGGAAGAAGAAGAGTTTGCTTGTGAAGAAAGTTGTAGAATTGGTGGTAATATAGAGGAAGGGACTGTGAAAGATAGTAAAGAGTCAGATCTGAGAAGTGACGTTCTTAGGATTTGTGGAAACAGAATGATTTCCTATGTTTTCTATATCCTTTGCAGCTGTTATCTGCTACCATGATTATCCACCAATGTTAATCTACCATATTTGTTATTCTTCTTGCTTGCCATCTAACGAAAAAAATCCCTTGAGTTAACCTTTTCCAGACAAGCCAATCTCCTTTCATATGCCCTCTTTTATTTTTTTTCACCATGCTCATCATCTTTCTAGCCTGTACTTTATACTCTCCATGGATCCATTCACTACCTACTGTCTTGTATCTCCTCCTCGTCTTCTCACATTTCTATCCTTCTGGAAAATTATATATCCTTCTAATTCTATTCCCGACATCATATCCACATGAGAGATCCACGTTTCACTTATTCCACTTATTTTTGAGCATACTCTCTCAATCAATCCAACAAACTCAGCTGTCTTGAGTTTTGTGTATATTTGTGTATAATCAATATAACCAATACAATCAATATAACCATCGCTGTGTGTTTGAGGCCATTCTACCAACATTCTCAATTCTAGCTGCTATACTATACCTCTCTCTCTCTTCAGTCTGACCACTACTGTTTCCCTGATACTGTCTGTGATTTCCATTCCTACCTGTTTTCTCCTCACCTTTATGCATTCTATCATCTTTTGCTGCTGCCACCACATCTTGACCCTCATATCCATCTATCTCCTGCCATATAGTCTGTTGATTTGTGGTATCCTGCTTCACAGGTAGAATCTGATCATTTGCAATAATAATTTTTTGACTCTGTACCTTCTAAGAAAACAACAGCCTTTCTAACTGCCCAACACCAATCCCATTCAAATGTAATCCATCAGCTTTATACTATTTGAACTTCTCTTCGAATTCACTCCACAGATTTAAAAATTGATCCACTTTGCCTTACACAACTCAGCCATCTTACTGTTCATTATCTCTGCTCTCCTTCTTAATTCACTGTTATCATATCTTGGCAACACACATACAACTTTCCCAACAACACTAATCTTCTTTACCTGCTGCAACAACTTTCTCAGGTTTCTAATCAAGATTTCTTTTCTCACCAAGTCATTTGTGCCCATGACTACAACTAATTTTGACATCCGGTATTTCCTTTGCTGCAACGCATCCGTTATCTGCTTCATTCTTCCACCAGGAAAAACAAGTCTTGTGCACTTTATTAGTAATAACATCTCTAGTGATCGAGTCCCATACACTGATATACGACTATCTCCTTTGGCTCTTTCTTCATAATATTAACTGCCTTCTTATCCAAATCATCAGCTAATCTTTCCTTTCGCTGATTAATATCCGCTTCTCGATCATTTCGCGTTTCATTTTCATTAACTCCTGCCGAAGCTCTTCTACTGTGGTTCCGACATTTCTTCCCATTTCTAATCGCTCTAATCTCTCCAGACACTTTTCACATACTTACCGCTTTCGTTCTCCTCGTTTACTCAAACAGTCTACAAATGTGAAATCTTTCACATTTTAGGTGCATACATATAGCCGTTTTAGCAACCATCCACTGCCAAAAATCCAACGCACGGTGTCAAATCTTCCACTAGTTGGTGACAGTGACCATGAGGTGATCACTTGCAGGGTGACCAGTCATTTGAGGACATCTGTTAGAAAGGGATATATATGGAATTATAAAGGTGGTAATTATGGACAGGTCAGGAAACAGCTTGCAGAAATAAATTTAAAGAGGAACTGGAATGAAAGGATATAAATGCTACTGATGTTCGACTCAAGAACTATTTTGTGGAGGCAATATCAGAATGTATTCCAAAGTTCAAGAAGGTAAATTGAACAGGTGTGAAATGGGTGAATCAAGTGATGAGGAATGGAATCTGGAAGAAGCACAAGCTCAGTGATTATTACAACCATTTGCATGAGAAGTACAAAGGGCAGGTGAGAGGATGTTGAATCGCTTGATAAGGGTAGTAAAAGTGTAGTATGAGCAGCAGTTAGCTATTGCAACCAAAAGAATCCTTGGGGATTTTTTAGATATGTGGGCAATAGAAGAAACAATGATTATGGAAGGATGGTATTGATTGGTGAAAATGGAGGAAGGTAACAGCTGCAGAGGAGTATTTATTGAAGTATTTAACAAACAATTTATAAAGGTGTTTCATACTTGTGAATGCGACATCGTGCGGAACTTGAATGCAGTAGGAAAGGAGGAGAAGGAACTGTCAGTAAATGAGCAGGAGTTATATGAGGAATTGCATAATCTTGAGGTAAATAAGGCTGTAGGACTTGATGCTATCTGATCACCCATTTTGAGGGAATGTTCAGAGGAGTTATCAACAACGGCTAGATTACTTTTTTAATACGAGTCTTGTGCTGGTCCAAGTTCTAAACGAGTGGAAAGAGGGTAAAATTGTACTGATTCATGAAGAAGGTGATAAGACTTTGAATTATAGGCCGGTCTGTGTGTCAGGAGTTGTGGTCAAAGTGTCAGAAAGGTTGGTTGGGACCAAGATTCAGAATTGGTTTAAAAAAAGTAAAAATACTATTTGGTTGCCAGAATGGATTTGCTAAAGGAAGATCGTATTTTTGCCGTCTGCTAACTTGTTGCGAAGTGTAAGGTTTCAACTTTGGGAAGCAGAGATGGACTGTACACATTCGGTGGAAATATCTTGGAAGATGTAGAGGAGATGAGAGATATAGGAATAATTGTGGCAAAAAAACCTAAAATGTCGGGAACATGTTGCTAAAATTGTGATGATAGCACAGCAGATAATGGGAATGATGTGGAGGGCATTGACTTATAGAAGTAAGGATTTATGGTTCCCTTCTGTAAGGCTTTGATCCTGCTACATGTGGATTACTGTGCACAAAATTGTTCACCACGTTGTCAAAAAGATGAAAATGTATTGGAAAAGGTCCAGAAACGATTGATTAAGGTGGATTTTGGTCTCTGGAATGTTGAGTATAAAGACAGATTGAGAAAATGCAATTTGCAAAAATTGATTGATATGATCGAGGCATATAAGCTGTTAAGGACTTATTACCAAATTAATATTTGGGATATTTTGCATAGAGTGGGTGAAGATAGGGAGAGAACAACAGATTATCCCTGGAAGCTGTATAAGAAGCGAGTGAGAAATAAAGTGAGGAGCAGGTTTACTGCATGGAGATTGGAATGTTTTGCCCGCATGTGACTGGAATGCATTGCCTGAGAGGGTGGTGAGCGTGGAGACAGTAAACATATTTAAGGCACGGTATGATAAACCGTTCGTAACAGTGGGACCTCCTGCAATGAGGCTTTTGACTCCATTGATGTTTAAATAATAACATATTGTTTCATTTATCCTCACTGTTTCACTGAATATTACCTCAGGCAATTTAACTACAAGACGCACAAATTCATTACCAAAGAAAAAACAGTTTTGTTTACTGCTTTATGCTCACTGTATTAAAGTAGATCCTCTTCCTTAAAGCCACTTTACAGTTTCAGATCTCTATAATTACATCACTTGTTCCGATAAAATAATTAATATCGCCGGCAAACTTCAGACACAAGAAACTTTCCATTTTGCTTTTTCTCGAATATTGAAATAGAACACCTACTTAATATCTCCTTTTATTTACCATTCGCTTATTGACAGTCTCACTCTTTCAATCTAAGGATTTACCTTGTTAAGATTCCCTTTGTAGAATCCTGTATTAATTTATCCTGACTGTCCAATTTTCTTAAAAACATGAAAAAAAAATTCTCTGGTCTACTTTCTCAAAATTCCATTCTCTCTCTCTCTCTCTCTCTCTCTCTCTCTCTTTCTTCTTGTTTTTCCCAATATCTAGATAGCGAATGCTCTGTCATCTATCAATCTCCTCGGTGAAAATGCGCAATTGTTCCTCGAAGTCCATGGACTCATCACAGGAGGGCACTCTGCTCTACTTTGCTAAATACATCTCATCCTCTCCACTACTACTTAAGTCTCCTTCTATGACAGTACTACCATGAATGCTGTCTACTGCCCATCATCACCAAAAACAGTATTTTTTTTTTTAAATTGCATGTGTTCTGAAGGCCGATTTGTTTGTATGCAGGATTAAAAAAACCGAGTTTCCGGGAAAACATCCTCCTTCCTATAGTTATTGTCGCTGGCAAAAAGAGAATGCTATTTAGATAAATTTATATCTTTATAACAGAAGTCACAACACTTAATAATTGTGAATTACAAGAAAGAACATTGAATTTATTACATTTATCAGCAATCCGGTAAGTACATTAATCTTGAGATTGATGTCATTCACTTTACATTTCATTTTAACATAAATATCAATTTCTTCCAAGGCACGTCACAAGTGTCAATTATATATGGTACGAATCCAAAACTAATGAAATACTAACATAGGAAAACACTTGTGAAAATATTTATAATTATAAATTATGACAATTTTTACACCACCAATCCCCCCCCCATCAATTTACGGAATCATCAACTAGAGTAAAAGTATATGGGACTGGTGTTACCATTGAAACTGGTAACACCAGTCCCATATACATTTACTCTATTCAAGTCATCTTAACTTCAAGTTTACTCAGATCCCCATATACCTTCTGCTTATTCACAATCAGCTATCCTTCTCTCTTTCTACTGCACTCAAGGTTTGCATGGTGTCACAGTCACGAGATTACATACTTTTCTGAACTGATCTTTAACATTTCAACTATATTCCCTACAACTGTTAACTATTTACCATTTGCACCAACTAATATCATCTTTCCATAATCATTATTTCTTCTGCTAGCTACATATTGAAAGAACAGAGTAGGTTTTTTATTTTGCTTCATTAGTTAATTTTTAGGAGCAATCCAAGAGAGGTTGGTCAACCTATAATACACCAGTATTGTCGATGGGCAATAAGGTTCACATTTGACTTGAAAAGCTCTGAACTATATACCTTTGGAAACATATGTAGTGGGGAAACTATTCTAGAGAGCAGTAGCGAAAGGGATGAACAAAGAAAATAAATTTGTTCTGTGGGTTTGGAGTTAACATGTGAGAAGGCATGAATTTGGGTGGATTTTCAAGAGGATGAGGGAATTATTGGTGCGAATTGTGATGAACAGTAGCCATAAAAGTATTTATAGAAGATGCATGCTGCAGAAACTGAACGGATGTGCAAAAGCGAGTGGAGTGTATTGGTGAGAGACGGGTCTCAATCAATATAACTGTTCTTTTCTCTATACAATCCAGTATTTTAGGAAGCACTTAGGGTCCCTCTTCGAAATGTGAGAGCAGTATTCAATCGTTGGTCAGATTTGTGAATTGTATAGGTTTAGGTTTTGTTTGGAATTAAAGTAATGCTTTGAGAGAAAGAGAAAGCCTAATTTGTTGCATGTAGGGGAGTCAATATATGTGATATGTTCGTGCCAAGAGAGATTTGAGGTTCGAGTTATTCAAAGAAGGTAATCTCATCTTTAATAGAGATTTTGGCATTATTATGGGCAAGATTCGAAGTACAGGGAAATAATTTGTAGGAATTAATGCAGAGATGTGTTTAGTCAGCATTGAAGTTGACAAGATCATCCAAACTGATGAATCATTTGATGATTAAAATTTAAGGCAGTAGAAGTTACAGCTCTGCAGGTTGTCGTGATTTGTGCTCTGCAACATTTGTCGAATGAAAAGGAGGAGCGCAATGTGTTGCCATCAGCAAAACTATGTACTAGATTGGCAGTCAATCTCATGCATCGGCAAGCTGGTTTTTTCTCCAGGAAACTCGGGTTTTTGTCACATAAATTCAAGAAAATCGACGTCAAATCCACACTATTTTCAGACATTAAAAATAGTGTTAGGTTTAACAACCACAATAAGGTATCACTTGTTATCAATCTCTTGACTGTGCAAATTAAATTAGTGACAGCCTTGCGCCAGCTATCTCTGATCGGCTACCAGTGGAGATTTTGCTGCTGACTCAGTCTCCAAAATTTGGATAGGGGCTAAAGTGCCCTGAACTACACCCGTATTTTTTATGAGAATAAAATACGTTAGCTGATAGGTGATAAACAAAGGGTGAGTTACTGAATTAAATTCTATTTTAAACAAAAAAGCTGCATGCATTTGTAGATCATTCTTTTCTAAATCCGTTTTGACATTTAATAATATTTTTTTGCAATATATTTTCAATTTTTCATTAAATATTCTGCTATATATTGTCGGAAGTTTTTTTTTCCAGAAATGCCATGTAGTGCAAACGCTACTTCCACTGAGCTACATAGGCACTCTTTTGTTTATAGATTATGCAAAAGCATTTGACAAAGTATAGACAAAAAGATATACACTGTTTGATAATACTCTGTTCTCTAAATCCAGAGTAATTTAATAATAAGGTGAGACACCTTTTGGCAACTCATATAGGTAAATATAACTTCTCCATTACTTCCACCTTAGTATCATCACCTCTGGTTCTGGCTCCCACTGACGAGACCTCAATAAAGGTTGAAACCGGTCTGGGTAGTGGCCCTTCCCTTAATGCATAGAATTATACATGTCCGCAAGGAGATGTACTTTTCATTATGGGTGATACAAAGACAAAGTGATGAGAGCTTGGTTCACCTTTACCACGAGTTGCCTGAGTCCTGAAGATACTTCAGGTGCAAACTTTGTTTGCCTGCACTTGGATAAAGGATTAAACTAACTTTATTATATTCTATTATATATTGTGCAGAATGTATTCAATAAACTAATACCTCTGAAATCAGCAGGTTTTCGTTTATCATCTTTTTTTTTTAAATATAGGTATTACTATACTTGTATTATATTCTAGTGGTATTTATCCATTTGTATATATTATATTCAAAAATTTTAATAATCTCGGATGAAAGTTTTTTCTGGGAAATATATATAGTTTCAGAGTTTATCCCACCTTTTCCTGATGATTTACCATTTTTTATTTTACTCAGGTTGTCATATAATTATTTCATTGTTATTATATAATTTCGAGCATTTTGTAAGTTTTTCGTGTAAGGTTTTTATATTAGTATTATCTGTTCAAAGATCTGAAAAGTAATTCAAGAATTCTTTTAAATCTATTTCGCAATTTATATTTGCAATTTTGTTTATATCTACATTCATATGTAGGGTGCTAGATTTTTCCAACATAAATCCTGAAGAGGAGAATTTTGATGACTTAAAAATAACTTTGATGCACAATACATTCTATTTCAAACAATGAACAATTCTTATTCTACAAAAAATTTATAACACAAGAATAAAACAATCAGGTATTCAAAAACATTACATTCTAAACGATTTTACCAATACTCATCACCACCTGCATTCCCTTTAAGAATTCTTCGTTTTCCTTTTTCGCACAATTCAGCAATATTGCATTTTGCAATTACAATAACCTTCAGAGAGTCGACTTTAGTTGGGTTTTTCGAGGTGTAAACATATTGTTCTACAAAATACTCGCTGTTGCTATATTTGTTCTCAGTAAGCACAGACATAATTCAATTATTCTTTTTAAAGATTTGAAAGAAACATGATTATTCTGAAAATGGAAAAAAATATTTTCATTCTCGGACCATTGTTGAATTTTTTCAGCTGTTACAAATCTTTTTAAATATATTTTGTCAAATAATTCGTCACATAACTCCCCTTCTTCAAAATATTTTCTTCAAAAATTAAGTTTTCCTCCACGTTCATCCATTCTACCATATATTTCAACCTGATCCATTTAAAATTCTGTAGCTGACTGAATTGGATTGTCCATATTTCCAAGTACGAAATGCAGTTGGAATAGAAACACAAAAATTCTTTCAAGAACCATTCTTCTTGTGGACCACCATTACAAGAAAGTTTATTTATGAAAGATTTCATGAGGAACAAATTTACAGTAATCGTTTCTATGTAATTAAAAATTAAATTATCAATTTCTTCGGAAATTTCCATTAATATTTGTTTCTCTGCCTCGACCCTTTGTATTGAAAGAATATTGAATACGTTGTGTATAAAAAGCAGCCAAAATTCATCTTGTTCATTGGAGAAGAAATTTTTTAAAATGATAGGACATTTTCGCAGGCAAGAAAATGTCTTCATTGGCACAAATAATTTCAATATTCTACCGACTGTTGGTTATAATGCCAATCACCTTGTTCTTCCAACACCCAGAAGTCGTTGATATTCTATTTTGGCAACTATGCAAAATTGCTTGAGTGTTTCCATTCAAACTATGTAAATGTAGAAATAAGAATAAATTTTAACAATTATACTTTCAGTGTCTATTGGAAGCATGTCGGCAGCCATTTGAATTTAGTGGATAATATGAGCAGAGCAACCAACTCCAATAACTGGTCATTTTAGTTGATCAATTAAATAATAATACACATTTTTGTTCACTTTCCTTTCCAAACCACAAAATAGGAGTTAGTATTGTCTGCGCAATGTCCTATTAATTTCTTCAACAAGCCGTTCATCTGTAATATTTCCAAAACAGAATTTGAAATCATCTGTGATTTTTCTGCATGAAGTGAAACTAAATCCAAAACTTTGATTTGGATTCCATGTCGTTGGTCAAAATATCTTATGAGATAAGGAAACAATTTGACATATTTGTGGTTTGAAGCATCTGAATACAGGGTAATAAATTGAACACTGTTTAGTGTAGGCTTTAGTTGACAAGAGAATATGGCAGGATAACATTTTTTTTTACAATTGCTTCAGTTTTTGTGTGAGCGGATGTAAACTTTTGTTCAAACAACGATTTTATAATTTAAGACGTACAATTCATTGGACTGAATGAATGACATTGATACACAGAATCAAAAGAAAAGACAGATTCAGCTAATGCAAGCTTTCATTCTTTCTTTCTTTCTTTCTTCATTGTTAAGAGTTTTTGTGCAAATATATTTCAGAATATTGGAAACTGAAACTGATTGCATAGCTCTTTATGTCTGTTTGTCTGACTGAGTGTCTTTTAATATCATTCTTTCCACCAGAAGAAATTGAAAATTCTGAATTATAGATCGTACACTGAACATTTGAGTCAAATTTTACTTTTTTTAATAAATGGAAATTCTTTCGAGAGTTTATCATTAAATTTACAAGCTTTTTTCTTAGAAACAATTTCTCAATTTAATAAAATTAGAAAAAAAAATTAAAAACCAAATTGTTACCATTTACTCAATTATTTTTTCAGATATTTTTAAATTGTAATTTTAAATGATTGGAATAGAAAAATGAATGAAAAAACATAATTGCAATAATAAAATAGAAAGTTCTATAAAATCATTGATCATTTCACTGCATAACTAAAATAGGATTGCTTTGAAGTGTGAAGAGTATAAAACTTTAACATTGTGTGGATACCAAATTCTTCACTTTTAAATAGTGCGGTCTCAAAAAAGAATTCATATTTTCAAAATAAATAACTAAGTCACATTTGTCGACACCCGCACAAAAGAGATCACAAATAAACCATCTATTAGCACTGTCTGCAGTGAAAGAGTTAAGGAAGGTTCACTTCAATAGTCGAATATTTATTACGCTGTTTATCCAATGATTGTAAAGGCGAGCCTTAATAAATAAACAAAAACTTACTGCTAAATCCACATTACAGCACTACTGAAATAAAAGTTGAAATTGCGATCACAAAAGTACGCCTAAATTATGTGGAGTATATTTTTGATAAAATTATTTGTTATATTTTTGTACTATGCATGTTGTAGTATATTTTTTTATTATATTTTGTAGTATATTTTTGTTAAAACCATTTTGTTAAAATCTATTAATCTGGTGAATGCAACATTGAGCTCACTGTTACTTCTTCACTAGATGAAGAAACGCAGGTATGCGAGGCCAAGGTTTTAGAGCTGTTGCACAAATTGAATAAGAATTCAGCGATAGAAACTGATAGAATAGCAGCACTTGTGTGCTAAAAGAGTGTTCAGCTGAACTGGCCGTTTCTTTGACCAGGATGTTTAATATGGGTCTCAGAACAGGAACGATTCTGCAGAAATGGAAGGAATGAACAGTAATTCCATTGCACAAGGGTGGCGCAAAGACTGATGTATCTAACTATTGACCAATTAGTATCTTAGGAGTGGTGGTGAATATTTTGGAAAAATTGGTCAGGGCCCTCATTCAGAAATGAGTTGACAGTAAGTAAACCCATGTTATTCATTGCAAAGTAGAAATGAATCTCTACTTTGCAATGAATAACATGGGTTTATAAGGAAAGGTCATATTTTAGCAACTTGCTCACATTCGATAACAATGTTACGATAGACCTAGACAAGGAGAATGGATACACCATGACACTTTGGGATTTTTCTAAAGCTTTTGACAGAATACGGCATAGTACATTGTTGCATAAATTGGAGAAAAGGGGTTCGGGTTATACAATATTAGCATGGATAAGAGGATGGCTGACCGACAGATATCAAAAAGTGGTATAGTGGGAATCTGAGTCTCCAAAATTTAAGCTGTGCATCAGACTTTAGACCTATTACCATTTCCCCCCTGTGATACTTAGACTCCATCATAAAATCTTAGTTAAACTACTTCAACAATATATACAGCATGATGATAAACAGAGGCCTTTTATCCCTTTGAATGGCTGTGCCGAGAATATACATCTTCTTTCTTCTCTTCTCTCTGATTCCAGACGCCACCTTAAGCCTCTATATATGGCGTTGCTGGATCTCCAAAAGGCCTTTAGCACCTTCCTTCCTGCTCTCCTTCGAGTGCTTGCTAGATGTCCAGACCCCTTTCTTTCCCATCTTATGCAGCTATACTTGGGTAGCTCCATCACTATCACTACAGGGTCCGTGCGAGTTCTATTACCGCAGTGCGGTGTGTTCGCCAGGGAGAACCTCTATTTCCCCTTTTCTTTAACTGCGTCACAGATAAGTTTCTTCACTCTCTTCCTAGACATATAGGCTACCCTCTAGGCGCTTCTTCCTTTGATGCTATGGCCTTTGCAGATGATCTTATTCTCGTAGCCACTACTATGGTAGGCTTGCCAGAACACCTTGACCGGGCAGTTGACTTTTTCTCTATTCGAGGCCTTTCTATTAATGTAGAGAAGGCCTGCTCTTTAGCTCTTGTCCCCTCTGGTCTTGACAAGAAGCTTAAGGTCGAGACTATACAGTTTTCCCTGCACGGGAGGCCGTTGCATACTTTGACCAACCTGGAACAGTGGAGATACTGCGGTATCATGTTCACCCCAGAGGGATGGTCTTCTGCCCCATCTATCCTAGAAGCTGGGATCGCTTCTTTGAGGAAAGCTCCTCTCAAATCCCAGCAAAGACTGTTTCTCTTTTCCCAGTATCTCCTACTTCGTTTTTACCAAAAGTTGGTGCTTGGTAGGACATATATCCCGGTACTGTCCCGAATGGACAGGGCTATCCGTTCAGCCGTGAGATCATGGCTCGGACTGCCACCTCCGACTGCGACGGTGAAGGATGGTCGGCACAGGGGTTTCATCAATTAGATGGCTGATCCCATGCCTGCGGCTGTCCAGAATCGGAAAGTTAGGACTATCGTCTTCGCTAATCTGCAAAGAGACTTTCTGTAGTCTTTATATTAATGGACTACTCGCAAAACACAAGAGGTGTGCATCTCTGCTGCACTGTTCTGTAGATAGTGCTCCATTAAAAGAGTCACATCTGGTTCCTCCCCAGCATGATTGGGTAAGGGATGGCATCAGATTTCTCCTTGGGATCGAGTATATTGACTTTATCAGGACGTGGATCAATGCCCTGCCCACTCGTGCCCGCACAGTTCGATGGGGTAGTGACGCCTAAAACTGTATGGTTGGCTGCCACAAGAGTGAGACGTTGTCTCATATAGCGCAATGTTGCTTCCGCACCGATGGGGTCTGCATGCAGAGGCATGACACCATGGTCTCCATTCTGAACAACCGCTTTAAGAACAAAGATTGGGAGACCGTGGTGGAACCACATTATAGGATCTCTGCGGGTTTGTGTAAGCCAGACTTAGTGATTAAAAGAGGTGGTGACGTTTGGGTTGTCGATGCCCAGGTGGTGGGAACAAGGTGCCCACTAGCCTATAGCCATAATAATAAAGCAAACTATTATAAAAATAACGAAGATCTAGTTAGTAAAATCAGTACAATAACGAGGGTATGAGGCGCCTGTGCCAAGTTTCTAACTTGCGCCCCCCCCCAACCCAGTGCAAGTGTCTAACTTGCGCCCCTAACCCTAAAATGAGAATAATTTTTAAAAATTTAAATGTAACAAATTAAATTTTACTAAATGCGATATGTTAAACACTTACTATTAACCCCATCACAATGAGTTGCAGTGTGTTGCAGAATTTGCATGTCTAAAGCGGCATATTGCCGAAATTTAAAAATACAATATAAAATAGCGGACTTTTATATCTTTTTATTTTTTACATTTTTTACATTTTGCGCCCCAAACCTACTTGCGCCCGTGGCGGGCACCTCTTTTGCCACGCCATCTTTACGACACTGAGTAAGATACGGGAGGAGCATTGGGCAACTCCGAGGTTTACCAGTGCCACCATCTCTTTGCATTACGTATCGAGCGCAGATAGTTATAAAGCTTAAAAAAAAGCTTGGGCTTATGCAAGATATAAAAGTTCTTTCCTTGAGGACCCTACAGGGCACACTGGAATGAATACAATGATAACTAGAACCGGCATAGTGTAAAACACTTGTAAAGGCTTAGGCCTATATCAAGTCTGGAGGAAATGTCTGGACGTGATGTAAGGGTAGTAATATCCATAAGCAGTACAAATATTAATATAAAAAAATAATAATAATAAATAACAAGTCATGTATCACAAGGATCAGTGCTTGGTCCACTGTTATCCAATCCATATATTAATGATATTGGGAAAGATTTGGTACAGCTATTTGTTAATGATGCAAAGATAGTTGGAAGTTTGTTTTTTTTTCACTTGGTTAGAAAATAATAAATTTAGTTTAATCCTTATCCAAGTGTAAGCAAACAAAGTTTGCGCTTGAAGTATCTTCAGGACTGAGACAACTTGTGGTAAAGGTGGACCAAGCTCTCTTCACTTGTCTCACCCATAATGCAAACACATCTCCTTACGGTCATGTATGATGCTATGCATTAAGGGAAATGCCACTACCCAGGCCGGTTTCGACCTTTATTGAGGTCTCGTCAGTGGGAGCCAGATCCACAGGTGGTGATACTAAAGGTGGAAGTAATGGAGAAGTCATATTTACCTATACGTTGCAAAAGGTGTCTTATCTTATTATAAAATTACTCTGGATTTAGAGCAAGATGTTGGAAGATTTTTTTTTTCACTTAGTTAGACTATAATAAATTTTGTTTAATCCTTTATTCAAGTGTTGTTTGCTTACACTTGGATAAAGGATTAAACTAAATTTATTATTGTCGAACCAAGTGGGAAAAAAAACTTCCAACATCATTCTATAATCCACAGTAATTTAATAATAAGGTGAGACACTCTTTGGCAACTCGTATAGGTAATTATGACTTCTCCATTACTTCCATCTTAGTATCACCACCTCTGGGTCTTTCTCCAACTGACGAAACCTCAATAAAGGTCGAAACCGATCTGGTTAGTGGCCCTTCCCTTAATGCATAGCATCATACATGACCGTAAGGAGATGTGCTTTGCATTATGGGAGATACTAAGACAACTGATGAAAGCTTGGTCCACCTTTAACACAACTCGCCTCAGTCCCGAAGATACGTAAGGCGCAAACTTTGTTTGCTTACACTTGGATAAAGGATTAAACTAAATTTATTATGATGCAAAGATAGGTAGGGTAATCAGGAATGCCGCTGATATCAGTACTTAAAGAGTGGTTTGAATAGGATGAATTGTGGGCGTGGGAAAATGGGTGTCATTTCAATGTCAGTAAATGTAAAGTCATTCACTTCGGCATGATTAGATATCCAATGTCATAATATATTGGTTGAATGAGGCTAGAAGAAACTGATGAGGCTAAAGATCTTGGAGTGTTAATAGATAGGAAGTGGAAGTTCAGGGGTCATATGACAAAGTTTGCAGATACAATTCAAAGGATAATTGCAATTCTGAAATGAACGTTCATATGTAAAGATGAGGATAATATTTTGCCTCTTTTCAAGGCCTTGATAAGACCTCACTTGGGCTATTGTGCGCAGGTCTGGTCTCTTAGTTTCTGTTGTGGCTCTGATATATTGAAGACAGTACAAAGGATAGTGTTAAGAATGATTTCAGGATTGTGGAATGGTGATTACGAAGACAGATTGTGAATTTGTAGACAGCAGACACTAGCAAAGAGGAGAAAGAAAAGTCACATGATTGAGGCTTACAAACTTCTGAAAGGTTCATACAGAATTTCAATTGATGGAACCTTTCAATTTATAGTGGGTGTGGAAAGATAAGAGGGCATCCTTGGAAGCTGAGAATGAAGGGTGTGAGGGCTAGATTTTTCTCTTACAGGGTGGTGCATGATTGAAGTGAATTGTCTTTGGATGTTGTGAGTGCAAGCAGTGTGAATTAATTTCAAGAAAAAGTATGAAAAGTATGATAGTTGGTGTGTGTGTGGGGGGGGGGGGGTAGTATGTGGCCTCCTTCGATGAGTCTCTGACTCCCTGGAGGTTCCTCTTAATATTTTTTTTAATGTTAAATAATACATTATTATCTGTCAATTAAATTACATACATATACGTATAATTTATATAATAATAATAATAATAATAATAATAATAATAATAATATATATTTTTTTATTATCTCTCAAATAATTACATGAATATACTAACATTTAGGCAACAATGCATCTTTTTCTTGCAAAATGGTTCAATAAGGATTATAATTACTCTTAATATCATTATCATTTGCAGAATTTCTCATTGACACAAGAGTAAAAAGTGTGTATTATTACATTAATAATAATAATCATAGTAATCGTGTTTATTGTTAATGACTCACAAGTTAAACAATATTACTTATGTTGCAGTTTATATAATAATAATTTTTTTTTAATTTAAATTGTAAATTAAATATATAATTTTAAACTTAAATATGTAACTGAAGTATTACTATCACATTTTCTGTTTACTACTAGAATTCATTACAGAATGTTAAGTGAATAATGTTAGATAAATACTACTACTGGGATGTAACTCAACTGCACCCTCGAAGCTTTGTAATTAGCTTATCTGAGGGTGATACTGGTTATATATACGTATATTTGTTATTGATTTGGTTGCTGTGTTGGAAGTAGGCAGATCTTTGGGAGGTCAAATGAATGATCTGAAAGGTCGGATCAAAGTGAAATTGCCGATATATCCTGTGTTATTGCATCTGTCTTGATGGTTCACGTTCTTTTTTTATTGTGGGCTTCTTTTTGAACTATTTAGGAGGCTTTTTTCTTCACAGTGGCAGCCTTTCTATGTCTTCTGTGCTTTTAATTTGTATTGGCTTTGAAGTTTGTGACTTCCTTATGAATATCTTGGCATCTCTGGTCCACAAAAATTGGTAATTTTTTTCCATTTTTGCTTTTCTTGCTTGGTACAAAGATTCTGGTTGAATGGTGTTAAATATTCGGATAGGAAGATTGGTGAATTGTCTTGCTGTGCGTTCAAGTCCTTGGCAACTGGTTTTTTCTGCCTGCTGGCTTTTATGAGATTGTCTCTTGTGGACTTGCTTTTAAGACGAATTATGACTGGTGCAGGTCGTGGGAAACCTTGGTTTTTGCTCTTCCTAGGAATCCGATTTACGGTCTGAATGTCGTTAAGCTGTAGGGGTATATCAATTACATGGCCTAATTTTAAAACCACGTCTCTGAGGTTTTCTGTAGGTGCAGTTTCAGGAAGACCGTTTATGACAAGATCTTTTTTATGTTGTTGCAGATTTAAACGTTCGTATTGTAGTTTTATAGAATGAAGTTCTTGACGGAGTTCGGATGTCTCTTTCATCAAATTGTGTTGCCTGTCTTTTAGTGCGTTAATGCTCATTTTAATGTCTTTTACCGTTTGCAACACTTCTATAACTGCTAAATTATTGTTTTACCAAATCTTCATATTCGCTAGATTTTTTTGTTATTTGTTCGTTCTGTTTCTTAAAGAGTTCTTGCACAAGATCTACTAAGCTGGCTTTTATAGTCACTAGACCGTTTTCTATTAGTATACTTAAAGAGTTTAAATTATAGGACTCACCTGCGTTTTTTTGTCTGTTCAGTTCGTCATCTGATTTTGCCTCCGGTATAATCAGCTGCATCGTAGGTGGCTGCCTTACGTGCGTTTCTTTGTTCCTCAAGCAGATTACACACTTCTATTCCTCACGTGTTACATCGGGTTCATATTTATGTTGTCCAGTTGTTTCTGAAAAGCCGGCACATTTTAAGTGTAGAATCCTACTGCATTTCGTACAAGTTATATTATTTCCGTTGGACGATAACTCCTCCAGGCATTTGATACACTTCATGACTCACCTTTCTTCCCTTTGGCAGTCAGGCGTGATTATAAAGATGGCGACGTCCTTTGTTCTTCGCTGGTTGTTGACCACGGTCCTCTCTGTTCCCTTTTTAACACTTCAAAACTTGGTTTCTTCTTAGCCGATCTCGTTGAATTTTATATCACTGTCGTCGGCGTCATAAGTAGGGTTACTTGGGAGCACTTTCAACTTAAAACAGGAGTTGGAACCACTTTAAAACTATAAAAAACTGGAGCAGCGATATCACCGTGCGACCGTTCGTATGCCTACACAGCGCCCTCTCTAATAATAATAATAATAATAATATTCAGAGACAACTAACTTGCAGCACTGCGGCACTAGCAAAATTCACATCGACTATTTACAATATCTTATATTGGACACCGCATTAAAATCTGACACGTCTGGTGTCAATGTAATTATCCGCTATAATATTTATATGCATCATGTGTTATTTAGTATATATTATTTTCTAGGTATGATACAAATTTTTCCAGCTTTTTCTTTTCTTTCCAGCTTCTGTGTGCGTCTCTTTCTGGTTTCTCTTTTGGCTATTGCACGTCTTTTTCATATTCAATTTCATCCTTCGTTTTGCTACTTAATCATCTTTTTAAAGCTACCATTTTATCTTCAATTATTGTTTTCATTTCATGTTCACATATACAATTTGTATGGTATTATTGTGTGTCCTTAAACTTTCATATACTGCTCATATAATAGTTTCTTTTATATTATTCCATTATTTCTTGATGTCTTCATTTTAAGGTATTTTTTTCTGAATAGTTATTATTATTATTATTATTATCAACGTTTGACTTCCATGGAGTCAGAGACTCATCGTGGGAGGTACTCACTAGTGCATATAATGCTCATCCAATTGTGTCTTAAACTGATTCGATGTGTCCACATCCACAACACACTCAGGCAATCGATTCTACTCACCAAAAACCCTCCATGCAAAGAACCTGCTTCTCACTCTGCTTTGCTCACACCCTCCTTACAAAGCTCCAGCAATGGCCTCTTGTTCTACTCCTCTCTCTCCCATTCTATGAAAAATATCTTTCATCTCTACCTGAAAACAACCCCGAACAGCTTATATCTCAATCATATCTCCTCTCTTCCTCCTATTCACGAGGCTCTGCAACTTATTTCTCTCAAAATGTCCTCGTACTCCACGTTCCAAAGACTACTGACTATTATTGTGGATCTTCGCTGTACTATTTCCAACATATTCTCGTCACCATGAAAACCAGGTAACCAAACCTGTGCACAATAATCCATGAGGCCTGATCAAGGTCTTCTACAATGGAATCATAACTCTCGATTTCTGCATGTCAGGGTTCTACGCATCGTTGCCAATATTCGATGTGATGTCTTCACAACTTGTGCAATGTGGCATCTGAACGTCAGGTCCTTGTCCACTATCTCCTCTACTTCTGTTAAAGTTTCCCTGCTAAGTGTATACTTTCCATCACATCGTTCCTTACCAAATCTCAAACCTTACACTTGGCAACATTGAACTGACAGTTCCACTTACTTGCCCATTCATGCGATCTATTCAATTCCTCTTTTAAGGCCTTAACATCAGCCTTACTGTACATTGCACTCCCCAGTTTTGCAACAGTGATATCCAGCTGTTTTTGTAAACAGCTGGCTATCACTAGTTAAACCCAACGAAACATCATTAACAAACAAATTGAACAATAATGGCCCAAAACTAACCACTGCGGCACACCACTGGTGATCTTTCTTTCTCGAGATAAACTGCACCCCCATTTACAACTTTCTGATACCTATCTGACAGCCAGTCACTAATCCAACACAGAGGTGTTATCCAATTCCATCTGTTACAGTTTATTTAAGAGCTTGTCATGTGGAAATATATCAAAAGACTTTGGAAAATCCAAGTACACCACTGTATATGCATCTCCTCTGTCCAAGGTATTTGTCACCTTGTCATAGTACATAAGTAAATTAGTCTAACGTGATCTCCCCTTAACAAACCCATTGATATAACCACAGAGAATACTGCTGTTAGCAACCCATTTATGTGTCCTACTTCTCACCATTCTCTCCAGGACCTTCACCACAACTCCAGATATTCAGACCGGCCTATAAATTGAAGCTAGAGCCTTATCACCACCTTTATGCAGTGGAACAATTTTACCCTTCTTCCACTCCCTTGAAACCTGTGCTGTTGCAAAACTCTTGTTAAACAGGCATGCCAATGCTACTGCCAGTTCCCTGGAACATTCTCTTAAGATGCAGGGTGATATTTCATCAAATCCTATCGCCTTATTAATATCAAGGTTATTTATTTCCTCAAATACCTCCTGTCACTCACAACTAATCTATCCTCTCCTATGTCCTCCATACTCAAGTTCCTCATCATTCCACCCTGATCAGGATGAAACACACTTACAAATTGATCACTGAATAACACAACAATGTCTGCCGCAGCAGTTACCGTTCTACCACATTCATTCCTTATCTTCAACTTTCTATGATCAATATTCCTTCCACTTGCCGCATATCTGAAAAACTCCCTACGGTTTTTCCTGGTCCGATTTGCCAATTCTGCTCATACTCTACTTTTGTTTTCCTTACGAACCGAGTCACTCTCCTTGCTTGTTCTTTGTATTCTTCATGTAACTGATTACTATTATTCATCTTGTACTTCCTCCAAAGTACTTTCTTTTTCCAGATTTCATGCTTAAGCTCCACATTCATCCATTTTGCTCCTACCTTATCAGCCTTTTGGCCTTTAGAATACATTCGTACATTGATGCTATGTATTTCTTTGTAAATTTCCATGCAGCATTTATTTCCTTACCGCCCGACTCCTCGTTCCATGTTATAGATCCAAGTTGTCTCCTAAGCTTCTCATAATCATCAACCTTATAATTCCACATGTATCCTTTCCTCGCAAAAGCTTGCATATGACTAGCCACAACACAGGTGATTACTTCATGATCACTTTCACCAACTGGAGGAAAATGAGAAACCCCGTTACAATTATAAACTCTCATGAAATGATTATATCCAGAATTCTTGATCCTCGTGTGCTTTTCTTTACTTGCTGCCTGAGATAGTTATCTCTCAAGAACTCAAGAAATTCACTTACCTTATTCCCAAATGTTATCTCTTAATTTTAATCTATACCACCATAATTGAAATCATCCATAAAAATTACCTTTTCTTTTTTCATTAATCCAAGTTGTTTATACATTTCTTCATCACCACTTTCCAGGCCTATAGCAACATGCACCTAAATAAAAGTCTTCCTCTCTACCTCCACGTTACCCCACACTACCTCATAACCATTGCCAGAATTTCTCCGTGTCATGTCTACCTTAGTGGACTTAATTTGCCTGCTATCATAAGCAGCACTCCCCCCTCTCTTCCTGCCCTTTCTATCCTCACGAAATTCTATCTATTCCAGTTAAGATATAATCTTCATTTAACCATGCATTTTTCTATGAATTTTGGCGAATGAACTCAAACACTAAAGCCATTTATTCCCCTTTATTTTTGATACTTCTGGCATTTGTAAACAAACACTGCAGTTCATCATTAGGTCTATAACCAGTCCTATCCAAGCAATATGGTGGTTGTGATTTCCCCACTACACCTGCCAAATCATCTGTATCAGTGCTTACCACATACCTGCTCACTCACCACTTCTCCACCCACATTGCAATATACTGGAGGAAAATCTCCACCAAACTCATCCCCCGAGGATGCCGCACAAACTACATTCCAGGCCTTTCCAGTGACATACAAGCCCAGTATGCTGATTACTTACTACTTTAAAACACCAGCTCCTTCTCAGAAGACTATCCAAGCGGGAGAAAAATTATGCTCCAAGATGGCTGAGGAATGGCGTTCCTCATGGAAAAAAGAAATAGAAGCTTTTGATGACCCATAGTAGCAGAAAGGCATGGAACTTTATCAACAGAATTAGGAAGGATTTCACTAAGTAATATGAGCATCCGCAAGTAATAGCTAATCAAATTGCTCACCAGCTGCTGCTGAATGGAAAATTCTCTAAAAGCACACAAAAAAAATACAACCTCAAGTGAGGAACAAAATATGATTAACTCATATTTCACCATCACTGAACTCAACGCTGTCATAAACCTATTAAAACCTAGAAAATCTGCAGGCCTTGATGATATCTGCAACGAACAGATTAAACATTTTGGAAACAGGACTAAAAAGTGGTTATTATACCTCTACAACACTTGCTTCAGAACCCTAATGATACCAATTATCTGGAAGCATGCCAAAGTGGTAGCCTTTCTAAAACCAGCAGAAGCAAAAAATTACAGACCTATATCACTACTAGCAACCTCTTTAAACTCCATTAACGATTGATTTTGAATAGGCTACAACCCCTAATCGAACCCCATCTTATTGCTGAGCAGGGTGGTTTTAGACCAGGCAAATCCTGCACATCACAAATTCTCAACCTCACTCAATATATAGAAAATGGTTATGAGCAAAAACTAGCCCCAGGAGCAGTCTTTGTAGACTTAACTACTGCATATGATACCATAAACCATCTCACACTCAGAAATGGAATATACAGAATAAATAGAGACTATCTCCTTGTCCTCCTGATCCAATCACTCTTCGAAAACAGACGGTTTTATGTGGACCTGAGGGGTGTAGAAGAGCCTCTGGCACCTCTAAAAAATGACCTCCCCAGGGAAGTGTGTTATCACCATTACTTTTTAATATCTACGTCAATGTTCTCCCCATTTTTCTGGAACTAGACATTTTATCTATGCTGATGACCTTGCCATAGCTACTCAGACAAAAATTTCAAATCCATTCAAATTATTCTATCACTTGCCTTTAATAGTCTAACCACATACTATAACAGCAATCAACCAAAACCAATCCCCTTGAAAACCCAGACTGGCCTTTTCCAACTTAACAATAAGGAAGCCAACAGGAAACTATAGATTTTTTGAGAAGGCTCTAATATAGAACATTCCTGGAACCTAATCTACCTCGGCGTGACTCTCGATTGCACCCTCGCATACAAAACCCACATAGAAAAAACAAAGGCAAAAGTAAATGCAAGAAACAACATACTAAGAAAGCTTATCTCCTCCAAATGGGGTGCAGGCCCTAACACAATGAAATCTTCTGCCTTGGCCCTTTGCTATTCTTCTGCTGAATATGCCTGCCCAGTATGGTCGAGATCCTGCCATGCTGAAAAACTTGATCCAGCATTGAATGAAAGCTGCCGCTTAATAACAGGATGCCTGAAACCAACACCGCTAAAAGACTTTGGCTGGTATTGCATCCCCCTTCAATTCGAATATCTGCATTCTCAGCTGATTAAAGATGAACGATGAACGATGAATGATGAACGCCACCCACTATTCGGCCAGACCGCAGTGCCCCAAAAACTAAGATCCCGACATAGCTTCCTAGCAACTGTTGAACCACCTGAAACCTCCCATAGACAACACTTCGACAATGGCTTACACTATATCCCGAAAATAATACTGGTATTCCAACAGCTGAACATCTTCCACGTGGTGCCCACTTGGACTGGAATACTTGGAAAAGCCTCAACAGACTGCGAACGACAGGACGCTGCAATCAAAACCTCATTAAATTGGGGCTACCTCGCTGGTCCAGACAATTGTGAGTGTGGGACAACCCAGTCCATGGAACACCTTCTTTCTTGCCCCTTTCTTCCATCACCTTAGAAAGATATACACAAAAGAGGACATTGTATCCTGCACAGAAAGAGCAGATGATTGTGCAAGATACTTGAGGAACATCTGACCATATTTATTGTATATAAGTTATCTATAGTTTCCTTTTTTCCATATTTAATTATTATTTCCCTGTATAATTCACCTAACAAATCAAAGCTGATCTCATTGTAATGTATCCTAATTTGCTGTAAATCATGTTGTACCACTTACTTATTAATGTACCACTTGTGTTTGGATACGAAATAAATAAATTGCAATATACTCCATCTTCATACACAAAATCACTGCGATTTTCAACAATCATTTTCTCTCTATGCCATGTCTCACTGTCTACCCGAGCTCCCCACCCATTTCCTTGTTCCTCTTCTATTCCCATTCTCTCTTTCTCTTTCACACTACTACTGTTTCCACTGCCAAGCACTGCTGTCTCTTCAGTACCAATCTGATGATTTTTCTCTTCATCTCTTCCTTCTGATCTATGGCACACTTCACACACTGTACTTCCACATGCTATACTTTCATCCAGTAACATTTTCTCCAGCACATCCACTCCAAAGCCATTTAAATGCAACCCATCACGTCTGTATAATTTCATTCTTCCCTCAAACACATGCCATACATTCACAAACTCCACTCCCTTCTCCTCACACAGTTCCACCAACTCACCATTCACGATTTTGGCTCTCCGTCGCAACTCATCATCATCATACCTGGGTGACACGCTGACAACCTTTCCTAGTATACTCTTATCTTTCACTCTTCTCAGTAGCATCCTGATATTTGTCCTCACCTCCTCCTTATATCCATTTAGATCATTCATCGCTACAATCACAACTAACTTTCTCGCGCCTTTCTTCCTCATGTCCAATGCATTAATTATTGTACTCCTTCTCCCACCCAGATAGCAGACCTTATGGACTCTGTCAGTAATTAGCCCTCTAATTATGGAGTCTCCATATACTGCTATCCTGGAATCACTCGTCACTTCCTTTACTCTTTGTTCTTTCATTCTGATTTCTTCCATCTTCTTCTTCTTCTTCATGTAGCTTCGTCAGTGAGAGGATGCAGCACCATATCCTTCCAGGCTTTTTTGTTGTTCACTCAATTCACTGCTTATGGCTCTTTCAATTTGTTTAAAAATGGTTAAAATAATTTTAGGTGCATCGGATATTAGTCTCACTATTTCGCTTTGCATAACTCGCTACCTCTCGTTTGGCCGCACTTTACTTCCTTTTGCTCATTCATACTTTCTTTCTCTCTCCCCATTATCACTAACTTTCACTTGTACATCTTTGTATTCTTTCACTCCTTCAGTTTCTCCAACTTTCGTTTCACTTCCGTTTTTCGCAACTTCTTCCGTAACTTTCGCTTATACATCCTTGCATTCTTTCACTTCCTCTCTTGTTTTGTTTCATTTCAGTTTTTCGGAACTTTCACTTCTACATTCCTCTCTTCTTTCACTCCGTCAGCCAGGGCCGCATTTATACTTTTGGAGACCCGAGGCGCAACATCATTATGACGCCCTCAAAAATAAGCATTTTTTTAGTTTATTGAAAATAAAAGTCAACATTTCCATAATAACTCGTTTTAATAATACAATACAACATCTGTATACATATATTTGCATTAAAAAAAGTATTAAAAAAATCAGTTCAATTTAAATAAAAAAATAAATAACTAAAAGTTGTGGGTTTTTTTTCTCGTTTTAGTTTTAGCAAATATATATATATATAATATCATCATAACTGATCGAGTCCATTACATCTGATTCAATGCATAATAACGACAGGCCACTTGTTTTATTTTGGTGCAAGTTGCTTCTTAAATAATTTTTTATTCGTTTCAACACTGAAAATGAGCGTTCAGCACTTGCGTTTGAAATAGGCATCGTCAAAAATATTTTTAAAATTGTTTCTACGTTCGGAAAAGTAGACCTTAATCCATTTATAAATTTGTGCATATTTTTAATTGAAGAATTTTCTTCCTTTATCATTATGAAAAATTGCTTAACTTCAGCAGTAAATTTTTCTGGATCAATAACAGTTTCATAAGTTTGTAAAATTTTATCAATACTAGTCTTGTACTTGTCTTGATCTATATCTTCCTTCAAAAAAATGTCAAACATATCTAATATGTCGAAATAGCATTTTGTTCTTTCAAATTTCCAAAATTAGCTTATCGCAAATGACATGTAATATAATATAACATAATCTCATTGTCGAGTGGTTAGCGTATACCTTCTCCAACCAGAAGCCTGCGCCTTCGAATCCCGCTTAGGCATCTTTGTGATTGTCATTTTCCACTGTGGACTGGGTCACCATGGGAATAGTAGACCAAAAATTTCCCGCAATTGGAGGCCTTTGCCCTGTAGTGGGTAGAAATATAGGCTGGAAATTTTTTATTATTATTATTTTTTAATCTCATTGTTAGATTGTGAAACTTCGTCACTCATTTCTTTTTTCGTTTTTTAACTGTTTCCTTTTCATCATTAAATTTTGTCTCATCTTTTAATAAATTCGTTTCTTCATTTACAGCAGCAAAACTATTTCTTATATCTAAAATAAAACCAACTAAAGAGTTTAACAAATTATTTGCTAAAAACAAATCCATATCAGGATCTTGTAGAGATTGACTAGTAGCATTTATTCGTTGTAAAATTTTGTCCCACACAACTGTTAAAATTGCTGTTTCTGGTTTGTCAAAATGTTCAGCCAATGATGAGCTCTCTAACTTTTAACTGTTAGAGAGCTAATGTCTAAATGTTTAAAGAGTATACCCCATCTTTTTGTTGAAGATGAAAAGAAATTATATACATTTTGAATAAAACAAAAATATTGCACTGCTTCTGGACAAGATTCCGCGGCATAGTTGCAAATTAAATTTAACGAATGACTAGAGCACGGTGTATAATGTGCAGAGGGGCTACGTTTTTTCAGCTTGTAAACCTGTATAGATACCTTTCATATTGGTAACTTTGCCCTCTGCACATTTTTACATCCAAAGATAATTCTTCTGATTTTTTTTAATACCACCTCTTCTAAATATAAGGAATTATGTTCTGTAAATCTGATGAACCCGATAAATGTGTCTCTAATGTCAGAATTTGCGGCAACATACCTGAATATCATAGCTAGTTGGACAATGTCTGGCGTTAAATCGAGTATTATTGCAAAATAAGCAGCTTCCTTAATTTCTGATATTAATATTTCTCTCGTTTTTTTAGCTATTAACGCTATGAATTCATCACAAGTGTGGTAAGAAAGATCATTTGATCTACCAGAACCACAGTTAGCATACATTTTCATGTGATGTTTTAAAAATTCATCAAATTCACTTAAATAATGTAAACACGATAAATAATTTCTGGACGGATCAGAAAAAATATCATTTGTATTTCCTCTAAATGCTAGCCCTAGTTTACTCAGTAACTTAATGGTAGCTATTATTCTTTTTAAAACCTCTCTCCAATAATTTTCTTTAGATTGTATTTGTTTGATCAATTCAGAATCAATTCGACTATTTACAGACCTTGATTTTCTTTTGCGATATGTGCACATCGCTCGTATATGCTCAGTAGAATGCTCGTGATCACATAAGGTTCGTGTTATATTTCCCCAATCATCAAAGCCCTTCATTAAGCTATTATTTGAATTAGAAAACGATTTACAAACAAAGCAGTAAATCACTTTGCTGGTTTCTGAAAAAAATTAGCCACTCTTGTTTCTCCCATCCGCCTTTTTACAGTAAAAATGTGATATATTTATATTTCTGACATATATTCTATTGCGTTCTGGTATTCTTTTATTTATTTTTTTAATTTTCGATTTTACCAACATTCTGGGGCATATTTATTAAAATATGCTCGATAAACTGTTCATTAATAGTAAGTGGCCACACTACTATATCGGTAAGATAAGTAATTGCTTGCTGGTAAGTACAGACTCCGATTGAAAATTTTCTTTGGAATCCTCTTGATTTGTTTCATTTACTTCTTTCTCTCCTTCCATGTTTTTCACATAATTTTGATGTTCTTCATTTTCACTTTCATCTCCTCCTGATAACGATACCAATGTTTCGTTTTCATTCCGAGAATTGTGAAGTACAACATCAGTTCTACGAAATTCTTCATTTTCAGAACGCAAGAAAGACAAAATTACCCTCTTTTGACTATTTAGCTGTTTTTCATTTTCTCTAAGTCGTTTTCTTTAACTAGCGCCGGATTGAAATTTTCTGGTATCATTATATGTATTAATCTATCAAAAGCGAAATAAATATTTATTAAATCCAAAATAAACATATAAATAAAATAAACAATTACGTTAAAAGCTTAAAAAATACAAAAATAGAAACGGTAGTATCTTGGTTTTGTTAAAATAAACGAGTAGTAGTAAAATAAGAATAATAATTAATTGAATAATATATTCTCTTTGTTGTTTTAAGGATACTTGCGACAACTACTTTAACCATATAATTAGGTACATACACTTGTATACAGTATACTGCTTTACAAGTACTACCCAAATATTTCGGTCTGGAAATAGCAGACCATCGTCGGTGGTATTACAAGAACAGTTTAAAAAATATACAAGCTAGAATACTAACAATAGATCGTTGAAATTAGAACATGCCGCGTGATGTTATATCACTAAGTATGAAACGAAATATTTTGAAGTAGAAACATGATTGAATTTGCTATTAAAAAAAAAAAAAAAAAAAAATAAAAAATCAGCTAACGCCTTTTTATTCCCGGATATATAGGGAGTAGGCGAAGGCGCTTTTTTAGCCCAATCTAACATTTGGAGCATGAATGGGCAGTTCAATCTCCACTGGTACCCAATCAGAGATAGCTGGCCCAAGGCTATCACTAATTAAGTGGCACGCAGTGAAGAGGCGGCTCAACAACTACTGCCAACTCTTGGTTCCTAACCCTACAATATATTTAATGTCTGAAATAGTGTGGGTTCTACGGTCGATCTTCTTGAGTTTACAGGACGAAACACTCGAGTTTCCTGGAGGAAACACCCACTTGCCCGTGCCAGAGATCGACTAACTCGGGAACCGGTCGAAAAAAGGCTTAGAAAAATTTCCTCTAGTCACCGACTAGATTCGAAACACCAACACTTCATTCGTGCAGTCAAGCACCGTGGTATGCAAACGCCACATATAATTGAATCATAATTAATTTAAAGAAAGATGTAATTAAAATCTTTCTGTGAAAGATTTCATTCGCAGTGTTGATTATTGATTTTGCAAACGTTGATTTTGTTTGACAATCTTCGTTGACAAGCATCACAGTTGCTACAAAAATTGTGAATACCGAAAAATTATTAAAATGCATGTTAAAAATTTAGTATAAGGATAAAAGGTTTTTTTTTTTAAAAAAAAAAAGAATTTAAATGCAATCAAATTAAGCTTGCTAATCAAGGTAAAAATTAAAACTTCATGAACTGTAAAGTTCAGATATTCTCACAAAAAATAAAAATTTTGAATTTACGGTAATAAAAATTATGTAGAAATCATCATATTTATGGAATTACAACATTTATTTATTACAAGATTCATTCAACTCCAGCTTTGATTTTTTTTTTAAGTTGCACTAATAAGCATAATAATTCCAGCTTTAGTTAAAATGTAGAGGCAATAAATAGTAATGATAACTTGCTATGCTCGCTAACATCCACTTTTTTATTCGACATTTTATCCTAAAATGACTAGAATCTTGATGCACAAAAAAATGAACTGAAAAATCAACTTAATTTATAAATAATAATAAACTTGAAATTCAAGTGCTCTATTTATATGATATAGAAACTGCACTTACCCAACTAATTAATACAAATAGCAGCAGCACACAAAAAACGCCCGTTGTCTCTGCAACGTGTTTCAAAATGATCGTAAAAACTCTCTTTAACTCAAAAACTCATTTACTCTGTTTACAATTTCCACTTATTAAACTTCTAGTATACTTGCAAAGAGGTTAGCTAACTCTGTATTAAGTAACTTTTACAAACTGTATAACAGCTTGAAATATGCCAATAGATTCTCTTAATGACATTTCTTGTCACTGTTAATCTAAATCTTAATTGTCCAACTAAAACACATTATAAGAGAAATTGCAAAAGGTATATAACTTACAAAAGCTCTGTATCGCACATTCAATCAAAGGTCTTGCACAAAAAGTTCTAAAGCAATTCTCTCATCTCAGATCCTGAGCTTCCTTCAGGAAATTTGGCTTCAGAAATATCTCATTGGAAAAATAGTGGACTGTGAACTGCGCCCTGCAGTACTCATATACAAAAGAAAAACTTCTGAGTGAAGGTGCTTCGGGTAATTTGTCTCACCTTTTCTCCTCTGCTTTGGCTCGCCAATAATGCCAGGACGACTGCCTGCTTTTTCTACTGCCTCCTCTCACTCGAATTGCCAATAACTGTCAAGCAGGATTCCTCTCTGGCCTGGAAGATTTTCTCCAGCAATTGAACTGGAACATCCCCTTTTGGCAAGTAGAAGCCTTCTCTTAAGACTGGAACTGGGAAGATCCTCTCTGGCATCATCTGAAAACAGAAAGCCCTATCTGTCTAGCGACTTCTGGATCCGGGAAGCCCTATATGCTAGGCTCTTTACCCTTTTATTATGCCTTCTCTTAGACCTCGCACGAAGTTTGTAACCCCTGAAGAATTCGGCATGATTCTTTCATCGTAAGTTTCAAGTTCGGCCTGCGCTTTGTTCTCTTCTGTGCCTTCTTTTGATTGTAAGTTGCCGACCATCGGAAAATTATTCGAACCTTTCTGACTGACTTCAGAGGTGTTTATGTGCAGAGTTTGTAGGCCTTCCTCATACACACAAAATTTAATAAATAACCTTTCTAATGCTGCCATTTAGATCTATTACATACAACTCCGGCAAAAAACATTGCCTTTATGGTTAACACCCTAACATATTCTTATTAAAGAAGTATATGCAGTTGATTTTAAAAGGGCTATTTACAAAAATATCTAATAGAAAATATACAGAGACAAACACGGTAATTTTTTACATTCTTATGGGACTTGACCTAAGTAAAAAATCGATGTAATGTGCTTTGGAATATTTGAGCTGCAATCGAATTTTTACAATATTGATAACAACAATAGTCTGAAAGTCCAGGTAGTCCTGCAAAAATCATCTGTGACAAAATGAAACGAGTTTATTTATTTAAAAACACAAAAATATAAATTTATTAAGTATATCTTTGGGTGGAAAGAGGGGGGAAAATAGTTCCACTGCATAAAGGAGGTTCCAAGACTGCTGCGGAAAATTACCGGCCGATCAGAATTCAGGAATTGTTGTCAAGGTTTTGAAGAAAATAGTCAAGAGGAAAATACAATATTGGATAGATGACAATGAGATACTGTATGGGGGACAGCATGGTTTTGTGAAGGGTAGATCATGCCTTAGTAACTTGCTCACGTTCCATAACACAGTGACTGCTGAACTGGATAAGGGTAATGGGTTTACAGTGATTCTACTGGACCTTGCTAAGCCCTTTGACAGGATACCACATGGAATTCTAATCAGTAAACTACAACATATGAGAATGGATATAGGGTTGGTGAGATGGATAGGAGGGTGGTTGATGGAGAGATATCAGAGAGTGGTTTATTCAGGATTAGAGTCCAAAAGACGGCCTATGAATAGTGGTGTGCTGCAGGATTCTGTTCTTGGACTACTACTCTTTAATTTGTTCATTAACGATACAGAGAAGGATCTGAAGGGAACTGTGCATTTCTTTGTGGATGATGCAAAGTTGGGTAGAGCAATGGTGAATGCGCAGGATGTCAAAATTTTGCAGGATGATTTAGATAGTTTGGAGGACTGGGCTAAAGAGAATGAATGTCAATTTAATGTGGAAAAATGTAAGGTTTGCATTTTGGGGTGAAAAGATTAGCAGCATTATATCACATTGATGGAACTGTACTCCAGGAGATTGAGGAGGCCACGGATATTGGAGTGTTAGTGAATATGGAGTTGAAGTTTAGGGGACACATTGCAAAAGTAGCAAAATCAGCTCATCAAATCACTTGGTTGATGAAAAACACTTTAACGAGCAGAGACAAACAAGTTATTGTTCCTCTGTATCGAGCCTTGATAAGACCCCATCTAGACTACTCTGCCCAGATATGGGCGCGAAGGTTTCTTCTTAATGGGGAGGAGGTGGAGAGGATCCAGAGACGAGTGACCGAGATGATAGCAGGACTATGGAATGAACCTTATGAGAACAGGTTGAAGATTTGTGGGGTGCAGAAATTGGTTAATAGGCACAAAAGGGGAGATATGATTGAGACATTCAAATTACGGAAGGGTTTCTATAAGATTAATTCAGAAGATATTTTTGGGAATAGGACTGGTAGTGGGAGGACTAGGGGCCATTCATGGAAGTTTGGTAAGAGTGTGGTTAGCAAGGGTGTTATAGCTGGGATTTTTACTTGGAGAGTGGTGAATGAGTGGAATAAGCTGCCAGAGTCTGTTGTGAGTGCCATGACTGTAAATGAGTTCAAGGTGAAGTATGATAGAGACTGTGTGAATGCTGAATAGTTTCTCTTGATATGATGTTGGGCCTCCCTCAATGAGTATAAAGACTCCTTGGAGTTGCCGGTAATAATAATAATAATAATAATAATATCTTTATAGAGTTCATAATTAAAAGGACTACTAATAATAATAAATTTCTACAGATGTTTCTCATCTTGTTTTGGTATTATCAAAATTATCAAGTTATTCTGAAGCATTATTAATTTTGCTATTTTATTATTATGCTGGTAATATTTCTTTAAATGCGGCACTTTTTTACAACAAAACTGGCTATGTTATGTTGAACATATCTGTTCGCAAATATACTCAAAATCCCTTTGACTGAATAAAAAGGCAGAATGCTGATGAAACTTCATCAGCATTCTAACTGTTAAAATGCAATTACCCTCCCTCCCTGCTGTTAACGGATTATTGTAGTTAAGTGCACTGCATTTCTTGGATTGACCCCTTTTTTGCTGCACAATTTACTTCTTGTGTCTCTTCCCAAATAAAAACAAATTTCACATGTGTGAAAATAAATAATCAAAATGTTTGTTTGCATTGGAAATATTATGTCAAATATTTATATTGTTTCAATAACATTTATTGAAATAAATATGACATTTTGCTTCCTTTCTTTGCAAAATCAGATTATACGATCGACATTTCAATTTTAGGAACGATTTTTTAATTTTTTTTTAAAAAAGAAAAAAATTTTTTTTTTATTCTTTTATTATTATTTTTTTTTTATGAACAACAAACGGTGTTAAATGCATTACTCTGGGTTTCCGATTGTGAGTCTTTTTAATTTATATCCAATGGTATTTTATCAGAGATTCTACACCTTTGTCTTTTGCTTAAAACTGAAACAGTACAATTACTTTGGAAAAATAACGAATTCAAACAAAAAGAAAGTGTGCATATGTTATCTAGCAGTATTTGTGTGTGTGGAGATAATTTTGGGAAGGGGAGTTAGCCATTGAAGTTGAATTAATTCTGTTATGAAAATTTTGGAAATAAAATTTCATTTTGACACATGCACCTACACAATTTTTTCGAAAGATAAACTGTAAAGAAAATATCGCTACTTCAAAACTGCCGCACAAAATCGAAATTAGCCGAAAATATGTACATAGCAGTTGACTTCACAACTGCCGTTTATTTTAATTTGTAGTAAGTGATTAGGGGGAAACCAAGAAAGTTGAAATGCAAAAACCTGCAGATTACGTTATAAAAATTATGCATTACATGATATGATTCAAGATTTACGTATGATAACTAACCTTCGAACTAAGATTATGAATAAAATAGGAAACTTAATTTGGAACAGATGGAGGCTGTATTAATTTTTAGATTCGGATTTTCATGAATTTATAAAATAATTGTTTGACAAAAATAATTATCTTCAGTCAAGTTCTTGGAGAATTTTAAAATGTATTGGCGACTAAAATAATTAGCAAAAAAATTGATAGTGACATTGATCTTCCAAAGTGATACAATATGAAGTGAAGAAAGTATGAAAGGATTTCTTATTTTACGCTGCCATTAAAAACTATAATTATACGATAAAGACAAGCAGCAAAATGAATATAACTCATAGGCATTTAGTCTGATATAACTTAGATTCCGGTTACCGAGCAAATGGCAAGCAACTGCATTTCTTGCTGTAGGCCACAGAACGTAGCTACTACGTATGCAGGTAATCTAGTTAAGTGTTCTTTTCAGCGTGAAGGATTATCGCACCTTCTAATGGATATGGCAGTCAAACTACACCTCTTATCCATGTTCTTTCAACAGATGGACAGAATATTATCCAGGTTTGCTGGACGTATATACAGGTCCAGCAAAGAAATGGTACGCCTACATACATGAATATTATGGAATAACGCATAACGCATAACGGTACTGACTTGATGGGTGAAGCATAAATGCTTTTCATATTTCCCTTCATCTGAAAAGGAAAGTTGTTTGGGTGGAAAATTATTGAGCATTAAGCTCGCCCTGAAAGGGCAGCGAGATTAACTGTTTTCAGCCGAGCATAGAATTGACTTGGGTCTCTTGTATTTGTAGAAATCTGCTTCGTTGTAGTCTGATGCTTGTTTGATCAGTGGGTTCGGATGATTAATCGTCTTATTGAAGAACTTTTCAGCTAGGTCATGAAGAAGAGTTGTGATGTAGGGAATGTTGACGTCTCTGTGAATTTGGGAGTTTCTGATAAACCATGGAGCATCTAAACTCATTCTCAGACATTTGTTTTGCAATCTCTGCAGCTTCTGAATATTTGCCTTCGAAGTGTCACTCCATGCAGGAGATGCATAAGTTATGACTGGGCGTATTACCATCTTGTATATGAGCAGTTTGTTTTGAGTATCTAATTTACTTTTTCTGTTGATCATGGGGTAGAGCTGCGCTATTGCTTTAGACGTTTTTGAACTTATGTGTTCTATATGGTTGGTGAATTGTAGTTTTTTATCCAGAATTACTCCAAGATATTTGACTGTATTCTGCCATGGGACTTTAACACCTAGTAAATGTATATCTTCCTTGATTTGAGGCTTTTTTCTGGTGAACAGTATGGCTGAGCTCTTCTGTGGATTGGCTTGAATTCTCCAGTCCATTAGCCATCTTTCCAGTGTGTGAATGCTGCTTTGGAGTCTCTTAATAGCCAGTTTTGGGCTGAGAGATCTTGCTAATAATGCAGTGTCATCAGCATATAATGCAGTGATTGTTGAGCTTGGGTTTTGAGGGATATCAGCAATATAGATAGAAAACAGCAAGGGGGCCAAGAGTGAGCCCTGCGGTACTCCTGCCAGAACCTTGCGTCTGGTTGATACAGTTTCATGTATTTTGACTTGCATGTATCTGTCTCTGAGGTAAGAGTGAATTATTTTAACTAGCTGAATAGGTATATTGAATGCGATAAGCTTGTAGAGAAGACCTTGGTGCCACACCTTATCAAAAGCCTTTGCAGCATCTAAAAAGACTGCAGCTGTATGAAGATTCCGATTGAAACCTTCGGAAATGTACTCGATCAACCTGTGAATCTGCTGAACGGTGGAATGGTTTTTTCTGAATCCAAATTGCTCATTTGGGATTATATGTAGTTGGTCCGTTTGTGATTGAAGTCTGGTAAGGACTACTTTTTCTGCTATCTTTCCAAGGTTAGACAAAAGACTGATAGGTCTGTAGTTTTCAGGGAGTTGAGTGTTTTTTCTACTCTTTTTAATTGGTGTGACATCTGCTATTTTCCATGTTAAAGGGAAATACTGGAGTCTGAGGATGGCATTAATTATGTTGACTAGATGTACAATGGCTTTTCTGGGGAGTAGTTTGATTATTCTGTTCGTAATTCCATCTGGGCCTGGAGCTTTATTGTTGTTCAGGTGGGTTCTAATGTTTGTAACTTCTGTTGGAGAAGTGGGTGTGAGAGATTCTAGATCATCTTTTTGTTCTGTTATGGCCTGCCTGACTCGGCGGTGAATCTTGTAGATGAGATTGATGTTCAAGTTTTCATATGAGGGGTTGCACTGACTTTCCAAGCTGTCGGCTAGAGCCTCTGCTTTTCCCCCATCATTGTGAGCTATTCCTTTTGAGGTTTGAATTGGGGGTAAAAGTTGCCTTTTGGTGCGGAAGTTCTCATAAACTTCCATATGGAGTTGTCCTCAGGGTTTAAATTTGTTAGCTTAGATTCCCACTGTTGGTTTCGATGTGTCTGGAGGGCTTCCCGTACTTGTCTGTTTAATTTGTTCAAGTTTGCTTTATCTTGAGGGGCTCTTGTGTTATGATACCGCTTTCTGGCTTTGTTTTTCAGTCTAATTAAATCCATAATTTCTTCGGGGATCCGTCCACCAGGGTGAGGAACTGTGGTTTGGGTGACTGCCTTTATTGCATTTTTGATTTGGATGGTAAAGTTGTTTACAGCCATTTCTATCTCCTCTTTAGTGTGAATAGTAGGAACTGGGCCAATGTCATCAGGTAAGATTCTGGTGAGTTTGTCCCAAGATATGAAAGAGTGGGGAGGGGAGAATTGTTCTTGTGTGCCAAGTTTAAGCAGAATAGGGTTGTGATCTGATGAAAGTTCATTTATTGCTTCCAGCTGGTATTGATATCTGATGTTTTTGAGGACAACTATGTCAAGTACATCTGAACTTCCAGTTGGGCTATGATGGGTGGGCTCTGTAGGTCCGGTTACAACAATAGAATTTTGTGTTGCATAATGGTTTAGAATTCGACCTTTGTCATTAATTATGGAGCTATGCCAGGCTGTATGTTTGGCATTAAAGTCACCAGCCATGATGATGGAATCGGAGAAGCCGAGAATGGGGTCCAAATCGGATACTAGCAATGGAATGCTGGGTGGATTATATACAGCGTAGATTTTGATATTTCCAGCGTTGTTGGTATTAACTTCTATGCCAGTTATCTCTAGGTTCTTGGTTTGGGGATTGGTCAGAACATTGTGGCTTAGATAGTTTTTAATGTATATAGCAGTTCCTCCTCCACTTCCAGTTAGTCTATTTGTTTTATACATGGTATAGTTCCGTAATTTGGGATTGTTAGCTGGCCTGAGATGTGTTTCGTTTACCAGTATTATGCCTGTGAGAGAACTCTTGTAGTTCTAGGATTTTATTGCTGAGTCCGTTGGCATTCCATGCCGTGATCATGAGAGAGTTGGGATGGAATTCTCTTCTATTGATTGCTGAGGGCTGTCAGAATTGAATGGGTACCTTGTAGGAATCTTTTCGTGGAGGAAGGTGAAGGATTCGTCAAACTGAATTCTTGTAACATGGTAGCTAGTGAGGCAGTTAGTACTGAAGTAAGATTTGAGCCTACATGGTCATGAGTTGGAGTAGTCTTTGTTCGTGCTGCCTCTGCATAAGTTTTAGGCATTTGTTTCCTTTCTTGAGTTGTTGGGGTACTGATAGTTTGAGCTGGGGTATAACTAGCACGGCTGGCTTGAGCATCGCTGAATTGTGTTGGAGGGGTAGTTTTTTGTAACCCTCGGTTATTTGGATGTGTAATGCATCCCTTGTAGTTTGCAGAGTGAGGTCCTCCACAATTTGTGCATTTAGCTGGAGCGGATCTTGGTTTTGTGCACATGACTGTCTGGTGGCCCTCGCCACATTTTAAACATCTGTAATTTGCTTTGCAGAGTTTTTGGGCATGGCCAAATCTTTGACACCTATGGCACTGCCCAGCCATCGACTTCCTCCTCAGTGGCTCAGTTGAAATTCTGAGGCCACATATCGTTGTTAATTCATATATCTCTTTCTGTGTCTTATCAATTTCTACGAGTATTAGTGGCATTGGTCTTTTATCTGTCCTGAGCATCCTGCTCACTTTCACTGGTGTTAGGTTCCGACTCATGAGATCAGTGGTGACTTCTTCACAGGTGACCCCCTCGGTCACTCCGCGAAGCACAACCTTGAGATTTTTCTCACTGGGTAAAGCAAAAGTATGATATGGGAGACTTTTGTTATCCATTAGTCTTGTTAGCTGTCTGTAGTCAGTGACTGAGGCTGGTTGGATTTTGACACCTTCATCTTGATTTTTGGCCCAGGAATATGCAATTTTGTGTTCTCTAAGGGCTGTAGTGACAGTGGTCCATTTGTCCTTGTCCCTAAGTATTACTGGTGGTACCTTTTCAGTGTTCTTTGGGACTTCTAATGTACTTGAGTCTTCATCCATCTGGTCTTCTGTGATTCTTCTTCTTTTGTAAGCGTGCTCCCCTTGAGAGATGTTTTGACAGAGGGGTTTTGGTGACAGAGCAGCAATGAGATCCTTTTGAGAGATCTCATTCTCCTCCTCCTCTCCATCATTAGAGTGAATGTACTCTTTTATGAATCCTGGCCAGTCAGTTTCTAATTTGCTTATTATAAGTTTGAGCACTTCTAGAGACTACTCCTTGTTAAGGAACTGGATATGATCTTTGATGTTGTCCATCTCAAAGTGGCTATTTCCTGCCAGCAGAGATGGGTTAAAAGCAGTATAAAAATCCCGCAGGGCCGGGGGCCTGCCAGCAAAGTGTCCTGTAGACCTAAATGGACTACTAACAATATATGATCCCGCAGGGCTTGAAGCCTGCCAGCAAATGTAATGTCCTGTAGACTGAGTTAGTCTACTAGCAACCTAGCGAATCGCGCTAGTAATTTCAAATGACTTACCTGAGCTGGATCTCAAGGATTTCCGTATAGCGTATAAACACAAAATATAACACACTAAAGGACTATCGCGAGACCGCAATCACTAATTAACAACACAATCATCAGCTACTTGATTACCTTCGCTTTCCGCTTATATCAAAAATCTGAATCAACCATCCGATATTCATAACAACTATTTAAATCACTGATCACATATATAAACACTTGGCAACCGCCATTACGCACCAGCGCCCTCTCCTATTATGGAATACAGAGTTCCTGTTAGTTTTATACTCTAAGGAAAGAACAATGTGTTTCAAATGGAAGCCTCACAAATTTTTCAGCGGCCTCTAGTTTTAGTATTATGAATTTAATATATAAAAATAAGTATTTTATTTTGCAACTATAACTACGCGGTTTTTTTTTATTGTTCTTTGTGAGGAGTAAGGTTTTAAAATGTGGCCCCCATAGAGAATGAGACACCCATCTTATGCCTAATGGTAAATGCGGCCCTGCCACCAGTCTCTCTATCTTTCGTTTCATTTCCATTTCTTTCATGTACACTATCTATCTTTTCAGTCAAGTTTTCACACTTTCTCTCATTCTCTCTCTCACCACAAAGACATCTCTTACATTCCGTGATGCATACATATCGCACTCAGGACATCGAATCAGTTTTGAAAAGTATATGTCGCCATTACTACTTGACTTTCGCGGCATTCGTCTAGTAGCACCAGTCATCGCCCACGTGGTTGACCTTCTGACCACCATTGTGTGATATTTAAAATTGCAATTTAGACTAATAATTCTGATAGAATTCACACCAAAAATCATTCAGACACACTTAGTTCTCAAAAATAAATAATGAAACCCTAAAATTTATGAAACACTGCCAATTATTATTCAAAATTGCACTTATTTTTCCTGAGCTCTTTCTTACACTACACAACTTACCATTATTAATTCTCTGTTGTTATAAATTTCTTATACTTAATCGTTTAGTAATCTTACTTTGTAGTTAAATTTTGTTTCTCTAATTTGTTTATTTTTTGTATTTTTAATAATCAGTTTGATTAAATTTAAATTTTGCCTACACTAAATAATGATCTGTATAAATTTCTAGCCCTCTCCTGATTTTACATGTAGGAAAAGGATTGTTTCTTTTCATTCGCTATAATGTAATCTATTATTGATTTTTGTCCTCTTGCACTTGTATTCATTTTTTAGGTATATTATATAGTCAATGAGTTGTTTTCTATTTCTGTTTACTGTTGGTTCTTCAATTTTTCTATATTGTTATTAATTTTTTCATTCCTATTCTTCCATTAACATATCCAGCTATAATTATATTGTGTTGATTTAATTTCTCATATATTTCTTGTAACTGTTTGTAAAAGTCATTTTCTTCTTTTCCTTTTCAGAGGCATACACTCCAACTGTTTAATTTGATTTATTTAATTTTAATCATACTTCCAATATTCTTTCATTCTAGCATGTATGATGAGTTTTTTTGCTTTAATTGATTATGGATCCAAATCATTATCCTAGCAGAATTAGAATGTAAAATTTCTTGGATCTTAAAGCCAGTAGAATCTAAACTTGCTCTTTTAAAGATACTTATAGTTTTTATTTCTATAAACCTAGCTGAAATAATAGGGAAACAGTACATGGAATCCCTATCCCATACATTTCTGGCATTTCAAAACCAATCTCTAGAATTCTTAATAAGTATAATCTAGTGGCAAATGTTTATTCCATTGAACAATTTGTCATCATTGTTCTCATCATCTAAAGATGAATGCATCCCTCTGGCTCTTCCTGGTGTCTACTAAGTGCCACATTTTATGTGATCTTTCTTACTTTGGACAAACTGGATGCTCAGTGGAGAAAAGAATTCAAGAACATCAGTTTATCAATAGGAACCTGAGAAAGCTGACCTTTTCAGAACATGTAATAGATACCAACCACAATTTGCTATTGTGTAAAACATGCTTACTGCATTGGTTTCACCATATATATTTGAATGTTCATTTAAAGAAAACACTAAAGCCTTAGTCCATCATTTAAATTTGAACTGAAGTGACAGCCAGTCACTATCAAAAATATATGAAAATCTTACTCTTAATCATCCATCATTAAATTTTTTTTTTTTTTTTAAATTAATAATAATTTATTGGGGTGCTTAAGGGTCAAAGCTGTATAACTGAGAGGAGACCTCCACATAGCCTTTAAAGGAATGCGGAGAACCGACCAGGGCTTCTGACCTAATGTCCAATCCTCACCTTCTCGTGGTGCACCCTGTTGGGTATCTACTTTGATACTGAACGAACGAGGATGGGCTGGCAATTTGGGATTTAGCCGACCAAATTGTATTCTTATTGGTTAAACCAAAATAAAAAATGATGGTACAACATGACAAAATTTCATGCCGGCTGGGGCGTCGCCCGGTTAAACAAGGCCCCCGTTGTTTTCGCTAGGGAACCAGGGCGAACAGCGAAAAGTCAGCTACTGGAACAAATCTGAAACAAACCCCAACTCAACATCACCAGAGTTAAAGATCGGTACTATCAACGTAAGAAGCCTGAATGGCAAAGAAATGGAGCTAGCTGAGGAATTAGATAAGTACCAGATCGACATAATAGGGGTGACTGAAACAAAAAAGACCAAAACTGGTGAGATCTTTCTGAGCAATAAATACAAAATGTTATATTCAGGCAATGACAATCAAGGAAAAGAAGGAGTAGCCATAGTATTCAACACAAAATACGAGGCTAATCTTCTTGAATGGCAGTCAGTCTCAAGTAGAGTAATGTGGGCAAATATGAGAATGGGGAACTGGACAATGAGACTTATTTGTGCCTATGGTCCCACAGAAGGTTCTACTAAGGTAGAAGTGGAGGAATTTTTTGAGGCTTTAGAAAAAGCAACGGACACAATGAAAAAGGAAAAGTTGGTCCTTGTTGGGGATCTAAATAGTAGAGTAGGAAATGATTGTGAGACATACAAAAATATTTTGGGAAAATTTGGAGAAAAGAGCAAAGCTAATAATAATGGCAAATATCTGTTGGATTTCTGCTCAGGACATGGACTGGTTATTACTAACACCATGTTCCAACATAAAAATGTGCATAAATTCACATGGAGAGAAGAGGCTAGGAATAAGAAAAGTCTCATTGACTATGTTATTGTTGATAGTGATGTTTTCTCCCTGGTGCAGGACACCAGAGTGTACAGAGGATTTGAAATTGGAAGTGATCACTATTTAGTCTTGAGCAGGATAAAATTGAATTTCATATTGAAAAGAATAACATGTAAGAAAGTTTTAAAGCGAATAAAAGTTGAGCAGCTCTCAGATGTGAACTGTAAACTAAAATACAGAAATATTATTGAAAAGAAAATGAAAGAGTTTGAGAACAGGAATCAAACCTTGGAGATTCAGTGGCAAACTCTGAAGGAAACATTGATTGATTCTGCCAGAGAGGCATGTGGTGAGGTTGTGTGCAAGGATAAAAAAATCAGAACTCCCTGGTGGACACGGGAAGTTAAAGAGGCAGTGAAGGAAAAGAAGAAAGCATATCAAAAGTTCCTGGCAAATAAGTCAGCTTTTACTCTTACAGAATACAGAGACAAATGTAAGAAAGCTAAACAGTGTGTAAAACTAGCTAAACAAAAGTCATGGGAGGACTTTGGCAAGAATATAGAAAATAAATATCAAGAAGGTGGCAAAATATTCTGGAGGTTGTTGAAGAAGCTTAGGAATGGAGGAAAGAGTGCTGTAAAAGGAATTAGAGATGATAAAGGTGAAATGAAAACAGGAGAAAAAGATATCCTTGAAGTATGGAGTAATTACTTTGAAAAACTGCTAAATGAAACAAGCAGTGATGACAGCACAGTGATAATAAATACTGACCAAGCATGCAGTCAGGAATACATATCCATACTTGAAGTAGAAAAAGCCATCAAAGGCTTGAAATGTGGAAAGGCAGCAGGAGTAGATGATATTCGACCAGAAATGCTGAAGTATGGTGGTATAAGAGTCTTACAGTGGCTGCATTGCATAGTTCAGAAAGCCTGGACAGAGGGACGAATTCCCGATTATTGGAGTAGAGCTCTCATAGTACCCATATATAAAAAGGGAAATAAAACTGAATGTGAGAATTACAGAGGTATTTCCCTACTGAGTGTTCCTGGCAAGATCTATGCAAGTATACTTGAGAAACGGTTGAGAAGAATTGTGGAAGAAAAGCTTGGTGAAGAACAAGCTGGATTCAGACCAAATAGAGGCTGTCAGGATCAGATCTTCACTTTACGACAAATAGTCGAGAAAGCATGGGAATATAACAAAGATCTGTATTTAAGTTTTGTCGATTTGGAAAAGGCATATGACAAGGTGCCAAGAGAGAAGCTATTCAATACGCTGCAGTTATATGGTGTCAATGGGGCATTATATCAAGCAATACTTAGTCTTTATTTGAGTTGTGAGTCAGCAGTTAGAATTGAAGGAAGTACAGGAAGATGGTTTAATGTTAAATCTGGTGTGAGACAAGGATGTACATTATCCCCTCTGTTATTCATTATCTATATGGATCACATTATGAAGGAATGTGGTATTAAACCTGATATCAAAATTGGAGATGTTAATGTCAGCTCTTTGCTTTATGCGGATGATGTTATACTTCTAAATAAATCCGCTACAAGTCTGCAAGATTCTCTGACTAAATTGAATAGCTGTTGTAATAGATATGGTATGAAGGTCAGCAATAAAAAGACAAAGACAATGAAAATAGGCAGAATCATTGAAAATGTCAACTGTGTTGTGAATGGAGAACCTGTGGAACAAGTAAAACATTTCAGCTACTTAGGCACAATTTTTACTGAAGATGGTAAACTAAATATAGAAATAGACAACAGAATCAGCAAAGCTGGTATCGTGGGAAGTCAATTGAATAAATTCATATGGAATAAGAAAGAAATTAGTCGGAACACTAAATTAGCTGTATACAAGACTGTGTTCAAACCAATTTTAACTTATGGATCTGAGAGCTGGGTCAGAAGTAAAACACTTGACCAAAGACTAGACACCGCAGATATGAGAGTCCTGAGAAAGATTAGAGGCGTGAACAGATGGCATCAATGGCAATACCATATTAAAAATGAGGATATTAAGAAAGAACTTGACATTGTCAGCATCCAGGAATGCGTTAGCAGAGCTAATCTCAGATGGTATGGTCACTTAAATAGAATGGGAGAGGAAAGATTAGCAAAACAAGTGTTCTCTGCCAGGTTGGTAGGAAAACGACCCAGAGGAAGACCAAGATATAGGTGGATTGATACGGTACAAAGTGCTTTAGACGATAGAAATATAAGATCTGATAATGTTGGAGTCTTGACAAGTAACTGACTGATTTGGAGGAAAATTGTAGATAGGAAGTTAGTAATGATGTAATTTTTTCATGTACTACTGTCATATCCTGTACACCCCTTGAGGGTACATGGCAGGAATTTGATGATGATGATGATGATGATGATAATAATTTATTTTACTGTTTCATGTATTACAATTATATTACCATCATTACCATGTATATATTTTGCCATTATGATGGCCTGTAATTTTCAGGTCAAGATATATAGCCTTTGAATAAATATTATTCATTACTTTTCTTGTGTTATTGTGTGAATTTTAAGATTTTATCAAACTTCTGTATCTCGGGTTACTAATGAAGGCTGCAAAAATGTATTGAATGGAATATATCATTCAACAACTCCATTCTTAGGCAATCAATATAGCAATAAGAAAGTGCTTTCTTTCACAGAAAAAACCTCATCAACTTGTTCATCACAGAATGCCACTCTTTCCTTTACTAATTGCCATTATTGCTCAATTGTAATTCAGTCTGTTGATACCACCCCACATGCATGGAAGGTCCCCCCCCCCCCAAAAAAAAAAAGAAAAAGGAAAAAATACTAGAAAATTTTCTAAAAATCTTTTCTTAATTAAAATTCATTTTTTTATTTATGTTGTGTCGTGTCTTCTATTTCTATACTACTTATGACTTAGTAGTAACATTAGGTGGGAATACCCTATAGCTCTCATGAATCATGGCTGCTGTTAACTCAAGGCAAACAAAGTACTGATCGTTTGCCCGAGTTGGGCAAGTGGAGATCACGGGTATCATGTATTAACAATCACCGCAGACGCTCACTCATGGGGTCATTATTATTCGTGACACCTCCAAGGAGTCCGAAGACTTATCGTGGGAGGACACCTACAACTGTCTCAACCACTATGCCGAACCTCTACTACGAATCATCTCCATCAATGCCATCCACCGCCCACCTCCACCACCACCACCACTACCATAACTAGTATTTTTTGTCTGTAAATTGCATGTGTTTCTCAAATCATCTACTCAATCCCTCCCACAAGATTAAATCCTGAGTGCACCACTGTTTGTCTGTTATTCCTTTCCACTCAATCTTCATTATATATTTATTTATTTTAGTGAATACTAAAAATTATTCACTAAAAAGTTAATGATAGGGAAAGTAGCATCCTAGCCAGGAGGTCTCTACAAAGATGTTTGATTATTGTGAAGTTCTATTTATTTTAAATACATGGAGCCATTATGCAATTTAAATGTGCAAGTACTCAAAGAAAAGGGAAAAAAGAAAGTGGCACTTGTGACATACTAGAAAAACAAAAAACTGAAACATTTTACTAAATCAAATATTTTGATTTGAATATAACAGGTGAATGAAGATGACCAGTTATATTTAGATTGAAATCTTTAATTTAGTGAATTGTTATTAAACTTCTTGTTCTCTTAAGCATATTCATAAATATGCACACAAACTGCATACTCAGAATGAGACCTATGTAGTTGTAACATTGGGTCAGTACAGACATCTTATGTCTCTCCAAGGAAAGGTTGTGATCATGTCATCCATTTAGTATGGGTGATGTGTTTACATAATTCAGGAACATTCACGATACTTTCAAACCACTTGAGGTCTCCGGTAAGCAGGATAATGTCTCACACTTAATGAAGAAAATCATTAAGTTGCCACTTATAGACATTCAAAAAAACAACCATGCTGAGGCAGATTTTGAGTCCACATCCTGATTTGGAAATCAATGGTGATATCCATCCAACCAACCAGGCTGAGTGAATTAGAATTGTAAATATATCTAAAAATATTTATATATGTGGTTCTGTTTAGATATATTTACAATTCTAATAAATGATTAAATAATGACAGTTATGGTTGGAAGGTATGGAATTTTTCTTTATTGTTTATAAGTGTTCCATATGGAAGATGAGTTTCTGTCTTCTTCATCATATGAAATTAGTTTCAATTTTCAAAGTCAAGGATTTGCCAGAAAAGCAGATTTCTGGCCTCTGAATAAATTATGGTTGCTTTATTTTAAAACTTTTCTCCTGTTACATGGATGAATAGTCTAATAGTTTTATTTGATTTTATGCGATTGTTTTGTTTTTCATCATTTTAATTTCTGATATTTAAGTCAGAGTGAGGAGGCACATGATACATATGTCGTTTCACATCTATCTTGCTTCACTCTATATCTTGCTAGTGTGCTTCACTCTATAAATGATGTTGTGTGTGAGATCAACCATGATCATTTTTGTTTGGACTTTTAGATTTTAGCAAGATATCTCAGAAATGTATTATTATTATTTATTGTTGTTATTATTACAACCTCCATGAAATCAACAGAGACAGCATGTAAGGTCTTAGTATGTGTATCACACTAAACCTTAAACTCATTCACAATTGCAGCATTCACAAACACATTTGATAATGCATTCCACTCACCCACATATCCCCAAGTAAAAACATCAATATATTACTTGCTTTCCTTTTTACCATGCATTGCACAATTTCTAGCAATGGCCTCTCATTTTTCCCAACCTTCCACACTTTTTATAACTGCTTCTGCATTAAACTGATAAAATCCCTTCATTTACTTAACCCTTACTTAACTAAATTAGTATACATATAACATGCATCCCCAGAACAGTATAAATGTATGTATGCGTTCTTCAAATATTAACTATTCTAGAAAAATTGTAAATTTACATTGACTATTGAGTTTGTGCAGGGAAGTGTTGCAATGTCTTAGCAAACTTCCATTATTATTATTATTATTGCACCCTTCATAGAGTCAGTAGACTCATCGTGGGAGGTTCATTCCACTGACAACATATTTATCATCCTGAATCTTAAAACCCTTAACAATCCTTGCATTTACAACATATTCTGCTAATGTGTTCCATTCACTAATAATTCTCCATGTAAAAATATACTCTTCACATCCCTCTTCACCACTCTCTTACATAACTTCCAGTGATGACCTCTGGTTTTTTTCCTTCTCATCTGCTACTCTTTTTACAGTCTTATCTGGATTAATCTGATAAAATCCTCTCACTAACTTAAAATAAAATCCTCTCACTAACTTAAAATAAAATCCTCTCTCTAACTTAAATAAATAAAATTCCCTCACTTACGTATCCACCAAACTCAGCAATCCACATTTTTTCAACTTTTCTCCATATCCAGCAGTCCTGATATTGTCTTAGTCTTGCCTCTTGTTCCTCTCACATTGAAAACCAGGTAACCAGATTTGAGCACAATAGTCCAAGTGTGTTCTGACTGGTGCTTCATAGAGTGGCACAACTGCTTCCTTATCCCCATGTTAGAGTACTTATAATAGCAGCACGACAATGTGCAGCCTTTGCAACACTAACAATCAGTTTTGCAAAACTGGATACAGCAGTTATCATTCTACCATTTGCATTCATTAACATCATCTTACCATAATTATTTTTTCTTCTACTTTCCACATATATGAAAAACTCTGGAATTTTTCTTGGCTTGATTTGAATTTCTGCCCATACTGCAGTTTTGCTGTTCTTCCCAACAACTGAGCCACCTTCCTGGTGCCCTTTATACTCCTCATGCATTTGATTGCTACCATTATTCATCTTGTGCTGCCTCCATATCCTCTTCTTCCAAACTTCATGCTTTTAATATCTTTATTCATCCATTTGCCACATACTTCATTCAATCTATTGACCTACGGAATACATTTGTTAAATATCTATTGGCCAGTTCCCATGCAGCATTTACCTCCTGCGCACTTAACCCCTCATTCTGTGCCATAGCTCCAAGCTACTTTTTATACATTACAGAAGGTGAGAACTCGCCACTCAAAGGGTCAAGAAGCGTTATCGTATCACTTCCTTTTCTCACTGTTCACTCAGTTCTGCAGTTTACATTCCCTCAAACTGTACTTTGCTCAAATTTGGTTACCTAGTTTCCACTGTGATGCAGATACACCAGAGCGAGTCTAGTGACTAAGTCATTATCAACTTCTGGAATGTTGTTACATTATGGTGGCAGTTTGAGTGAATGTGAACTGCAGAATTTATAATTTTTTATTTACAATTTATTCTTAATGAATAGTCAGGAAAGGAAATAATCGATAACACTATTTAATCCTTTGAGTGTTTTGGCCCTTTGGACTGACCAATTCTTTATAAAGTAGCATAACTGCTCCTTATCCCTACTTGTCAGGGTACTCCTTATTATAACAGCAATGTGCTATGTAGGTTCTATATAGTTTAGAAGCCACAATACAACATTTTCAATGTGCCCTCAGTTAAGGCCACTGTCGACTGTCACCCTAGAACTTGAATCTCATCCTCTTGCTGAAACAGAGTTCCATCAATATTATATTGCACAGTTAAGTAATAATAATAATAAAGACTGGAAAACAAAGATGGAATGTAGGGAGGGCCATCATAACCCACTAACAAACTAAGGCAGTGCCTAGGAGTGGAAAGTTTGGAGGGCAGCAAAATTACATCTCAACAATAAAATCACCATTTTTATTTTTATTTTTTTGTTTTTAATTTCCCATATTTTATTGAATTTATAGGAAGAAAAGTAGTGCTAGCCTAGGGGGAAGAAAATTATTATAATTATTATTATGATGATTATTCAGGCATCCATGGTGTCACATGATTCATTATGGGAGGCCTACACTAGAAAACACAAAGTCTGTCATACCACTCCTTGAACCTATTCATGCTTTCACCCCTCTATCAGGTAATGCATTCCATGGTTCAACCACCCTCCATGCAAAGACATCTCTCCTTACTCTCTTACTACTTTCTTTCATAACTTCCAGGGATGGTCCATTGTCATTGCTCCTTCCCCCATTCCACCAAACAAAAGAACTTCCCAGTGTTAACCCTGTAACTACCTCTGAAAAGTTTAAAAGTGTAAATCATATCACCATTATTTCCCATTCCTTATTTTATCTACCAAACTCTGCAGTTCATATTCCTTCAGACTATCCTCATAACTAACATTGTGCAGTCCTAATATCAATTTTGTTATCTGCCTCTGCACCCTTTCTTTCTAGAGTTAAATTATCGCATTTAAATCCTGGGAACCAAATTTCAGCAGAATAGTCCAGATCTGGTCTCATCAGGGCTTTATACAATGGAATGACAACTCTTATCACTGTAGATCAGCATCCTTCTCAGTATTGCAGAAATCCTCTGTGTTACCTTCACCACTTTGTAATATGTTCCCTGAATTTCAGGTTTCTATCATCACCTCCAGGTCCCTTGCCTCCCCCCCACTTCCTCCAGTACAATTCCTCTAATAGAGTGTGCAACCTCCCATTGATGTATCCCAAACTTCAAGACTTTACATTTAGCTGAAGTAAACTGAAATCCCCATTCATTTGCCAATCAGTCCAGTTTATTCGAATTCTCTTGCAGAGCTACCACATGTGCATTATTAATAATAACCCTTTCCAGCTTCACATCATCTACAAACAACTAACTTAATGTCCCCCTGCAATCCATTGACAGTGTCATTGATATAAAGATTAAACAATAGGTGCCAGTACTGAGCCCTATCGGATCCCATTTGTATCCTTCTGCTTCCTTGATACCACTCCTTCATACACAACTCTCTGATACCTCTCAGATAGCCAATCCCAAATTAAGTTCACAAACCTGATATCTAAACTCATATGGTACAACTTAAACATTGCATTATCATGTGGTACCCTGTCAAACACCTTTGTAAAATCCAAAAAAAAAAAAAAAAAAGATAAGCATTTCCCTCATCAACCACTTATTACTTTTTTATAAATGGCAAATATTACTGAAACAATAGCTCTCTTTAACAAATCCAAGCTGACTCTCACATATAACGTTACCCTCATCAGCCCAATGCTGTAAATGATCCCACACTAATTTCTCTAAAAATCTTAAAAACTACTGATTAAATAAAATCTCCCAATAAAGAACTGACATCTTTCCCATAGCCAGACTTTCACTGAAAAGCCAGGTCAAAGGAGCTGTCAGTTCTTTAGCACATTCTCTCAAACCTGTGATGAAATCACATCCAGTTCCATTGTTTTATTGACATCCAAAGAACTCAGTATTTGAAACACTCTCTTTTTGCATTTCTAAACCCTGAATGCCCTATCTCTCTAGTATTAAAACTACTTCACCAGGATGAAATAACCCAATAAATTGTTCATTGAGCAAATTCACTATGTACTTTGCATTAGTCACTCTATTCCCATTTTTATCCCACAATGTCATTGTTCCACAATCATTTCTCCTCCTACTAGCCACATAGCTAAAAAATTCCTTAGGATTTTCTTTGGATCTGAGGGCAATCTTTTCTCATATTCCATTTGTCTTTGTTACCATACTAATCACTCTCCTGGTCTCAGTCTTATATTCTTTATGCATCTCATCTCCATACCTCTCCATGTGTCTCTTCCATAACCTCTTTTTTGCCTACAGTTCCCATTTGATATAGTTAGTCATCCACTTTACATCAAATTGTATTCTCTTCTTCACCCATGGTATACAGTTTGCTATTGCTGCTAATAAATATTCCTTCACCAGTTCCCAAGAACTGATGATATCTCACCTATCCAATTCCTCCATCCATAGAACTGCCCCAGCTGATATCTAAGACCATTATAATCAACTGCCTTATAAGCCCATGTACATTGCTTTCTTTTTGATACGCCTGCATATCATTCATCTTCTAAGTCAAAACCACATGGTAACTCTCTCAAACTAGGGGCAGACATGTCATCTCAGTTATAATCAGATCTTCTAATTCTATGACCCAATCTAAAACTCTTGAATCTCATGTTTCTTCTACTACATATTGTTTAAGAGATTTGTCCCTTAAGAATTTCTGGAATTCCATTCCCTTACTACTACATGGAGTTTCCTCTTCCCAATATATACTACTATAGTTAAAATCTCCCATGACAATCATTCTTTTTGCACTCCCAAACTCGACTGCCTAAACATCTACTGCTCTTCACCCTCTATTCTCCCTGGCTTATAGTAACATCCTACTAAATATCCTGTCCTTCCCACCTCTACCTAACACCATATGCTTTCGAAACCATAAGTGGCATTGCCCTCCAAATCCTCCACTCCGAGTACATGTTCATACTTGAGTATTGTTTATGATAAGCAATGATCTCCACCACCATGTTTTCCCTTCCTATCCTGCTATTTCTTTTTCTGTCAGTATATCACTTCCATCAACCATGTCTCAGAGATCCCAATAATCTTTGGAAAGGCTGATGCTATCAGCACCAACAATTAATCTCCTTTATAATAAGTTTAGTTTAATCCTTTAACCAAGTGTGTGCAAACAAAGTATGTGCCTGAAAATATCTTCAGGACTGAGGTAAGGTGGTGCAACACCAGGCAACTCCGAGAAAAGGTGATCAAGCTCTCATCACTCCTTGTCTCAGTATCTTCCATAATGCAAAACACATCTCCTTGCGGACATGTATACTGCTATGCATTAAGGGAAGGGCCACTACCCATACTGGTTTCAACCTTTATTGAGGTCGCATCAGTGGGAGGCAGACCCAAACGTGGAGATACTAAGGAAGAAGCAATCGGAGAGGTCATATTTACCTATACAAGTTGCCAACAGGTGTACCACCTTAATATTGAATTACTCTGGATTTAGAGAAAGTTGTTGGAAGTTTATTTTTCACTTGGTTAGACTATATAATAAGTTTAGTTTAATCCTTTATCCAAATGTTCAGGCCCAAACTTTGTTTGCACACACTTGGATAAAGGATTAAACTAAACTTATTATATAGTCTAACCAAGTGAAAAATGAACTTCCAATTAATCTCCTTTATTCTGGATACTCCTGACATTAGCATAAAAATTCATGGCATTTTCACTGTTTCTATATCTAACGCTATCCCCTCCAGACTCTACTCGTTTCAGCATTACCTGATGTTCTCCCCCCCCCTGCTCCCAAGTGCCTATTCTCACAAAAGGCCACCCTTGCTACCATCCACCCTGATAATTCTAGTTTCCTTGCATTGAAAAACTGACATGTTCAGAAAACAGCATTCTCTCCAGATGTATACGTCCTTCCTCATTCAAACGCATGCCATCTCTCATATACAGTTCCCTTCTGTCCTCAAATGCTCCAGGCAGCCACAATCCATGCCTCTCTTTCAACACATTCTGGCTATTATATTAGTCATTATTGATACTCTTCTCTACAGCTCTGCAATATCATACCTGGCAGCACACTAACTATCTTCCCTCTTTCAGTCATCTTATGTACAACCTCAAGCATGAACCTGAGATTTTTTGCCACCTGATTCAACTGCCTTTCAAGTCATTCATGACCACCATTGCAATCATCTCATCCATCCTTTCTCCTTGCTTCATTGTTATAGTCATACTATTTTTCTTCCCCCAGGCAAACACTCATCTAACATTCTACACCACAAATTATCGAATCTCCAACATTAGACATCTTAACACTGTTTCTTCCTTGCTCACCTGCATCCCTATCTCTCTCTTTCTCCCCTCTAACACTTTATTGCTTTGTTCTCCCACTTACTTGCCATCCTGTTATCTCTCTATCCCTGATTACAGCACTGTCTCATCCTTCTCTCATTGCCTCTCTTTTATTGATTCACCAATTATCATTCCCATAACTCTCTCACTCCTACTCTCACTTGCATTTATTATTATTATTATTATTCAGGCCTCCATGGAGTCAAAAGACTCATCGTGGGAGGTCCTTCTTAAGAACATAAAGTCTGTCAAGACTCGTCGACGGGAGGTCCACCGTAAGAAACACAATGTCTATCATACCACTCCTTAAACTCATTGACCGTTCTCATCCTCACCACTCCATCAGGCAATGCATTCCACGGTTCAACCACCCTCCATGCAAAGAAACCCTTCCTCACCCTCTTGCTCACAGTTTCCTTTTGTAACTTCCAGGGATGGCCTCTTGTCATCATTCCTCCCTGCTGCTCAACCAAGCAAAAGAAATTCCCAGTGTCAAACCTGTAACCACCTCTCAACAGTTTAAAAGTCTCAATCATATCACCTCTCCTTCTATCAACCAAACTCTGCAGTCCACATTCCCTCAGCCGATCCTCATAACCAAAATTGTACAGTCCTGAAACCATCTATGTCATCTGTCTTTGAACCCTTTCCACAGTTAATTTATCTCCTTCAAATCCTGGAGACCAAATCTGAGAACAATAGTCTAAGTGTGGTCTGATCAGAGACTCATACAATGGAATGTTAACCCTTTTATCTCTGCAGGTCAATGTCCTTCTCATAATTGCAGCAATCCTCTGTGTTACCTTCACCACCTTTGCAATATGTCCCCTAAATTTCAGGTTTCTATCAATCATCAACCCCAGATCTCTTGTCTCCCCTACTTCTTCCAGTATAACTCTTCCCACAGAGTATGCAGCATCCCATCGATGTTTCCCAAACCTCGACACCTTACATTTTACTGCATTAAACTGAAACCCCCATTCATTTGTCCATCTGTCTGGCTTATTCAAATCCTCTTGAAGGGCTACCACATCTGCACTATTACTAATAATCCTTCACAGCTTCGCATCATCTGCAAACAACTGAATATCCCCTTGCAATCCACTGGCAATGTCATTGATATAAAGGTTAAACAATATAGGTCCTAGTACTGAGCCCTGTGGGACCCCACTTGTAACCCTCTGCCTCCTTCAAACTGCTCCACCATACACAACTCTCTGATACCTATCAGACAGCCAATCCTGAATCCAGTTGACCAATCTGACATCCAGACCCATGTGCTGCAACTTAAATATCAGCTTATCATGTGGCACCCTGTCAAATGCCTTTGTTAAGTCTAAGAAAATTGCAGTATATGCCTTTCCCTCATCTAATGTTCTTGTAACGTTATTATAAAAGGCTAGCATATTGATAAAACAAGAGCGCCCTTTCACAAATCCATGTTGACTCTCACAAATAACATTACCCTCATCTGTCCAATGCTGTATACGGTCCCTCACTACTTTCTCCAAGATCTTAACAACAACTGATGATACACAAACTGGCCTATAATTAGACACTTCCAGTCTGTTACCACCCTTATGCAATGGCACTATCTTACCTTCCTTCCATTCCCTGGGCACCTTTCCCGCAGCCAGACTTTCATTGAAAAGCCAGGTTAAAGGCACTGTCAGTTCCCTAACACATTCTCTCAAAACTCGTGAAATACCATCCAGTCACAAAGCTTTACTGACATCCAGAGTGCTCAGTATCTGAAACACACTCTCCTCCTGTACCTCTAAACCTCGAACCTGCCCTAATACTCCAATAAAGTGTTCATTGAGCATTTCCACTATTTTCCTCTGCATCAGTCTCTCTATTCCCATTTTTATCCCACAATATCATTCTTTCACAGTCATTTCTCTTCCTACTGGCTACATATCTAAAAAATTCTCTAGGATTTTCTTTGGATCTTAGGGCTAATCTCCTCTCATATTCTAGTTTTGCTTTCCTTACCACACTAGTCAATCTTCTGGCCTGTGTCTTATATTCTTCATGCATTTTCTCCTCACCTGTTTCCTTATATCTCTTCCATAGCCTCTTTTTTGCATGCAATTCCTGTTTAATATTGTTTATCATCCACTTTACTCCAAATTGTGTCCTCCTCTTCTTCACTCATGGTATACAACTTACCATTGTTGCTAGCAAATATTCTTTCACAATTTCCCACGCATTCATGATATCCCGGCCTTCCAATTCCTCCCTCCATGAAACTTCCCGAAGTTGATATCTAAGACTATTATAATCACCTGCTTCATTTAAATATAAAGAGCCAATAGGCTTCATTTCGGCGATATAAACATTATTCAAATTAAGGGGATATAAATCCCACATTGTTTTAAAACCGAATAAGAAACTGAAAGATTGGAATCAGAGAGTTTAATGCCGAATATACTAAACTATAAAGTATCGGCGAATTACTAGCGTGAGCTAATGCAAGTAGTCCTAGTACGTAGTACATTCTCGGGCAACGCTTTGCAAAGGTGGGGAAAGTTCAGATTGCTATTCTTAAGTATTTTCCATAATGTAAAAACACATTTCCTAGGAAATGTATGTTGTTATTACATTATGGTGGGAGGTCACTATCCAGACTGGTTTCAGCCTTTTTTGATGCTTCATCAGTGAGTAGTTAGACCAAAAGATACCAAAGAGTATAGCGAAAAGAACTTACATACTTTGCTATGCAAGTTGTCAACCAGGTGCAACCATTAAGTTATTTAAATATAAAGAGCCAATAGGCTTCATTTCGGCGATATAAACATGAAATGAAACTCTCTGATTCCAATCTTTGAGTTTCTTATTCGGTTTTTAAACAATGTGGGATTTAATATCCCCTTAATTTGAATAATGTTTATATCGCCGAAATGAAGCCTATTGGCGCTTTATATTTAAATAACTTAATGATTGTACCTGGTTGACAACTTGTATAGCAAAGTATATTAGTTATTTTTGCTATACCCTTTGGTATCTTTTGGTCTAGCTACTGACTGATGAAGCCTGAAAAAAGGCTGAAACCGGTCTGGGTAGTGGTCCCCCACCATAATGTAATAACAACATACATTTCTTAGCAAATGTGTTTTTACATTATGGAAAATACCTAAGAATAGCGATCTGAACTTTCCCCACCTTTGCAACGAGTTGCCCGAGTTTGTACTATGTACTAGGACTACTTGCATTACTCACGCTAGTAATTCGCCGATACTTTATAGTTTACTATATTCAGCATGAAACTCTCTGATTCCAATCTTTGAGTTTCTTATTCAGTTTTAAAACAATGTGAGATTTAATATCCCCTTAATTTGAACCTGCTTTATAATTCCACATAAGTTCCTGTCTCTTTGATACTCCTACATGTCTATTCATTTTCCAAGTCAAAACCATATGGTCACTCTCTCCAACTGGTGGGAGAGATGTAGATGTCATCTCAGTTATCATCAACTCTTCTGATGCTATGACCAAATCCAAAACTCTTGAACCTCTTGTTCCCTCTGTTACATATGTCCCTCAAGAATTCTAGAAATTCCATTCCCCTATTGCTACATACATCTTCCTCTCTTCAATTTATACTACTGTAGTTAATATCTCCCATAACAATCATTCTTCTTGACCTTGTCAAAATTAACTGTCTAAACCTCTCCTGGATCCATCCTCTGTGCTCCTGGGTCTGTAGCAACATTCCACTAAATATCCTGTCTTGCCCACCTCTACCTCACACCATATGCTCTCAAAATCATTTGTTTCACTGCCTTCCAAAGCCTCCACTCTTAGAGGACATAGGTCGTCACTTATCATAAGCAGTACCCTACCACCACGCTTTCCCCTCCTATCCTGCAGAAAAATGCTGTACCCAGCAACTTCTATTCCTGTTAATATATCCTCTTCTGTCAACCACGTCTCAGTATTTGCTTTACATTTGTTTGTTTTTTTCCACTCACCTAATTTCATCCATAACACTGTTGCTGGTTAGTGAGAGCAATCATGGGGTACTTGTTTGAGAAGTAGTGAAATAAGAAAAGGTTACTGCCCAAAAAAGGACATGTGAAATTATAATACGGGTGATTATGATAAACTGCATAGTCAGCTAGAATCATTATTTTCAGTTGATGACACTGCTTGGGAATTGATAATGTAGTATCTGACACTAGCCAATATATAGCTACATGCCAAGAGTTCAGCAGATAGATTGGAATGAAATGGATGAGGTGAAATCAATCAATTGATGTTTGAAAAGAAAATATTATGGAGGAGATACAAGACTCTCAGTAATGAAAAAATGCATGAGAAATATATAGTTTAAGGTAGAAAGGTGCCAAGCATGGTAAAGAAAGTAAAAGTGCTGTTTGATAGAAGGTTAGCCAATCAGATCAAGAAAAATTCAATAAAAAGAAAGTAATGGATGGAAGGAAGGTAAAACTCTCATAAAGCAAGCATGAGGAAGGATAATTATGGCAGGTTAACACTGGTGGATAGTTATGGTAGCAGAGTAACTGTTGAAAAGGATGTAGTTGGATTATTTAATGAGCACTTTGTCACATATATAAATGATGCTGTGTAATATGTAGAAGGAAGGCAAGTGTTAGGAAGGAGAGTTATATTTAAAAAAATGTGAAAGAATCAGATATCAAGTCATAATTGGATTAGATGACAATAAGGCTGTGGGAATAGATGATATCTCACTATGTGCAAAACAGTTAGCTATGCCATTGGACTGGTTCTTGAATGAAAATCTTGCAGTGGGAAAGGTTCCTGAGGAATGGAAGGAAGAAAAAACCACTTCACAAGCATAGGACTGAAGTTTCCAGTTTTAAACCAGTCTGCATATCTGCTGTTATAGTCAAGGTGTTGGAGAGGATGGTTATGAATAGAATACAGAACTGGGGTGATGGGTATTAGATTATTTATGATGGTCAGTATGGATTTGTAATGGTGGGGGGGGGGGTCTTGTTTTAGCAATTTACATGCATTTTATGATCAGGTAAGCAGTGAACTTAAGGGAGATTCATATACAGCGATATTCTTGGACACTACAAAAACATTTGATAGGTACCTCATGATAGGTTTGTGTACTATACTACAAGCTGCAGAGGATGGGGAATGAGCAGTACATTTGTTAGATGAATAGCAGATTATCTATGAAAGACAGCAACAAATTTATGATGGAGCAGTGTCTCAAAAACAAACAGGATAACTTGTGATGTGTCCAAGGCTCTGTTCTTGGGGCCCTTCTGTTTAACTTACTGGTAAATGATATTTCATGTGGATTGACTAAAGATCTTGAGTTGTTTGCTGATTATTATTATTATGTGACACCTCCAAGGAGTCCAGAGACTTATTGAGAGAGGGCACCTACTCTAAAACTCTCTGTCTCCACTACTTAATCCACTAACTACAGTGAACTGCCACTACCATCATCATCATCACCAACACCATCTACTTCCCACCACCACGATTAGTATTTTTTGTCTGTAAATTTTGTGTGTTCTCAAGACTGATTTGATTCTATGCGGGATGAAAATCCCTACTACCTACATACAAGATGATACAAAGCTAAAAAGAATTATAAGGAGTACTGCTCATGTTAATCCCTTCAGGAAGATTTACATAGACATATAACTTGAACAAAGAAGTGGGGCTGTAGTTTTAATATTAATAAGCACAGTTTTGCATTTTGGAGTGTGGATATGTAACTCAGTGTATTACATTGATGGAACAGTGTTTTAGGAAGTGGATGAGATTTGAAATCTGGAGGTGATGTGCACCCTCTGTTACATATTGCGTGAGGCAAATGTCCCTCAAAAACTTGAGAAATTAATTTTATTTACTTTCAGATGCTATTCTGTCATCCCAGTCTATATTGCCATAATTAAAATAACCCATAATGATTACCTTTTAGTATTTGCTTGATTAAATGCCAGCAATTGGTCGATTGGTAGAGCCTCTGCTACTAATGGCTCAGTTAAGTAAGTTTGAGTGAGGTTAGTAGTTGGAAGGGGACCAATCGTTAGATGCTGTTGGCACACTCTCTCTCGATGAGTCTTTGGACTCCCTGGAGGTGTCAAATAATAATAATAAAAAATTCGCTTTTATAATTTGTGGTCCTCACTCTCCATGTTACCAGGTCTATAGTAACATTCATCTAAGTATTTCATTCTTCACTTTTATCTTACAACATTCTGCCATATTTCTCTCTTACATCTCTCTCTCTCTCTCTCTTGCATGGGCATAACTAATTCTCTATCATGAACAACGCTCCACCTCCTTTTTTATCATTTTTGTCTTCATGAAAAATATCACACACTCCATCTCTGTTCCTGTCAAGATGTCATCTTCATCTGACCACATCACACTTATTCCAACCATTTTTGGGTGAATGGATTATATGAATATAGCAGTTTCATTCACTTTGTTTCTGATACTTTTAGCATTTGTATACAAGCATAACAGTTCATTTCTGGATCTATAACATTTACAGATACCACTTATCAGATGCAATGTCTTTCTCGATCCATTTTACTCTCTCTCTTTCTCTCGAGCCATTTTACTCTCTCTTTCTCTCATGCCCATCCTAGTACACCTCATCAAATCCAACTTACCCAACTTTCCCCTACATACCAGGCCATCCAATTCCTTTGTCTACTCATCTTTCTCTTCCTCTTTGAGCACTGACCTTTCTGATACAGTGTTACCCTGTTCACTCTGAGTCACCTATTTTCCTGTGTATCCTGCACTTATTTTTTCATTATCTATGTTCATGCTAACATTTCTACATTCATAATCACCATTTCAATCCCTTCTTCCTTACTCTACTGTTCTTCTGCATTGCTTCTTACTTGCTCATCCATTCTCTGCATTTCTTCCCTCAGCAACCTCTCCAAATTATGCACACCAAAACCATTTAATTACAGTCTATCACTTTCATACAATTCCATTCTTCCTTCAAACTCATCATTCACATTCACAAACTATATTCTTTCTTTTTGCACATTTCCACTAACATATCATTCATAATTCTTGCTCTCTGACTCATCTCATCACTGTCATACCTGGGCTACACACTGACTACCTTTCCTATCAGATTATTATCTTTATTCTTCTCAATAACCCTTTCATATCCAGTCTTACATTCTTCTTGTTTCCATCAAATAATTTGTTCCTACTACCAGTACCAACTCTTTTGCTCATTTACATCTGGTATGAATATATTGTGAATGCAAAGAGTGTTAAGAATTTTAATGTTCAAGATGATAAATGTTTGAGTGAACCTCTGCTGACTCCATGGAGGGTGTGATAATAAAAATTTTATTTATTATTTATTTATTAACAATTAATAATCAAATATTTCTCTTTCAGAGTGAATAAGAATGCAGTATGTAAACATTTACCAAAGAAGTGCAAAGATCCAAAACGGATTAAACAGTTTTGTAATATGTATCAACAAATTTGCATTAATGGAACAGTTCCAGAAGGATATGGTGAAGTAAGAATTAAGTGCTATATTATTATTATTTCAGTATATGGGTTTTATCAACTGAAGGTGGGCTAACCTCTCTCGTATAGTGGGATTTTTCCTCACCAAAATTTAGGTTTTCATTCTGCATGCAGGCAAATCAGCCAGCACACACATACAATTTACACCCACAAAAATGCAATTGATGGCGCATTCTGAAAAGGGTAGTTAGTAGCATTGTGTAGATGGAGAAATACAGTGTAGATAGCTGGTTGAGTGGTGCACAGTACACCATGGTATGCTGTACACCATGCATAATAATAGTAAACTATAAGGTACTTGAAAAGGAATTTTATTTTTCTTTTAATCCTAACCCATGTGTAAGCAAACCAAGTTGTGTGAAGTATCTTCACAACTAGTCTGTTTCTATATAAGATTGTTTATTTGACATCAGTTGCTTTAATATTCTACATTGCAAAGGACACTTTCTTTTGGATATGCATATTGCTGTGCATTACGGAAAGGGTTACTACCCAGACCAGTTCCCACTTAAGTCTGATCAGTGGAGGCTATACCCAGGAAGATACCAAGGTATATTCAGATCAATGTACAAATCATATATTTTTCACATACAAGTATTAAAATAGTGTATCACTATATTATTAAAATACTCTAAGATCAAAGAAAGTTGCAAGAAGTTTTTTGATCTCTCTCTCTCAATTATCCAACCTTCCAATGAATAAACCTTCAGTTAACCAACTCTTCAATGAATTAGGTGTGTCATTCTGGTACACACCATGTAATGTTTTCCTTTCATTATCTGAACTAACAGCAAATTGCTACTCTACTGTGGTTGAGTAACACAGATTACTGAATTATATCACCAGACCTTCATGTAGTTAACACTCATTGTGGGAAGTCCCTCTCTCACAGATAGCTCATAAAACTAGATATCAACTAGATATCACTGTATTCCTCCACTTACCATGCCACTCATAAAATCATATTCTGACAATCTCCCCCACCCACCCCCAAAAAAAGTCTGCACCTGCATTCCATATGTAAAGTTCACATAACTTAAAACACAAAAAAAACAAGATATCAAGAAGGGAAGAATTTCCTCAAAAAAATTATTTTTCACTTAAAACTCACTACAGTGATTACAAAAATTGTTGATTATTATAGTTTTTTGAATAACAGCTTCACACATGTAAGAGATAATTAAATATAATTTATTACTCCTATATATCTTGCTCAGTATGTCATGAGCTTCTTTCAGGGAGAAGACAGAAAAACTGGTAACAACATTTAAATTCTGAATACAAGATCGAGTCATACAACATGCATATAATATCACATGTCTCAGTTGTAGCTGTCCAGTAGAAGGAAACACAATTAGAGTTCAGAGAAGTGGGAGTAGATGTATAATGAATTAATTTTAAAATAATAAATAAATAAAAATATAAAAAATTATAAACAATTAACAGCAATCACTTCCCAAAATGTAAAAATATGCATGCCAGTGGCGCACCCAGGGAGGGGGCCAAGGGCCCCCCCCAAAAAAAAAGAAAAAGGAAAAAAAACACTAGAAAATTTGCCAAAAATCTTTTCCTAATTAAAATTCATTTTTTTATTTATTTATGTTGTGCCTTATATTCCTATACTACTTATGAATTAGCGGTTACATGAAGTGGGAATACCCTATAGCTCACGGAATTCCCGGCCACTGTGCACGCAAGGCGAATGAAGTAGTGCTCTTGAGGACAGAGCGCTACTTCGTTTGCCCGAGTCGGGCCAGAGGAGATCAAGATCACGGGTATCATATATTGGCAATTACTGCAGATGCTCAGTCATAAGTCGTATGCAATATAGCGTGCATTCTCAAATCGTCTACTCAACTTGCCCCCCCCCCCAAGATTAAATCATGAGTGCTCTCCCCTCCCCGATTAAATCTTAAGTGCTGGGCCCCCTCCAAGATTAAATCCTGAGTGCGCTACTGATGCATGCAGTCTGTTTGATTAAGATGAAGATGGTGGCATCACCTGATTAAAAAAATTGACAATCAGATTTGAACTTACCATGGTGTAGCATCTTATACATAGTTCTACTGAACTATGTATCTAACATTGATGGAATGAGAAGCAAGGCCTGAATCTTCAGAATCCAAAAGTCTTATATAATTATGATGTTCTTCAATTTTAATAGAAGCAGACGGCTTGTATCAGAATCCACTCCTGTCCAAAGTAGAAAAGTTGACAAGAACAGGGTATTTGATAAACACCAGGCAAGGATGAAGGGGTCATAATGTATTTCTGATAGTTATATGATAAGAAAGATAACTTGTGGACTGGTTTGAAGGTGGTGTGCAAATTATATTTGCAAAGGGTCCTTGCTATTGGTTCAGATATTCCTTTATGGTAGAGTATACTGATCCTTTTGACATCAGATTGCAGTCTAGAAGAGGGATGATAATTATCAAATATTGTCTGTATCAAGGACTCGCTGTATCTTTTTAGAAATAGAGTTAGTTTTATTTTATTCGATTCGTCTAATAGAAGAGATGCAGAAGAACATATTGTGGTTACTCGGTGTACAAAGGTTTTGATAATACCTATTTTTTTTATGAAGGATGATGATGTAAAGATGCATTAATATATCTGCCTGTAAAGAATAGGTTCTGTAAACAGAAAATGTAATATTACCAGCAGAGTTACAATGTATTAAAATATCCAAAAAAAAAAAAAAAAAAAGAGAAGATTGTTGTTGGATTCACATCCAATAGTGAACTTAATGTGAGAATATAAGGAGTTAATTTCATCCAGAAACTGAAGTAATTCTGATTCAGTGTGTGACCAGATTGCAAAGATGTCATCCACAAAATGTGACTAAATGCAAGGTCGAGGAAAAATGGTGTTAGAAATCTGATCCTCTCACTGCTCCATAAAATAATCAGTCAAAAGAGATTATTATTATTATTATTTGAGACCTCCACGGAGTTCAAGGACTCATCGAAGGAGGTCACCTTCTCTTCAACTCCATCTCTACCATTCAATCACCAACTGAGAGATGACATAAAACTACCCTTTGATCAGCTGAAATAATTTAATATGTCTAGTGAAACAGCCAACATTGATAGAAAACTTGAATAAATTGATTATGTCACAACATGGAAATCTACCAGTAAAAGTAGATTTCCTTTACAAGCAGATATATCCCTGCATCTTCACATTATCATCCTTCACAAAAATAGGTATTATCAAAAGCCTTGTACACCAAGCATGCATCATTTCTTATTCTGGGACTCTTCTATTAGAAGAATTAAACAAATGAAACCTTACTCTGTTAGTTAATGGATACAGCAAAATCTTGATAAAGCAAATATTTGATAATTGTCCTCCCTCTTCCAGACTGCAATCTTATGTTAAAAGGATCAAGATACCCTACCATAAAGGAACATTATTATTATTGTTATTATTATTATTATTATTATTATTATTACCACCCCAAGACCTCATGGAATCAAAGACTCATTTGGGAGGTCCTTTTATCACACACACACACAGCTCATTATACCATGTTTTAAACACATTCAAACTGTTTGCAGACACCACATTCTCAGGGAAAGCATTCCAATCATTCACAACTCTGCACTAAAAAACCAGCCTCTCACTACCCTACTCACACCCTCTTTATAGAGTTTCCAGGGATGACCTTTGGTTCTCCCCTGATCTCCCACTATTCTCTGTAAAACTTCTCCAGCATTGATCCTATAACAACTCCTTACCAACTTTTAGGTCTCTATCATATCTCCCCCCTCTTCCTCCTGTCCACCAGACTCTGCAAATTACATCTTCTCAATCTTTCCTCATACTCAACATTCCAGAGGTTAGAAACTACCTTAGTCAGTCTCCTTTGGACCCATTCCAACATCTCTTCACCCCTCTGAAAACCAGGTTACCAAATCTAGGCACAATAGTCCATGTGTGGCCTAATCAAAGCCTTATACAACGGAACAAGAATCTTCCTACTTCTACACGTCAGTCTCCTCCACATCATTCCCAGAAGCCTTTGTGTTGTTTTCATAAATTTGGCTGTGTTCCCTAAATTTTAGATCCTTATCCACTATCAACCCCAGATCTCCAGATCTCTTATTTCCTCTACCTCCAACAATATATTCTCACGAAGCATAAATTCTGCATCCCATCTTTGTTTTCCAAATTTTAAAACCTTACATTTTGCAACATTGAACTCGCATCCCCATTTACGTGCCCAATCACTCAGTCGATTCAAGTCTTCCTGTCAGGCCTCAACATCTTCACTACACTTCATGGTTCATCCCAACTTTGCATCATCTGCAAAACTGAATATCTCCATCCAAATCTTCACCTATATCATTAACATACAAGTTAAACAGTAATGGACCTAAAACAGACCCCTGAGTCACTCCACTAGTGACTTTTCACTTCCTGGATATCGCTCACCCATACACAACTTGTTGATACCTATCAGATAGCCAGTCTCAAATCCAATGCACCAATCTGATATCTAACCCCATCTGCTCTAGTTTGACTGTCAACCTATCATGAGGTACTCTATCAAAAGCCTTTGCGAAATCCAAGTATATTGCTGTGTATCCTTTTTCTCTGTCCAAGGAAGCAGTCACTTTATTGTAATAAGTAAGTAGATTACTAAAACATGATCTCCCGTTAGCAAATCCATGCTGTCCACCAAAGATAATACCATTGTTATCAACCCAAATCTGGATCCAAGATCTCACAAGCTTCTCCAACAATGTAACCACAACACCTGACACACAGATAGGCCTATAGTTTGATGCTTGTGTTCGATCACCTCCTTTATGAAGTGGCACAATCTTGCCCTCCTTCCACTCCTTAGGAACTTGACCAAGTGAAGACTCATATTAAAAAAATATGTCAAGGCAGGTGTCAACTCCCTGGCACATTCTTTCAGAATATGTAGTGATATATTTTCAAGTCCCACAGCCTTATTAACGTCTAGTTTACTCAACTTCCCATACCCCTCTTGCTCACCTACAGTCAGTTTCTCCTCCCCATCATCAACTGCTCTCAATTCCTCCATGAAGTCACATTCACAAGATTAAAAGATCTTTATGAACTGCTCATTGAGTATCTCCACCACACATTCTACATCAGCTGTCTTTATACCATTTTCTTCAATCAATGTCACCCTTCCATAATTATTCTATCTTTTGCTGGCTACATATCAAAAGAACTCCGTAGGATTCATTTTGGCTTCGTTAGCCAACTGCTGTTCATACCTCTCTTTAGCTACCCTCACCAACCAAGTCACCCTCCTTGCTTGGTCTTTGTAGACCTCATGGAATTGGTTATTTCCACTTCTCTTATGCTGCCTCCACAGTGCCCTTTTTCTCTGTATCGCATGCTTAATCTCTTTATTCATCCATCTCACACCCACCTTATTTAACCTACTCAATCTTGGAATACATTTAGACATCGCATCTACTAAATAGTTTTTAAAAATCCCCCAAGCTGCATTGATCTCTTTTCCAGCTAACTCCTCATTCCACGCTACACCCGCAAGCTGTCGCCTGAGCTCTTCATAATCACCACCCTTGTAGTTCCACATATACCCTTTTTTCACAGGGGTCCTTCCACTGCTGGCAACCATCCAGGTAATCACCTCATGGTCACTTTCACCAATTGGTGGATGATTTGACACCTCATTTATAATTACATCCTCTGATGAGATGACCAAATCCAAGACCCTCAATCCTCATGTGCCCTCTGTTACATACTGTCTGTGGTGGTTATCCCTCAACAATTCAAGAAACTCATTTCCTTTACTTCCAGTTGCTATCTCACCATTCCAGTCTATATTGCCATAATTAAAATTACCCATAATGATCACCCTTTTCTTATTTACTTGGCTAATTTGATTCTACATTTCATTATCACCACCATCTATATTACCTGGCGTATAACAACATCCCACCAAGTATTTGATTGCATTTGCCTCTATCTCACACCACACTGCCTCAAATCCACTAGCACTATTTCTCTCTTGCATCTCCACTTTATATGGACATGGTATGACAGTGAAATGTTTAAAAGGAGGGCCATAATTGCGAATGACTTTATGCGTGGGTTATGTATGATGAGTGGTATGGAATTTGTGGACGTGTCGAGTGAGTTCGATGGACGAAAGGATCTATATAAGATGGATGGCTTGCATTTGAATGGTTACGGTGCAAAGAGACTTGAGAAAGTGTTGCTGAATGTGGTGGATGGGCAAATTCAGGGAAAGTAGATTTATTAAGATGGGGAGAGTAGATCCTTGGGGAGGTAGTTGAATGTATGAATGAAAATAATATGGCGGAGCAAATAAGGACAACAAATCAGAGTGGGATAGTTAATATAAGGCATCAAGGTAGGGTTGGGGCTAATGGGGGTCTTAAATTCATGTACACTAATGCTTGGAGTATTAGGAACAAGAAGGAAGAGTTTTTGGCCATGGTTGGCACTTCCAGACCACAGGTTATTGGTATTAGTGAATCATGGCTGACTGTAGATGATAAAAAACTAGTGGGATAATGTGATGGGTGTAGTGTGTTCAGGAATGACAGGGAGAATAAAATGGGGGGAGGAGTTGATGATAATATCATCAACTCAGCTAATATATAGCTGAGTTGATGATAATATCATCAACTCAGCTATCATCAATAATAAATTGTTGATGATAGCTGATGAGCTGCAGCCAAGGAGAATAGAAGTTGAATTGTAGGATAGAGAAAAGAGCACATTTGAGGCCATTTGTTGTGTGATTGTGGCTAGCAGAACTAAATATACAATTGGGTGCTGCTATAGACCAGGTGATGGAAAAGATGGTGGTGACAGTATACACAAGCAAATAGAAGAAATGAGTGGAAGGAGAGTAATTATTATGGGAGATTTCAACTATGGTCGCATTGATTGGAGTGAAGAGAGGACACACGGGAGAAAGGAATTGGATTTTATGCGGTTATTAAGGGATAACTATCTGTAACAGCATGTAATGGAAAATACTAGGGGTCAGAGAGTGCTTGACCTAGTAATTACATCTGAGGATTTGGCTGTAACAAATATGACCTTATTGCCCCAATTGGTGAGAGTGATCATGGGGTCTTGACTTGGGAGGTGGCTAAAGGTGTGAAATTTTCAATTAAGACAGGCTACATGTGGAATTATCGGGCTGGAAAGTATGACAAGCTTAGGAGTTTGATTGGTTCAGTGCCATGGCATGTACAACTGCAAGGACTAGAAGTTGATAGTTCATGGGAGGTAGTTAAGAAGTGTTTGCATGAAGCAATGGCTCATGTATACCTGAAGTCCGAATAATAAATCAAGTAGGGGTTAAATGGATGAATAACACCATTAAGCTTCAGCTGCAAAAAAAGAAACAACTATGGAGGGAATTTAAGGAGAAAGGTGACCGGCAGGCACATGAACGGTATCAAGCGCAGGCCAGAAGGTTAATGATTGTGGTAAGAAAAGCAAAAAAGGAACATTGGCCATGCAGGCTAAGGAGAATCCTAAACAGTTTATTAGATATGTAGCAAGTAAAAGGAAAAATGTACATGGTAGAATGATTTCAAAGAATGCCGATGGTAGGGAGGTAACTGAATCAGTTGATATAGTTGAGTTACTGAGTGAGCACTTTGCAAGAATATATCATCCAGGTGGTGACATTGCAGAAACGAATAAACTAGTAGATTATACGGGAAATGTGGTGAATGAAGTGCAGGTGAATAGTCTATTGCATAACCTCAATGTCAATACATCTGTGGGATTGAATGGTATACCAGCTCGTGTCATATGAGAAGCAGCTAAAGAATTGTCAGTACCCTTGACCATTTTGTTTAATTTGAGTCTCTGGTCTGGGTTAGTCCCGAGGTGGTGGAAAGAGGGGAATATATTTCCACTGCATAAAGGTTCCAAGACTGCTGTTGTCAATTACCACTGACCGATTAGCATATCAGGAATCATTGTCAAGGTCTTACAGAAATTAATCAAGAAAAGAATACAGGATTGGATAGATGAAAATTGGATATTGTATGGGGGACAACATGGTTTTGTGAAGGGTAGATCATGCCTCAGTAACTTGCTCACATTTTATAACACAGTGACGGCTGAACTGGACAGGGGTAATGGGTTTACGGTGATACTACTGGACCTTCCAAGGCCTTTGACAGGATACCACACAGAACCCTAATCAGTAAGCTGGAGCAGATGGGGATAGATATAGGGTTGGTGAGATGGATAGGAGGGTGGTTGAAGGAGAGATACCAGAGAGTGCTTTATTCAGGAGTGGAGTCTAAAAGATGGCTTGTGACTAGTGGTGTGCTGCAGGGCTCTGTTCTTGGACCACTGATTTTCAATTTGTTCATCAATGATATAGGAAAGGATTTGAGAGGAAGTGTTCACTTGTTTGCTGATGATGCAAAGTTGGGTAGAGCAATTGTGAGTGTACAGGATGTCAAAATTTTTCAGGATGATTTGGATAGTTTGGAAGACTGGGCTAAGAAAAACGGATGTCAATTTAATGTGGCAAAGTGTAAAGTTATGCACTTTGGGGTGAAAAGAATAGCAGCAGTATATCGCATTGGTGGAACCGTACTCCAGGAGATTGATGAATCCAGGAATTTGGAAGTGTTGGTGGATAGGGAATTGAAGTTTAGGGGGCACATTGCAAAAGTAACGAAATCACTTGGCTTCTGAAAAATACTTTAACATGCAGAGACAAACAAGTTGTTATTCCTCTGTATCGAGCCTTGATACGACCCTCATCTGGACTACTGTGCCCAGTTATGGGCACCAGGGTTTCTTCGTGATGGGGAGGAAGTGGAGAGGATCCAGAGATGAAAGTGACCAAGATGATAGCAGGTCTGTGGAATGAACCTTATGAGAATAGGTTGAAGATTTGTGGGTTGCAGAAATCTGTTGATAGGCGAAGGAGGGGTGATATGATTGAGACATTCAAATTACTGAAGAGTATCTATAAGATTGATCCAGAAGATATTTTTGAAAATATGACTGGTGGTGGGAGGACTAGGGGGCCTTGCATGGAAGCTGGGCAAGAGCGTGGTTGACAAGGGTGTTAGAGCTAGGTTTTTTACTTGGAGAGTGGTGAATGAGTGGAATAAGCTTCCAGAGTCTGTTGTGGGTGCTACTACCATGAATGAGTTCAAGGCATGATATGATAGATACTGTGCGAATGTTGAATAGTTGTTCTTGGCATGATGTTAGGGCCTCCCTCAATGAGTGTGTCGACCCCTTGGAGTTGCCCGGAACAATAATAATAATAATAAAAACTCTTTCTCTATCATCAATAGCACTCCCCCTCCCTTTTACCCCCTCTGTGCTCACGAAACACATCATACCCTTCCATCTCTATTCCTGTCAGGATGTCATCTTCTTTCAACCATGTCACACTTATTCCGACAATCTTTGGGTGAACAGACGCAATTATTGTAACCTTGTTTCTTATACTTCTAGCAGTTGTATACAAACACAACAGCTCATTCTGGATCTACAGCTAGTTCCACTGATACTACCACTCACTCGATGTGATCTCTCCATGCTCAACAGGGGCCATTTCTCTTTCTGCTTCTTTATTTTAAAACCCTTTTCAATTCCAACTGTTTCCTCTTGATCCCTGGATAATCTGATCCCTTTCCTGCCTACACATGCACACCTCCTCTTGGAGCATCCACCTTTCTCATGCTGTGTACCCCTGTCCACCCTGAGCCTCCCCGTTTACCTGCTCCTCTTGCACACCATTCTCTCATTTTCTATACCCATACCACTCACTTCCCCTTCATAACCACCTCTTCAATCGCTCCTGTCTTACTCTCCCGCTCTTCCAAATCACTTCTCACTCGATCTGATTCATTCTCTCTATTCACTTCTCTACCTTCCAGCAGCAGTCTCTCCAAGCGACTCACACCATAACCACTCAATTGCAGTCCATTGCTCCCATACAGCTCACTTCGTCCCTCAAACTCATTCCACAGATTAACAAACTGTATTCCCGTCTCCTCACACATTCAGCCAGCATATCATTCATAATCGTAACTTTCTGCCTCATTTCACCACAGTCATACCTAGGCAACACGCTAACTACCCTTCCTGTCACACTATATTCTTTTATCTTCTAAGCAGCTTTCTGATATTCATTCTGACACACTCTTTGTCCTCTCTCAAATCATTCGTACCAATTAATACTATTAACTCTTTTGCTCACTCCTGCCTCATATCCAATGCCTCAATCACGCTACTCATTTTAACGCCTGGAAAACATACCTCGTGCATTCTATCCTCTAGCACACCTTTAATAATGGAGTCACCATACAACGCCACTCTCTCATCTTTCGTTAACTCTTTCATTCCATCATTATTTATTTTAATAGTTTTTACCCGAATTTTCTTAATTTCATTCTGCATCCATTTCATTTCTTGTCTCATCCAATCCATTTCAACTTCCGAATCTCGCGACACATTCTCTCTATCATTCACTCTTTCTAACTTTCTAACTCTCAACCCCTTCTTCGCACTTTCAGTCTCATTCATCCTTTTTTGTTTCCGTACATTCGGTCCAACATGCATCCAACTTTCGCTATCATTCTTCCCATTTTCACACTCGTTCATCTTTCTTTGTTTCTGTTCTTTCAGTCCAACATGCTTCGAACTTTTGCTATCATTCATTCTTTTTTCGCTATTATCCATTCTTTCGATTTTTTTCACTTTCTATTTCTGCATCACGCCATTTCTAGTTTCATTCGTTCTCTCAATTTCGTTTCCTTCCGCCACTCTCACCTCGCTTTCGTCCCTTTTAACATCCGTTACGGTTTTCAAATCAATCTTTTTCTTTTTTACTGATTTTTTAACATTTTTTCGCCTCTCTTTTCTCACCATCCTTCTCTTTCAAATGTGCACCCATTTTCTCCGCGATAATCTTGCTACTAACACTTTCTGTCATCAATTTCATATTTGCATTCATCAATTCCTCATTCAGATCACACTTCGCACAAACCCTCCTTCCATCCTCACCAAATATCCACAAATCATTTATGTAATCGAAAGAATACATATAACAGATCTCACACTTAATGAAACGACTGAAATCTAAATTAAAGTCATGGAATGACAATGCCACTGCCATTTTTTGCAGGTTACTAAGTCTAATAATAATGATTTCGTAATTAGGTTTTTGCAAAAAAAATCCCCCATATTAATAAAACTGGTGGTGCACAACATTTACAGGCCTCTCTTACTCAAAAAATTATGCATATATATTTAATTATTGCTAGAAAACTTATCCCAATCAGGAGCTCTTCTTATACATGTCAATGTGCTTAACATGTGAACAAATAGCAAGGACCTTTTGCAGTTATAATTTGTACATCACATTCAAACCAGCCCAGAAGTTGTCATCTTTCTTTCCACCTATCAAAGATATATCATCACCTTTATCCTTGCCTATTGTTCATCAAATACCCTGTTCTTGTCATTTTTGCTACTTTGGACAGACTGGATATTCTGCTACTATTAGAATCAAAGAACATCAAGATTATATAAGATTTTTGGATTTTGAAGGTTCCCACCTTACTTCTCATGCCATCTACATTAGACACAGAATTCACTGGAACCATACCAAGATGCTACACTGCAGTAGGTTCAAATTTGATCATCTACTTTTTGAATCGTGTGAAACCCTATGCCACCATCCTAATCTTAATTGGATAGACTGTATGCATATTTCTAAATTTTGGGAAATGATTACTGTTAATTGTTTATATTTTTTATTTTAAAATTAATTAATTAAATAATTATACAGCTGTTGCACATCTCTGACCTCTAATAGTGTTTCCTACTTCTGGACAGCTGTGAAGACGTGATATTGTATGCATGCTCTATGACTTGTTTTTGTATTCAGAATTTAAATGTTGTTACCAGATATTCTGTTTTCTCCCTGAAAGAAACTCATTACATATTGAACAACATATACAGGAGTAATAAATTATATTTAGTTTTCTCTTGCATGGGTGAAGCTGTTATTCAAAAAAACTATATCTAACATGCATGTCTCTGTTAAATAACCAGTAATATTATAATTTTGGTAATCTCCATGGAGTCAACAAGCTCATTATGGAAGGCCCAACCAAACAGCTACATGTATATCATAATGAACTTGGAATTTGTTTGAATTCTCTGAAGTCACAGTGCATTCCATTCTCCAACAGCTCTCCTTGTAAAAAATCTACTCCTCACACCCTCTTCTCAGCATCTTTATACAACTTCCAAGGATGGCTTCTTGTTCTCTCCATCTTAACAAAATTCCCTCTGTATTAAACTGAATCCTCTTTCTCCTCTTTCTCTCCTATCCACAAAACTTTGTGATCTACATATTCCCTCAAACTCAGATCATAACCAACACTCCAGAGTCCTGATATCACTTGAGTCATTTGTCATTTGTCTAGTGTTTCCACATCACAATCAAAACCAGGCAACCAAATATGAGCACACTAGTCCATGAGTGGTTGGAGCACCACTTCCTTATCCCTATATGTCAATGTACTTTTTCTCATTGCAGCAATATAATGTGCAGTTCTGCAACACTTCCAATGTTCCCTCAGAACTTTAGTCTGCTGTCTGTCATCACCACATGATTCAAAATCTGACCTGCTTCCTGAAGTATAGCTCCACCAATACAATATGTAGTATTACATCTCTGGACCCCAAAGTGTAACAACTTGCATTTATTGCATTTATTTATATGAAAACTACAACCCCACTCATATCTACAAGCTAAAAGTCTACTTAAATCTTCCTTTAGAGAATTAACATGAGCAGTACTCCTGATAATTCTCCCAAACTTTTCATCATCAGCAAGCATTTAAAGATCCCCAGTCAATCTACATGAAATAATATTAACAAATACATTAAACAGTAGGGGAGGGTAAGGACAGAACCCTGAGGCATGCCACTTGTAACCTTCCTTTCCTGAGACACTGCTTCTTCATAGACAACTTGCTGGTATCTTTCAAAAGCCAATCTTCAATATGTCATCATCTAATCACATTTCCTGCAGTTTATACATCAATGTATCATGGTAATCTACCAAATGCTTTTTCAAAGTCCAAGAAATTCACTGTATGAGGGAAATATTATCTGTGAGAAGAATCAACATGGATTTATTAAGGGGTGCTCTTGCTTTAGTAATATGATTGCTTTTATAATAAAGTGACAACAGCACTTGATGAGGGAAAGGCATATACTGCCATTTTTTTGGATTTTGCAAGGGCGTTTGATAGGATACCACATGCTAAGCTGATACTTAAGTTGCAGCACATGGGTTTAGATGTTGGGTTAGTCAACTGGATTCAGGATTGGCTGTCTGATAGGTATTGGAGTGTTGTGTATGGTGGGACAATATCAAGGAAGCAGAAAGTTACAAGTGGGGTTCCACAGGGCTCAGTGCTGCGACCTGTATTGTTCAACCTTTAAGTCCACGTGGTTAGCCTAGTGGCTATGCGCTTCGCAACCATATGCCTGGGGAAGGAGTGTCCTAGGTTCGATTCCCATCGGTGACATGAGGAGATGAAGAATCTTCCTCAGCCATAGCCAAGTTAGCCAGTCTTGGGCGTGGACAGCAGGGTTTTTTCCCCAGTTTATTCTGGGGTTTTTCATTCTGCAAAGCAGGCAAACTGGCCTTAAGAACTCAACACAATAGGCCATAGGATACACCGGGGCATAAGGCTGACCACCTTATCCTGTAAACGGAGTGAGGTCCAATGATCAATGGACCCTCGACACCACAAGGTAAAAGAGGGTATAAGGAAGATGAGATGAGATAAGATGAGATGAGATGAGATGAGATGCATATGCAGCAACCCTGTGAGAGGATTTGAATAAACTAGACAAAGGGGCAGCAAATGAATGGGGATGTCAGTTTAATGCAGCAAAATGCAAAGTCTTGAAGTTTGGGATCCATTGATGGGAGGATACATAATCGAATAGAGGACTTGTACTGGAGTAGGTAGGGAAGATGAGAGAAATGAGGGTGATGATTGATACGAAACTGAAATTTAAGGAGCATATTGCAAAGGTGGTGAAGGTAACCCAGAGGATTGCTGCAATACTGAGAAGGACACTGACCTGCAGAGATAAAAGAATTATCATTCCATTGTATATGTATAAGAACCTGATCAGACCACACTTAGACCAGATTTGGTCCCCAGGATTTGAGGAAGATAAATTAACTGTGGAAAGGGTACAGAGGCGGATAACAAAGATGGTTTCAGGACTGTACAATGTCAGTTATGAGGATCGACTGAGGGAATGTGGACTGCAGAGTTTGGTGGATAGAAGAAGAAGGAGAGGTTATTGAGACTTTTAAACTATTGAGAGGCAGTTACAGGATAGATATTGGGGAGTTCTTTCACTTGGTGGAATGCCGGGAAAGAACAATGACAACGGGCTATCCCTTGAAGTTACGAAAGGAAGCTGTGAGCAAGAGGGTGAGAAGTGGTTTCTTTGCATGGTTGAACCGTGCATTGCCTGAGAGAGTGGTCAGAGCAAGATCGGTCAATGAGTTCATGGAGTGGTATGATAAAGTTTGTTTTTCTTAAAAACGACCTCCTACAATGAGTATTTTAATTCCATGGAGGCCTGGATAATAATAATAATAACAATAATAATACGAATCTCCCTTTTCTAGCATATTCATCACTTTATCATAAAATGTAAGCAGATTGCTGATGCATGACCTGCCCTTCAGAAATCCATAATAAATTTAGTTTAATCCTTTATCCAAGTGTGAGCAAACAAAGTTTGCGCCTCAGAGTATCTTCAAGACTGGAGTAAGGTGGTACAACACTAAGGCAACTCCTTGCAAAGGTGGAGGAAGCTAACATCACTCCTATCTCAGTATCTCCCATAATGCAAAACACATCTCCTTTCGAATATGTATAATGTTATGCATTAAGGGAAGGGCCACTACCCAGACTAGTTTTGACCTTTATTAAGGTCTCCTCAGTGGGAGCCAGGCCCAAGTGGAGATACCAGGCAGAAGTATTAGCAAGGTTATCTCTACCTATAGGAGTTGCCAAACAGTGTGCCACCCATTTATTAAATTACTCTGAATTTAGAGAAAAATGTTGAAATTTTATTTTTCACTTGGTTAGACTATAATAAATTTAGTTTAATCCTTTATCCAAGTGTGAGCAAACAAAGTTTACACCTGAAAGTATCTTCAGGACTGGGGTAAGATGGTACTCATATAGGCAGAGATGACCTTGCTGATACTTCTGCCTGGTATCTACACTTTGGCCGGGCTCCCACTGAGGAGACCTTAATAAAGGTCGAAACTAGTCTGGGTAATGGCCCTTCCCTTAATGCATAACATTATACATATCCAAAACGAGATGTGTTTTGCATTATAGGAGATACTGAGATAGGAATAATGTAAGCTTGCTCCACCTTTGCAAGGAGTTGCCTTGGTGTTGTACCACCTTACCCCAGTCCTGAAGATACTTTCAGGTGAGATTTTGCTCGCACTTGGATAAAGGATTAAATTAAATTTATTATAGTCTAACCAAGTGAAAAATAAACTTTCAACTTCAGAAATCCATTCTGACCATCATCGAGAATCTTATATTCATCAATCAAATCCTCTATTCCAGAGTTTCTCAACCTTTCTAAGCCCAAAGACCAGTAAATGCCTAAAATAATTCTACAGACCACCATTGTATGTAATTTTTTTAAATGATTGTGGAGATTACCAACATTTACATATACATTTACAACATATACATATTGTTATTATATTTACATATTTACATACAATATTTACATATTACATGTACAACATTTTACATATACATAAACATTTACAAATACGTATGGAAACATAATTTTGGAAAAATAAGTCCTTTCGCCATTATGGAAACATAAGGGCGAAAGGACTTATACAAGATGGATGGCCTGCATTTGAACGGACTTGGTGTGCGGAGACTGGAAAGAGTGTTGCTGAATGAAGTGAAAATGGATGTGCAAAACCAGGGAAACTAGAACTACCAAGGAGGGGGGGGGGAATGGATATGCAGACATCAGTGAGACAGATGAGTGTAAGAATGTATATAATGTACCCGAGCCAGCACTAAGGACAAAAAATGGGAATGGGTCATTTAGAATAACGTATCAATATAGGGGTAGGACTAAGGGATCACTGCATTTCATGTATACTAATGCCAGGAGTATTAGGAACAAGAAGGAAGAATTTTTGGCCTTGATTGGCTCTTCCTGGCCACAGGTTATTGGCATTAGTGAAACATGGCTGACGGAAGAAGATATAGTTAGTGGGATAGAATGTGTAGGTTATAGTGTGTTTAGGAGGGACAGAGAGAAGAAAATGGGGGGAGGGGTATTATTGATGATAGCTGATGGCTATTTGGTGTGAGATTGAGACTGGCAGAATAAAATATACACTTGGGTGCTGCTATAGACCAGGTGATGGAATAGATGGTGGAGATAGTATGCATAGGGAAATTGATGAAATGAGTGGAAGGAGGGTAATAATTATGGGGGACTTCAACTATGGTAACATTGATTGGAAGGAGGAGAGGACACATGTGAGGAAGGAAAAGGATTTTATTCAATTATTAAAGGATAACTATCTGAGACAGCATGTAATTGAAAATACTAGGGGTGTGAGAGTGCTTGACCTGGTAATAGCATCTGAGAATTTGACTGTAATGAATATGACCATGTTGCCACCTATTAGTGAGAGTGATCATAAGGTCTTGACCTGGGAGGTGGCTAAAGGTGTGGAATTTTCGATTAAGACAGGGTATATGTGGAATTACCGTGCTGGCAAGTATGACAAGCTTAGGAGATTACTTGGATCAGTGCCATGGCATGTACAACTGCAAGGGATGGACGTCGATAGAGCATGGGAAGTGGTCAAGGAGCATTTACAGGAGGTAATGGCTGATTGTATACCTAAGGTCCGAATAGTAAAACAGGTAGGGGTTAAATGGATGAATAACACCATTAAGCTTGAGCTGCAAAAAAAAGAAACGACTGTGGAGAAAATTTAAAGAAAGGGGTGACCTGCAGGCACACGAACGGTATAAAGTGCAGGCCAGAAAGGTAACGAGTGTGGTAAAAAAAGCAAAAGCGGACTATGAAAGGAAACCAGCTTTGCAAGCAAAAGAGAATCCAAAACAGTTCTTTCAATATGCTGCAAGCAAGAAAAAAACTGTACACGGTAAAATGATTTTAAGGAATGACGATGGTAAGGAGGTCACTGAATCAGTTGATATAGTGGAGTTACTGAGCGTGCACTTTGCAAAAGCATATCATCCATGTGGTGACATTGAAAAAATGAAGGAACCATTAGTTTATACGGGAATAGTGATGAATGAAGTGGAGGTGACTAGTCTATTACAGAACCTTAATGTGAACACATCTGTGGGATTGGATGGTATACTGGCACGGGTCTTGCGTGAAGCGGCTAAAGAATTATCAGTGCCCTTGACCATGTTGTTTAATCTGAGCCTCAGGTCTGGCTTAGTCCCGAAGGTGTGGAAAGAGGGGAAAATAGTTTCACTGCATAAAGGAGGATCCAAGACTACTGTTGCAAATTACCGACCTATCAACATATTAGGAGTCATTTTCAAGGTCTTAGAGAAAGTAGTCAAGGGAAAAATACAGGAATGGATTGATGAAAACGAGATACTGTACAGGGGACAGCATGGTTTTGTGAAGGGTAGATCAGTAACTTGCTCAAGTTTTATAACAAGGTGACGGCTGAACTGGATAAGGGAAATGGGTTTACAGTGATACTGCTGGACCTGGCAAAGGCATTTGACAGGATACCACATGGAATACTAATCCGTAAACTACAACATATGGGAATGGATATAGGGTTGGTGAGGTGGATAAGTGGTTGGTTGATGGAGAGATATCAAAGAGTAGTTTATTCAGGAGTAGAGTCCAAAAGACGGCCTGTGACTAGTGGTGTGCCGCAGGGTTCTGTTCTTGGACCACTGCTGTTTAATCTGTTTATTAACGATATAGGGAAGGATCTAAGTGGAACAATTCATTTCTTCGCTGATGATGCAAAGTTGTGTAGGGCAATAGTGAATGCAGAAGATGTCTAAGTCTTGCAGGATGACTTAGATAGATTGGAGTTCTGGGCTAAGGAGAATGGATGTCAATTTAATGTGACAAAATGTAAGGTTATGCATTTTGGGGTGAAAAGATTAGCAGCAGTATACCACATTAGTGGAAATGTACTGAGATTGATGAGGCCAGGGACTTGGGAGTGTTGGTGGATAGGGAGATGAAGTTTAGGGGGGAAACATTGCAAAAGTAGCTAAATCAGCTCATCAACTCACTTGGTTGTTGAAAATAACTTGACGAGCAGAGACAAGCAAGTTATTGTACATCTGTACCGAACCTTGATAAGACCTCATCTCGACTACTGTGCCCAGATTTGGTCACCTCAGTTCCTTCTTGATGGGGAGGAGGTGGAGAGGATCCAGAGGCGAGTGACTAAGATGATAACAGGTCTATGGAATGAACCATATGAGAACAAGTTGAAGATTTGTGAGTTGCAGAAACTAGTTGATAGGTGGAGTAGGGGAGATATGATTGAGACATTCAAATTGCTAAACGGATTCTATAGGATTAATTCAGAGGATATTTTTGAGATCAGGACTGGTGGTGGGAGAACTAGGGGACACCTATGGAAGCTGGGCAAGAGTGTGGTTAGCAGGGGTGTTAGAGCTGGGTTCTTTACTTTTAGAGTGGTAAATGAGTGGAATAAGCTGCCAGAGTCTGTTGTAGGTGCTATGACGGTGAACGAGTTCAAGACAAGGTATGATAGCTACTGTGAGAATGTAATCACATAGTTGTGTCGACATGATGTTTAGGGCCTCCCTCGATGAGTTCTAAGGACTCCTGGAGTTGCCCAAAATAATAATAATAATAATAATAATAATAATAATAATAATAATAATAATAATTAAGTTTGAAGTAAACGATTAAAAGTACATCCTCACTGAACAAAGTTTTAATTTTTATTGAACAAATAAAGGTATCCATTTCCGATTTGCTCTGGGTAAATGAATGGGTATGTCAGCACCGTCCTGTTGAAATTCCATTCATCTGCTCAGAGCAACTTTTATATTTTATATGTCATCTCGACCATATGAGAACAAAATTTCATTCATCTGCCCGCACATCACCCCACAACAACATTTTTAATGATGTTGATACCTTGGGCAAATGATTGGGGAATGTCAGCGCAGTCCTGCTAATACCGTCATTCATCTGCCCACAACGACGTTTATCTTTAATCCCCAATCCTTTCAGATCTTTCTTTCCATTCTTCCTCACTTTCCCATGCAAATCGGTAATTCTCCTCAGTTCATTTCTTATATGTTTTATCTCTTGCCTTATCTTTACCAACTCTGTTTTCATATCTTGAATTAATTTTTCAGTGCCATTTATGCAAATCACATTTTCACTATCTTGCATGTCTGCTATCTTATTACTCACAGCCAGCTATCTTACCGCTTACCGCCCCTAACTCGCAATGATCTCCTTGCTGTCTTACCAATCAACGTCGCTAGCTCATCACAACTCTCGCCTGCTCAAGTACTCTGCCATACTGAGTATGTTGACTCCACTTATTTCAGTAGGTACATCCAGGACCAACCCAAGGGTACAAAGGGTGCACCGCACACAGGCAGTAACATTGACTTTAACATGACATTAACTAATATAATATTAATAACCCTTACTTTTAGCTGTCAGAATGGGTAATAAAAGTTAGCACTCGGGTGGCAAATACCCTTGGCGCCCTCCTGGCTACATCCACGATCTTTTGTCGCTACTGCTTACATTCAATGATATCTCATAATTCATAAGTTGACTGTAATTCTTACACACCCAAACTCTCTCTCTCATTTCCCTTAATTTTCCTCTCCACATCAATATTTTCAATCTCTTCCAAAGCATACATACTGCATTCAAGGCATCTCACCATTGTCAAAAAATCCATGCCTCTTGCATTCATCTTTCCCACTATCTTACATTTCACCATCATTTCACTCACACTCAACACTGCATGCAAGAAACACAACACATTTTAATAAATACAGAATTATAACTGCACTGAACACTGCCTACAGATCATAACTATCATACAACAATATTTAAAAAAGTAATTATCACTAATGCCACACAATTTTAAATTTTAAACTTATTTTCACAATGATCTTCACCACCTAGTGAGCACACTATTGTGTTGATAGTTTGGATCTCCCATGATGAGTCTTAGGACTCCATTGGGGTGGCTGTTTAAGAATAATAATAATAATAATAATAATAATAATAATAATTATTATTATTATTATTATTATTATTATTCATTAAAAACTTCTGCTACTCTAAATGTATCTTTTTTTCTCCTTCTCACACAGAGTATAATATGTATGTATTCAAATGTGATGTGACATGCCTTGAAGTGTCACTTCAAAAGTGAAGGGATAAGACCAGGACCGATACCTGTTCTTGTCCTTAAAGTGTACTCATACAGCATGAATTAAGTAGCATAAATAAAAATTAGCAATTTTTGTTGTCATCAAAAAATATCATTTTTTAAATCAGGGTGCAATAGATGAAGAAAATTATTTTGGTGGAATTACATAGATTAAGATATTTAGAAAGTAACTATATATAATATGTCTTAGTCTAGATGGAATAATCACTGTAGCAAAATACTCAGTTTTTCATGATAATAAACAGATTTGATTAATTTCCAATCATGAAGGAATCTTTATATGTGAAAATTGCTAACTGAACTGAAGAGTCTCAAGGAAGTGGTCGATTTTTCCCCCCAGAAAATAGGCACACTAGCCAGAGAACATACATGATTAATAGAAAAAAAGTACTGCATAGGGTGCAGGAATCATCCCATAACCCCCCCATACACACACACACACTCCTTCTAACAACATGGTGTTATTATTCAGCTTGTCAACATAGCCACAAGACTGTGTTCCAGCTAGGCTTCCCTCAACAGCCAAATGCTCCTTTATGTGACATACCTTCCAGTCCAATGGCTATAACGCAAGAAGATAATCTTCCCATTACCTCACATCCCTCTCAATACGCTCTGGATATAATGAATAATACAGATATGCTATTACTATTCCTTATATCCAGAATACCTCAGAAAAAATAGCCAGAATGAAACATAATCTCTGCACTGCTTTCCAACCTCATTAAAAGCTTGCAGCCGTTAACTTCTAAATATTAACTCCCTCCCTGCTTTTAGGTGTTTACAAGTGTCATGAAACTTGTAATATTATGAACATCTGACAGCATCAAAGATACCAGAAATACATTCACTCTCACAATTATGGTCAGTCAGGTCTAGTCAACCTTGTCTTGAATTCTTGCACAAAATGAAAAAAAAAATAAAAAAACAATTGCTTCATCACCTCAGCAAGTACAGCCATGAAAGATTTTTTTTTACAGTTGGCAGCAGATTTAAAAGGCATTCTAATCTAAATAAATATGGTTATGTTCATCTTGCAAAGACGAGAAACATTAATTTTCAAACCTTCCACAACTAGCCAAGGCTAGCTGGCACCCATAACGGGTGCACCACACAGGACTTTAAGCTTCTACTCTAACTTCTTCCAATTGCTGATTTGTTTTATGTGTGTTATTACAATTTTTATATCATATCACGGAAGATGTGATGTGTATCTGTGACACAGACGAAATATCGGAACGATTAACTTGGTAGACTTTGTGTGGAAAGACTTCCCACGATGAGTCTTTTGACTCCATGGAGGCCAGAATAATAATAATAATAATAATTATTATTACAATAATAATAAGAAAACAATTACTATTTTATATGGATAAGAGACAGCAAAATATTCCTTAAAAAGACGCAAAACCAATCCAAATGAAATCTGTAAAAGACCTCAACAGGCTGCCCACATTAAAAGAAATATTGACAACTCGCAGAGAAGGGAACAGCACACTAACATGAATGCAGACCATCAAGCAGATGTAATCACCATGGAACATCAACATGATAATTGCCACATTCTGAAATCGATAATAGAATGGAAACAAGTGGTTATCCCCAAAAGAGGACTATCTATTCTCCACATCAACATCAGAAGCATTCAAAAATATTGGCTGATCCTGCAAGCTTATCTGAAGGAAGATATAGACGAAATAGACATTTTAATACTGACTGAAGTATCTACAACAAACGAAGAGGCAACCATCTACCAAATGCCACACTTCCAACAACACAAACACTGCAGACAAACTAAACGAGGCGGTGGTATAATAATATTCACCAAACATAAACTAGAAGTAACAGAAATAAACTATAAATTAGAATACGCAGAAAACATATTAAAAACATCAAACAAGAAAACTCCTTAATGCAATATACAGACCACCCAACTTAAGGACAACAAAATTTCTAGATCAATTATACAGATGGCTTTCAGCTGCAGAAGAAGACACCTCAGAATACTTGATAATAATAGGAGACATGAATATAAACATTAGGAACATATATAGCAACACAGAACAATACCTAGACCTCTTATCATCATATAACATAACTCCATCCATACAGTCGTATGCACGAGAAGAGATACAACAACCTCCTCCTGTATTGACCATATAATTATACGGGTTCCTCCAAACAGCCACACAGCAGCAGCCGTAACATGCAAACTGGCAGACCATTATTTCACAGCATTACAGTTACACACTGAACCAGAACCCATAAAACTCACTGAGACTATAAAACAGTATTATAGCATTCTAAACGAAACAATAGTAAACGATGAAATAAAAAAAACAGACTGCATGCAGATAGCATCTTTAGATTGCTGATGCTGTATATAATAACCTTAAACTTGTATTTAATAAAATATATAACAATGCACTAACAAAAATAAAAATAAACTTCCAAACTAAACAGAATCCATGGATAACAGACAACATATTAACAGACATACAAAGAAAAGATGCCCTACGGAAACAACTTGAGAAGTTGCCAAACAATATCGTTTTACAAGCTGAATACAAAAGAAACCGGAATCTCCTAACAACACAGATTAGAACGGCAAAAAGAAACTATTACAGCAACAAATTAACAACAGCTCAGAATGACATAAAGGAAACCTGGTATCTGATTAATAAAATGCTGGACAATATACACTAAACCACTGCATTAGAAACAATAAAACACAGCTTTGCCTGCGACCCCAAATCCCTCAAACAATTGGCAAACAAATTTAATCAGCACTTCGTGAACTCTGTCCAAAAGCTACAAGAAACAATCTTTCCTCACACAAACTAATATTCTCCACTAGGTCCACGAGCAACCTGCTCGATGTGGTTCCCCACAGTAACAAAAGTGGAAATTCAACAAATTAACCCTAACAAAGGACCAGAGATAGACAGAATCAATCCAAAAGACATCAAGAAACACTCAACCAACCTATGTCCAGTTATACAAAAACTGTTAAATAAAATCTTTGAAAGCAGTACACATACCTGAAACACTAAAGACTGCATTAGTCACACCCAGACATAACAAGAAAAAAGAAACATAAGTAATTACTGACCCGTCGCCACGTTTTCTGTAATCAACTAAATCATGGAGATGATCATACATTGCAAACTCTCCACATACATTGAAAAATTTCAAATCATACCCAAAACACAATATGGTTTTCAAAAGAATAAAGGAAGAGCAACATTCCTGAAGATTTCACAGACCTAATAAACTCTGCATTGGATAAAAACAGAATAACATTAGTCGTTTTCATTGACCTAACAAAAGCATTTGACACATCAACACACGAAACCTCGTTAACGAAACTAACACATATCGGAATCGGAGGTCGTCTACTCCAGTGGTTTAAAGCATACACGAAAAACAGAAAGCACATCACACGTATAGGATCAGCGTACAGCAAAGAGGTACCTGTAACCTGTGGAGTACTGCAAGGAGCTGTCCTCTCTCCAATTCTATTTAACATATACACACATGACATAAACCATCTTACCCTAAAAAGTAAAATCTTCCAGTACGCAGGCAACATGGCCATAGTATCCATTCACAACAACGCAAATATCGCTTACACAAATATGCAACATGACATCAATAAAATCACTAACTGGTTAACCGAAAATGGCATATATATATATATTTATAAATCCTGGAAAAACAAAGCTAATGATATTCCAAAACCCCCAAACCCTACCCATTGAAACCAAATATCTCAATCTCCAACATTCATCCTCCTATACACAAAGTGCTGAACCTAAAGCCACAACCATCACACAGGTGAAAACAGCACACTATCTCGGATTTCACTTCGATGCTGATCAAAGTTGGAATAGCCATATAAACTACCTACACACCAAAAATCAGCTAACGTCTTTTTATTTCCGTATAGGAAGTAGGCAAGACCCACCAAGCTTAGGATAATAGTAAGCAAAGTATACTGATTAAAAGACATTGCCCCGAAACATACAAAAATACTAAATCTATAAAGCATTATGTGAAAAAATTTTACCAGACGCAATGACATCATATGCATTCTGCACAGACCACAGACTTAACAGGTTACAATAATTGCAAGATAAAATGGTAAAACTGATATTCTGGGAACAACCCACACTTACGCAGGCAGCACGGACAGAACACAAAATATTTAAGGTGAAACACTTATGCCCCTACACAGTAATGCTAAAACATTACTACAGCCCAACCTATAAAGTAACTGGAACAACATACCAGATAACAAGACCACAGTCAACAAATTACATAACATATAAGTACAACAATCACTACGGAAAAGCCACCCGAAACTTTTACGTACCTGACTTGATAAACAAACTGCTGTTTGATGACAGAAACCTAGGGACATATAGAGAGCTGAAACAGGCACTATATAAATATTATAGCGAGAATGAAAATTAGAGAAATTCCTCTTTCTCTCTCTATTCCTCTCTTACTCACTCACACACACACACACACACACACACACACACACACACACACACACACACACACACACACACACACACACACACACACACACACACACACACACACACACACAAGCCTATGTCAAATCCCTCTCAAAAAACATCACTACAAGGACACAAACACACCATGTCCAAATCCAACCCTACTTGCCAAAAAAAGTCAAACTGTGTAAAAGCAGTTGTAGTCTTCCAAGAACGTACCTACAAACAGTAAAATCAACACCTGGATTGCAACCGGTATAGAAACATAACCACGAAATCGCTGCCATCTATTATCTTCCTCAGATAAGATTTTAAAAAAATCACCGTACTCTGCCTTTTGTACTGAACAGAAATTCTAATAGTATGCTTTATCGTATATATGTAAATACCCTGTATGATGATAAACAAAATGTTATCACAGTTAAAAAAAGTATTGATATTAAACATAGAAATACAATTTTATTAATACAGACTAGTTCACAATAAAACATTAATTAAAACCTACCAGTTTCGCCAGCAAACTGTCTGGCTGTTTCAAGGCGTTACGGAGATATGAAAGCTAGTAAATGCAAATTAAAAGGAACATAAAAAACATTGTAAACCAACTAGTAGCTATGGTTACATGTTTCGCGTGAAAGAGATGACTTATTGTTCTTATTCATTATCACGCATTCGTGTTTGTTGTAGACATCTAATGTGATTACTGGCTAGCTGTAGTTCAGATTGATTGAGAGAGAGGATCAAGTTTTTCCACGAACTATGTAGAATTACACCCTGATTTCTATTGAGGTTTCCACCGGTTATTAGTACTATTGTGGCTTCCTTAAATACACAATGCCATCGAGATATGGCATGGAGCTGTTTTGCCAATCTATCGTGTGGTTAAATGTGCAGAAATGATGTGCTAAGCCAGAAGAGATGCTTCTGTTGTGCTTTGCATCACAAACATGTTATTTTTGTCTAATTTCTAAACTTCGTGAAGCTTGTCCGATGTAGGCAAGACCACAGGAGCAGGGAATGTTAATATACTCCTGGATATTTGTAGAACGGAACTTTATCTTTTAGAGATCCTAAAACTTGTCTGATGTTGGTGGTTGGTTTGAAGACCACTCTGATGTTGTGGCTGTTAGTATTCTTGCTATTTGATAAGAAATTGACTTGATGAAAGGTATCACTACAGTAGAAATGTGCTGACAGTGGGATTTTTGTTGTCTGGGGTTGTCATTGTATAGATATTTTTTGATGATGTTTTGAGGATATCCATTTTGTGATAATGTGTTGGCTATTAGTGAGAGTTCATTCTGTGTATCCTCCTCTTCTAATATAAACTTTTTGGCTCTATGTTTCAACATGTGGATAATACTCAGTTTGTGTGTCTTGTGATGGTTTGAAGTATAATGAAGATATTTTCCAGTATCTGTGGGCTTTCTGTAAATGGATAATTTGACACTGTTAGGTTGTTTTTTTTTTTATCAAGATATCTAAAAAATGCAGTTAGTTGTTGTTTTCTACTTCCAGAGTGAATTTTATCTTGTTATGTATTGAGTTGATTTTATCCACAAACGATTTTAGGTTGTCTAAACTGTCTTGCCATATGATGAATATATCATCCACATATCTCCACCATGTAGATGGTCTCGGAGAGATTGCAGAGAGAATTTCTTTTTCAAGTTTTTCCATCACACACACACAGCTAATCATACTGTGTTTTAAACACATTCAAACTCTTCGCAGTTCTCAAATTCATCACATTCTCAGGCAAAGCATTCCAATCATTTACTACTCTGCACGAAAAAAAAACTGCCTCTCACTCCCCTACTCGCACCCTCTTTATACAGTTTCCAGGGATGACCTCTGGTTCTCCCCTGATCTCCCACTATCTATTCTCTGTAAAACTTCTCCAGCATTGATCGTATAACAACTCCTTACCAACTTGTAGGTCTCTATCATATCTCCCCTTTTCCTCCTGTCCACCAGACTCTGCAAATTACATCTTCTCAATCTTTCCTCATACTTGACATTCCAGAGGTCAGAAACTACCTTAGTTAGTCTCCTTTGGACCCTTTCCAACACCTCTTCATCCTTCTGAAAACTGAGTGACCAAATCTGGGCACAAGAGTCCATGTGTAGCCTAATCAAAGCCTTCTACTACGGAACAAGAATTTCCATACTTCTACACGTCAGTGTCCTCCGCATCATTCCCAGAAGGCTTTGTTGGCTTCACAATTTTGACGATGTGTCCCCTAAATTTTAGAACCTTATAAACTTTAGATCCTATCACACCCAGATCCCTTATTTCCTCTACCTCCAACAATATATTCTCACCAAGCATAAATTCTGCATCCCATCTTTGTTTACCAAATTTTAAAACCTTACATTTTGCAACATTGAACTCGCATCCCCATTTACGTGCCCAATCACTCAGTCGATTCAAGTCTTCCTGTCAGGCCTCAACATCTTCACTACACTTCATGGTTCATCACAACTTTGCATCATCTGCAAAACTGAATATCTCCATCCAAATCTTCACCTACATCATTAACATACAAGTTAAACAGTAATGGACCTAAAACAGGCCCCTGAGTCACTCCACTAGTGACTTTTCACTTCCTGGATATCGCTCACCCATACACAACTTGTTGATACCTATCAGATAGCCAGTCTCCAATCCAATGCACTAATCTGATATCCAACCCCATCTGCTCTAGTTTGACTGTCAACCTATCATGAAGTACTCTATCAAAAGCCTTTGCGAAATCCAAGTATATTACTGTGTATCCTTTTCCTCTGTCCAAGGAAGCAGTCACTTTATTGTAATAAGTAGATTACTAAAACATGACCTCCCTTTAGCAAATCCATGCTGTCCATCAAAGATAATACCATTGTTATCAACCCAAATCTGGATCCTAGATCTCACAAGCTTCTCCAACAACGTAACCACAACACCTGACACACAGATAGGCCTATAGTTTGATGCTTGAGTTCGATCACCTCCTTTATGAAGTAGCACAATTTTGCCCTCCTTCCACTCCTTAGGAACTTGACCAAGTGCAAGACTTGTATTAAAAAATATGTCAAGGCAGGTGTCAACTCTCTGGCACTTTCCTTCAGAATACTCAGTGATATATTATCAAGTCCCACAGCCTTATTTACATTTAGTTTACTCAACTCTCCAAAGACCTCTTCTTCACTTACAGTCAGTCTCTCCTCCCCATCATCAACTGCTCTCAATCTCTCCATTAAGTCACATTCACAAGATTAAAATATCTTTATGAACTGCTCCTTAATTATCTCCACCACACATTCTGCAACAACTGTCTTCATATCATTTTCTCCAATCAATGTCATCCTTCCATAATTATTCTTTCTTTTGCTGGCTACATATTGAAAGAACTCCCTAGGATTCTTTTTGGCTTCATTAGCCAACTGCTGTTCATATTTCTCTTTAGCTACCCTCACCAACCAAGTCACCCTCCTTGCTTGGTCTTTGTAGACCAAGCAAGGAGGGTGACTCTGTTGGTGACGGTATTGGTTATTTCCATGGAATTGGTTATTTCCACTTCTCTTATGCTGCCTCCACAGTGCCCTTTTTCTCTGTATGGCATGCTTAATCTCTTTATTCATCCCTCTCACACCTATCTTATTTAACATTCTCACCCTTGGAATACATTTAGACATTGCATCTACTAAACAGTTTTTGTAAATTCCCCCAAGCTGCTTTGATCTCTTTTCCAGCTAACTCCTCTTTCCACGCTACACCCGCAAGCTGTCTCCTGAGCTCTTTATAATCACCCCTTTATAGTTCCACATACACCCTTTTCTCACAGAGGTCCTCGCACTGCTTGCAACCACCCAGGTAATCACCTCATGGTCACTCTTACCGACTGGTGTATGATTTGACACCTCATTTATAATTACATCCTCTGATGAGATGACCAAATCCAAGACCCTCAATCCTCATGTGCCCTCTGTTACATACTGTCTGAGGTAGTTATTCCTCAAAAACTCAAGTAACTAATTTTCTTTACTTCCAGTTGCTATCTCTTCATTCCAGTCTATATTGCCATAATTAAAATCACCCATAATGATCACTCTTTTCTTATTTTATTATTATTATTATTCCTGATACCTCCAAGGAGTCTGAAGACTCATCGCGGGAGGACATCTTCAACTGTCTCTACACCTTACCTCTACTACGAATCAACGCCATCTACCGCCCACCTCCAACACCACCACAACTAGTAATTTTTGTCTGTAAATTGCGTGTGTTCTGAAGGGCCGATTTGTATGTATGCGGGATGAAAAACCCGAGTTTCCGGGAGAAAAAACCCTGCTACTTCCGTATGAGATCGGCTAACTCACCATCGATTGAAATCGACCAGATAAAGATTCCTCCCGTCGCGACGAGAATCGAACTTAGGCCTATTCCAATCGAAGGGCGCAATGTACCGTTGTTCTTCCAATTGCGCTACGGAGGGATTTTGTAAATTCCCCCAAGCTGCTTTGATCTCTTTTCCAGCTAACTCCTCATTCCACGCTACACCCAGGTATTTACTTGGCTAATTTGATTGTACATTTCATTATCACCAACATCCACATTACCTGGTCAATAACAACATCTCACCAAGTATTTGATTCCTTTCACCTCTATCTCACACCACACTGTCTCAAAACCACTAGCACTATTTCCCTCTTGCATCTCTACTTTGTATGGACCTAACTATTTCTCTATCATCAATAGCACTCCCCCCCCCTCCCTTTTTACCCCTTCTGTCCTCACGAAACACATCAGGCCTTTCCATCTCTATTATTCACAAATTTCTGGACATACAAAAGCCCTCAGCAAGTATGTCCCCAGATATTTGAATTCCGACCAAAAGGGAAAACGTGTGCTGTCATTCTTAAGGTATTTTTGGTCATTTTGAGAAATCTGATACAAATTTTGGGCTTGTATTCTGACTTGATGACACATTGCTTCGCCACTATGATCCAGAGAACACATATAACAGTCAATGGAGTTGAGAGACAGAAGTTCTCCACAGCCCAAGATGTTGTTTTGGGATATGGATGGAATAATGCTTACCAATTACTCAAAAAAGGTGAAACAGTTACAGCATCAGTCGATTCAGGGCTCTAAAGGATTTCAAGAAGGTTATGAAGGGAAAATGTGGCTGGAAACTGAGCAGAAGCATGTTCTTTTTGCAGGACAGTGAACCTGCTCATTCCGTTCATGAAACCCAACAGACAATACACGATATTGGCTTTCAAAGTCTGCTTCAACCACCATATTCACCATAACTGGCCCCATCTGAACTATTTACTGTTCAAAAAATTTAAAGAAACACTTGAAAGGAACAAAATTTTTTTTACACAATTCCAAATGGCAGCAGGGTAGTAACAAGTGTATAACGCTTTGTGGGGAATATGTAGCCTAATGTTTAAGTAACATCTTTCTACCTCAATTTCTTCATGGTAATTATCACAAATTTTCGCACACTCTCGTAAAGTTTAAAACTTTCTTGAGGCACAGATGGGAAGCAGAATATAGGATGTTAGGGAGATATCTTAGAGGAAGAAGTGGAGATCAGGGATCTGTGATGTTGGTGGATAACGACCTGAAATTTCGAAGATATTTGGCCAAAATTATGAGAACAGCACCAGTACAATTTGACAATGATGCTGATAGCATGAATATGTAGGCATAAAGATGTAATGACTCCATTGTATAACTTTTTTCAGACCGCATATGGATTACTATGCCAATATTTCGTTACTTGGTTTTCAAATGGATGAAAATATGTTGAAAAGGATTCCGTGATGATTGACTAAGGTGGTTTCTAGTCTCTGGAATGTTGAGCATGAAGACATTGAGGGAATGCCATTGTAGAGTTTATTGGATAGAAAGATGAGGGTGGGACTTCATCCAGACATATAAGTTATTACGGTGTAATTATTGAATTAACGAGTATTAGAAATTTCATAGAATTGGATGGGTGACAAGGAAGAACAAGAGGCCATCCTAAACACTGTATAAAAAGGTCATGAGCAAATGGGTAAGAACTGGTATTTTTGGATTGTGTTTGAGGGTGATTGGAATGCATTGCCGTTGTAGGTATGAATACAGTGAATGCATTCAAGCCGAGATATGATGAGCCGTGTGTGTAATGGAGACATCCCGATATGAGTCGTTTACTGATGTCTAATATGGATACGGATGTCTAATAATAATAACAATTCTTCTTCTTCTTCTACAGCTTCTCCCACTTAAGTGGGGTCACTGTTTGTTATGAGTCTCCTCCACACCTTCCTGTCTTGGGCTGTCACCACATCCAAGTTCTTCATCTTCAAGTCCTCTTCTACCAGTCCTCTTCTACAATTTGTGAGCTATTGTTTCCACTTATATATGTTATCAAATGTTCTTCCCTCTTGAAGAAAAACGAGTTCACAATTGCCAGATCAAACGCTACTGCAAAGTCCACAACCCTCTCTCCTTCCTGGTTCATCATTCCCACTCCGTGGCCACCATGCACCCTTTCACAGTCTCTATTCTGTCTTCCTATGTGCCCGTTCAAGTCTCCTCCAACAATCACCATCTCATTTTCTTCCAATTCCCTCATTTCTTCATCTAACACGTTCCAGAACTCATCTTTTTCCTCTGCTGTACAACCAACTTGCGGGGCATATACACATAATACGACCATTCGCTCTTCTCCAAGACCCAATTTCATTCGCATTATCCTGTCGTTCCTTCTACCCACGTCCAGTACTTCACCCTTCATTCTGCCACACACCACAATTCCTACACCAACAATTCCTAGAATAAATTGTTCTTCCCTCGTTATTCGCTCCAGAGTAGAACAATTTATATCCATCTCCCAGTTCTTTTGCCTTTCCACCTTGTCTCCTGCACACATAAAATGTCCAACTTCCTCTTCCTCATCATGTCTGCCACCTCTCTTCCCCTTCCAGTCATGCTTCCAACATTCAGTGTTCCCACTCGCAACATCCTCTCCACCTGCTGGGCTCGCTTCTTTAACCGCACCCACCCTTGATGCGGTAGCCCTCGTCCACTGCTCACAGCTGTAGGGCGATGTGGCTGCGTGTCGCTTAAGGGGTACGCCCTAGCCCTTATATCATTTTCTCTTCGACTCATAATCATAGTTTGAGTTGGCACTGAAGATTTCCGACCGGATGCCCTTCCTGACATCAACCCTCGAATTTATCCGGGCTTGGGACCGGCACCTATTCAGGCTAGCTTGCCTCCTTCGGTGGCTGCATAAGACGAAATGACTTACCAAATGACTTACGAAATGACAGAGGGATAGGGCAGGTTCAGGGTTTAGAGGTGCAAGAGGAGAGTGTGTTCCAAATACTGAGTACTCTGCATACCAGTAAAGCTGTTAGATTGAATGGTATTTCACCATGGGTTTTGAGAGTTCTTTCAATTGGTGGAACGGGGGGAAGGAGCGATAATAAGGGGCCACTCCTGGAAGTTACGAAAGGAGGCTGTTCGCAAGAGACTAAGAAGTGGTTTCTTTGCTTCAAGGGTGGCTGAACCTTGGAATGCATTGTCTGAGTGAGTGGTTGGAGCGGGAACGGTCAAGGATTCAAGGAGTGGTATGATGAACTTTGTGTGTCCTAGTAATGACCTCCCACGATGAGTCTTTTGACTCCATGGAGGCCTGGATGATGATGATAATAATAATAATAATAATAATAATAATAATAATTGGGCAGAAACCTATAATGTACAAGAATCGAGTGCATTTTCACTCTATTTACTGCAATTTGTTCTTTTTGGCCACACATCGTCTTTTATTTGTGTGTGTGCATGTGCATGTGTGTGTGCTGTACTGTTCTATGTATCCCATAAATTAAAAAATAATAATATAAATGAGCAAACCCAAAATCCTTTCAAATTTTTCTTTCTTCAGGAAAACAGCAAAAGAGACAAATCTCGTTAAATATTTCTATGTAATTACATGTTTGAATTTTTCATTGTGAATATACTTGTAAATAATATTTCAGTCAAATAAATGTGTATTTGTAAACTTAAATGAAGAAATCTAGGTGTCGTTGACATGTTCTCCATATTTAAGAACATTTATTCTGCTTAGAATTTATAATAAAGTTAACATTTAATTAGAAAAGTAATGAAGTTTCTAAGATCTTAAACGTGACAGAGAAACAGTAAAACTGAGATTCGTGTATGTGATTCTGGGGTGGTTAGGTTGGATACAACTGATATCCAGTAATTAATTATTTTAGAAAATATGAACATGAAAGAAATAAAAAGGTGTATGTGTGTGTGTTTGAGGGTGTAAAATCTTGTGTAGAAGGATTTTTGTTCAAAAAATTCTTATATACCGATTTTACTGGAAAACGAAAATCCATACAAAAATGCTTCTGGTTAATCAACGTTTTTTATATAGTTATGGAATTAATTTAAAGTGAATTATTAAATAAGGTAACCACCAAATTAATGTAAAGTACAAAGAAAGTTAAGTGTGAATTAAATTGTGACAACAGAAAGTTCCAGACAAGGAAATATTGCAGACGGATTAACTTATGACCTGAGGCAATTACTATCACGAAGGTCAAAGATGTACAGGGTTCTGTTTTCCTGCCTTAATGGAACAACTAAAAAGATGGTGGGTGCAGACCGGGAAATACCAAAGGGAATGGAAATGTAGCAAGATCGATAGATCGAGGCTCATTTTTCCCGCAGGTAGTTGAGAAGGCTCCTTTTCATTGTTGGCTTGTGGCGCTTAGGCATGCACTTTTGATATTTTCGTCGCCTTTAACCAGACACTGTTCCAGCTCTCAATTCCAATCCTAGATGCAAGGAATTCCAGTGTGTCTTGCCGATTCAAGGTCGCACATCCACGTCCTACCAACAGATGTCCGGAAGTGATAGAAGGTTCAGTTATGCAGTAACGACTGTCACTTCCAAAATTCCTGCCGCCAAGTTTTCTAAAGTTCTCCGTTGATGAAATATCTTCGATATCATAAAAGGCTCTGGGTAATGAGCTATAACAGAAGGTGAAAGACGAAGATAACAATCTAAAGGATCTAATATTGTGGACTAGATGACTAAAAAGTAAGGCCTTGTATAGGAAATTTCTAGAATTAAGATTTGTGGAAGAAACTGCTATTGTATTGAAATTTTGTTAATAAGTACTCTAGGTCGTTAGTTAAATTTTGTGAAATAGCCTGCTGAGTTATATGTGTTAAGTTAGAGTTAGCATACATGAAGATTTAGAGTGTGATATGATTTAATGTCATAGTTCAAATATGATACAATATGCACAAGTCTGTTTTAGTGTATGAATTATTTATAGGAATAAGTATTGCATTGGTCAAATTGTCTAAAGAAGAAATTGTAAAGCTAGGTTGATTAATTTGAATCCAAGCTACTATTGCAGAAAAGTATAGAGTTCTTTTTAATGTCTAGTGTTAACCTTTTTGTACTTTCAAATAGAATGAATAAATTGTTTTGTTAGTCAAATAATTTGCGTGATTCCTGCATACCAATGCACTGCTCATAAAAATCGAACTGGTATGATCTAGGGGATAGTTTACCACGACTGTAGAATAGAGATTTACGTTGCTTGATAGAGTATTGATAATTAGAAGTATTTCCATGCTAAGCGAAGTTTTTTCTTTAGGAAGGATATTTAAATCTTATTTGAGACACCTGATGATGCAGTGGAAATAAAAAAATAAATTTTCAGAAGTCAAAATTGAAGAAATATGATTGCTGTTATAACAAAGGAATTTTGCTCTAACCCGAGACAAGTTCCCAAGTTATAAAATTACGAGCATGTGAATATCATAGGTACAACCTTGAGAAAGGGGAGGGTCAAAAGTTTACGAGTAAGGATTAAGAATAAGTAACTAGATCAAGCAATGGATTATATACTTGGAGTTGCGATGTCAAGCTTGAAATAAAATTAATTTCAAGTTAAGATAAGTGAAATAAAAAAATTAGGAATGAAACAATTGTAATAAAAGTTTTACAAAGGCCCAGACAACAAAGTTTGATATAAGATTAAATATTAATTGTCATAATTTAACAAGGGGTACACCACTGATAACCAGTAATTAATCTTTAGAAAATATAAACATGAAAGGAAAAAAAAGTGTGTGTGTGTGTGTGTGTGTGTGTTTGAGGGGATGAGGTGGACACCACTGATATCCAGTAGTTAATTATTTTAGGAAATGTCTACTGGTGCCTATCGACAAATATTTTCCCATAGTTCCACAATTGAGCCAAAGACTCCATCACTTGACCACATATCCTCCCAGAATTCTAATCTCTAATCATTACCCATAATGCTACACACGAACAAAAATCCATCTCATGTCACTGACAAATACTGCTACATCCCAGAATTCCACACTCTGACCATTACCCACAATTCTACACTCAAACCAAAGACACAACGTGACATCACTTATGTAATACTTCCACACTCGAACCAAAGACACAATGTAACGTCAATGACAGCTGTTCCCCTCACAAATATTCCAAACATTCCATACTCTAAACATCACCCAGAATTCCTTACTAAAACCACTACCCATAAGCCGCCACTGAAAACAAACAAAAACACTCACACAACTTATGCATACAACACACACAGGAAATTACACATACCCATGAGAATAACGTCCCCTTTCCACATCAACTCAATGACGTCACTTATTTACACCTAACTAATTACATAACTTATCTACATCTAATAACACACATCCATGACACTGACGTCACTTCCCCCATTTACCCTATCCCTATTTGGGTTAAAGTGTCTGACCAATCCCAGCAGGTATCCTTATCTTATCTTGATCTGGTTCAAAGTGCCACCCCTACTACTGAAGCATTTCACTTTGTTCAGAAGAACATCATAGGTCTACACCAAGACATCGAGACCTCGATTACAAAGTATCAGTCATAGACTCATTCCAACCTCTTGATATCTGAATTGCAATGGTCTGCATGCTGCTCTGGAAAACCTGAAAGAAGAGAGAAGAGCATAGGTGAAGTCCATATCTGGTGGGAGCTCCCCTCGAGACTAAGCCACTTGTGTTGTCCTTCTCTGACTAGGGTTTCATGGGACTCCCCTTCCCCTCTAGGGACATTACATTACTTATTGGATTACTAGTTGAATCTGAAATTACTAAAAGTAATTGGAAGCATCAGATAAATTGAATTCTGCCATTTCATAATAACCTACATCAGTGCATGCCAAACTTATGGATGTAAAGGCTCCCTTGAAAAATGAAGATATTTTACGGCCCCCATCGAAAAAAAAACATAATACAGACATATATTATTATAATATTTATTGTAATTATATTCAATACAAAACATACACAGCAAATATTGCAAAAAGCAAATGGAAATATTACATTTTTAGCATCTTACATACACAATTGACATGGCACATTATCTCAGATTTTTATATAGATAGATATATTGTTATTGTACATTTGCAGTACAATCACATGAAATGTTTCTTTTAAGATAAAAAAAATCTGCTTAGTCTTAAAACATTATAAATTTGTTTTCATCATTCCACGGTTCCCTCTCAACAAAAGTAATGGCCTCCAAGGGGATCGCAGCCCACAGTTTGAGAAGTACTGACCTACATTATAATTGTGCATGCACCAATACTTTATGAACGAGAGTTCTCTAAAATTTACTGTTCTAACGCAGAAATTTGAAGATAGGGCTGTGGAAAGCTTTAATTATCCTAGAGTATAACTTGATTGCGATTTTGTGCATCCTGCTTCTGGATTCTCCATAAATGGTACTTTACATCTGTAAAAGATGATTTTAATTTTGCTAGTGATTGGTGAGGGAAACTGAAGAAATAGGATTTCCTCTACTGTCAACATGAGAACACACAGGGCCATACTAATATGAAACCAAATCCATCTTATTAGAGGGCAGTAATAAAAGGAGTGAATAACTGTTCTAAGCTGTCCATATATGCAAAAGGTTGTTCTATCAGGCTAAAATTTACTATCATTTATCCTCTTCACTGGAAAGTTCCCATGTGCTATCTCCCTTGCCTGAAAAGGTGGCTACATGGAAAACATTCCTATACCCATATTCAAATTCGATGGTAGTTGATTATGAAATTGGAAGATTTTTGAGTACACCTGTTTGGATTTTAGAGATAGCAGGTTTATTCCTTTGATTGATGTTTAATAAGATAATTTGTAGTCCAAAAGTATTCTGGAATCATTTATATGATTGCTTAAAATGGCTTTTAACTTTTACATGCATTTTACAAGTGATTAAAGAAGAATATGACTCGCTGTACCATACTACAGTGATCCGGAACCTAACTTGTTGTATGACGAGGATATGCCTGTATTATTATTATTAGTAGTAGTAGTACTCTACGTCTCTGGAATCAAAGACTCATTGCTGGATGTCCTCCATCATAAAGACACACTTCATCATCACGTAAGTTGAATGCATTCACTGTGTCCACAATAACCGCAATTCTGGGCAGTGCATTTCAGACACCCGCAACTTCCTCTGCAAAGCTCTACTCCTCGGCCATTTGCTCACGTGATTTTATACAAAGCTTCTAAGAATGACTTCTTGTTATCCCCCCCCACTGGAAACCCAATCTATGAAAAATCTGATCTACATTAATCCAGTAATAATCCCTTACCAACTTATATGTCTCAATCATTAATCTCCCCCACTTGTCCTTCTATCCAATAGGCTCTGCAACTTGCATTTCCTCAATGCCTTTCAATACCCAGCATTACAGAGACCAGAAACCAATTTATTCAATTTCTTCAGAACCATTTCCAACATCTTTTTTGATTTTTTTGAAAATCTGGTGACAGTCTGTGCACGGTAGTCTGATCAAAGGGTTATATAGTAAAATCGTAAAGTCCTTTCTTCTACATGTGAATGTTTTAGTAATCATAGCCATAATGCACTGTATAGTCCTCTCAAAATGTCTCCAAAATATCAGATCTTATCCACCAACACCCCAGATCACTCATGTCCTTCCCACAAATCTTATACTATATATCCCATTTCTTCTTCCAAAACTATGAAGTCTTACACTTTGCTACATTGAACTGTTCAGTTTCATTTGCATATTCAGAAAATCTATTCAAGTCCACTTGTAAGGTTACAACATCCATTGTACTCTTACCAACATTTCATCATCAGCAAATAACTATATATCACCATTAGGCCTTCTCAATATCATTTACATGCAAATTAAACAGCAATGGCAAAAAACAGATCCTTGGTACACACCAGTATCGGCTTTTCTCTTCTGGGAGATCATGTCCACATACTTAAATTGCTGATACCTATCAGACAGTTATTCTCAAATCCAGTGCATTAATCTAGTATTCAATCCATCTGTTCCCTTTAATTACTAGCTTGTGATTTAGCAATCTATCAAAGGACACTCCTTTGGAACTTGGGTAAATCTGATTCATGTAAAAAAAGGAAAGTTAAGGCTGTTGTTAACTTCTTGGAACATTCCCTCAAGACGAGATAATATACTATCAAGTGCTACAGCATCCTTGACATCAAGTTTACTCAATTCCTCATATACCTCCTGCTCATTCACTACCAGTGGCTTTTTATCCCTCTGGTCTCGAGAAAAGATTTTTTAAATAATATTTTTTCCATATTCTGTTACTTACATATAAAAATACATGAAACGAATATACTAACTGAATAAAATATCCCCATTCACAAAAACAAACGTGCTACACACACAGCTTCATAAAATATGCACTACTTGAGGAAAAAGTCAACAGACACACACCCCCCATGGACAAGGTGCATAATACCCGCAAGTATAAATTGGAGGAATATGATGCGCCCAAGTGAGTACAATTGTGTCTAGATGAAATGGACACCAGAAGGGAACTGGCAGAGTTTGAAAGAGGCATTGTGATAGGAAGCCATGATGCAGGCCTATCGGTTCGGCAAATTGTTAACAAGTTGGGAAATATCAGTTAACTAACAGTGATACTACATTAAGATGGAAGTGTAGGGAATCAAATTCAAGTGCTAACCACAATGGATGAACCACCACCACTACACTCACCAAACGTGACGGTGAGACAAAAGGATAATATATGAAAACCACTGTTCATCGGCCGACATATTCATTGAGGAGTTCTGGGCATCGACTGGAACATGAATGAACATGAACCTGCAGGAAAACATTCAGAACCTCGCTGTTCATCCACAATATGCAATCCCCCACATTACTCGAACCAACATGCAGCGTCGTCTTCAGTGATTCAAAGAGTGTGTATAGTCGAACTTTGAAACTTAGAGTTGTGTAATGTAGCAACTAATCAAGTTCCACCCTCTCCCGATCAGCTGGCTGGTTGTGTTGCCCATGTTTTTTACTGGGCATTACAACCAACCATCTGTTCGGCATGTGTTATTCATATCCACAAATTCATTTCAACAAGACAATGCACCGTGGCATAAGGCTGCTGCTATAACTGCATGGTTTGTGGACATGAACATCACACTTGACTAGCCTCCACAGAGCCCTTATATCAACCCTATTGAACACCTGTGGAATGAACTGGAACATTGGGTGTGATTAAGAGACGTCTTTCCCACAACAGTCCAGGACCTCATTACATGCCTACAGGAGGAATGGTCTAAATTACCCATTCGTCAGTATTGTGGACTTGTGGAAAATATGTCCTGTAGGATTTCTACAGTCAACGCATTGAGAGGAGATCCTACATCTTATTAAAATGGGCTCCATGGTAAACTTTCGATAAATACACTTCACTTGACATGCCTCATGATTCCTTTTTGGCGACCTGTTCATTCAATGAATTGGGATTTTTCAATGAATTGGTTTTTGGCGAATTGCCTTTCCGGTAAATTATGTTTTTGATTATTGCCTTTTCATGGAACTGCCTTTTGATTAATTGTTTTTTCAATTAACTGTTGTTTGATGAACTGTCACTATCACTTTTTTCCATATCTACTCTCGTGATCTCTCATTCTGCTTTTTGCCTGCTATCCTTCATATTCAAAGAAGTCTCATAATCCAAGAGCATGTCACACTTCCTTCATAAGGGAAGTAAGGAATATATGAATATTTGCACTCACTTCACTTTTACTCACTTCTCTTATTCAACTACTTCACGGAGACATCCTCAATACCTGCCTACACATACTCATTACATTCATAAAGCTGTGCCATTTTCAAAAAATCCACATTGCTCATGTTATTTGTGTTTTCTCCAATTTATCTACTGTCCTCACTCTCTCTCTGGCACTCTTCCTCACTCTTCCAAATCAATAAACACCAATGTACCAATCCCAGCTATCTCACTCAACCAGGTATTCTTAAAATGCAATGAGCATTGCATATGATTTTAGAGTGCACTACTTGTTAAAAATAAATGTCTCGTGAACCAACCAATGAAATTCAATTAAAAATTATCAAACTCATAATCATCATGTTAGAAGTTTGTCACTTGGTCATACTATAAATTAAAGATACAGAAATTATGAACTTAGGTTAATCCTTTATCCAAGCAAACAAGTTTGCACCTGAACTATTTTCAGGATGACTGGGGCAACTTGTATAAAGAAGCTAATTACTTCACATCACTTGCCTTAGTATCCCATAATGCAAATCACATCTCCTTGCAGACATGTGTAATGCTATGCATTATGGGAAGGGTCACTACACAGACTGGTTTCAACCTTTATTGAGGTCTCATCAGTGGGAGCCAGACCCAGAGGTGGTGATCTCCTTGTAAACAATAACGATCAAAACCGGTCGGTCCTTTTTGTCATGCACACAGCTTATCATACTATGCCTTAAACACATTTAATTCTTTGTAGACATCACACTCTCAGTCAAGACATTCCAATCATTCACAACTCTGCATGCAAAGAACCTGCTTCTCACTTGCATGCTCACATCATTCTTATAGAGCTTCCATGGATGTCGTTTTTTTGCTGTAAAACCTCTCCAACATTGATCCTATAACAACCCCTTACTAACTTGTAGGTCTCTATCATATCACCCCCTTTTCCTCCTATCCACTAAACTTTGTAAATTGCATCTTCTCAACCTTTCCTCACATTCAAAATTTTCAGAGATCAGAAACTACATTAGTAACTCATTTCTGAACCCTTTCCAAATCTATTCATGCTTTTGAAAACCAGGTGACAAAATCTGTGCACAGAAGTCCAAATGTGTCCTAATCAAAGTCTTATGCAATGGAACAAGAATCTCCCAACTTGTACAAGTCAGTGTCCTCTGCATCATTCCCAGAAGTCTTTGTGTTGTCTTCACAATTTTGGCTATGTGTCCCCTAAATTTCAGATCCTTATCCACTATCACCCGAGATCTCTTATTTCCTCCACCTCCAACAATATATCTCCAACAAACATAAATTGTACATCCCATCTTTGTTTTCCAAATTTTAAAACCTAACCTTTTGCAACATTGAACTCACATCCCCATTTTCGTGCACATTCACTCAACTTATCAAGTCTTCTTATAAGGCCACAATATCTTCTCTACTCTTCATAGTTCGGTCCTTTGCATCATCTGCAAACATCTGAATATCCCCATCCAAATCTTCACCACTATCATTATCGTACAGGTTAAATAGCAAAATTCCCTCACCAGAATGTAACTGCAGGCACCCAAAGCAATCCATCCACCATATTTCTACTAAGTGCAGTCTGCGTGCATACACAAGTGAAAGAATCGACTTCCTGGAGGCGACAATGCCTGTTATAGACTGGATCAGACAACTCGATCTTAACTTATAAGCATTTTGTTTGTTGAAAATATAAGTGCCTTTGTTCTAAATCCGAGACTATTTTATTCTAATTGTTTGTCACTTACTTTTTACGTATTTATCTTTATAACTGTATGTGGATTGCCATACACTAAATAAATAATAGCAATGGTCCTGAAACAGACCCTTGAGGAATACCATTAGTGAATTTCCTCTTCCTGAATATCGCTCCCCCATACACAACTTGCTGATATCTATCAGATAGCCAGTCTCCAATCCAATGCACTAATCTAATATCCAACCCCATGCTCTATAGTTTGACTGTCAGCTTATCATGTAGTAATCTGTTGAATGCCTTTTTGCAAAATCTAAGTATACTGTGTATCCCTCTCTTCTCCTCTGTCCAAGGAAGCCTTCACCTTATTGTAATAAGTAAGTAGATTACTAAAACATGAAATCCCTTTAGCAAATCCATTCTGTCCATTAACCACCTTACCGGCCGTTATGGATCAAATACGCATCTGCATACGCTTCGTATCCATCATATATTTCATTGTTGTAACAATGGTATTATAATTTTAATAAGCACTTCGCATCCATGATAACGTGAACGTCTATAGACGTCTTGGCCGGTAGCGTGGTTAAAGCAGTGGTGTACCTAGAGCTTTGCTGTGCAGGGCGATCCCTGAGTTTGCCGCCCGTCTCAAAACACTCCAAAAATACTACAAAAAGTCAAAACGACGTACAGGGAAATAAATTAAAACACTATGTTTATTTTTGAAGTAAAACTTTAATTTCGACATTCTAAAATGTTGTTTTTCTGCTTTTCTGTTAACAGAATCGTCGATTACATTTCCAAAGTCTATTTCGTAGTAATGTAGGTAATTCTTAATGAATGTTATTTAGAAAAACTCCTCTCACAACTAACAACACTTACAGCAATTGTGAGGAAAATTCGCAGTAGTATTACAATATTTGGAAATGAATTCTCGAGAGTATTTTAGAATTACAGTAACTGCAAAAGTTCAAAAACGGTTCAAATGCTGCCTGGAGCAGACCACCCCCTCTGCCCTTCCCTAGCTATGCCTCTGCATCAAAGATAATACCATTTTTGTAAACACACTTGGATCCTAGTCCTCAGCAACTTTTTGAACCACTTAACCACAACACTTGACACACAGATAGGCTAATTTGATGATTGAGTTCTATCACCTACCATATGAAGCAGCACAATCTTGCCCTCCTTTGAAACTTGACCCAGTGCAGGAGTCATATCAACCCACGTTAGTAAGGTGGCAGTGTCACAGTTATTTCTTTCTATATCTTTGGGGTCTGTGACACCCCAAATTACTAATGCCAGGTTAAAAAAATCTGTCAAGGCAGAGGTCTATTCCCTGGCACTTTCCTTCAGAATATGTGGTGATATATTATCAAGCCTCACAGCTTTATTAACATCAAGTTTCCTCAATGCCCCATACACCTCTTGCTCACTTACAGTCTGTCTCTCCTCCCCATCATCAACTGTTCTCAATCTCTCCATGATGTCACATTCACAAGAATGAAAGATCTTTATGAACTGCTCTTTATGTCTTCTGCAGCAGTTGTCCTTATACCATTTTCTCCAATCAGTGTCATCTTTCCATAATCATTCTTTTTTTTGCTGGCTACATATCAAAAAATCTCCCTATGATTCTCTTTGGATTCACTAGCTAACTGTGCTCACACTTCACTTTTGCTACGTTTACCAACCAGATCACCCTCCTTGACTGGTTTTTGTAATCTTCATAGAATTCATTATTACCACTTCTTTTATGCTGCCTCCATAAGGCCTTGTTTCTTATGGCATACTTAACCTCTTCATACATCCATTAACACCTACTTTATTTAATCTTCTGACCTTTGGAATACATTTAGACATTGCTTCTACTACATAGTTTTTGAATATCCCCAAGCTGTCTACTCCTCATTCCATGCTATACCTGCAAGCTGTCACCTGAGCTCTTCATAATCACCAGCCTTCTGGTTCCATGCTTTTCTCACAGAGCTCCTCATGTGATTGCCTCTATTTTTTTAACATTTCTGTTATATTCCATCAAGACCAGGTGCCTTTCCATTTTTCATTTTTTGTAAGTACATATCTTACTTCATCATCTTTAGCTGTATATTCTTTATAGGTTTCAGTAGACTTTTCTCTAATGATGTTTTCTTCTACTTCCCCTTTCACAACAAAATCACATCCCCATAAAATCAAAATTAACTTATTTCTCAATAGCTTTCTGAAGAACCTATCTTCTTGCAATGGATACATGCAGTATTATCTGACACATGCAATCCATTCAAGATAAAAGAAATGAAATAAAAACATTAAATATAAAAATGAATCCATTTTCTCACATGCAGGATACCCAATAATTATTATTATTCATTCCAAAAAGATGAAAAGATGTTAACATAAAAAAAAAAAAAAAAGATTTCAGTGTAATGAAAATACATGCACGCTTAATGCTTCATGGCTATTTAAATATTATTATTATTATTATTATTATTATGTGACACCTCTAGGGAGTCCAAGAACTCATGATGGGAGGGCACACTACTCTACTTCACTAAACACATCTCATCCTCTCCACCACTACTTAATTCTCCAACTACAACACTGTGACCATCAATGCCACCTATCGCCCACCACCACCACCACCACCAACAGTATTTTTTGTCTGTAAATTGCGCATGTTCTGAAGGCCGATTTGTCTGTGCATGGGATGAAAAACCACAGTTTCCAAGAGAAAAAAATCCTGCTACCGCCGTATGATAGGCTAATTCACATTCAACTGAAAAAGCCCACATAAGGATTCCGCTCATCATGAGAAGAATCAAACCCAGGTCTTTTCCAATCGAAGGGTGCAATGTTTTACTTCCAATTGCACTATGGCAGCTACATAATGTCTTATATAATGTCTTATTTTGTAATTTATAAGCATTTATTTTTATATGATTTGTCTATTTTCAGATAACAAAACGCTATGACCCGCTACCTTTAACACGAGCAGAATTAAAACTTTACGGAGATAAACCTGAAGAATTTATTAAAAGCTGTTTCATAATAAAGCCTAATCTTAAACATAGAAGATGCAGGTAATGTTGATTTTGAAGATATTAATGATATGCAATGGCTATTTCATCTGAACAGATCTAATTATCAACATGCAAATGGACAATACAATAATAAAATTATAAAGTAACGAAATGATGCTTTATAAAAAACTTATTTAATATTTGTAGAATTTTTTGCTATGTTTCTTATCTCATAGCCATTGTCAATACAGTTTAAAACAAATAAGCACAATAAGAACAATGCTTAAATTATCTCTCATCTCTTTTCAACTGTATTGACAATTGCTTAGAAGCTGAACCAAAAATTCTACAAATATTAAATAATTTTTCCTAATGTAAGTGCATCGCTTTATAACTTTATCAGTACTGTATCTTATTTTAGAGTGTACTACTAAATAAAATTAAATGTCTAGAAAAACCACTCATCTATACACGAAGTGTTGAAAGTTTTTTCACTTGGTTATACTATACATCTTTAATTTATAAATTAAAGATGCCAAGAAATTATATTCTTATTTTCATCCTTTATCCATGTGTAAGCAAACAAAGTTTGCAAGTGAAGTCACTTCATGAATAATTTATAGTATAAACAAGTGAAAAAAAAAACTTTCAACATTTATCTCTAACCCAGAATATTTTATTAATAAGGTGTGACACCTTTTGGCTACTTGTATATAGAAATATGACTTCTGCATTTCTTCAACCTTGGTATCACTTCTGGGTCTGGTTCCCACTGATGAGACCTCAATAAATTTCGAAACCAGTCTATATAGTGACCCTTCCCATAATGCATAGCATTATACATGTCTGTAACGATATGTATGTTGCGTTATGCCTCTATATACAAGTAACCTAGTTGTGAAATGACTTCACATGCAAACTTTGTTTGCTTACACTTGGATAAAGGATGAAACCGAGAATATAATTTCTTGGCATCTTTAATTTATAGATGATATATATCAAACATTTTATGATTTAGAGTCATAACATTTCACCGTGTGGTTAGCCGAGTGGTTACGTGCTCTGCAACCATATGCCCTGGAAAGGCGTGTCCTGCTTTTGATTCCTGTCGCTGATGCGAGGAGCTAAGGATCTTTCTCAGATATAGCCAAGTTAGCCAGTCTTGGGCGTGGACTGCAGGATTTTTCTTCCCAGTTTATCTGGGGGTTTTCCTCCTGCAAAGCAGGCAAACCAGTCTTAAGAATACAATGCTTCACAGACAATTATACATGGTTGAGTATGGGGATAACGACCCCACCTCATAGTGAGTTATGAAATCCAAAAATGGGAGGCCAAGACCCTACATGGGTGTGTATTGCCAAAAGAAGAAGAAGAAGAACTCGTAACATTTCAATAGTATCCAAATGCTATTACAATTTCAAATGGATACTTTGTATCCAAGTTTTGAATGACATACACATCATGGTTGTACGATAGCTAAATTGCATTATTTAGCATATCATAATAATATAAACTTGTTGTACTTTTATTATTTCTTCAATATTCATAAATTACTTGATTTTGTCTCTTACTCTAATGTACTAACACTTAATCAGTAGATATAAGAGATTATGTATATGAGCCCAAGAGTGGACTAGGTGAGACCATTGTAAATCATGATGAGAATGTGAGAATAGCAATGCATATCAACAGGAAAACTGGGTGTGCCAGGTAGGTCACAGAGACATAGTGTAAAGAGAGTGAATTCTGAAAGTAGCAATGAATGTATGTATGCAGATGTTCACCATAGGAATAGAATGGTCTGGAAGACACAGGGATAGTTGAGTCTGGAGAGGGGGGGGGGTGAAAAGACAGCAGCAAGTGTGGAGAAGTCACAGATGAGGGGTAGTATGGGCAGGACAGACTGGTTATAGAACAAGAAACAATTTGTTATGCTTATAATTATGCATACTAGGAGTGTGTTTGATTGAGATTGATTGAAATGGAATAAATAGTTGGGATAAATGAAACATGGTTAGAAGAAAATGATAACTTAACATGAATAGAAATTGAAAGATATTATGTTTTTGATGAAGATAGGAAGGACAAGAAGGGACGGAGAATCCTACTAATGATAGTGGTCAAGTTATGCCCACACACAATGAAATACAAGGGAAAAAATTGGCAGTGATTTTGAAGCAATATGGTATGAAGTGGAGGTTAACAGAATGAGATATTTGATTGGATGTTGCTACCAGCCTGGGAATGTGGAGGGTGGAATGTATAGGCAACTTTGCTTAGTGAGCAAGTGAAGGTTGATCATTATTGGTGATTTCAATTATATCAATATTAATTGGAATGGTGGGATATCATCAGGAAATAAGGAGAATAAATATCTTGAGTTCTTAAGAAAAAACAATTTTAGGCAGTGTGCAGTGGATGGTACACAAGAATCAAGAGTTTTAGATGTGGTTATATCATCAGATGATGTGACTGTAAATGGTGTGCCTAATCTTCCTCTAGTTGGTGAGAGTGACCATGAAGTGATCACCTGGGTTGAAGCCAGTAATATGAGTACTTCTGTGAAGAATAGATATATGTGGAACTACAAGGTTGTGATTATGAAAAGCTTAGGATCCAACTGGGAGCTATAATGTGGAAAGAGGAGTTGAGTGTGAATGAGACAGTTGCTGCTTGTGCGTTGACCTATAGCTCTTTAGCAGCAGTGCTTGAGTGTATTTCAAAAGTAAAAAGTCTAAATAAGGTAGACTTAAAATAAATGAATGAATGAAAGAGATTAAGCATGAAATCTGGAATAATAATAAGAACACACTGTGCATACTACACAAGATGATTGTTGGAAATAATCATGAATAATATTGCATGAAGATTACAAACAGCAAGCCAGGAACGTGACTCAGTTGTAAAGACAGCAAAAGTTCAACATGAGAAAAATTAGCTAATCCAGCTAAGAAAAGTCCTGTTTATTTATTTATGAATTCTTTAGCCATGTGGCAACAATAAGAATAAAAGGCTATGGTAAGATGATGCTAGTTGATAATAATAATTATTATTATTATTATTATTATCAACAGCCGACCTCCATGGAATCAAAGGCTCATCGTGGGAGGTACTCACTATTGCATACAATGCTCATCCAACCGCATCTTAAACTGATTCAATGTGTCCATATCCTGAACACACTCAGGCAATGCATTCCACTCACCAATCCCCCCAACCCCTATGCAAAGAAACTAATTCTCACTCCTTTGCTCACACCCTCCTTATACAGTTTCTAGCAATGGCCTCTGGTTCTTGGTTCTACTCCCTTCTCCCATTCTATGAAAAACCTCTTCCATGTCTACCCGATAACAACCCCTGACCAGCTTATATGTCTCGATCATATCCCCCCCCCTTCATCCTATTCACGAGGCTCTGCAACTTACATTCTCTCATTGTGTCCTCGTACTCCACATTCCAAGACCACTGACTACCTTTGTGAATCTTCGCTGTACACTTTCCAAATATCCTCGTCACATTAAAACCAGGTGACCAAACCTATGCACAATAATCCATATGAGGCCTCATCAAGGCCTTATACAATGGAGTCATATCCTCTCTATTTCTGCATGTCAGGGTTCTCCACATCATTGCCATTATTCGATGTGATGTCTTCACAACTTGTGCAGTGTATCCCCTGAATTTCAGATCCATGTCCACCACCACTCCCAGATCTCTCATCTCCACTACTTCTGTTAAAGTTTCCCCACCAAGTGCATAAGTTTGCACCACATTGTTGGTTACCGAATCTCAAAACTTTATGCTTGGAAACATTGAACTGACCGTTTCACTTACCTGCCCATTCATGCAATCTATTCAAGTCCTCTTGTAAGGCCTTAACATCACACTACTATGCATTGCTCTCTCCAGTTCTGCATCATCAGCAAACAGCTGGATATCACTAGTTAAACCCAACCCAATGTCATTAACCTACAAATTGAACAACAATCGTCCCAAAACTGACCCCTGTGGCACACCACTAGAGACCTTTCTCTTTCGAGATACTGCACCCCCATATACAACTTTTTGATAACTATCTGACAGCCAGTCACTGATCCAACACAGAAGTCTGTTTATCCAATCCCATCTGTTTCAATTTATTTAAGAGCATGTCATGTGGCAGTATATCAAAAGCCTTTGCAAAATCCAAGTACGGCACTGTATATGCATCTCCTCTGTCCTAGGTATATGTCACCTTGTTATAGTACATAAGTAAGTTAGTGAAACATGATCTCCCTTAACAAACCCATGCATATAACCACAGAAATACTGCTGTTTTATCAACCCATTCTGTATCATACTTCTCACCAATCTTTCCAGGACCTTCTGTAATATTATGGGACCCGTCTTATCATTTCTATTTTTATTTACTGTTAATATCTCGATATTGTTTATCTTTATTGGTCTTATATCTTTGTTATATCTTATTATTATTATTACCCAAGACCTCATGGAGTCAAAGACTCATCTGGGAGGTCCTTTAATCACACACACACACATTTCATCATATCGTGTCTTAAACACACACAAACTCCTTGCAGATACCACACTCTCAGGCAAAGCATTCCAATCATTCACAACTCTGCACAAAAAAAACCTGCCTCTCACTCCCTACTCACACCCTCTTTATACAGTTTCTTTATATCTTATCACGCAATATACCTATTTTTGGCAATGGTTTGCATTCATGGCAAAATTTACTCATAAATCACTACTAATCATTGGGGTTATGCTATCAGGTCCAAAATATTGTTTTTTTTTTTGTTGTTTTTTTTTTTGAATCAGTGCATTGCAAACAGATTGAATTGAACAACTATTTTTATCAACAATAACAACGAGTTTAATTTCTGATCACATACTTATACATATCACTTGAAATCACAAGATTCATTTATGAAAGATAATTCTTAGCCTTTCTCAATCACTCAACTTGGTTTCTATAAAATTCTCTCGCGCTTACTTAGTTGGACCTTCAACAAACATACTTTATAATACTAATATCAGGAAGTTTTCCTTATAACATGAAAGCGTTAGTTGTGCTTGACATTTCTAATTTAGCATCAATCAAAATACAACATAAACGTATACAAATATATCTCTCAGAATCTCATTCCGTTCAAACACTTAATGGCAATTATATTTATATCATCCACCTCATTGAGTTTCAAACATTCCAATGATAAGATGGCAGGAACATACTCTATCACAAAATTCAATCATAAGTACACATATAATCAATTAAAGAAATTTCAATACTTCAATCTTTTCTCCAAGGGAAATTAACTGCATTCATGCTTCACTCATTTGCGATTACACAATTACAAGAAATATTAACACTCTAAATACTATCTCCTTGAAAAACTAGACAATTTAGCAGTTCGATAGGGAATTCTTTCTTTATTCACAAACAATAAATGAATGCATAGACTCACAAGGGTCTCTTCCAATCTTACATGTGTAATTCAATCGTAAGTACACCTGTAATTCATTAAAAAAATTTCAACAGCTCAACATTTTCTTCAAGGGAAATTAACTGCACTCATGCTTCACTCATTCTGCAATTACACACATTTGCTCTAAATATTATCTCTTTAAACTAGACAATTTAAGAGTGCGATAGGGAATTCTTTCTTAATTCATAAACAATAAATGAATATGTAGACTCACATGGGTCTCTTCCTATCTTGTATGTGTCTTCCATCCTCCTTTCCTTATTCCAGTGCTTGAGTGGGGTTTCTCTCCTCCGTTCCGTGTTTTGGAATTCTCCTCGAAGCGACATTGGGCACCGATGAATAGTCGTAGCAGCAGGCGGGATATAGGGTAGGCATTCCGGCATCTTGAACTGCCCGGCAAAGGATTTTGCATAGGCCTGGTCGCACTTATTCGACTACAGGATCTTTACAGCAAGATTTCTCCTTAACTATCTCCTCCGGATATCTTCGGCTGCGACCGGAACGACATCGGTGGACGGGTCTTTCCATCCTCCCGTCAGAAATTACACCTCGCGTCGTCTCTCGTGGATGGTTCACTCAGGATGAAGAAATGGAAGCCCTTCTCATCTTCGAACCAACCCTTTAATACACCAGAGTCCCTGCACCTTTCATGAAGTTTTTGGGACCCCTAGCATCCCTGTGCAAGTCTTCCTAGTAGTTTGGAGAACCCTGTATAATGTTTCTCGAAAATTCATCGACAGTCTTATTTCCTCCCTTTACTGCCTTAATCTTGCCTATGGGCCTTTCTTTATGATTCGTGCCACGCCCTTTCAATATTGACCTTGAAGATCACCTGTGACGGGTCTTGCAAACAATCTTCAAAAGAGATGCGGGCAATGCCCTTGATTTCAATACTTCTATATCCCTTCTTAAACAATGAGCAAGTTAATTCCCTTTGGGCTTATTTTGCTATTTATACATATAGCTTTACATAGAGAACTAAAATATACATTTTTACAAGAAAATTTAGGTGAATTCCTACTGTAAAAAGTCGATGTTTTTAGATAATTTATTTTGGCAACATCGAATTTTTACACTTCACCACAACTCCATATATACAGTATAATAAATTTAGTTTAATCCTTTATCCAAGTGTGAGCAAACAAAGTTGGCGCCTGAAAGTATCTTCAGGACTAGGGTAAGGTAGTGCAACACCAGTCACTCCTTGCAAAGGTGGAGCAAGCTACACTTCTATCTCAGTATCTCCCATAATGCAAAACACATCTCCTTGCGGATATGTCTAATGTTATGCATACCTTATCCCAGTCCTGAAGATACTTTCAGGCGCAAACTTTGTTTGCTCACACTTGGATAAAGGATTAAACTAAATTTATTATACTCTAACCAAGTGAAAAATAAACTTTCAACATCTTTCTCTAAATCCAGAGTAACTTATTAAAAAGGTGGCACACCATTTGGCAACTTCTGTAGGTAGAGATAACCTGCTAATATTTCTGCCTGGTATCTCCACTCGGGCCTGGCTCCCACCGAGGAGACCTCAATAAAGGTCGAAACTAGTCTGGGTAGTGGCCCTTCCCTTAATGCATAACATTAGACATATCCGCAAGGAGATATGTTTTGCATTATGGGAGATAGTGAGATAGAAGTGTTAGTATCTTGCTCCACCTTTGCAAGGAGTGACCTGGTGTTGCACTACCTTACCCCAGTCCTAAAGATACTTTCAGGCGCAAACTTTGTTTGCTCACACTTGGATAAAGGATTAAACTAAATTTATTATACTCTAACCAAGTGAAAAATAAACTTTCCAGATATACAGACTGGTCTGTAATTTGAAGCTACAGCCATATAACCGCCTTTATGTAGTGGAACAATTTTAACCTCCTTCCACTCCCTTAAAACTGTGCTGTTGCAAAACTTTTGTTAAACAGGCATGCCAATGCTACTGCCAGTTCCCTGAAACATTCTTTAAGATGCATAGTGATGTTTCATCAAATCCTATCACCTTATTAATACCAAGGTTATTTATTTCCTCAAATAACTCCTACTCACTCACAATTATGCTATCCTCTCCTATGTCCTCTGCACTTAAGTTTCTCATGACTCCACCCTGATCAGAATGAAACACAATTTATAAATTGATCATTGAATATCTCAACAATGTCTTTTACAGCAGTTACCATTCTACCACTTTCATCCTTTCAGTTCATCTTTCCATGATCATTCTTCCTTCTACTTACCACATATATATATAAAACCCTCTCGGGTTTTTCTTTTCCTGATTTGCCAATGTCTGCTCATACTCTATTTTTGTTTCCCTTACTAACTGAGTCACTCTCCTGGCTTGATCTTTATATTGTTCATGTGACTGATTACAATTATTCTTCTTGTACTTCCTCAAGGGACATTCTTTTTCCAGATTTCATTCTTAATCTTCACATTCATCCATTTTACAACAACCTTATTCAGGCTTTTGTCCTTTGGGATACATTCATACATTGATGCTGTTATGTATTTCTTTGTGAGTTCCCATGCAGCATTTATTTCCTTACCGCTCAAATTCTGTTTCCATGTTATAGTTTGAAGTTGTCACAAAAGTCTGCATATGACCAGCCAGAACACACGCGATTACTTCCTGATCACTTTCATCAACTAGTGGAAAATGTGAAACCCCTCTAACAATTACATCCTCTGATGAAATGATGAGATCTAGAACGCTTGATCCTCGCACATGTTTCTTTACATGCTGCCTGAGATAGTTTTGTCTCAAGAACTCGAGAAATTCACTTTCCTTATTCCTAAATGCTATCTCTTCATTCCAATCTATACTACCATAATTTAAATCACCCATAATAATTAACCCTTCTTTGTTCATTAATTCAAGATTTTTATACATTTCTTCATCACCGCCATCCACATTCCCAGTCCTATAGCAACATACAACTAAATATGTCTTCCTCTCAACCTCCACGTTACATCAAACTGCCTCATAACCATTGCCACTATTTCCCCCTTTCATGTCTATCTTATGTAAACTTAATTCCCCTGCTATCTCAGCACCACTCCCAATCCCATCATGCCCTTTCTATCTCACAAAAAATACTGTACCCTTCCATTTCTATTCCCGTTACAATATCATCTTCAATCAACCATGTTTTGCTTATTCCAATGAATTGGGGGCGAATAAACTCAATCACTGAAATGATTTCATCCCCTTTATTTTTGATACATGTGGCATTTGTAAACCAACACAACAGTTCATTTTTAGGTCTATAGCCAGTCCTATCCAAGACATATGTTAGCTGTGATTTCCCCCACTACACCTGCCAAATCACCTTTATCACTGCTTACCACATATACCTCCTTAGTCTCCACTTCTCCACCCACATTGCAATATACTCCATCTTCATACACACATTAACTGCCACTTTCAACATTCACTCTCTCTTTGCCATGTCCCCCCCCCCGAGCTCCCCCCCATTTCCCTGTTCCTCTTGTATTCCCATCCTGTCTTCCTCTTTCACACTACTTCTGTTTCCACTGCCAAGCACTGCTGTCTCTTCAGTACCAATCTGATGATTTTTCTCTTCATCTCTTCCTACTGATCTCTGACACGCTTCACACACACACTGTACTTCCACACACTATACTTCCATCCAGCAACATGTTCTCCAGCAAACTAACTCCAAAGCCATTTAAATGCAACCCATCGCGCCTGTAGAATTTCATTCTTCCCTCAAATACATGCCATACATCCACAAACTCCACTCCCTTCTCCTCACACAGCTCCACCAACACGCCATTCATGATTTTGGCTCTCCGTCGCAGCTCATCATCATACCTGGGTAACACACTGACAACCTTTCCTATTACACTGTTATCTTTCACTCTTCTCAATAGTCTCCTGATATTTGTTCTCACCTCCTCCTTATGTCCACTTAGATCATTCATCCCTACAATCAGAACTTACTCTCTCGTGCCTTTCTTCCTCATGTCCAATGCCTTAATTATGTATTCATTCTCCCACCAAGATAGCAGACCAAATGGACTCTATCAGTAACTAGCCCTCTAATTATGGAGTCTCCATATACTGCTATTTAGGAATCACTCGTCGCTTCTTTTACTGTTTGTTCTTTCATTCTGTTTTCTTGCATACTTTCATTAATTTCCACTAGACGCCTAACATCACTCAACATATTCTTCATTTCATATTTCATTTCCAATATCTGTTTTATTAAATCCTGCATTCTGACAATTTCACTTTGCCCTATCTCGCTACCTCTCATTCGGCCGCACTTTACTTCCTTTTATTCATACTTTCCTTCACCCTCTTATCATTAATCTTCGCTTGTACATCTTTGTGTTCTTTCACACCTTCAGTTTCTCCAACTTTCGTTTCACTTCCGTTTTTCACAACTTCTTCCATAATGTTCGCTTCTACATCCTTGCATTCTTTCACTCCCCCAGTTTCTCCTGTTTTCGTTTCATTTCAGTTTTTCGTAACCATCACTTTTACATTCCTGCATTTGTTCCCTCCATCAGTCTCTCTATCTTTCATTTAATTTCTCTCTATCTTTCGTTTCTTTCATGTACACTATCGATCTTTTCAGTCAGTTTTGCATTCTTGTATCGTAATCCAATAATATATTGCACTTATGACAAATCCATACTTTCTCTCGTCTTTCACTCATTCTCTCCCTCTCCACAAAGACATTTCTTACATTCCGCCATGCATATACATCGCACTCAGGACATCAAATCAGTTTTGAAAAGTCTGTATCGCCAATGTTACTTGATTTTCACAGCATTCGCCTAGTAGCACCAGTCGATGCCCGCGTGGTTTGACCTCCTGACCGGCATTGTATGATATTTAAAACGACAATTTAGACTAATAATTCTGATAGAATTCGCACCAAAAATCACCCAGACACACTTTGTTCTCTAAAATAAATAATGAAACCATAAAATGTATGAAACACTGCCAATTATTATTTAAAATGGAACTTATTATTTTTTTTTTTTTTGAGCTCTTTCTCACACTGTACAACTTACGACCCTCCAGCGGTCGATTCGACTAGATGACACGAGCAGATTCATAACAGATTGAAAGGATAGAATTTTTTGTGAGGAGTAGTCAATGAGTGGAATGAATTCCCAGAATTAGTTGTGAGTGCTCTGAATGTGAATTATTTTAGGGAGAAGTACAAAGAAATGAAAAAACCTTTAACAAGGAATGATTGGGTAATTGAAAATGATTGTCTGTTTGAAAGTTCTGCAGTGATGATGATGACGATGAAATTTAGGAATATGATAATATTCCTAATCTTCTATGATAATAATGGTGTAGGAAGTGCATTAATAATGGCAAAGTTAGGACGATGGAAGTTGTTTTCCACTTGGTTATGTTACGAATTATATATTTGGTTCAATCCTTTATCCAAGTGTAAGCAAACAAAGTTTGTACCTGAAGTAATTTCAGGACTGGGATCATAGCATAACCAAGTGGAAAACAACTATCTCTAATCCAGAGAATTTTAATAACAAGATGTGACACCATTTGGCAAATAGTATATAGAAATATGCCTACTGCGTTATTTCCACCTTGGTATTACCACCTTTGGTTCTCGCTCTCACTGATCAAACATTAATAAAGGTCTAAACCGGTCTGGGTAGTGACCTGATCCTTAATGCATAGCATTATACTTACTTGTCCACAAGAAGATGTGCTTTGCATTATCGGATACCAAAGCAAGTGATGTGAAGTCATACCACCTTTGCCATGAGTTGCCCCAGTCCTGAAATTACTTCAGACGCAAACTTTGTTTGCTTACACTTGGATAAAGGATTAAACCAAATATATAATTCTTAGCAAAGTTAGGTCCTTTGATAGAAATGAGGAAATGGCTTCAGGCCATACGCTAATTAAACGTTAATGCTAAGCATGTGCAACATTCACTTAGAAAAATGGCAGTGTACCTTAAATAAACACACATACCTATGTGGCATGCATGCATGCACTAAAGCTGGTGACTAGGTGTGAAGCAAGCAACCACTGTGCATATTTTTATGAGAAAGAGAATTCAAAGAGTGAGAGTGAATACAAGAAGGATGGAATTGGACAGCTTTTCTGAATATCCCATCTGTGGGAGATGGAGAATAGAGAATTATAATATGTAAACAGTGATACTGGAGTGGTAGGAGCAGACCGCTGTACCTCACTCGGCAGCTCCACAAATTTCTTTAGCAGCTCGAATGATCAGATAGTGAAAAATGAGATAGTATTATTTTATTATAAAATCTCGTTATTATATAACGAGGGTGTGAAAAAAGTAGTGAGGACTAGTTGTTTGCATGGAGAATGATTCGTGAGTGGAATATATTGCCTCAGTGTATTGTGAATGCAGACATATTGAATGAATTTAAGGCATGATTTTATGAACTTTGTGTGAGTGATAGTGTGTACAACCCATGATGAGTGCTAAATTCTTGGAGTGTTCTGATGTAAATAATGATAATATGACTTTCATCTTTTACAGTTATGATTCATTTATTTTGTTCTATGGACAACCCTCTTCTCACTCCTTTTAGACTCCTATTGTTTTCTATTACATTTCTAATTCTCCCTGTGAAGTTTCTGATTTCTTGTGTCATCCTTTTTTTTATTGTTTCACATAGCTCTGAGAATTCTAATCTGCTTGTCATGTCTAGATCTCTCTTCATTCTCTTCTCTTCTTTTTCCTTTAGTATTACAATGTAATCAGCATTAATTTCAAACATATTATAGAGACTACAACCATGATAGAAATAATGAAAGAAGTTCTTGAGAGATAACTATATCAGGCAGTATGTAAAGAAAGGAATATGAGGATCAAGACTTCTAGATCTCATCATTTCATCAGAGGATGTAATTGTTAGAGGGGTTTCGCATTTTTCTCCAGTTAGTGACAGTGATCGTGAAGTAATCACCAGTGTTGTGGCTTGTCATAAGCTACAACAGGTGATTACTTAAGACTGATGATTATGTCAAGCTTAGGAGACAACTTCGAGCTATAACATGAAATGAGTAAGAGTTGAGCGGTAAGAAAATAAATGCTGCATGGGAACTCACAAAGAAATACATATCAGCATCAATGTACAAATATATCCCAAGGGCCAAGGGGCTGAGTAAAGTTGGTGTAAAATGGATGAATGTGGAAAGTAAAGATGAAATCTGAAAAAAGAAAGTCCTTTGGAGGAAGTACAAGAAGAATGATGGTAATCAGTCACATGAAGAATATAAATATCAAGCCAGGAGTGTGACTCAGTTAGTAAGGGAAACAAAAATAGAGTATGAGCAGAAACTGGCAAATCAGGCTAAGAAAAACCGTAGAGAGTTTTTTAGATATTATTATTATTACCCCAAGACCTCATGGAGTCAAAGACTCATCTGGGAGGGCCTTTTATCACACACACACATCTCATCATACTGAGCTTTAAGCACACTCAAACTCCTTGCAGACACCACACACTCAGGCAAGGCATTCCAATCATTCACAACTCTGCATGAAAAAAACCTGCCTCTCACTCCCCTACTCACACCTTCTTTATACAGTTTCCAGGGATGACCTCTGGTTCTCCTCTGAGCTCCCACTATTCTCTGTAGAACTTCTCCACCATTGTTCTTATAACAACCCCTTACCAACTTGTAGGGCTCTATCATATCTTCCCTCTTCCTCCTCTCCACCAGACTCTGCAAATTACATCTTCTCAATCTTTCCTCATACTCAACATTCCAGTGGTCAGAAACTACATTAGTCAGTCGCCTTTGGACCCTTTCCAACATCACTTCATCCTTCTGAAAACCCGGTGACCAAATCTGGGCACAATAGTCCATGTGTGGCCTCTACATCATTCCCAGAAGCCTTTGCATTGTCTTCACAATTTTGGCAATGTGTCCCCTAAATTTTAGATCCTTATCCACTATCATCCCCAGATCTCTTATTTCCTCTACCTCTAACAATATATTTTCACCAAGCATAAATTCTGCATCCCATCTTTGTTTTCCGAATTTTAAAACCTTACATTTTGCAACATTGGACTCGCATCCCCATTTCCGTGCCCAATCACTCAATTAATTCAAGTCTTCTTGCAAGGCCACAATATCTTCACTACTCTTTATGGTTCGTCCCAACTTTGCATCATCTGCAAACAACTGAATATCTCCATCCAAATCTTCGCTAATATCATTAATATACAAGTTAAACAGTATTGGCCCTAAAACAGACCCCTGAAGCACTCCACTAGTGACTTTCCTTTTCTTGGATATCGCACGACCATAAACAACTTGTTGATACCTATCAAATATCCAGTCTCCAATCCAATGCACTAATCTAATATCCAACCCCATCTGTTCTAGTTTCACTGTCAACTTATCATGCGGTACTCTATCAAAAGCTTTTGCGAAATCCAAGTATATTACTGTATATCCTTCTCCTCTGTCCAAGGAAGCAGTCACTTTATTGTAATAAGTAAGTAGATTACTAAAACATGACCTCCCTTTGACAAATCCATGCTGTCCATCAAAGATTATACCATTGTTTTCTAACCCAACTCTGGATCCTAGTTCTCAAAAGCTTCTCCAACTTAACCACAACACCTGACACACAGATAGGCCTATAGTTTGATGCTTGAGTTCGATCACCTCCTTTATGAAGTAGCACAATTTTGCCCTCCTTCCACTCCTTAGGAACTTGACCAAGTGCAAGACTTGTATTAAAAAATATGTCAAGGCAGGTGTCAACTCTCTGGCACTTTCCTTCAGAATACTCAGTGATATATTATCAAGTCCCACAGCCTTATTTACATTTAGTTTACTCAACTCTCCAAAGACCTCTTCTTCACTTACAGTCAGTCTCTCCTCCCCATCATCAACTGCTCTCAATCTCTCCATTAAGTCACATTCACAAGATTAAAATATCTTTATGAACTGCTCCTTAATTATCTCCACCACACATTCTGCAACAACTGTCTTCATATCATTTTCTCCAATCAATGTCATCCTTCCATAATTATTCTTTCTTTTGCTGGCTACATATTGAAAGAACTCCCTAGGATTCTTTTTGGCTTCATTAGCTAACTGCTGTTCATACCTCTCTTTAGCTACTCTCACAAACCAAGTCACCCTCCTTGCCTGGACTTTGTAGACCTCATGAAATTGGTTACTTCCACTTCTCTTATGCTGCTTCCACAATGCCCTTTTTTTGTATATCGCATGCTTGATCTCTTTATTCATCCATCTCACACCTACCTTATGTAACTTTCTCACCCTTGGAATACATTTAGACATTGCATCTGCTAGATAGTTTTTTAAAATCCCCCAAGCTGCATTGAACTCTTTTCCAGCTAACTCCTCATTCTCCAGCAGTATTCTCTTTGGTTATCTCTTTGGTTGTTTGGGAGAGTGAATTTAGATTAAGAGTTACTGACCTGCAGAGGGAGATAGATAAGCTAAAAGGGGAGGTGGAATGTCTTGTGAATGAGAGCAGAAGTATGAAAGATAAGATTAGGAGAATGGAAGAGATAAATGCAATCTGAATCAGAGTAGGGGAGAGAGAGAATTTTGGGAGTGTTAGAAGAGGAGAGAAAGGAAACAGAAGAGAGGGAATGAGTGAGAGGTATGTGGGTGCTAGAAGAGGAGAGAATGGCAACAGGTGAAGAGAGGGAATGAGAGCGAGGTAAGGGAATGCTAGCAGACTAGAGGATGGAAACAGTAGGAGATATATAATGAGAGAGAGATATGGAAGTGCTAGAAGTGGAGAGAATGGAAACAGTAGGAGAGAAAGAATGAGAGTGAGAGGTATGGGAATGCTAGAAGATGAGACGATGGAAACAGTAGGAGAGAGATGTATGGGAATGCTAGAAGAGAGAATAGCAGTAGAGGAGAGGGAATGAGAGAGACCTATGGGAATGCTAGAAGAGAGAATAGCAGTAGAGGAGAGGGAATGAGAGAGACCTATGGGAATGAAAGAAGAGGGGAGAATGGAAACAATAGGAGAGAGAGAATGGTAAGAGGTATAATGTATGGTGACTCAATGATCTGTGGTGTTCAAGATGGGATGTGTGAGGAGTGTTTGCCAGGAGGAACAATAGAAAGAGTGGCTATGGCAATTAAGAGAGGTGAAAGGATGGATGAGATGATTGTGATGGTAGGAACAAATGACTTGAGTGGTAATGTAAGTCAGGCAGTGAGAGATATGAGATTTTTGCTTGAGGCTGTACGGAAGAAGACAGAGAGAGGAAAAATAGTGTGCATGTTGTCTAGATATGATAATGATGAGCTGAGCAGAAGAGCGGTGATATTGAATGGCATAATAGCGAGAATGTGTGACAAGAGAGGACTGGTATATGTGGATGCTTGGAGTGCGTTTGAGGAAAGAGAGGAATTGTATGCGAGAGACTGTTTACATTTGAATGAGGAAGGACGTAGGCATCTGGAGAGATTGCTGTTCTGAACGAGTCAGTGTGTCCCAGGGAGGATGATAGCAGGTGTGGCCTCTTGTGGGAATGGATACTTTGGAGAAGGGAGACGATGTCAGGTAACACTGAGCCCAGTGGAGTCTAGAAGGGATAATGCTGGGTATAGAAACAATGGCATTTATATGCTTTATACTAATGCCAGGAGTATCCGAAATAAGGGAGAGGAAATGTGGCACCGATAGCATCAGCCTGGCCAAAAATTATTGGGATCACTGAGACGTGGATGACAGAAGGGGATATAATAACAGGATTAGAAGTCGCTGGGTATAGCATTTTTCGTCAGGATAGGAAGGGAAAGTGTGGTGGTGGGGTGCTGCTTATGATAAGTGATGACCTATGTCCTCTAAGAGTGGAGGCTTTGGAAGGAAGTGGTGTGAGGTAGAGGTAGGCAAGACAGGATATTTAGTGTGGTGTTTCTACAGACCCAGGAGCACAGAGTATGGGGACCAGGAGATGTTTAGATAGCTAAGTTTGGTTAGTGCAACAAGAACGATTGTTATGGGAGATTTTAACTACAGTAGTGTTATTTATAATGAGTATTTTATATATATTTCCCTCTTTATGTATATTAACTATTTTGTCTACCGGCTATGCCTTTGTTAATAATTATACTATATACTTATGAGGTGATTTATTATATAAATCTCTTTTACTAACAATTATTTTTATTTTGACTCCGAGTGTCCCTATATGTTATTATATTTGCACAAAGAGTTCACTCCAATTGGTGCAATGACTTTAACTCACTCTTTCATAATCCAACTAATCATTGACTCAATACCAAGTACAAAATAAACACATTTAATAAAACTAAAACAATATATATATACACTTCTAGTAATAATACATAACTATAACTACAGATTATATGGATCCAAGGCCTTATTTAAAAATATAAACTTACTCTTAAGACTAAACACTTTTTCTTTCACAATCACAAAAAAAATGTTCATAGTCTTTTTCTCTTTCTGTTAAGGCTCTTTTCCAGAAGTTAGAAGGTTCTGTACATCATTTTCAGGATCCTTTTCATCAATCAATGTAACATACATAAAGTCTTCTTGACTATATCCTGTTTTCCTTTTAGTAGTAATACTCATCAGATCAGGCACCTTTAATACCTAAAAAATCTTCTTAATTCAATATGTTTTCTAAACTTTCACTTTCAGGCATTCTTAATACTTATAAAACTTCCTTATCATTATTTTCTGTAAGAAAAACATTCACTTTAGAATGTAAGCAACAAGTTCTCCTTTCATTCACAATACTAAATTGACAGTCTTAACTTATTCCACCTTAAAAACTTACAGTTTCAAGATTTCCTTTTATTCCTTACTTATTTCTCCTTGAAACATATTATTTCCACTATTCCTTTTCTCGGAATACACTATAAAATATCTTCCGACTGCCACACACAAAAACAAATATCAAGTTTCTTCTAACTTGAATATTTACTGGCCAATTTATATAAAACTTATAGTTTCAAGACTTCCCTTTTATTCATTACTTATTCCTGCTTGAAACCTATTATTTTCACTATTCCCTTTTCGGAATACATTATGAAAATTCTTTTGACTGCCGCACACAAAAAATAAAGTTCCTTCCAACTTGAATATATCTCGGCCAGTGTTCTAAAAACTTTCCGAACGCTCTCTTGTTTACAACTGTAACTTGGATACGCAACGCTTTCCTTGTCAGCTGTCAATCACACATCAAGTTCTCTCCGGGAGCATGCGCACTTCACAAAAGTCAGAACTACGCACTGCAATAAAATGGCTGACTCGCTGTATCCATCAGCGCTAAAGAAAGTCTTTCACAAACACAAAATTCAACATTTTAAAATACAACAAACTTTCTTATAAGTAACACAAATAATCAGTTTAGTAAGTACTTCAATATTTTTACTTCTTTACTTGTTACTTCTAATATAACATTTTCATAACGAGTACATCACAAGTGCAGACACTGCGTGTATGAAAACAAAAACTAACAAGCATAATTAATACGTAAAAATATTCAGAATTTTTAATATGATTATTTTTACAGTAGTATAAATTGGAGAGAGGAAGATGCATGGAGCAATAGTGGAATGGAATTTCTAGAATTCTTGAGGGACAAATGTCTTAGGAAACATGTAACAGAGGGAACAAGAGGTTCAAGAGTTTTGGATTTGGTTATAGCATCAGAAGAGTAGATAACTGAGATGACATCTCTCCCACCAGTTGGAGAAAGTGACCATATGATGCAAAACTATGGAGAGCAATGCACAGTCAGGATGATGTTAATGTCTTACAAGAGGATTTGAATAGATCCCAAGAATGGGCAGGTAAGTGGAACTATCAGTTCAATGTTGCCAAGTGTAAAGTTATGAGATTTGGTAAGCAACAGTGGGATGCAAAGTATACACTTGGTGTGGAAACTTTAACAGTAGTAGAGGAGATAAGAAATATAGCAGTGATGGTAGTGTCTTACAAGAGGATTTGAATAGATCCCAAGAATGGGCAGGTAAGTGGAACTATCAGTTCAATGTTGCCAAGTGTAAAGTTATGAGATTTGGTAAGCAACAATGGGATGCAAAGTATACACTTGGTGTGGAAACTTTAACAGTAGTAGAGGAGATAAGAAATATAGCAGTGATGGTAGGCGAGGACCGGAAATTCATGGGCCACATTGAATAATGGCAATCATGCGGAGAATCCTGACATGCAGAAATAGAGAGGTTATGATTCCATTGTATAAGGCCTTGATCCAGCCTCATATGGATTATTGTGCACAGATTTCATCGCTGGGTATTCATGGAGACGAGGATATGTTGGAAGGGTACAGAGAAGATTCACAGAGGTCCTCAATAATCTTTATAATGTGGAGTACGAGGACAGATTGAAAGAATGCAAGTTGCAGAGCCTTGTGAATAGGAGGAAGAGGGGGGGGGATATGATTGAGACATATAATCTGGTCAGGGATTGTTATCAGGTAGTCATGAAAGAGATTTTTCATAGAATGGGAGAGGGGAGTAGAACAAGAGGCCATTGCTGGAAACTGTATAAGGATGGCTTGAGCAAAGGAGTGAGAAGCAGGTTCTTTGCATGGAGGGTGGTTGGTGACTGGAATGCATTGCCTTAGTGTGTTGTGAATGTGGACACATTGAATCAGTTTAAGATGTGGTTGAATGAGCATTGTATTCAATAGTGAGCACCTCCCATGATGAGTCTCTGACTTCATGGTGTTTTGGTGTTGATAATAATAATAATAATAATTATTATTATTATTATTATTTTAATTTCCTGATGTTTGGACTTCATATTAAGGTCATCATCTGGAGAGAGAAAAGCTATATTTCATTTCAGACGGTATGCTAAAGAGACAACAAGCCAGTAGAGGTCAGGCAAATAGAATTACAGTTAATGAAATCATTGTCTCTTTACTATAATGTATGAAATGAAATATAGCTTGTCTCTGTGTATATATATATGTGTATTCTCCAGATCATGGAGAATTCACATATATATGCAGGTCGAAAGTCAAATCATCAGGAAATTAAAATAATTATTGTTAACAAGGTTGTAGTCTCCATAATTTGCTGAAATGAATTCTCATCTCTTTTTTCTTTCATTCCTCTTTTGGTTGATTCCACCAATCTCCTTGGCATTATTTAGTAGGGTCTCAGTTATTTTTTGCTAGTTTTTATCCAGGTGTTTATTCAAGATTATAAACTCTACTTCTTTCTCTCTCTCTGGAAGAGCTCTGTTTCTTTCCAGATTTCGGAAATTAATCGAGGATGTTTTATTTTTCATCAATTTCTGTTCTTCGTATCTTCTGTTGATGACAATTTTTGATCTCACTAATCTGTGGTCACTACCTGTATTGAAACTGTTTATTACATATGTATCTTAGATAATATATTTTGTGTTGGTTAAAATATAATGGAGAATATAATATATTTTATTTGTTGTATTTTATCTTTTATGGAGCAGTTAGTCAGGAAGTCAATTTCTTCCTGGGATCTTGGATTGTTACCATAACTATAGATGTCCATTCTTTATAATCAATACAATATTCTCCAAATCTCTGAGTTTCACTCAATCCAGTGATATCCCATCTTATCTTTTGTGATTCCAATAGTAATTCTTCTAATCTTGTTTGTCTTAATAATGACTTACAGTTGTAGATACAGACATAAATTTCTGTTATTAGTTCTATAAGGTTTTATGTATTTAGTATATGTACAGTGTTTCATGAGTTTCTCATCAGGAGCAGACCTCCCCAAAGGGATTTTCAGGTTTGTCATATGGTTAAGAGAGTCACATTCACCGGTGCACCCAGGTCGGTGGGCAAGGAGCCCTGGCCCCACAAAGGAAAAAAACACTAGAAAAATTTCCAAAAATCTTTTCCTAATTAAAATTCATTTTTTTTTTATGTTGGGTCGTGTCTACTCTTTCTATTCTACTTATGAATTAGCAGTCACATAAGGTGGGAATACTCTATACTCTCAGGAATCACGGCTGCTGTGAACTCAAGGCAAACAAAGTAGTGCTCGGGTGGACCGAACACTACTTCGTTTGACCAAGCAAGCCAGAGGAGATCACAGGTATCATGTATTGGTGAGCACAACTGATTCTCAGTCATAGGTAATATGTAATGCATAGTGTGTATTCTCAAATCATCTATTCAACTCAGGCCCCCTCTGCCCAAGATTAAATCCTGAGTGTGCCACTGGTTACATTTGTGCATTTTATGTGCCCATTGTTGCCTTGAGCTCTACGGCCTCCTTTATACTTATTATCTCTCATTTGAAGGGGATTTTGGTCTAATCCTTTCTGCCTAACTAGGTTTTGTGGAAAGGCAGCCTACTTCAATAAGGCATATACCTGGAAGAGAAAAGTCAGCATCCCACTGCTGTGCTATTAGAGTAGTTGAAGACTAAGGGTGCATCTTTCCTGTATGCTCAGATGTATATTATGTGAAGTATGGCTTGATCCAGCATCAGGTACCTTGGGTTGGTTCGTCAATTCCATGCTCACTAGAAATGATCCTCTGAGAGGCTAAAGACTCTCATGGGTAAAGTCTCTGTGGAACTTTCACCCTGCTAATAACACCATTATTAGCAGGGTGAAAATTCCTGTGATGCTGTAGAGGCAGTGCATCAGCCTTTTGATGTTGCATCAGATTATCACTTGTTATACACTAAATCTTGTACTTTTAATAATTTAATCATGGTTCCTTTTTTCATTTAACCACCTTACCGGCCGTTATGGATCAAATACGCATCCGCATACGCTTCGTATCCATCATATATTTCATTGTTATAACAATGGTATTACAATTTTAATATGCACTTCGCATCCATGATAAAGTGAATCTATAGACGTCTTGGCCGGTAGCGTGGTTAATCAGTATCATTAGTCCTATTATATAATAGTCCTATTATAGAGGCCAGCATGGTTTTGTTAAAGGTGGATCCTGCCTTAGCAATCTATTAACTTTTCATAATAGAATGACATCTGGGTTTGACAAAGGAACTGGTTACACAGTGGTACTTCTGGATTTTGCTAAGGCTTTTGACAGGATATCCCATGGAACACTGTTATACAAATTGAAGCAGATGGGAATGGATACTAAATTGGTGATATGGATAGGAGAATGGCTCAGGGAGAGATACCAGATGGTGGTGTATGGAGGAGCTGAGTCTAGGATGAGGCAGGTGATGAGTGGTGTGCCTCAGGGCTCTGTGCTTGGGCCATTGTTGTTTAATTTGTATATAAATGATATAGGATATGGCTTACAGGGAGATATTCAGTTGTTTGCTGATGATGCAAAGTTGGGTAGCGCAATAAAAAATCAAGCTGATGTTGAAAGTTTGCAGGATGATTTAAATAAGCTGGTAGAATGGGCAAAAGATAATGGATGTTAGTTCAATGTGGAAAAGTGTAAAGTCATGCATTTTGGGATTAAAAGGTTACCAGCTGTGTACTACATTGATGGAACAGTACTCCAAGATATTGATGAGGCTATTTGGTTATTGAGGGACACACTAACATCCAGAGATAAAGAAGTTATTATACCCCTTTATAAAGCATTGATACTTCCACATTTGGATTGCTGTGCTCAGGTCTGGTCACCTGGATTCCTTTGAGATGAGGAGGCTGTGGAGAGGGTTCAGAGAAGAGTGACCAAGTTGGTGAGTGATGTAAAAATTGCTCCCTACATTGATAGATTGAGAGCTTGTGGATTGCAGAGGTTGGTTGATAGGCGGAGAAGAGGGGATATGATAGAAAAATTTAAATTACTGAAAGGTTTTTATAGGATTGATGCAGGGGAAATGTTTCAGCTGTTTGATAGTGATGGAAGAACAAGAGGTCATCCCTGGAAATTAAAGAAGAGTGTGGTTAACAAGGGTGTCAGAACAAGGTTATTTGCCTGGAGGGTGGTGAATGAGTGGAATTCATTGCCTGACTTAGTTGTGAACTCTTCGTCTGTAAATGAATTCAAGAAGAGATATGACAGATATTGTTTTGCCGGTTTGGGTCTCCTGTGTCGGGAGGGTTTGGGCATCGAGTCTACTGACTCCATGGAGATACCTGTAATAATAATATTAATAATAATAATCTCCTGGTATTCTGCACACCTGGCAAGGGCATATATTAGGAACTGATGATAATGATGTTGATGAGAGCTATTAGTAATATCTTAATCTAATTTTCTAAAGCGTTTTAACTAGATTAATCTAGATTAATCTGTCTAGATCCTGTACTTCCTCTGGGCTCTTTCCTGGCATTCTGATATCAAGGACGTTTTGCTAATGGAAAATACATGTGATAAATAAATACATAATACAATATATATATATATATAGTATGATGCCAAGTTCCTGCCTAATATCTTTTCTTAACATGATTGTGCAATTTGTGTCAACTGTTTCCTAACCTAATGTTTACTTATAATGCTAATATCTATAGTCTATTTTCTTCAATAACTGCTTGGAAGATTGTTTTTTTATACTAATAGTTTACTATTTATTACTAAAATAAAGAACCAAAAGGCTTTTTGGCTCTTTATTTTACTAATGCAATGCAAAATTATATAAGCGAAGTGGATATCAGCTCCAGCATTATTTCAAAGCTGAATGTAGAAACTATAAAATTTTCGTGAGTTGACCAAAGAGCTTGCAGGAATACACTCCTTAGCATTCATGAGTTGCCTTAGTGTGGACTACTTAAAAGACATGTGCCACCGAAGCATCTATATATATGCCTTTTATTAGTCCATTTTGATAAGGTTTCACTGACCTGACAGCTGTTTCAAACTGGTTGGTTCTCTTCAAAAATACTGTATAAGTAAAGAACCTCTCTAAACATTAGGTGATTCACCAGACCACTCCCAATGAGTGACAAAAAGATCGTCCAACTCAGTAGTGGTTCTACTCAATGACAGGTACTACCACTGGGTAGAACTGCACAAATTCCAGGGAAAAGCATTCACCGACACAGCTTTGATAGATGCCACACTGAAAAACACCAATCCCCTGGATGCTCACAAGCTCTCCCACTATGTAAGCGAAGGGAGTTTCTTCAAAAGGTAAGTGATCCCCAGATCACTCTTAATGCAACGAGTGACCCATAGGGTCTTTTAACTCAGCAGTGGTTCTACTCAGTGACAGCCTCATCCTACTGCTGAGCAGAACCGCTCATATTCCAGAGAAAAGCATTCGTTGATATAACTCTGATAGATACTCAAAATACTCTTCCCAAGCAGAATCCATTAACAGAGCAAAATCTTGCATTGTACTTAGGAACTTGAACTGTCAAAGAAATGTATTTTTTTTTCATAAGCAAACTCTCAGTCGTTCGATATCTAAAAGTAATTACTAAAATAAAGAGCATCATTTCGGCAATGCAAAATAATACATAAGCAAAGTGGATATTAACTCCCACATTATTTCAAAGCCGAATGTAGAAACTATGAAAGTTGAACGTATAAACTAAGAAACTATGAAAGAACCAATGAAGAGAACCAACCAGTTCTAAACAGCTGTCAGGCCAGTAACACCTTATCAAAATTGACTAATAAAAGGCAAATATATATACTCTTGGGTGGCAACTATGTCTTTTAAGTAGTCCACACTAAGGAAATTCATGTAATTTTGCATCACCGAACTGAAGCCTTTTTAGAGTGGTCTGGAGAATCACCTAATTTTTAGAGAGGCCTTTACATATATGGTGCCTCAATCGAGGAAACTGTTTTTGGAGAAACTTCCTTTACTTATATAGTGGGAGAGCTTTTGAGCATCTGGGGGGAAGAGTGGTGTTTTCCGGCATAGCTTCTATTGAGCCGTGTCAGTGAATGCATTTCGTGGAATATGAGTCACTACTCAGTGGTAGGGTGAGCCTTTCACTGAGTGGAACCACTGCTGAGTTAGATAATCCTTTGGTGACTTGTTCGGAGTTATCTTAAGGATTGCCTAATTTTAGAGAGGATCTTTACTTATACTGTATCTCTGAAGAGAACCAGCCAGTTCGAAACAGCTGTCACATCAGTGAATCCTTATAAAAATGAACTAATAAAATGCAAATATATACACTTTTGAGTTGCACCTATGTCTTTTATGTAGTCCATGCTAAGGCAACTCATGAATGCCGAGAAGTGTATTCCAGCAAGATCTCTGGTCAACTCACGAAATGTTCAGTTTCTACATTCGGCTTTGAAATAATGGTGGATCTAATATCCACTTGACTTATGTAAGTTTATTTTTTAAACTAACTTACTTCTTCTTCCTTTTTTCTTAGAAATTTATTCATCTTGCTGCCACTCGTATCAACTTTACTCATTCTATATCTACATCTAATTTGCCATCTTCGTTGCAATTGTACAATGATAGTTAAAATGTTTTATTGAAGTTTTCCACTGGAAACACAGATGAATATTTTCAATTTTCTCAGCTTATTTTCTAGTCACTGCAGATTTTTGTACCATATTAGTGCAATAATAATGCAGTGCTGGTAAAGATCCTCTTATAATGGGTTTATATACGTATATCTAAACTATATTTATTAATATATCTGCATTTTGAAGAAAAGAAAAAGGCACTAATTTTCAAATCATATTTAAATATATTGTTCTTATATTTTTCTTCTCAGTTGATCATTATTTTACACCTCAGTTTATAACAACAAGTCATGGTAAAATAATTATGTATTCTTGACTCTTGACTTGTGAGGTGTGTGTGTGTGTGTGTGTGTGTGTGTGTGTGTGTGTGTGTGTGTGTGTGTGTGTGTGTGTGTGTGTGTGTGTGTGTGTGTGTGTGAAACTACAGCATATTAAGAAGCAGTTAAGAAGTAAGGAGGAGTACATAATGGAACTACAGGGTAGATAATTACAGCAACTTTAGGAGGCATCTTGAAATGGTACCGGGGTATAAGAATTTGTAACAGAAGGATAACAGTGCTTGGGAGATGATCAAGAGGTGTTTGAAGGAAAGTTTCGGATTGTATATCCAAGAACGGGAGGATGATACTTACCCAATGCTGGTGAATCACTGATCACAAAGGGTTGATCGCCAGGACAGAGATCGTCCCATTGCACTTCGGGCTGTTTGACCTCCGCCACTTGGCCAGCCTGGCTGGCCGAGTGGTTAGTGTATCCACTCTCCAGCCAAAAGGCTGCAGGTTCAATTCCCACAGTGGGCATGGATGTTGTGATTGTCTGTGGAAATACCAGTGGTCGTGGTCGGCGGTAGATGGTGTTGGTAGATTGAGTGGTGGATACAGATTTGTAGAGCAGGTTCCCTCCCTCGATGAGCCCTTGGACTCCCTAGAGATGTCAAATAATAATAATAATAATAACTTGGGTAGGAGCTAGATTGATGAAATATAATGCTGAGCATTAAGAAGGAGCTCCAAAAACAAATTGACATCAACAACAGCAACAACAAAAGATATTGTCTTGAGGTAGCCTGCTATTCATCTGTTCACCTTTGAAGAAAAGTGAACAGAAGCTCATGAACAGCACAAGGCACAGAAAGGAAGAGTAACCAGCATAGGAAGAAAGACAGAATCAGATTGTTATGAGATAAAATTAATAATTATAGAAGGATAACTTTAATGCTTCTGGTAGGGAGGTGAGAAGCATGCATAACATTATTTTACTGAGTGATTCACTTTAAAAGGATGTAACATTCAGCTGAAAATATTTCAGGGACAGTTGTGGCAAGAACTAACACAAGAAAAAAGGAGATTAATTAGAGTTGCTTAAGATACTGCAGAATCTGTATGCAACTATTGCTCACATGGTTAGAGTTTTTATAAAAAAGTAGAAAAGAATTCTTATCTGATCAAACGAACGAATGTACTATATGTTTATAAAAACCTTGCATAAGTGGGAACCATACAAAAAAAGAAAACGCTAACTATGGAATTATATGGTATCAGGTTACATGTTATGAGAATGTGCAGTGGATTCTGTAGTGATAGTGAGGAGGCTGTTTAAATCAGCACTAGAAAGATCCTTCAGGAGTGGAGAAACAGCAATGAAGGAGACTCTGAGAACAAGAGAGAGAGAGAGAGAGGTGTGACACATTATAGAATAATCAGCATCTCTTAATAACATTGACATTTGAGTTGGATAAAGAGACAGTGGCTGTACAATACTTTTGGATTTTGCAAAAAACATTTGAGAGAATACTACATGGAATTCTGTTCCAACGAGTAAATGAAGACAGATGAGGCTGATGATATGGAGATATAAGGGAAGCTGATGGACAGATATCAAAGAGTAGTATATAGAGTATATAGACATCTGCCTCATCCAAATCCAGGATGAGGCAGATGTCTAATGATTTGTCAGCTGGTGTGCTTTTACTACTGCTATTTAATTGGTACATTAACCACTGTATTGGACTTAACGTATTTACATGTCACTAATTATATGGATTCGAAGTGCCCACTGAAACTGAAATAACATTTGGATGACAGCATGGGCATGAAGGAGAAATTAATTAATATATTTCATCCATGTGGCTCTTTAAGTGATTAGTAATGATATAGAAATGATTTGAAGAAAAATATTCAGTTGTTTGATGACACAAAATTGGGTATAGTAATAGTTAAACAAGGCAATAGAAATATAAACAGAGTGCCAATTTGAAAAAGAGACAATTGGTACCAATTTAATGTAGATAGGTGTGAGGTATTGTACTCTGGGATGTAGAGATTATAAGACATGCACCACATAGACAGAACTGGACTTCTAGAAATTGTATGCAACTATTTCTCACATGGTTGGTAGAGTAGTAGAGTAATCCACTCTCCAACAAACACATGTATGTTCGAATTACACTGTGAGCATGGATGTCTTCAATTGGAAAACCAAATTTTATCAGCTGGTGTGAGACCACTGCCCTGATTTTTTGGAGTCCTGAAGCTTGAAAAAGTTCCTTTTTTAATATCTAGAGCAGGGTTTCATACTATGTAAAAAATAAAGAAGCTAGGAATTTATAAGTGACTGCAGACAGGGTGTTTAAGTTCAGAAAGAATATTTCAATGATGTCCAGAGAAGCTTGTAGGATTACTTATTATTCTTAAACAGTAAAAAGGAAGCTAAAGATGCCTTCTGGAAAAATAAATATCTGTTCTCAGAAGGTCTGTGGGTATTGAGACAAAGAAATGAATGATAAACGCATTAGTGTAGCCAGTTTTCACATATGGAAGTGAGACCTGGATATTCAAGCAGAGAATAAGACAACAAATAATGGCCTTTGAAATGTGGTGCTATAAGAGAGCTCTGAAATTCCCATGGACAGAACATGTAAAAAATACAGATGCCCCACAGAGAATGAGAACACGGAGATCTTTATTACAGGAAATGATCCAGAAAAATATACATGTCCTGCTAATCTTTATTGGCAGGACATGTACTGAGAGATTCAGCAGGATAGCGGTTACTAACAGTTTTGAAAGGAAAAATTATGGGAAAATGATCAAGAGGCAAAAAACAAAGGACATGGCTTGAAGATATAAGATCATGGACAAGATCACATGGCTATGCAGAAGCAAAAAGGACAGCACAAACAGAGAGAACTGGAAGGACATGGTGCTGCACCCTCTCACTGAGGATGGTACATGAAGAGAGAGAGAAAAGGAAGTTGTTCCCCTTTATAAGGCTTCATCCGGATTGCACAGAGCTTTTTGACAGGAATATTTTCTATTAGGATAAATTCAGGATTTGTGAGCTATAGCAAGTGCTTGATAGGCAAAAAGGGTTTTATAGGATTCATGTAGAGGATGTTTTTTAAAACATGACCTGGGGAGGGGGGGAAGAACAAAGGATCATCAGAATGGTTTCGGCAGTGAACATCAGGACTAGATTTCTTACTTGGAGAGTGGAAAGGGTTGTCAAGATCTCTCCTCAGTGATAGGTATATGAGTAATGTTGTGAAAATACAGTAGGTATATTGCTTGAATAAAGTGATTGTGGGTAGATCTCCCATAATAAATCTGTAGACTTCGCAAAAATGCCCATTTGATAATAATATATATATTTTTTTAAAAAAAAAAAACATTTTATTATGTCTCAGATAAACCTTCTGCACTCTCACCTTCTACTCTTTTTATAACCTCCTCTGGATTAATGTATTAAAATCCTCCCACTAACTTAAACATCTCTATCATATCACCTCTCTTCCTCCCATCCACCAAACTCTGCATCCACATTTCTTCCACCTCTCTCTATAGCCAGCATTACAAAGTCCTGATATTGGCTTATCACCCTTCTCTGGAATTGCTACTGTTTCCAATGTCTCCATATCACATCGGAAACCAGGTGACCAGATCTGAAAACAATAGTCCGAGTATGGTCTGACCAGTGCCTTATACAGTGGCACAACCACTTCCTTATCCTTGCGTGCTAGAGTACTTCTTATCATAGCAGCACTATGATGTGCAACACAAGCAATATGTCCACTAAACTTCAGTCTACTTTCAATATAATTTTTTTTTTTAATAATAATAATAATTTATTGATCTAAATACGTATTTACATATGTACAATGATCATGTTGAATAACATTCAATATATTATTTTACAGGGTTCAGCACTAAGTGCTACATATTTTTCTTTTTTTTTTTTTACAGTAACAATGACAAGGTTTATTTTCTTGCAAAGTATTTACATAAATACAGTGAAACATAATAATGTTATTATTATTATTATTATTATTATTAAACAAGACCTCATGGAGTCAAAGACTCATCTAGGAGGTCCTTTTATCTCACACACATCTCATCATACCGGGTCTTAAACACATTCAAACTCCTTGCAGACACCACACTCTCAGGCAAGGCATTCCAATCATTCACAACTCTGCACGAAAAAAACCTGTCTCTCACTCCCCTACTCACACCCTCTTTATACAGTTTCCAGGGATGACCCTCTGGTTCTCCCCTGATCTCCCACTATTCTCTGTAGAACTTCTCCACCATTGATCCTATAACAACCCCTTACCAACTTGTAGGTCTCTATCATATCTCACCTCTTCCTTCTCTCCACTAGACTCTGCAAATTACATCTTTTCAATCTTTCCTCATACTCGATATTCCAGAGGTCAGAAACTACCTTAGTCAGTTGCCTTTGGACCCTTTCCAACATCTCTTCATCATTCTGAAAACCAGGTGACCAAATCTGGGCACAATAGTCCATGTGTGGCCTAATCAAAGCCTTATACAATGGAACAAGAATCTCCCTACTTCTACACGTCAGTGTCCTCCTCATCATTCCCAGAAGTCTTTGTGTTGTCTTCACAATTTTGGCAATGTGTCCCCTAAATTTTAGATCCTTATCCACTATCACTCCCAGATCTCTTATTTCCTCTACTTCCAACAATATATTCTCACCAAGCATAAATTCTGCATCCCATCCCATCCCATTGCCCAATCACTCGATTTATTCAAGTCTTCTTGCAAGGCCACAACATCTTCACTACTCTTTATGGTTCGTCCCAACTTTGCATCATCTGCAAACAACTGAATATCTCTATCCAAATCTTCGCCGATATCATTAATATACAAGTTAAATAGTAATGGCCCTAATACAGATCCCTGAGGCACTCCACTAGTGACTTTCCTTTTCCTTGATATTGCACCCCCATACACAACTTGTTGATACCTATCAGATAGCCAGTCTCCAATCCAATGCACTAATCTAATATCCAACCCCATCTGCTCTAGTTTGACTGTCAACTTATCATGCGGTACTCTATCAAAAGCTTTTGCGAAATCCAAGTATATTACTGTGTATCCTTCTCCTCTGTCCAAGGAAGCAGTCACTTTATTGTAATAAGTAAGTAGATTACTAAAACACGACCTCCCTTTAGCAAATCCATGCTGTCCATCAAAGATTATACCATTGTTGTCAACCCAACTCTGGATCCCAGTTCTCACAAGCTTCTCCAACAACTTAACCACAACACCTGACACAGAGATAGGCCTATAGTTTTATGCTTGAGTTCGATCACCTCCTTTATGAAGTGGCACAATCTTGTCCTCCTTCCACTCTTTAGGGACTTGACCAAGTGCAAGACTCGTATTAAAAAAATATGTCAAGGCAGGTGTCAACTCTCTGGCACATTCCTTCAGAATACGCGGTGATATATTATCAAGTCCCACAGCCTTATTTACATCTAGTTTACTGAACTTCCCAAACACCTCTTGCTCACTTACAGTCAGTCTCTCCTCCTCATCATCAACTGCTCTTAATCTCTCCATGAAGTCACATTCACAAGATTGAAAGATTATATTTTTTGTTCGGATACAAAATGCTGAGGTCATTCATATTTTGATAAATATACACAATAATATATATATTTTTTTTTTAATTTACATTTAGCCAATTCATATATTGTATTTTCAGTTTAGTACAGAATGTTATATCATAATTTTTTTTTTTCCAAACTTTAAACCTCATTATTATTCACACATAATATTTACAATATATACTTGCACACTACTCTGCATACAAATATTTACACTTACAGGTAACATTTTTTTTTATAATAATATTTTTTTTTTGTAAAAAAAATATTATTATAAAAAAAAATGTGCTTATACATAATAGTCAAGAAAAAATTCCACACATTTTTTTTTGCTTACAAGAACATTCTGTATATGTCCATATACATTTTCATCACTTTTAACACTTTATTATTTCTCAGATAAAGTAAATAATAATAATTTTTTAACAGTGAATTTCATATGAATTTTCCTTTTTTGTGTAATGTTTTAATGATTACATGTGGTTGAGTGAGGCGAGTTAATCCCACTTACTTCGAAACTTGGATTAGCTTTTGTGAAGAGAGTGGGATTTAGGCTTCACTATTTATATTGTTGCTACTGTTTATGTGTGGGATGTTGGCATTGGATGCTGTGATTTTTGGTGTGTATATCAGTGCTAATGGTATATTAACTTTCTTGGCGTATTTTCCAGAGTTCGTGTTTTAATGGTCTGTAGTTATCTGTGTGTTTTAAATTTTTTGGTAGGTTGTTGAGTTGTGTGGGTATCTGATGTGATCTCACATCAGATACCCACACAACTCAACATGTGTGGGTATCTGATGTGATGAAGGGTGTAGGGATGTAGAGAGTTGTTGTAAGTCGTATTATACGACATGTGTCTCTTTTGTTTCGATAGGTGATGTTGAAGTAATTCCTTGTTAATGTCATGTAGTGTTTCAGGTTTTTAATGCTCAGAATTCTGTGTATCGCCATGTGCTTGTCGGATATTGGTTGCAAGTTGTTGCGTGTAAGGTGTCCAGATTACTGTTGACATGATTCTCCTGTGTAATGTTTCTAATTTTGTTAGGTCGCTGTTTGATGTGCTTGAATAGACTGTTATTCCGTATCTGAGTAGGGATTCGCAGATACCATGATATAGGAGTTTTTTTTTTTATGTTGGATGGAATAATATCTTTAACTTGAAAGAGTTTTGCTGCAATGATCCGGAGTTTGGTGTGTAGGTATTCTATATGTTTTGTCCATTTAAGGTGAGAATCTACAGGGTGTTCGGGATAAATTTGACAGTTTCGTAAGGAAAAAGAAAATCTTCTTTGTATCTATTAAATTTAATGAATTGACAAAAAAACATTACAGGCAGAGTTAATTACAATACTATCAACAAGATTTACTCAAAATAACCACCATTAGCATCGATCACAGCTTCAATTCTGCTTCGGAACCTCGAACAAGCTGATGCTACAGTCTCCCTGGGAAGGGCCGCAAAAACTGTTTTAATTTTATCCATTAACTGGGCTTTTGTATTACTGGAAGTGCGATTGGTGTCTTTTTCAACTGCGCCCCATACAAAATAATCCATGGGGTTAAGGTCTGGGGAGTTTGGAGGCCAAACATTTGGACTGGTGAAGTCGTAGAAATTTTCAGACAACCATTTTTGACTTTTCCCAGAGGTGTGGCAAGGGGCCGAATCCTGCTGCCATACATACGGCCTACCATTGCCTACCCTTGTTATCCAGGGCTTGACTACAGTTAGCAACTCCATGAACAAAGCCCGAATTCCAATGCCAGGGTTCTTCAACACCTGTTCCTGCAGATTTGCGAGGAATTCTGCTGTACGAACGCAATCAGATCGTCTGCTAGGGATCTTTCTTCTTGCTACATCCTCGTAGTCACCATTGCAAGTCTCTAGTTCATGCCTGATTGTTTTTACTGTATTCAGGGAGCATTGGGCAGCAGTCGTAATATCCTTATTTTGATGGCGGGCACGAATCATCATGATACAAGTTATTCTCTTCCATGATTCAGGTGGGTTCCAGCTATCCATCCTTTCTGACATCTTGTATGTGAATGAAGAAGGGTCCAAACTTTTAAATGAAGAGAAGTGTGTGTTAATACATGTAACTTACGGAAAAATATAATTAATTATAAATATGTCAAATTTATCCCGAACACCCTGTATATAGAGACCAAGGTATTTTGCATGTGTTACAAATTTGATTTCGGAACATTGGCAGGTATTTTTGTTGTTAATACAGCAGTATGTGTGACAGTGTATCGATAGTGATGTGGGGTGTATGATTCATGCATTGTGTACTATCAACATCTGTGTTTTGGTGTCGTTGATTAGAATTGCGTTTTCATGGAAGTATGTTGTGATTTCATTTAGATCTTGTTGTGCTTTGTAGAGAGCCGTGTTGATGTCTGTGTGGATTGCTAGTAATGCAGTGTCATCTGCATACTGGAATATTTGACTTCTTAAGGATATGTTATGAATATCGTTAATGTATATGTTGAATAGAATGGGTGATAATATGGCATCTTGAGGTACACCGTATTTTATTTGTATATCCCGACAGTGACGTACCTATTTTTGTTACTTGTGTTCTGTTTGAGAGGTAGTTCTGGAACCATATATGCAGTGTTCCTCTTATACTTATTGAGTATAGTTTGGTGAGTAGTATGTCATGTTCAAGTGTATCGAATGCTTTGGTTAGGTTCAGCAGTATAAGGACGGCATGCTTGTTTTTGTCGAGAGCTTTGTTTACTGTGTCGGAGATGTCTTCTAAATAAAGTGATGGTGCTTTATGCTTTCTGAAAGCTGTATTGGTTTTGTCAGATGATGTTGTACTTCTGAAAATAGTTCTGCAGTCTGGAGTGTGTTATTTTATCTAGAATTTCTGAGATGACTGGTAGAGTAGATATTGGTCTGTAGTTCTGAGTATCATTTCTTTTGCCGTGTTTGTATATTGGCATAATTACTGCAGTTTTTAATTGTTGTGGAATAATGCCTGTCTCGAATATTATGTTCACGAGTTTTAAAAGTATTCGATTTATTTGTTCAAAGTGTATTATAAGGTCTGTGAGTCCTATTTTGTCTATTGCTGGAGTGGTCTTTGGTTTTAGTTGTAGGAGTGCTTCTTTCAGTTCTGGTTTTTTTACGAGTGGAATATACATCGTTTGTTGTTGACTTTGTGTCAGTAGTTTTTTGTTGATCATTGGTAGTTTGTCTTTTTTGAGTTGTGTGATATTGTTTGTGAAAGTATTATTATTATTATTATTCGTGACACCTCCAAGGAGTATGAAGACTCATCGCGGGAGGACACCTACAACTGTCTCAACCACTACACGAACCTCTATTACCAATAATTTCCATCAACGCCATCTACTGCCCACCTCCACCACTACCACAACTAGTATTTTTGTTTTGTCTGTAAATTGCGTGTGTTCTGAAGGGCCGATTTGTCTGTATGCGGGATAAAAAAACCCAGTTTCCCGTAGAAAAAACCTTGCTACCTCCTTAAGAGATCGGTTAACTCACCTTCGTTTGAAATCGTCCAGATAAAGATTCCTCCCATTGCGACGAGAATTGAACTTAGGCCTATTCCAATCGAAGGGCGAAATGTACCGTTTTTCTTCCAATTGTGCTACGGCGGTGCTTAGTATGGTTGAATGAGTCTGCTGGTTCCTCTTGGTTTCTGTCATGATGGAAGCTTTTTTGCAATAAAATCTTGTGCTGAAGTTTTCTTTTTTCAAGTTACTTATTCGTTGAGTGTAGCCCATGTTTGCTTAATGTTGTCGTTATATTCCATGAATTTTTGGAAGTAGTATCGTCTTTTTGCCCTACGAATTTTTGTTGTTAGTCGATTTCTTGTGTTTTTGTATGCAGTTTGTAAATGTGTGTTACTGGGTGATTTTTAAGTTTTTTCTATAGATTTTCTTTTACAGTAATATTATTTAGTATGTCATTATTTATCCTTGGATTGTTGTCTGTTTGTCACCTCATTTGTATAGACTTTGTTGCTTTTTTGTGTATATCTGTGAAGTTTAGTTGAAAATTCTCGTATAATGTTACTGGATCATTTATTTTAAGTAGGGAATTCCAGCCTGTATTTTTTACATGGTTATCGACAATTCTCTTTAGTATGATCGAGTTTTGTTGACTTTTGTTCTGGTGAGAGGGGGGGGGTACGTAACATAATGAAACGAAGTTGAGACAAAGTAGTGATCGGCAATTTTGACGTTAATTACTGATGATGTGTATGTATGGATGAGAGCCCATATATTGATATGATCAATGCATGATTGTGTTAGTAAGTTCTTGAGTATTTCTTCTATTGTTGTGGAGTTAATGGTAGGGTTTATGTTGTACTGACTTAGTATATCAAGATATGTGTTAGTGGTTGAAGAAGTGTGGACAAGAGTATTTATGTTAATGTAGGAGTAAAATATGTCAAGTAGGAGTAAAATGGATGACTAATACCATTAAACAAGAGTTGCAGATAAAGAAAAGGTTGTGGTAGACATATAAAGAAAAAGGTGATGAGCGTTCCAATGAGCAATATAAGGTACAGGCAAAGAGAGTAACCTGTATGGTAAGGAAAGCCAAAGCTAATTATGAGAGGAAGCTAGCTGATGAATCCAAAAGAAACCCTAAAGAGTTCTTTCGCTATGTGGCTAGTAAAAGGAAGAATATCCATGGAAAGATTACTTTAAAAAGTGTTGATGGTAAGGAAATTACTGAAGCTAATCAAATAGTTGAGTTGCTTAGTGATCATTTCGCAAAAGTGTACCATCTTCGTAGTGATAGTGCAGTGTCAGATGTGCCATTGACTGATGAGAGTATAGAGATAGATGAAATTGAGGTGCTTAATATATTAAAGAACCTTAATGCTAACACTGCCATTGGGTTAGATGGCATATCGGCCCATGTGTTACGAGAATGTGCAAGAGAATTAGCAACTCCTCTAACCAGGATGTTTAATTTAAGCCTCAGTTCTGGTAAAGTGCCAATAGAGTGGAAAGAGGGGAAAATAGTTCCATTGCACAAGGGAGGCTCTAAGACTGATGTTGCAAATTATAGACCAATCAATATATCTGGAGTTAAGATATATCTGGTTCAATCAATATATCTGGTTAAGATTTTGGAGAAATTAGTTAAAATTAGAATTCAGGACTGGGTGGACAGCAATATGATACTTTATAAGGGACAACATGGTTTTGTGAAAGGTAGGTCTTGCCTAAGTAATTTGCTTACGTTCTATAATAAAGTATTGGATAAAGGAAATCCTTACTCAGTGATACTGCTTGACTTTGCAAAGGCTTTTGACAGGATTCCACATGGAACTCTGTTACATAAATTAGAGCAAATGGGTTTGGATCCGAAGATGGTGATTTGGATTAAAGGATGGCTGGCGGACAGATATCAAAGAGTGGTTTACGGAGGAGCTGAGTCTAGGAAAAGGCAAGTGACTAGTGGTGTACCTCAGGGCTCAGTTCTCGGTCCTCTATTGTTTAATTTGTACATCAATGATATTGGAAATACCTTGAATGGAAATATCCACTTGTTTGCTGATGATGCAAAATTGGGAAGGGCGATAATCAATTCAAATGATGTGGATATTTTACAGGATGACTTAAATAGGCTGACGCTATGGACTGAGGTAAATGGCTGTCAGTTCAACGTGGCTAAGTGTAAGGTGATGCACTTCGGGAGGATGACATCGCATGCTGTTTACTATATTAACGGATCTGAACTGCAGGAAGTTGATGAGACAAGAGACTTGGGAGTTATTGTGGACAGAGAACTTAAGTTTAAAGGGCATATTGCTAAGTTTGCCAAAACATCACATCAAATTACATGGTTGTTGAGGAACACACTAACAAGCAGGGATAGGGAAGTTATTATTCCACTCTATAAGGCATTAATAAGGCTGCATTTGGACTATTGTGCACAGATCTGGTCGCCAGGATTTCTTGGTGATGCGGAAGTGGTAGAGAGGATTCAGAGGCGGGTTACAAAGATTGTTGCAGGTCTGTGGGATGTTCCCTATGAGGATAGATTGATGATCTGTGGGCTCCAAAAACTAGCTGATAGACGTAGGAGAGGAGATATGAAAGAGGTATTTAAATTGTTAAAGGGATTTTACAGGATTGATACTGATGATATTCTTAAGACCAATGCAGGATGTGAGAGAACGAGGGGCCATCCCTGGAGATTGTGTAAGAGTGTGGTTAACAAGGGTGTTAGGACTAGATTTTTTACTTAAAGGGTTGTGAATGGGTGGAATGCTTTGCCAGAACTGGTTGTGAATGCTTTAACTGTGAATGAATTTAAGGAGAGGTATGACAGGTATTGTGTAAATAATGGTTAGTGTGTCAATGTCGGGTCTCCCGTGATGAGTCTTTTGACTCCATGGAGACACCGTTAAAATAATAATAATAATAATAATAATAATAATAATGTCTCCTATTAGGATGAGCCTGTGTGTTGTATGGGGTTCGATGCTGCTTAGCCATGTTTCTAACTCATGAAGAAAGCTGAGTGGATTATTATCTGGGGGTCTGTATATTGTGTTTATTGTGTATTTGATACTATTGTGGCTATTTGTGATTTCCAAAATTAGTGTTTCCGCATGTTCGAAATGAGTTTGTTTTTCAGTCGCATTGTATTTTTCTTTGATAAATGCGACATCCTCTTTTGTTTGGTCTACATAAGTTGTAGGTTTGGTAATTATTTATGTCGTATGTGTAAACTTCTGTGTCGTTTATTGCAACTTCAGTCAGTATTAGCACATCTATGTTTATCATGGTAGAATTGAGCTGTGCTATCAATGTAATCCAGTGTTTTTTTTTATACTTCTTATGTTTGTGTGTACGATAGTGAAGTTGATATTGGTGGGAATGTTGTCTGACCATATCTTCAAGGAATCAAAGACCTTGAAGTTTATGTTGGCTAAATGGATATGTTTGCCTATGTTTGAGATCTCCATTATATAGTTTTTAAGTGATTTCTAATCTTGTTCTTAAGGATGTGAAAGTTAGTGTTTTATATTGGTAGGCTGTGTAGGTCGGATTCACTTGTAATTGTGTATACACGAGTGTTTTCTTTCTTTCTTTCTCATAAATATCTGTGAGTTCTTAGTCCACAGGAACTTGTAGTTTTTGTCGTCCTTGCTTGATATAAAAGATTTTTGAAGTATGGAGTCCAGTGTTCTGTTATATAGATTGGTGTTGGGAGTTTCTTATCAGTTAGGGTCATTGTTGTAGGCCTTGTTTTCTTGCTTGCTGCAAGAATGGAGTCTCTCAGACTTCTGTTGGTAAAACGAGCGATGATTCATGGCGGTCTCTCTTTGTGTTTTTGTGGGCTTCGGTTAATAGAGATGAAATCTGTGGTCGCAATTTGAGTTTAAAAAAAATAATAATAATAGCTGCTTTTTATAATAAACAGAAGCTCTCATATGAATGGCTGCAACTTTAGAGATCATGTCATGGTCACTCTCTCCAAACTGAGTGAAGATTAGAATAACCCATTCACAAGCACATCCTCTAATGATAAAATGATATCTAAGATAGTTATCCATTGTGTGTTCTAAATTACACATTGCCTGAGATAGCTGTCCCAAAGACCTTGAGAAAGGCATTCTCCTTATTCCCTGATGCTATCTCTTCATCCAATCAATATAGCTGTAATTCACATCACCCATCATGTTCACCCTTCTCTTGCTTGGAAATTATATTATTATTATTATTATTATTATTATTATTATATTGATTAGAGGGCGCTGTGTAGGCATGCGAATGGTTGCATAGTTTTATCGCTGGTCCAGTTTTTATACTTTAATGTGGTTCAAACTCCTGTTGTTAATTTAAAAGTGCCACAAAGTGGCTCTTCTTGTCACGTTTGAAGACAGTGATATATATAATTCATCGAAATTGGCCAAGTGAAACCCAAATTTTAAGTGTGCTGAATATTGAACAGAGTTCACCGTGGTCACTAACGAGCATAGAACAAAGGACATCGTCATCTTTACTGTTGTCCAAGGGAAGAAAGGTGAGCCATGAAGTGCAACAAGTGCCTGAAGGAATTATCGCTGACGGAAGTCATATAACCAGCAGGAAATGCCTTAGAAATCTTCACTTTACATGTTCTGGAATCTCAGAATCAACATGACAACGCAAATCCAATACCAAGTGAGAGAAATGGAAATCCCTATACTGCAGAGAGAACAAAGAAACGCTGCCACCATCGATATAACTGATTACAAACGGTAAAAGACATTAAAATCAGCATTAACACACTAACTGACAGGGAGCACAAAATGATAAAAGACACATCGGAACTCCGTCAAGAATTTAATTCCCTGAAACTACAATACGAAGTGTTAAATCTACAACAACATAAAGAAGACCTTGTCATAAACGGTCTTCCAGAAACTGAATCCATAGAAAATCTCAGAGACGTAGTTTTAAAGTTAGGCCATGCAATTGACATCCCCCTACAGCATAGTGATATTCAGACCATAAATCGGATTCCCAGGAAGAACAAAAAACAAGCTTGCCACGACCTGCACCAGTAATAATCTGTCTGACAAGCAAGGCTACAAGAGACAATCTCATAAAAGCCAGCAGACTGAAAAAAACAGTGGCCAAGGATTTAAATGCATCGCAAGACAATACGCCAATCTTTCTATCTGAGTATTTAACACCTTTCAATCAGCATCTTTTCGACCAAGCAAGAAAGGAAAAAACAGAAAAAAGTATCAATTTTTATAAATCAGAGACGGCAAAATATTCTTGAGAAAGTCACTTACAAGAAGATCTCAACACAACAAAAATGAATGTGAACCATCAGATAGATGTAATTACACCAGAATACATCAGTAATTGTACTTTTGAATCGCTTGATGCATGGAAAGAACACACAGTACAAGCGAGAGGTCTCTCAGTCTTGCATATTAACATCAGAATCATCCGAAAACATTGATTATTGTTACAGGCTTATCTGAGGAATTACGCTGATATTATTAATGTATTGATTCTAATAGAATCAATATATCAGTATCCATAACTAATGATGAAGCGACTGCTTTCAAAATTCCAGGCTTTTCACAATATAGATCATGCCGCCAAACAAAAAGAGTGGGTGGAATATTAATATTTATCAAACAAAAATTAATAGCAAAAGAAACGGCCTATCAGTTTGAGCATGCTGAAACCCTTTGTCTCAAAATCACTAATACCACCAATAGACAGCATCCCATTATACTAAATGCTATTTACAGGCCACCAAACCTAAACATGATAAAATTCTTGCACGAACTCAATTGCTGGCTTTCATGCCAAGAAATATACTCAACCGAATACCTAATAATAATTGGTGACATAAATATAAATATTGCAAACGAAAACCAGAACACTGTACAATACCTAGACATGCTAACCATGTATAATCTAATACCAACAATAACATCATGTACTAGAGAAGAAATATTCGGAAATACTATCACTGCCTCCTGTCTAGATCATAAAAACCTTCGAGCACCACCAAACAGTTACACTGCATCAGTCATAAAGTAGCAGACCATTACTTAACAGCTCTAAACCTGCACACCAAGACAATATCCATGCAATGTCCCACAGAAGAAAAGCGACAGAAAACAATAATACACAAAAAAATAGTCAACCACGAAATAAGAAAAACAGACTGGGAACACCTGGCATCATAATTCAGGAGATATCTTATACAACAATATTAAACTCACGCTGGAGGAAATATATAAGAATGCTACAAAGAAAGTCAGAATTCGTTCAAAAACAACACAAAATCCTTGGATAACACAAAACTTAATCCTAGAAATACACAGAAAGGATGCTTTATGGAAAGAATTAAAGCGATATCCAAGTAACACAGCTTTAAAAACTAAATATAAGATAACAAGGAATCGCCTTACAACACAAATCAGAAATGCAAAAAGAAGCTACTACAGAGACAAAATAACCTCTGCACAAAACAACATGAAACAAACCTGGCATCTGATCAATGAGATGCTAGATTGTGTTCCCAACACCACCGCCTCCGAAACCATAAAACACAGCTTCATGAAAGATGCAATACCTATCCAACAACTAGCAAATGACTTTAACCAATACTTTGCAGACCATCCAAGAACTGCACTGAAATATACTCCCAATCACAAAACGGACCCTCCACTTGGACCATAATCAAAACGGGCATTATGGTTCCCAACCATAAAAGAAGCAGAACTTCTTCCTACAATACATCAAATCAAACCAAACATAGGCCCAGGAATTGATGGTATAAGACCTAAAGATATAAAGCAACATGCAACTAGTTTAAGTCCTATCCTACCAAAATTAATAAATAAAATATTTAAAACAGGACAGATACCAAGTACGCTAAAGACCGCCATAATCACAGCCATTTACAAACATGTAAAAATAAATTTAACCAGCAATTACAGACCCATAGCAACATTAGCAATTATCAATCAAATTATGGGGCGGATCATACTGAAGAAACTCACAGCATACATAGAGACCTTTCATATTATCCCCAAAACACAATATGGTTTTCAGAAAAATAAGGGAACAACATCTCTCTTGGAACACATTACAGACGTAATGTCTTCCAAGAGACAAAAACAAAATTGTCTTAGACAAAAACAAAATTGGCATGGTAGTCTTTATTGATCTAACCAAAGCATTCGATACACTCACACATCAAACCTTGTTTGAAAAGCTGAGGCACATTGGAATAGACGGGCCTCTTCACAGATGGTTTACAAACTACCTTCAAAATAGAAAGCATATCACACATATCGGGTCAAACCGAAGCAGAGAGCTACCAGTAATCTGTGGAGTACCAGTACGACAGGAAGCTATACTCTCCCCAAGTCTATTCAACATTTACATGCACGATATTAATCAGCTACCACTCAAAGGTAAGATATTCCGCTACACAGACGATACAGCAATAATATCCATCTATAATAACGCAAGCATAGCCCCAAACAAATATGCAACATGACATAAATCTGATCATAGACTGGCTCACGATAAACTCCATACACCTAAACTCAGAAAAGACAAAATTAATGATATTCAGAAATCCACTGACTCGACCAGTTGATAACAAATATATAACCATCCAACATCCACTTTCCAACACAAAAAACACACAGAACAGCAAAACCACTACAATCACTCAGGTTGAAACAATACGATACCTTGGAATTTACTTCGATGCAGATATGAACTGGAATAGCCACATAAACCATCTACACAATAAACTCCGAGCAATAAGTGGCAAACTCTACAGGTTAAAAGACATAGTTCCCATACTCCTAAAAACACTAATATACAAAGCACTATGCCAAAATATACTGAGATATGCTATAATCACGTATGCTTTCTGTGCACCCTACAAATTAAATTAAATACGTGGGCTGGTCAATAAGTAATAAGACTAATTTTACTGTGGTGAAACCACTCATCACAATATTAATTTCTGTGGAATAAAGAAATAATGCTGTATGTATTAACAAAGGAGGTTGATAAATCACGTATATGGGCTGATGTGCCAGAGTGTCACGTGACTAAACACAAGTGCTCATCAGCGCGCCTACGAGGCGCGATCAGTCTTCAAAATGGAAGAGTCCTTGGAACAGCGTTATGCGATTAAATTTGGTGTGCGTTTGCAAACATCAGCATCGGACACTTTTAACATGATTTGTGAAGCTTTCCACGATGAAGCAATGTCGAGGGCAAGTGTTTTTCACTGGCATAAAACTTTTAAGGAAGGAAGACAAAATGTGGGAGATCTTGAAGGTGAGGGAAGACCTTCAACGTCCATCACAGAGACAATGATCAACACAGCAGCGATTATCATCAAGCACATCAAAAGGAAGCGTCCATTTGTGAAGAATGGCTTCTTATTGCACCTCGATAATGCATGGCCACATATTGCTGGTTGTGTAGTGGATGTTTTGCAGAAAAACAACACAGATATCCTACCACACCCTCCATACTGTCCTGATCTTGGACCGTGCGATTTCTGGCTGTTTCCTCAGCTCAAGAAACCACTAAGAGGCCGCCATTTCGAAAGCAACAAAGCATGTGTAAAAGCTGCGGAGGCGGTTTTGAAAGAACTCTCAAAAAACGGACTCTCACATGTGTTTAAGAAGTGGACGCAACGTTGGGACAAATGCATCGCGTCTCACGGTAGTTACTTCGAAAAAGACCATGTAAATGATGATGATTAAAGGTAATTTGTTTTTTGCATAAATATAGTCTTATTAATGAACAGCCTATGTAGATTAATGTCGCTACAGTACAAAATGATAAAACTGATCTTTTGGGAACAAAGAGAAAATAACGACCTTATATACATTGCAATGTCAGAACACAAAATACTGACAGCAAAACATTTATGTCACTATGCAGCTTTGCTAAAACATTATTGGAAAACATCCCATATTGGAAAACAAAGATGGGATGCAGAATTTATGCTTGATGAGAATATATTGTTGGAAGTAGAGGAAATAAGAGATCTGGGGGTGATAGTGGATAAGGATCTAAAATTTAGGGGACACATCGCCAAAATTGTGAAGACCACACAAAGACTTCTGGGAATGATGCGGAGGACACTGATGTGTAGAAGCAGAGAGATTCTTGACCCATTGTATAAGGCTTTGATTAGGCCACACATGGACTATTGTGCCCAGATTTGGTCACCGGGTTTTCAGAAGGATGAAGAGATGTTGGAAAGGGTCCAAAGGCGACTGACTAAGGTAGTTTCTGACTTCTGGAATGTTGAGCATGAGGAAAGATTGAGAAGATGTAGTTTGCAGAGTCTGGTGGAGAGAAGGAAGAGGGGAGATATGATAGAGACCTACAAGTTGGTAAGGGGTTGTTATAAGATCAATGGTGGAGAAGTTCTACAGAGAATAGTGGGAGATCAGGGGGAGAACCAGAGGTCATCCCTGGAAACTGTATAAAGAGGGTGTGAGTAGGGGAGGCAGGTTTTTTTCGTGCAGAGTTGTGAATGATTGGAATGCCTTGCCTTGCCTGAGAGTGTGGTGTCTGCAAGGAGTTTGAGTGTGTTTAAGAAACAGTATAATGAGATGTGTCTGTGATAAAAGGAGCTTCCAGATGAGTCTTTGACTCAATGAGGTCTTGTTTAATAATAATAATTATTATTATTATTTCGATGCCAACTACACGACAGTCAGAAATACATACCGTATTACAAGACCTCAGGCAACTAATTATATGACATATAAATACAATAATCACTATGGAAAGGCCACGTGAAACTTCTACATTCCAGACATGATAAACAAAAATTACCTTTTGAATACAGAATCCTTACAAACTACAATAGCCTGAAAAGAGCTCTAAGGGCATACTATGAACAAGAAACATGCACCCAAAATACCATACAAACTTAATGAAACACAATATATTCGTTCAGGCTTCCAGTTCAGCGACGCATCAATACATTCCAAGTTATTTTGTGTGTGTATGTGTGTGCGCGTTCATGCATGTGTGTGCGAATTTCTCAATCATAGATTTCGTAGCTTCCCAATACAGCAAAAAAAAAATATATATTATTATTATTATTATTATTATTACACCCTCCATGGAGTCAACAGACTCATCGTGGGAGGTTCATTCAACTGAAAACAGATCTTTCGTATAGGATCTTGAAGTCCTTAACCCCCTTGCATTAACAACACATTCTGGTAATTCATTCCATTCACTGACAATTTTCCATGTTAAAATCTACTCCTCACACCCTTCTTCACCACTCTTTTACATAACTTTCAGAAATGACCTCTGGTTCTTCCTCTCACAGCTTCTAGTCTTTTTATAATCCCCTCTGAATTAATGTATAAAAATCCTCTCACTAACTTAAACGTCTCTATCATATCACCTCTCTTCCTCCCATCCACCAAACTCTGCATCCACATTTCTTCAACCTCTCTCTATAGCCAGCATTACAAAGTCCTGATATTGACTTATCACTCTTCTCTGGAACCTTTCCAATCTACATATCACATCGGAAACCAGGTGACCAGATCTGAAAACAATAGTCTGAGTATGGTCTGACCAGTGCCTTATACAGTGGCACAACCACTTCCTTATCCTTGCATGCTAGAGTACTTCTTATCATAGCAGCACTACGATGTGTGACACTAGCAATATGTCCTATAAACTTCAGTCTATTGTCAATATAATAATAATAATAATAATAATAATAATAATAATAATAATAGATGCTTTTTATAATAAACAGAAGCTCTCATATGAATGGCTGCAACCTTAGAGATCATGTCATGGTCACTCTCTCCAAACTGAGTGAAGATTAGAATAACATAATCACATCCTCTGATGATAAAATGATATCTAAGACAGTTATCCATTGTGTGTTCGAAGTTAAATATTGCCTGAGATAGCTGTCCCCAAATACCTTGAGAAATGCATTCTCCTTATTCCCTGACTCTATCTCTTCATCCAATCAATATAGCTGTAATTCACATCACCCATTATGTTCACCCTTCTCTTGCCTGGGAATTATATTATTATTATTATTATTATTTTGCAAAAAAAAAAGTTAAACTGCGAAATAGCTGGTGAAGTCTTCCAAACATGTACCATGAAAGAGAAAATCAACACACGGGATTGTGACCGGTCCTGAAACATAACCACGAAACAACCTCCACCTATTATCTTCCTCAGATAAGCTCTGGAAAGCTTTGAGGAAGAAATCAGAATTGTCTCCCAAAGCAAAGAAAAGAAAAGAAACAAACAAAATTATTATAGTTATTATTATTATTATTATGTGATAATATCATTAATATATATTACTATGTAACAAAAAAAATAAGGTAACAAAACATTATTATTATCAAAAAACTTATGTAAATAATGAATTTACATTATATGTTAGTGAGAATAAGGAAATATGTTTCAATTGCATAAGTAAATACTGTTGTATAATCACACTTTCTCAAAACCTTGAAAAAAAAAAAAAGAAGTAAACTACAACATGTAATATTATTTAACTTGTGTAACTCTGAACTATATAATTATAAATTATTACTTTGATTATTTTACAAAATGGCAAAAACTATGTTTCTGAGTGTTCTTTTAACATCCAGTGCGTATTGATAATCGCAAGGGGCTCTAGATAGCAAGGTTATTCGACAGGCAATTTTATCTGGAGTTACCAAAGGATCTTTGTAAGTGATTGGGTTACTTCCACCTAACTTCTTTAATATGCTCCATGCTTTTCTACTTGATTTTTTAAAGTCTAAGTCCTCTGTAGTTTTTAGCCGTTTTGCTCTGCGCTCATTAGCAAGCTTCTGGAGTAATTCGTCATCTATGTCACAGTTGCCAGATTCTAAGTAACCTTGGTGTAGCTCTTCACCGTCTTTATTTCAGCCAGGTATATATTCCTTTCGGAAACCCTTGGAATATACTTCTTCACTGTTGATATGGCTGCTCCAATAAATCTGTTGTAGATTTCACTCACAGGAGGTATCCATTTTACTATTTTACGCAGTTCTGAAAAATCCTGCCAGTTCACTTTCCTAAAATTCCATCTTGGTCATGGAATGGACCATATTATTGGTATTTGTATTCCTACTTCTACGTTTTCTACTGGGCGATGTTGGCTGTGTGGAAAATCTTCAAGGACTTGTCTTGTTGTGTTTATCGGCTGATTTTGTAAATTTTCGGTAACAAAGCAGAGGTCAGAGTTGTATTCCCTCTTCCATGCTGCAGCCTTAAACGTTCCTTTGTCCTATGCATCAAATATTAAGCTAAGATTATTTTGTTCAGCCCAGTTTGTTAATGCTTCACCATTTTCATCATTATTATTGTAATTCCAAATAGTGTGATGGCTGTTAAAATCTCCTATGTAAATAGTAGGATGCGGAAATCTGGGAATTAATTACTTCAGGTGGCCATTCTACTAGGGGAGGCTTATAGATATTAACCACTGTGAGACCTTCAATTCTGGCTATGATAGTGTGTATATTCTGATTAATATATGCTGATATTAAGTGGGCATTCTCTATATTATTGCATAGGTAAGTTGCACAGTCATGAGCTTGGTGATGAGTAGCTCCTAGTACATCATATCCTGCAATTTTTCCTCTAGATTTTAATTGGTGTTCGTTATCTGTGTGCGTCTCTTGAATGACAGCTATGTCTACATCATTTTCTCGAAAGATTTTTGAGAGATATTGACTTTTAGCAAAGCTGATTCCTTCAATGTTGAGTTGGCAAATCCGGAAATTAGCACCTAGTTTTCTTTTCTTGTGGTCCTGAAAGGACCGTTTGGTGATAGTATAGCTTGTAATTTCATGTGTCTATAGCCAGGAGATCGTTAAGATAGGTCTGGCTGACAGCAGTCGCTCTAGCTCATTTAGTATGGTTAGAGGAAAACTCATCGAAAGACAATTCATCGAAAAACAATTCACCAAAAATTTTAAATTTTCGATAATGTTATGGTAAAAGTGATCCATTTAGAACAAAAACTGAACCATGCAGACAGCTTCTTGTACTAACAACTTCTACTAAGTTTACTAACAACATTTAAGTCAGAGAGTTTTTGCAATACATAATTTGGACACGTTATTTCTTTGTCGCCCCGAATATAGCTGAACTGAAAACTGGAACAACCATTCAACATTTTCTTGTAAAAGTGTCAAATAGCGAATCTGAGTAAAATTCATCCCATAATAATTGCTTATTGAAGTCGTATATTACTACTAGCAACAATAATAATAATTAAGCCCGCATAGTGCAGTCGGAAAAACGAAGCTGTTTAGTTAGAAAGACCTGGGTAGTTGGATCCCATTTATGCATAATTTTTATCACTCCTGTTCTGCTAAAGGTAAGTTATCAGGCATAACATAGATACGGCTGGGCTTTTCTTCTGGAAACAGGCAAATCAGTCCCATTAACAGACATGAAACAGTTATCGGACAAGAAAGACAATAAGAAACCATATTATTCTATAATATTTCTCTATGAAAGTAGCATTGTAATCTCCTTATTCACAGTTCAGGTTTTGTTATAAATGGATCAATTTTCTCATAACATTTTAAATTTTCGATGAATTGCCTTTTCGATGAACTCTCCGGATACCTTTAGCATTACCTAAGGTGCACCATCTGAAGGCGAGCCAGGAAAACACCCCATATCAGTGGAAATTGATGCAATTTTCCTACAAGTGAGATGCATGAATTTATTTGAGTGAGAAATGAAATTTGTCAAACATTCTTCAATACCGTCATGGCAATTTTGTTGCCTTCATAGTGCAATTGGAAGAATGATAGTAGTTGCGCCCTCCATTAGAAAAGGCCTAAGTTCAATTCTCGTCATGACAGGAGGAATCTTTATATGTGCTTTTTCAGTTGAAGGTGAGTTAGTCGATCTCATACGGAGGTAGCAGGGTTTTTTCTCCTGGAAACTTGAGTTTTCATCCTGCATACAGAAAAATCGGCTCATCAGAACACAAGCAATTTACAGGGGGAAAAAAAATACTAGCTTTGGTGGTGGTGGGCAATAGATGGAGTAGATGTAGGTGATTGGTTGAAGAGGTTCTATAGTGAGACGGAGAGTTGTATAGTAGGTGTCCTCCCGCGATGAGTCTTCGGACACTTTGGAGGTGTCCATAATAAGAATATACATTATTAATTATAACATTTTATTATTATTATTATTATTATTATTATTAATAAGTTGTGCCAATATTAATTACAGTCCACTTATATCAAGTGCAGACTTCCACAAACATTGTGCATTCCATCAAACAGTTAAATTTTAAAAGCTTAATATTGGAATTATTTTACTCATTCCATATTTTGAAATGTGTGCTTCTAACACTTTCATCCATGAGACTGATAATGTATTATGTTATTAGCATCTTGGCTAATTAGTCATTTTTCACATTGGATTTACTTCACTATCACCTCCCGTGGTTCGCTTTGTATAAACCATGTGGATATAAATGAAGGAAATAAATGATGTCTTCTGCCTTTTGATTTTACAGATCTCCTAGCAGGGGATAAAAGGATTAATCCCATTCCGATACCATAAAAAAAGTTATATTGTGGTGTTATTCTGCGTACGTGTAAAGTCAAAAAGGACTTCGCCGTTGTGATCAAATTTAAAGTTGTTATTTATTGAATAATCCCAGTAATGTACGTGTTCTAATCATTTATTTGTATTGCAGTTTTTGGTTCTTAAAAATAAAACTGATTATTCCTGATTAGATTACTTTTATATCAAATTAATTTGGAAAGAAAATTCTTTCTGAGAATTTCCTCTGCCTATAGTTTCAATCTTATTTAGAAAACCGATGGCAAGCAGTCAAAGAAACGGCAGCTCAATTGAATATCAACTCATCAAAACTGGTGTTTCTCGAGGCTCAGTTCTTGTAAAAGTAAGGAGCCCTGAGACTTTTTCATTATGTATATAAACGACCTCTGCTGAATGGAATTGAAAGGAAACCTATTCAGCTATACTGATAATACGGCAATAGTTTTCTCATCAAGAGACATGCCAACCTTAAAGCGTAACGAAAAATCTGATTTATTAAGCCTTCATACATGGCTCAGTGAAAACAAAATCAAAGTGAGCATTAAGAAAACTAAATTTATCCTATTTGACCTAAAGGGCAGAGAATCAGTCCTGTCAACTAAATATCAAACCGCTTCCTGCATTTTCGAAACTACTCGGTGGGTCTACACCTACCAGAATCTGGACATATACGTAGATCAAAATCTAAAATGGCAAACCGATATCCAAGCTGTTACAACCAAATTAAGGTACACATTATATAGAAGGCACAATATTAAATGCATTGTATCTCACATTTTTACAGACTATATTATGCACTAGTATACTGAAGAATTCGGTGTGGAATTTGTACCTGAGGGGGAGCACACAAAAAATATCCTTGGCAAACTGCATAATCTAAATAACAGAATATTAAAAATATCTTCATGTTTAATCACACTGCAGTTAACTAACCTCATTAACCTGCACCATACTGTCAGGCACGATGGTCTAATATTCCAGGTACCTCAGGAAAAAAGTATCCTGGAGTGGCATTTCATATTCTTAGCAAAAGAATGTTTAACTCTCCTCAGAAATGAGACATCGGAAGCAACCTTTAAGAGAGACAGGATTAAGACTATTTCTTGAATATATAAATGACACTGAAACATTGCTTCTTTTATCTAGATAAACAGTAATGTATTTCAGAGTAACTTGCAAATACTCCATGTGAATATATATATATGCATTCATCGGGATGTGAAGAGTAGTGAAGCCCAATATATAACTCGCCTTCTCCCGGTCCATTCTGGCGACCAGGTATGGGAGGTATAATCCTAACAGAGAAAATGCTGTTAGAACTGCCTGTCCACAGGTATTAGATAGTAACCCTATCGTTAGACTTTTTCAGCAAAAGGCTAGTAACATGTCCTGGGAGAATTTCATACACTTTCAAGTTTCAGCCAAAGAAAAGCCAGACTGTCAGGGGAAAGGACCATGATTCAGGAAAAAAGTACACGAAACTGGAAGAAGAAAATATAATGAATATCGCAAATTGGAATGTAAGGAGCACTGCACATAAAGAATCGGAACTTGATGAACAACTAAATCAAGTCAATGTAAAGATATGTATACATAGTAACCGAAAACAAGAAAAAGAAAAAAAGGGTACCAAACAAGCCAATAACTATATACAATATAGTGTAGACTAAAAAACGAGAAGAAATACCACAGGCAATTATAATGATAATGATACAGATATCTATGAAGAACAATGTGGGTCAACAGAATGAAAGCACAAGAGGTCTAGAAGAAACGAGATGTCGTGAGAGTGTCTGAGTAAAAGAACATTGTGTAATGAAAGAAAATGAGGCCGTGAGCGACTCGTGTTTTGACTTCATTGAAGTAATGAATGGTAAAATATATGGTGATTCTATGATGCAGTATGGAGACCAGTATACCTGAGGAGTGATTGGCTGGTGGAACAATAGAGTGGCTTTTGCAATAAAGAGAGGGCTTGATGCAGAAAAAGATGATAGTTATGGTGGGTACAAATGACCTGAGTGGTAGTATAAATCGGGTAGCAAAAGATTTAAGAACATCACAAGATATCGTGAAGAAGAAAAGTGTCAAAAGGAGGATAGTGTGTGCGCTGCCTCGTTTTGACAATTATGAGTTAAGTAGACGAGCAATGATAATGAATGATATGATTACGAATGTGCAAAAAAAAAGAGGTCTGTAATTTGTTGATATCTGGAGTGTGTTTGAAGAAAAAAGACAGCTGTATGCAATAGATTGGTTGCATCTGAACATGGAAGGTCATAAGCGATTGAAGAAGTTACTGTTTTCTGAACAAGTTGAAGTAATTGGACAGGGAAACTAAAATTGAAAAGGTTGAGTGTAAGAGGGAGAAACTTAAGCACTGATTGTATATTTGTTGATCCTTATTCATGGAATAAATTGCAGAATAGGGTGGATAAAAATCGGCATGGGACTACTGAAATTAGTTACATGTACATCAGTTCTAAAGCTGGTACAAGAACTAAAGGGAATCTGCAATTTTTGTATGCTAATGAACGAAGCATTCGAAATAAGAGGGAAGAATTTTTTGCATTAGTCATTGCAATCTCACCAAAAGTTGTAGGCATTAGTGAAACTTGGCTATCAGCAGAAGATGTGGTTAGTGGAATTGAATGTGATGAGTGCAGTATATTCATCGAGGATACAAAGATAGAACGCGAGAGGAGTACTGTTGATGATAGCTGATGAGTTGCAGCCAAAGAAAGTAGTATATCAAGATGATAGACATGTGAATGTTACTTCAATTGAGGCAGTCAACAGTTGGTTGCTGCTATAGCTCAGGGGGTATACAGCGAGTGATATTGAATTCATGCAACAGCAAAATTAGTGCAATGAGTGCAGGGTTGGTGATTATTATGGGGGATTTCAATTATGGTGATATCAGATGGAAGGAGGAAATATCACGTGGCAAAAGGAAATGGCATACATACATATTCTACAAGATAATTATTTGAAACGGCACATAACTGACACGTGATGTGAGAGTGTTTGACCTGGTCATTACTTCACAGGATTATGTGCATAGGTAAAGTGTCCTAGTTACTTTGAATTGCTGAGAGCGACCATGTGGTCTTGACTTGTGCAGTTGCAAAATTTGTGGATTTCTCTTTTAAGAAGGGACATATACGGAGCTACAGGTTAGGCAATTATAACAAGCTTCGGAGTGAGCTTGCAGCCATCCAATGGCAGAACATATTGCAGGGGAAGACGTTAGTAGTGCATGGGATAAAATCCGCGGCTATCTGAGGAAAGTAATATCAGATTGTGTCCCCATGGTCAGGAAGACAAACAAGGTAGGCATAAGATGGATGAGTAGTAGTAGTAGTACCAAGCTCGATCTGCAAAAATAGAAAATGTTATGGAGAATTTACAAGGAGAAAAGCGATCGGTACACTCATGAGAAGTACAAGGCTCAAGCTAGGAAGGTTACAAGCATAGTAAGAAGAGCTAAATCAGATTATGAGAAGCCCTTAGCCAAAGAGGTCAAGGGTATTGCCAAAGAGTTCTTCTGCTATGTGGCAAGTAAAAGGAAGAATGACTTTGGATGGATAACTTTAGTGGATGTTGATGGTATTGAGGTGACAAATTCAGATGTAATGGTAGTTGTTGCTGAGTGATCACTTTTCCAAAGTCTATCACCCAAGTGAGGATATCTCTCTCTCTCTCTGTAGCAATAATTAATGTGAGAATTGAAGTTAAGAAAACAGAGGTACTAAGTATATTGCAAAATTCAAATGCAAACACTGCTGTAGGTTTAGATGGAATCTAAACCTACAGCAATAAGTTTAATGGAATCTGTATTCCATTAAACTTATTGCTGGAAAATTTCATTTTCCATTAAATAAGAAACTTATTTAATGGAAAATGAAAATAAATTTAGATGGAATCTGTAAATGTGCAAAGGAATTGTCAACGCCTCTTACTTAATTATTTAACTTAAGTTTGAACTCTGGTATAGTCCCTAGGGACTGGAAGGAAGGCAAAGTAGTCGTTTTGCATAAAGGTGGGCTCTAAAACTACGGTAGTTAATAACAGACCAATCATCATCTCAGGAGTGGTGGTAAAAGTATTCGAAAGTTGGTTAAAGACAAAATTCAGGAATGGATGGATCAGGATATGATACTCTGTAGGGGCCAACATGCTTTTGTCAAAGATAGATCCTGCCTTAGAATTTATTAACTTTTTATAATACAATGACATCTGAGTTGGACATAGGAAATGGCTACACATTGGTACTTCTGGATTTTGCTAAGGATTTTCACAGGATACCCCATGGAATACTCTTGCTCAAATTGGAGCAGATGTGGATGGATACCAAACTGGTGATATGGATAGGAGATTGTCGCAGGGAGAGATACCAGAGGGTGGTGTATGGAGGATCAGAGGCAGGTGATCGGTGGTGTGCCTTAGGGCTCTGTGCTTGGGCCATTGTTGTTTAATTTGTACATAAATGATATAGGAAATGGCTTAAAGGGAGATATTCAGTTTCTTGCTGATTATGCAAAGTTGGGTAGTGCAATAAAAATTCAAGCTGATGTTGACAGTTTGCAGGACGATTTAAATAAGATGGCAAAATGGTCAAAAGGTAATGGATGCCAGTTCAATGTGAAAAACTATAGTTATGCATTTTGGTATTTAAAGATTACCAGCTATGTACTACATTGATGGAATGGTACTCCAAGAGATTGATGAGGCTAGGGACATGGGGTGTTGGTGGATAGGGAGATGAAGTTCAGGGGACACATTGCTAAGGTGTCCAAGATTACAAATAGGATTATTTGTTGAAAGTTTATTTTTCACTTGGTTAGAGTATAATAAATTTAGTTTAATCCTTTATCCAAGTGTGAGCAAACAAAGTTTGCGCCTGAAAGTATCTTCAGGACTGGGTTAAGGTGGTACACACCAGGGCAACTCGTTGCAAAGGTGGAGCAAGCTACCAACACTCCTAACTCAGTATCTCCTATAATGCAAATAATGCAAAACACATCTCCTTGCGGATATGTCTAATGTTATGCATTAAGGGAAGGGCCACTACCCAGACTAGTTTCGACCTTTATTGAGGTCTCTTCAGTGGGATCCAGGCCCAAGTGGAGATATCAGGCAGAAGCATTTAGCAGGTCATCTCTACCTATAGGAATTGCCAATTGGTGTGCCACCCTTTTTTAATAATTTACTCTGGATTTAGAGAAAGATGTTGAAAGTTTATTTTTCACTTGGTTAGAGTATAATAAATTTAGTTTAATCCTTTATCCAAGTGTGAGCAAACAAAGTTTGCATCCGCAAGGAGATGTGTTTTGCATTATAGGAGATACTGAGTTAGGAGTGTTGGTAGCTTGCTCCACCTTTGCAACGAGTTGCCCTGGTGTGTACCACCTTAACCCAGTCCTGAAGATACTTTCAGGCGCAAACTTTGTTTGCTCACACTTGGATAAAGGATTAAACTAAATTTATTATACTCTAACCAAGTGAAAAATAAACTTTCAACATCTTTCTCTAAATCCAGAGTAAATTATTAAAAAAGGGTGGCACACCAATTGGCAATTCCTATAGATAGAGATGACCTGCTAATGCTTCTGCCTGATATCTCCACTTGGGCCTGGCTCCCACTGAAGAGACCTCAATAAAGGTCGAAACTAGTCTGGGTAGTGGCCCTTCCCTTAATGCATAACATTAGACATATCCGCAAGGAGATGTGTTTTGCATTATAGGAGATACTGAGTTAGGAGTGTTGGTAGCTTGCTCCACCTTTGCAACGAGTTGCCCTGGTGGTTACCACCTTAACCCAGTCCTGAAGATACTTTCAGGCGCAAACTTTGTTTGCTCACACTTGGATAAAGGATTAAACTAAATTTATTATAGGATTATTTGGTTATTGAGGGACACACTAACATCCAGAGATAAAGAAGTTATTATTCCCCTTTATAAAGCGTTGATACTTCCACATTTGGATTGCTGTGCTCAGGTCTGGTCACCTGGATTCCTTTGAGATAAGGAGGTTGTGGAGAGGGTTCAGAGGAGAGTAACTAAGTTGGCGAGCGATGTAAAAAATGCTCCCTACATTGATAGATTGAGAGCTTGTGGATTGCAGAGGTTGATTGATAGACAGAGAAGAGGGGATATGAGAGAAATATTTATATTACTAAAAGGTTTTTATTAGATTGATACAGGGGAAATGTTTCAGCTGTGTGATAGTGATGGAAAAACAAGAGGTCATCCCTGGAAATTAAGGAAAAGTGTGGTTATCAAGGGTGTGAGTAGAAGGTTTTTTGCTTGGAGGGTGGTGAATGAGTGGAATGCATTGCCTGACTCAGTTGTGAGCTCATCTGTATATGAATTCTAGAAGGGATATGATAGATATTATTTTTATAGTTTGGGTCTCCTGCAATGTGTCTACTGACTCCATAGAGAGATACCTGTAATAATAATAATATCGATTCAGAGCTCTATTGCTAATCAAGCATTCTCTATAGTTATGAAGAGAAAGAGAATACATGCATGTTATCAGGGCCAGTCCTAGGAATTTTGTTGCCCCATGTAGTAGCATATTTTGTCTCCCCTTCTTCCTATTTTGCCACCCTTATTGTTACTACTGTCAACATTACTGGGACTGCATTTGGAAATACTTGCCAGGATCTCAAACATTTTGGTTTCGGTCCTTTCGCTTATTTTCTCTTGTATTAGCTGTTTGATTTTAGATATTGTTTCTGAATATCGAGTTCTTTTTCGGATTTTCGTTAGCACTATTCTGCTCCTGATAGTTTTTTCTTTTATCAGACATACTGGAATGTTGAAATTATTTTAAAAGTCAAATCCTAATAACTATATAAAATATGTATTATTAACAATCACTACACAACTGTATTTATGTATTTTGTTTCTATTTCTTTAATTGGTTTACTCTTAACCAGTTATCTCATTATGATCATTTGATCTCAATGATTAAATGAGATTTAACCTCAGTTCAAGGTCAAATTGGCTAACAATGGAATAGAAAATAACTGCAAGATAGGTGTTCTGTTTTGTCGTCTGAAATTCACACTGACAGTGCGATATTAAATGCAACATTACCTTGATGGACCTTTTTCACTCAGGATTTCTCCATGAGTGCTGGCCACAAAGATGCCTCCAACGATCTCAATCTTGAGCCTCTCCTCCATGTTATGCCCATAGATTTCACTAGTGGATCTTCCCATCTTGTTTCTGGTTTTCTCTTTATTCTTGGCTGGCAGTTGAGTATTCTATATGTTCATCTGTTATCCCTGAGTCTGACTATGTGACCTGCATAGCTCATCTTGCTTTCATATACTGCAGTTACCACATCTTTTATGCCTGATCTCTTCTTAGTTCCATGTTTGTAATATGTTCCATTTTGCTGATGTTACAAATCCTCCGTTCTATTGCATGCTGCGTTATTCTGAGAGTCTCTTCTTTTCTTCTCATGTTCCATGTTTCTGATCCATACGTGAGTGATGGAAGAATGTCACTATTAAATAGTTTTGCCTTCGCAAAGATGTTAAGATTTGGATCAGAAAGTGTTTCTTTTAGTCTGTTGAATGATAGCCATGCAGCTTTCTTTCTTTTTGCTAGTTCTTCAGATAAATCGTTATTCATTTTTATTGTTTGTCCTAAGTAATTGTAGGAGTCTACTTGTTCTATAGGGATGTTATTTATACATAGGTGACTGTCACTTATGTAGACGTTTTTGATTAATTTTGTTTATTCTGAGTTCATTTCTAAGCCTATCTTACTGCTGTTTGTATATTGTTTCATCCATTCCTTCTATGTCTTTTGGATTGTGGAATATCAGTACTAGATCATCGGCAAACATAAGGATTTGTAGTTTTTCACCATCTATTCTTATTTCCCCCATTTAGGTCTATTTTTTTTTTTTTTTTTCAGAATGTATTCTAAAGTGCTAGTAAATAGATTTGGGGAAATCATATCGCCTTGGCCCCTCTCTTTATATCTATATTTATAGGTTGAACAAATATGGTTGTTGTGTGGTCTGATTTTCTTAAAATTTCTTTTATCATGTGGTTGTAGGTAGGGTCCATATTTATTTCCACTAAGGCACTGATGACTGCATTGTGTTTTATGGTATCAAATGTTTTTTTTTTTTAAATCGATAAAGAGGAAACACAGAGGGATTCGGTATTCTCTGCATTTTTCTGTTAGTTTTGAAATGACCTGGATATGATCTATTTTGTTGAGAAGCCTCTCCTGAATTCTGCCTGCTCTCTACTGGAGTTGTCTTCAAGAGTGTTTTGGATTCTGTTCAGTATTACTCTGTTCATGATTTTATATATGTGAGACAGATTAAAAGTTGGATCTGGGAGAAATGCTTCCAATTTCACCAGCGAACTTTAGACAATAAATAAAGCACTTGAAGCCTACTTAAAATTATCATCATCTCAACAATCTGAGGGAATTATAATTTACAGTGACCCAAGATCAGCTAAGGAGGCAATCAAAAATGGCAATACCAAGCTCACACAAAACACCTATACTCTTAAATCAACTAAAGTATTTACGAAAAAGTTGCATTTTACAATGGATTCCTGCTCATGTAGGCATTGATTACAATGAAGCAGCTGATAAATTAGCAAGAGGCCAGAGACCTCAACCGAGAAACTCACATGATAACTCTTGCAGATGCTAATGCACTAGCAAAAGCTAATCTAATTCCACTGAAATCAGTGATACAACATCAAATTCCTGAAATCAATGCTGACAGAAAGACCACCACGAGAGCAAGACTGCGAATAGGACATTATAGAGGAATGAAGATCAATACAGATGATACGAGAGCATATGGAAACTGCAACAACTGCCCCAATACTGAACTGACACCCACTCACATCTTTACCTGTCCAGCAATTACAGCAGCCTTGCAAGAAATAGATCCTAATCCTGAACAACAGCTGTATACAAACAAAATCATCGACATAGCCAAAGCAGTTCAAGGTGCACATGGAAACATCTAAGACTCTTCAAATGACAAGACAATAACAACAACAGTAGACAGATTGGACAATGCTTTTTTCGTCTTCTTTATTTCCTTTTTTTGGATAGAAGTATGGTTTTTGAGGTCTTCCATTCCTCTGGAATCTTTCTTTCTTTGATTATGATTTTTAAAAGATATACATTACAATGAAGTTTTATTATGTTATGTAAATTATGTAAACATTTAACTAACGACATCCTGAAGCCTGGTTTCAACAGAGAAAGAATAAATGACTTGTTTATGATTCATTTTTCATATAGTTTAGGCCAATTTTGCCGCCCCAAAAAAATTGTTACCCTGTGCAAATCCACGTGTTGCACCATCGGAAAAGCCCTGCTTGTAATAGAAAAGACAATCTCAAGAAAGGCTGTGTGGCCTCAGCTTATTAGCTTCTGATAAGACATTGGTGATGGAACTGAAGGAAAAAACTTCATTTTATGATGATGCACTAATACAATTCCTAAAGGAAAACAGGAGATTGGAACTTGTGTATAAATAAGTAAAACGTAAAATGTGTTATTTCAGACTTTCTTTGATTCATTCTGGAAAAATTATAATTCCAATTTCTGTGCACATTATGAGTGTATTTTAAAATTGTATCAAAATTCAAATTATCTGCGTCTCACTCTAATATTTGAAAATGATAATCTAATCTCACCACGAAGTATAGACCATTTGAGTGTCTCACAAAAATGGTGCTTGTAAGCATTTGACCTTCATGCGTTCCATATTTAAAATTGTATTAACACGTCTCATTCACACCTTGGTGTGTCTGACATTCCCTTATTCCTGGTGGGTACTAACATTTAGCATATGTATCTATCAAGGTCGAGTGGTCGCATTTTCACAAAGATTTAGTTCCATCCAGACACTTAAGCGCAATTAGCATTTAAGAGACTGCATGATATCAAACTGATTTCAAGTTATATTCATTTTGCTTTTCATAAATTGAGTGCTTTCTGTATCCAATAACTATTATAAACAACTGTTACACATATTTCTGGAACTAAAAATATGAAAGCAGCTGTTAGAGAAATGTGTTTAGTTACCTGTAGTTTCTATGTTTATCGCCACAATTAATCTGCCCCGTTTGCATGCATTCAGTATAGTCTGCGGGAGTGGAGTGTTCCGTTAGGTGTGTCAATCAAGTTGTCTTTAATTACACTAATCGTACCTAAATATAGTACACAAATGTATTTAGTGATAAAAAAAGTCACTTGTTTTTCTGTCTTGTGCAGTACAGCATCTATCGAAATTGGAAATTTTTAACTGTGTAGGGACATTTTCATTCTGACTTCAGAAACAACAGAAGTAGTAAAAATTTATTTATTCCTGAATAAAAACGAGTTTTGTGTATTATGAGAGATTTTTAATTTACAGAAAATTACTAGCATGTGTCGTATATCTATTATTGATAACACAGAACAGCTGCTGACACTAAAAAGAAAAAAAAGGAAAAAAATACTAACGAATACAGGATTCCTGAAAGTGTCAATAATTCCGATAATTAAAATTTCACACATATGCCCCAGTAATTAACTTTTTGATAATACGCAAATATTTCATCTTAAGTATCATAAGACATCATCAGTACAGTTATTAAACAACAAGGAATTATATTAAAAAAAAAAGTGTGCATGCTTGCATTGGAATCTATATATACAATAGCTTGTTTAAGGATTAAAAACTATTGGGATGTAATTAAATTAAATTAAAATATAATTGATAAATTTATTTTATACAATTAAGGATAACAATTTCCCTGACTTTTGGAATGGTGAGACAGTCGTTATGGTTAAGATTGGGTCTGTGACGTAAAGCTAAAGTACTTTCCTTAAACAAACTTTCATGTTTATATTTGGATCTATGTAGAAAATTGGTGTTTTGCCATTGAATCCTGTGGTTAGTGTTTTCAATTCTACATTTTGCAAGGCCAAATTGGTGAGGCTTGATACGGCAGATGTGGTCTTGATGTTCAGTATGCATTTATTTACAGATCTTCCTGTTTGTCCATAGTAAAGTAATTACAAGAACATGGTACTTTGTATATGCCAGATAGCATCAGTGGTGAGTAGTAGTGCATTCAGGATTTAATCTTGGGGGGGGGGTGAGAGTTGAGTAGACGATTTCAGAATACACGCTACGCATCGCATACGATCTATGACTGAGCATCTGCGATCATCGTTAATTCATAAGTAGTATAGAAATAGAAGATACTACACAACATAAAATTTTAAAAAATGAATTTTATTAATTAGAAAAAGATTTTTGAAAAATTTTCTAGTTTGTTTTCCTTTTTCTTTGGGGGGGAAAGTCCCCTTGGCCTTCCCCTCTGGTTGTGCCACTGGTGGTGAGAGTTTGTGTTTTGGAGAAGGTAGCAACGAGTTTCTATTTCTTCATAATTTTTGACAAACTTTCTGAAATGCCATATACAACAAAAGCATATATATATAAAAGCTTGGCAATGGTGGTGTTATTTTAAGTAGTGCAAGCTAATTCAATCCCAATGCCTTAGCTTGCACTACTTAAAATAACCATTAAAATAACCTGAGAGCTTATGCGGATTCTATTCTCCTAAGCTCTCAGGTCAGATTTTGGAAACTTTCATGGTTTCTTCAAACATTCGGCTTTGAAATAATATTGGATCTTTAATATCCAATATTTCTATGTAATTTATTATACAATTTCTTCGTTTGTGACATTTTTCCTTTTCCTTTTAAAAAATCATTATATTTAAAATTTTTCATTTTTTTCTTCTCCAAACGTATGATAAATCATATGGATTCACTTTTCAGTTACACAAAAGGAGAATAAGAAGAAAAAGACCTATTTTCCTATAGTGATTACTGTAAATAACTTGCATGGTTTATACATCCATTGACATGCTTTTAACCATGCTACCGGCCAAGACATCAATAGATATCAAGGTTATCATGGATGCAAAGTGCATATTAAAATTGTGACACCATTGATATTACATTGAAATATATAATGGATACGAAGCGTATAAGGATGCATATTTCATCCATATTGGCCAGTTGCATGGTTAAACAATATACTCTAAAAATTAGCAATTATTGATAAGCCTTTTTTTCGTCAGTAGCGATATGTAGAGATTATAAAATTAAGATGTTTTAGAAATGAAGTGTATTAGAAGCAAAGTTTGGTTATTAGCACCCTTGAAAAATTCATAGCTACGTGCTTTCTTTCATCGTCCCATTTTCAATAAAATATCATGTTACTAGCACTCTTCTGACACCAGCCTAACCATAGCATTCCTACCCCTACACAACTAAGGGTAACAATTTGTGATAATCAAGATAATCGATCTTAGCATTGATGGGAAAATGTTTCTATTATAACAGTCAAAGTTTCTCAAGATATTACGTGTGATATAAGTTAACAAAGTAATTTAGTTAGGAAGGATGAACATTGATTATTTGCCAAGCAACTTTCGTTTGCATAATAACAAACATGTTTCCTATTAATGATGAATACATTGCAACGAAATGAATAACCAGTGTAAAGGAAGTTTGGTTTCACAATTTGAAGTGCCATTCTGTTTTTATAAGGGTTTCCACCCTTATAAAAACAGAATGCTCAAAAAAAAGATATTTGTTTATATCGAGAGTAGGGGGGAGAAAACATAGAAATAAAGTGAACAAAAAGTTAGGTAGCCAAAACATAACAACTGCTGTGATTCATTTACCATAATTTATCATTTTAGTTAACTTTAAAATTATCAGGAATTCTTTTATTTTTCCTCTAACTCTAGAACCTAGCAGAGTGGGCATTATCATCTGCTTATTACACACACACACACAAAGAGACAGAGAGAGAGAGAGAGAGAGTAAATTTTAATTCTGACCATTTTGAATTGCATTGCCTTTTAAAATTTGGAATGCATTTTTTAAATGTAATTTTTTTTCTGAAACAGTACAGAAATTATTTTGTTTTTAAATTTTATTTTAGATTTTTTGAATGAGAATAGGATTGGGATTTTCTATTTCATTGAAAGGATGTAAGTTATACAGTGTTCAGGAAAACGTCTTTCCATTAGAAGCAGATTAAATGCAGCAAGTCCAAGTGCCTTTTTCATTTATAGTTTCTTCTGATAAATATTTCTCCCTGCTTTGGGAATTTTCTAACAGCTAACTTCTTTTGTTTGTTGTGAGAAAGACTATTTATTACATTTTTTATCACTTTTATATTTTTTAAACTGACCAAAAAGCTTTAGTGATTATGTCTTAGTTTAACAATAATGCAAGAAGCATTTATTAGGCACTGATATGCATTGGGCCAATAATACTTCAAGTTAATATTATTACAGCAATACTAGTCTTACGACATTCACTTTTCGACGATCCCCTTATACGACGCTTTTCGATTATAACCAGCACCCATTTATACGAGGGAAGGGTGGAAAGTTCTCATGAACATCCAGAACAAAGATCATTTACTTTTATTTCTTCTTTTACATCATAAAATAAAAAGAACAAATTTTTACAATTAGATGAAACATGACTGACTGAACATGTCGGCGTCTTCCTTTAAGCCTTGCGAATCAAAATAATTTTTCCATTTCCGAAAATTATTCTAAATATTTCTTTTGCATACCTGATCTAAATGATTCCTTTATTGACGTCATTTACACACACACACACACACACATATGACTAGTTAAAACATTATTTAGCCATTACTAGCATTCTGCAAGTGATAAAACTGGCAGTGATTCACTATACAATGAAATTCGCTATGCAGCGGTGGTCTGCGATCTCCCAAAATCAGTTGTTAACTGCAGGGAAGTCAGTAGTATGGGTGGCACTAGTAACCAGATCAAGATAAGATAAAGAATCCTGATGTCATTGGTTGATAAGAAGATGACGTCATGTGTTTCAATTTTCCCTGGGGTCATATTTATCAGTGATGTGAGTTCTTGTGTTTTGGTTCACGTATGGCATTATGGGTGATGGTAGAGATAAGGATTCGTGTTGTGATTGGTGGTGCACTAGTGACCAGATCAAGATAAGATAAGGGATCATGTGGTGGGTGTGTGTTGTTATCAGATGTAGATAAGTGACGTCATTTGTTATTTTAAATATGTGATGTCATTTGTTATTTGTAAATACGTGATATCATTTGTTAGTTGTAAATAAGTGATGTTATTGTTTTGAATGGAAAAGGGAGATATATTACTGGATAAGGAATGGTGTCATGATTGGTGGGATACTAGTGACCAGATCAAGATAAGATAAGGAATCGTGACGTGAATGTTTGTTGTTATCAGATGAAGATAAGTGACATCATTTGTTAGTTCTAAATAAGTGACGTTATGTGTTTGGAAATTTCTGGGGAACATATGTTTCTCTGTGTGATATCACTTGGTTTTGGTTTGCCGATGGAATTGTGGACGAGGTTTTTGAGATAAGATATCTTGGAATTTTCCCAGGGTAACACACATCTGTCATTATCGTCATGTTTTGTGTTTGGTTGTCTATAGATGGGTCTACTAATTTTCCAATACATTTTGGGGTATTTTTTTCCTGTTAAAGGGTGGGAATTCTTAGAGTAAATTCGTCATCGCGGGCGTGTTTATGGTTTTCTGAATAGTTTAATTATATGCTGATGTCACTCAAACATACACTCTTTTTTTTTCCTTCTATAGATGGCTGTACTAATTTTCCAATACATTGTGGGGTATTTCTTTCCTGTTAAAAGGGGGGAATTCTTAGTGTAGATTTGTGATGGCAGCTGTGTTTAAGTTTTTCTGAATAATTTAATCATATGGTGGTGTCCCTAAAACATACACTTTTTTTTTTTTGCTCCGAAGTTTTCATTATCAGTTGGAGGTGACATTACTAAAAGATTATTGCCAAATGACAACCTCTTTTTCCAATTAACATTATCTTGTATACAAATGTTTAGGTATTGGGTGTTTTTTTAGTTTACATGAAGAGAAAAAACCAAACGATATTTTAAAAATAAACGGACACGTAAAAGGTTACAATAACTTTTTTGTATGTAGTCTAGAAATTCTAATGATAATTTAAATTTACTTTACAGTTTTCCAGAATGATTCTTCTTAGGTGTGAGTGACTGTGAAAGTTTAGGAGATTGTTTTGTTTGGGAGATTGAATTTAGATTAAGAGTGACTGACCTGCAGAGAAAGATAAATGAGTTGAAAGAGGAGGTGGAATGTCTTGTGAATGAGAGCAGAAGTATGAAAGATAAGATTAGGAGAATGGAAGAGATAAATGCAAGGCGAATTAGAGTAGGAGAGAGAGAGAGAGAATTTAGGGAGTATAAGTGAAAGGTATGGGGGTGCAAGAAGAGGAGAGAATGGAAACAGTAGAAGAGAGGGAATGAGAGAGAGGTATAGGAATGCTAGCAGACGAGAGGATGGAAACAGTAGGAGAGAGGGAATGAAAGAGAGATATGGAAGTGCTAGAAGAGGAGAGAATGGAAACGGCAGGAGAGATGGAATGAGAGAGAGGTATGGGAATGCTAGAAGACGAGAGGATGAAAACAGTAGGAGAGACAGAATGAGAGAGGGATATGGAAGTGCTAGAAGTGCAAAAAATGGAAACATAGGAGAGAGGGAATGAGAGAGATGTATGGGAGTGCTAGAACAGGAGATAATGAAAACAGTAGGAGAGAGAGAGGTATGGGAATGCTAGAAGAGAGAATAACAGTAGAGGAGATGGAATGAGAGAGACCTGTGTGAATGAAAGAAGAGAGAATGGAAACAATATGGGAGAGGGAATGGTAAGAGGTATAATGTATGGCGACTCAATGATCCGTGGTGTTCAAGATAGGATGTGTGAGGAGTGTTTGCCAGGAGGAACAATAGAAAGGGTGGCTATGGCAATTAAGAGAGGTGAAAGGGTGGATGAGATGATTGTGATGGTAGGAACGAATGACTTGAGTGGTAATGTAAGTCGGGCAGTGAGAGATATGAGATTTTTGCTTGAAACTATACGGAAGAAGACAGAGAGAGGAAAAATAGTGTGCGTGTTGCCTAGGTATGATAATGATGAGCTGAGTAGAATAGCAGTGATAGTGAATGGCATAATAGCGAGAATGTGTGACAAGAGAGGACTGGTATATGTGGATGCTTGGAGTGTGTTCGAGGAAAGAGGAATTGTATGCGAGAGACCATTTACATTTGAATGAGGAAGGACATAGGCATCTGGAGAGATTGCTGTTCTGAACGAGTCAGTGTGTCCCAGGGAGGATGATAGCAGGGGTGGCCTCCTGTGGGAATGGATATTTTGGAGAAGAGAGATGATGTCAGGTAACACTGAGCCCTGTGGAGTCTAGAAGGGATAATGCTGGGTATAGAAACAATGGCATTTATATGCTTTATACTAATGCCAGGAGTATCTGAAATAAGGGAGAGGAATTGGTGGCGCAGATAGCGCCAGCGTGGCCAAAAATTATTGGTATCACTGAGACGTGGATGACAGAAGGGGATAAAATAACAGGAATAGAAGTCGTTGGGTATAGCATTTTTCGTCAGGATAGGAGGGGAAAGTGTGGTGGTGGGGTGCTGCTTATGATAAGTGATGACCTATGTCCTCTAAGAGTGGAGGCTTTGGAAGGAAGTGAGACAAATGATTTTGTGAGCATATGGTGTGAGGCAAAGGTAGGCAAGACAGGATATTTAGTGGGGTGTTTCTACAGACCCAGGAGCACAGAGGATGGGGACCAGGAGATGTTTAGACAGCTAAGTTTGTATAGTGAAACAAGAACGATTGTTATGGGAGATTTTAACTACAGTAGTATAAATTGGAGAGAGGAAGATGCATGTAGCAATAGTGGAATGGAATTTCTAGAATTCTTGAGGGCAAATGTCTTAGGCAACATGTAACAGAGGGAACAAGAGGTTCAAGAGTTTTGGATTTGGTTATAGCATCAGAAGAGTTGATAATAACTGAGATGACATCTCTCCCACCAGTTGGAGAGAGTGACCATACGGTTTTGACTTGGAAAATGAATAGACATGCAGGAGTATCAAAGAGACGGGAACTTATGTGGAATTATAATGCAGGTGATTATAATGGTCTTAGACGTCAACTTTGGGAAGTTTCATGGAGGGAGGAATTGGAAGGCCGGGATATCGTTATTGCATGGGAAATTGTGAAAGAATATTTGTTAGCAGCAATAGTAAGTGGTATACCACGAGTGAAGAAGAGGACACAATTTCGAGTACAGTGGATGACAAACAATATTAAACAGGAATTGCATGAGAAAAAGAGGCTATGGAAGAGATATAAGGAGACAGGTGAAGAGAGGATGTGTGAAGAATATAAGACACAAGCCAGAAGAGTGACTAGTGTCGTAAGGAAAGAGAAACTGGCATATGAGAGGAGATTGGGCCTAAGATCCAAAGGAAATCCTAGGGAATTTTTTAGCTATGTGGCCACTAGGAGAAAAAATGACTGTGAAAGAATGATATTGCGGGATAAAAATGGGAACAGAGTGACTGATGCAAAGGACATAGTGGAATTGTTCAATGACCACTTTATTGGTGTATTTCATCCTGGAGGAGTCAGTTTTAATGCTAGTGGGACAGGGCAGGTTCAAGGTTTAGAGGTACAGGAGGAGAGTGTGTTTCAGATACTGAGAACTCTGGATGCCAATAAAGCTTTGGGAATGGATGATATTTCACCATGAGTTTTGAGAGAATGTGCTAGGGAACTGACAGTGCCTTTAACGTGCCTTTTCAATGAAAGTCTTGCTTCGGGAAAGGTGCCCAGCGAATGGAAGGAAGGTAAGATAGTGCCATTGCATAAGGGTGGTAGCAGACTGGAAGTGTCTAATTATAGACCAGTCTGTGTGTCATCAGTAGTTGTTAAGATCTAGGAGAAAGTAGTGAGGGACTGTATACAGCATTGGGCAGATGAGGGTAATGTTATCTGTGAGAGTCAGCATGGATTTGTGAAAGGGCAGTCTTGTTTTAGCAATATGCTAGCCTTTTATAATAAAGTTACAAGAACATTAGATGAGGGAAAGGTATATACTGCAATTTTCTTAGACTTAGAGAAGCCATTTGACAGAGTGCCACATGATAAGCTGATATTTAAATTGCAGCACATGGGTCTGAATGTCAGATTGGTCAGCTGGATTCAGGATTGGCTCTCCAATAGGTATCAGAGACTTGTGTTTGGTCGAGCAGTTTCAAGGAGACAGAGGGTTACAAGTGGGAGGCCCACAGTGCTCAGTACTAGGACCCTATATTGTTTAACTTTTATATCAATGACATTGCCAGTGGATTGCAACGAGATATTCAGTTGTTTGCAGATGATGCGAAGCTGGGAAGGATTATTAGTAATAGTGCAGATGTGGTAGCCCTGCAAGAGGATTTGAATAAGCTAGATAGATGGGTAAATGAATGGGGTTTTCAGTTTAATGCAGCAAAATGTAAGGTCTTGAGGTTTGGGAAACATCAATGGGATGCTGCATACTCTATGGAAGGAGTTATACTGGAGGAAGTTGGGTAGACAAGAGATCTGGGGTTGATGATTCATAGAAACCTAAAGTTTAGGGGACATATTGCAAAGGTGGTGAAGGTAACACAGAGGATTGCTGCAATTATGAGAAGGACACTGACCTGCAGAGATAAAAGGGTTATCATTCAGTAGTATAAGTCTCTGATCAGACCACACTTAGACTATTGTTCTCAGATTTGGTCCCCAGGATTTGAAGGGGATAAATTAACTGTGGAAAAGATACAAAGATGGATGACAAAGATGGTTTCAGGACTGTACAAGGATAGTTATGAGATTCGGCTGAGGGAATGTGGACTGCAGAGTTTGTCGGATAGCAGGAGAGGTGATATGATTGAGACTTTTAACCTGTTGAGAGGTGGTTACAGGGTTGACACTGGGGAGTTCTTTCACTTGGTTGAACAGCGGGAAGGAGTGATGACAAGAGGCCATCCCTGGAAGTTGCAGGAGGAAACTGTGAGCAAGAGGGTGAGGGATGGTTTCTTTGCGTGGAGGGTGGTTGAGCCGTGGAATGCATTGCATAGAGTGGTGAGAGGAGAATGGTCAATGAGTTTAAGGAGTGGTATGATAGACTTTGTGTTTCTTAGGTGGGGGTTCTCCCCTCGATGAGTCTTTTGACTCCATGGAGGCCTGAATAATAATAATAATAATTATAATAATCAAAATATAATGCAAATAGATATTCCAAAATAGTTGAATTTTTATCCACACCACAATACACAAACACACAATCTTGAAAGAACAAAATTTTTGTAATAACATGAAAAGCTATTTGATTCTGTTCCTTAGATTTTCTGTCTGTCTGGTACACTGTTAATTCCTTAGCATTGGGTCATACGATATTTCTGATGTGGCTATGTTATTAGCATTCGCATGATTCGTTCATTGTGAGATACATGTCCTAAGTTGTGTGTTTTTCATGAGTAATATCTAGCAGCGAGTGGTATTTTCAAATCGCAGTATTCTCATATTCTCTCTTTGAGGTTTTGTGTGGTTTTATCAGTTCGAGGAAGTACGATTGTTTTTCTTGTGTAAAATTCTTATGACACATATCCTAAAATTATTCATTTCTGATTAAGAATTTTATACAGTTATTGTTTTCAAGTAGATGGCTTGTTTGTTTGTTTACATTTTGTGTAGCTACGAAACTGGAATTTATTTCAAACGAATATTAGCTCTGTAATCTCTCTTATCCGGTCGCCAATTTTGTTGTATGTAGGTGAGAAATCATGTTTAAGTTGGAACTTTTCATTCCCGTGGGAAATTATTGCTGTAGTAAATTAATGCTTATATTTATTTTTTTAAAACCAATATTGACTATTAATTTTACCTAAGATTCCTTCTGCTCTTAACCTATTTCTGTAACTAAAATTTAGGTATAATTTCTGGGAAAATTCCCATGCTACTCCTCTAAAACACCATTATTATAATTACGGCTATTATATATATTTTTGTGTGTAGGAGTGTCCGTTACTTTAAATTTATTTATTTATTTATTTAATTTATTTTTTTCTTTAGCATTAGTAAGTTTTAGTAACGGATATGCAACAAACAAGGTTATGAACTCCTCGTAGCATTTTCTTTTAGAAATTTCTTTTGTCAGCACAACAAATAGTTATTTCTTATTATTTCAAATGAATATTAGCTCAGTAATATATACTATTAATTTCTATGTACCTTTTATTTGACTGAATATTATTGACAAATTGTATTTACTGAATCTAACATACAGAAATAAATAAAGTGAAAAATGCAATATATTTTTTTGTTCCTTAATCTTCTTATTGTTAAATTTGCACTGTTGTTCAAAGCTTCTTCCCCTGTTTGTGGAATTGCCATCATGTGGTTTTTGACAATGTGACTCTCATCTGAAAGTTAATTTTCATCTGGTGATCATTGGGAATTTATTACTGTAGGATAATTAAGGGTTGCATATTTATTTTTTTGAAACCAATACATATATTTCTGAGAATTATTAAAAGCACAGAATCTTTCGTTATGTTTCCAAAAGAATTTAAAAGTACACATTAGGTTTTCACTTTTTGGGCATCTAATTTCGTTTAAATATTAACCTCGCTAATATTTTGGATTTTTCTCTTCCTTTGGGAAGTAATATTTGATATTTGCATGTTGATTCTATCATCCAATTTCTTAGTATGTCGAGAGATAGTGAACCAATTTCCCACTTCAGCTAATGGTTATATTTTATTAACTAAAAATTCTGTATTTTAACTCTTTCAGGTAATTCTTTAAAACTACAAGGTGATTTTGTCAATGCATATCTTACAATAATTCCATCAGAGATACAAATTTCTTTAGGAAATAAATTTGAAGTTTTAATCAAAAGAAATTAGCAATCAATTATCGAATGAATGACAATGTTCGAAATTAACTCGAACAATGTCAATAGGTAGCATTAAACAACTTTCCAAAATAATTAATTAAATGAATGTCAGTTTTGACAACTTTATTTTCTGTTCTTGGCATTAATTTTGCAGTTAGTGATTTTTTTAATAATTAAACAGAATTGCATTAAGGTATAAAGTTGTGGATTTAAATATCAAGTTCTAATCAGAATAACTGAGTAGAAAATTCACTGTGGAAAAACACAACAACAAAAGCACACATCTTTGTTCATTTAAGTTTATAAATGCATATTTTGTTTTGCTGAAATACTATTTACAAGTATATTTATTCACTGAGAAAAATTCGAAACATGTAATTACCTAAAAGATATTTCACAATATTCAGTTTACATTCTTAACATTTTCCAAAGAGTTCAATGAATAAAATTTTTGTTACTCACTGTTTCTTAGCTACATTACATCAAAATAGCTGGTTATGCAAAAGAGTTTTTAAATCAGATACCATGGTAATCACACCTCTGTACATTTGATATTGTGTCAGTGTGACAATGACACCATGCCTCCCTAAACATTCTGTGTATTGTTTTGTGAGCAAATATACACAAACAGTTTTCGTAAAATGTTTGTAAATGTCCAAAAGTCTAATTTTACCATTGATGAATTTAAATGATTAGCAATAATTTTCCTCAAGATATGAATAGCTGCTAATTCAGTTTCCGAAAATAGTAAATGATTATCAATGTCATACATTTTTGGTGAAAATCTATCAGGTTCTTCACAACTAATACAAAAAACTTTACTTCCATCAGCTCCTGTATCATCAAGTATTAGTTCCCCATCTTCGCATTTCAGAATATAACACTCACCAAGGTCTATTTCGTAAAGGGAAAAAAAAATAAAAAATCGCGTTTTTTTATTCTTTTCCTCCAAAGTTATCAGTATCAGTTGTAGGTAACATCACTAAATGATATCTGCAAATGGAGATGAGCTCGCTCATCTCCATTAGCCTGAGCAAACATCTTCTGGAGGAGAGGGGGGAGAAAAGGGGGTGAGGGAGAGTACTGCAGGGAAGACCCCTGTCACCCTCTTGACTACCCTTTCACTTCCACCACCTAATGCTATTTTGTTTCCTCCAAAGTTATCAGTATCAGTTGGAGGTGACATCATTAAAAGATATCTGCAAAAGATGACCTGGCTCATCTCCACTAAGCTGAGCAGACATCTTCTGGAGAAGAGGGGCAAGAATAGGTGGGTGATGGTGGAGAGAGAGAATTGCAGGGAAGACCTCTGTCACCCTCTTGATGATCTTTTCACTTCCACCACCTAATGCTACTTTTTTTCCCATCCCAACAATTTTGGACATATGAGTGAGAGAATTAGTCACACAGTCTAACATCAAAAACACTTTTTGAGGATAAAATGCTCAACATAATAAGGACAAATAATATAGAATACCCTTCGAGTCACAGAGATAAGATTTGCCCTATGATGTCTCAAAATAAGATAATCTCACATCAACATCATATCCAACAGCATGTAGAAACAGTGTTGTGAATCATCTGTGCAAAAGTTTCATTTTGGAAGGAATGGTATGGGTAAGGGTCAGGTAAACAGTACTGTAAGGGAAAACAATCGAGTCAAGTGCCTTTTCAGTTACGTTAATTCGTTCATCCAATGCAGCTATCATATTGTGTTGGGGTGTTTTGTATCCAGGAAAGTAAAGTAAAATAATGGGTTAGCCACAAAAGTCATTGAAATTTTTTTTCTTCAGGAAAATAGCATGAGACAAAACTCTTCACATAGCTCTAAAGGGATGGAAACCTGATTATTATTTTTGAAGACACATACGTTGTGATGTATTTATCCAGGACCACTTGGGAAAAGTTATGCAGGAAGTGGTCTGATATCCTCGGCTACTTGTAAAGAAGAGTTCACTACGAAATGGACCTCGGTGAGTGTTATATTCTGAAATGCTAAGATGGGGAACTAATACTTGATGATACAGGAGCTGATGGAAGTAAAATTTTTTCAATTAGTTGTGAGGAAGCTGATAGATTTTCACCAAAAATGTATGACATTGATAATCATTTGCTATTTTTGGAAACTGAATTACCAGCTATTCGTATCATGGGGAAAATTATTGCTAATCATTTAAATTCATCAATGATAAAATTAGACTTTCAAGATTTTATCCAATTCGATAAAGATTCTTTATTTTGGGACATTTCTGAACATTTTATGAAAACTGTTTGTGTATATTTGCTGACAAAAGAATACACAAAATGTTTAGGGAGGCATGGTGTCATTGTCAATCTGACACAATATCAAATGTACGGAGGTGTGATTATCATGGTATCTGATAATCACAACTTTTGCGTGACCAGCTATTTTGATGTAATGTAACCAAGAAACAGTGAGTAACAAAAATTTATTCATGGAACTTTGTGGAAAATGTTAAGAGTGTAAACTAAATATTGTGAAATATTTTTTAGGTAATTGCATGTTTCGAATTTTTCTCAATGAATATACTTGTAAATAGTATTTCAGCAAAATAAAATATGCATTTGTAAACTTAAATGAACAAAGATGTGTGCTTTTGTCGTGTTTTTCCACAGTGAATTTTTTATTCAGTTATTCTGATTAGAACTTGATATTTAAATCCACAAGTTTATATCTTAATACAATTCTATTTAATTATTTAAAAAAAATTACTACTGTGAAATTAATGCCAGGAATGGTGGAGGGAGTTTTGAAAACTGATAACCATGTATTGATTAATTTAGAAATTGGCTAATGCTACCTATTGACATTGTTTAAGTTATCTGAAAATAAATCTGTCACATAAATGAAAATCCAAACTGTTAGAATTTGGTTGTTTTACAGCGAGATAGCAGATAATTTACCCAAAATGTGACTTTAACTCTTAAAGTTTATTATAGAAAAAATGTGTGTACTCTCCAGATAATACATATACAAATTTTACCTTTCCCCCACACAAAGTAAGATAAAAACACACCAACAGTATATCCAACAGTATGCAAAAACATGTCGTTGAGTCAACGGAGCAAAAGTTTCATTTTTGAAGGAACAGTCAGGGTAGGGCATATAGATAGGGTAAATAGTACTATAAGAAAAAACCATAGAGTCAAGTGACTTTGGACTTAAGGTAATCGTTCATCCACTGCAGGGTGCTGTTTTCTGTTTGGTAATGTAAAAATAACAGGTGACCCACAAAATTCTTTGAAAGTTTCTTTGTGAAAAGTTCTAATTTTTCAGAATTTTGTAATAGAAAGTTAACATAAAATATAAGATCAGAGCTAATAGTCAGTGAAATAATAATAATAAATAAATTAATAAATATCTATGTTTGTGGTGCCATATGTTATCTAAGAAGAAGAAGAATGAAGGAAAACGAATATAAAAAATCCACAGTGGGTGAAAAATACGAATTTTCAGTTATCATTGGAATAACTGATTGCCAATTTCTTTTGAATAAGACTTCAAATTTATTTCCTAAAGAAATTTGTATTTCTGATGGAATTATTGTAAGATATGCATTGACAAAATCACCTTGTAGTTGGAAAGAATTACCTGAAAGAGTTAAAATACAGAATTCTTGGTTAATAAAATATAACCATCAGCTGAAGTCAGAAATTTGTTCACTATCTCTGGAAAACTAAAAAATTGGATGATAGAACCAACATGCAAATATCAAATATTACTCGCCAAAGGAGGAAAAAAATCAAAAACATTAACGAGGATAATAGGGTGGCCTGTTCTTGATTTAAATGAAATCGGATGCTCAAAATGTGAAAACATAACGTGTACTTTTAAATGCTTTTTGAAACATAACGAAAGATTCTGTGCTTTTAATAATTCTCAGAAGTATATGTATTGGTTTCAAAAAAATAAATATGCAATCCTTAATTTTACTACAGTAATAAACATGAAAATTAACTACATGATGGCAATTCCACAAGCATGGGAAGAAGCTTTGATCAACAGTACAAATTTAAAAATAAGAAGATTAAGGAACAAAATAAAAAAATAGATTGTATTTTTCACTTTATTTATTTCTGTATGTTAGATTCAGTAAATACAATTTGTAAATAATATTTCATTCAAATAAAATGACTAAATTTAAATGAACAAATTGGGTTTCGTTGATATGTTATACAAATATAAAACCATAACCTTTTTTTTTCCTTTGTGAAATTTCATGCAACAAACTAACCAGAGACTTTTTTTTTGACTCAGTGAATTAAAAGTCTTATTTGTTCATGCAAGCCCTCAAATATTTCAAGAAACTGCCAACTCTTGGAAGCAAAAGGAATAATCGGGTATTAAATTAATAGCCAAAATTTTAGTGGAGAAGATTTCACCTGAAATGTTACAATACTGTTAGAATTTGGCTATTTTACATAGCCATTAGATATTTTAAACTAACACGTTACTAAAACTCTTAAAAGATTGCTGTAGAAAAAGGTATCGTTGTGTGTAGCTAAAATCAAGTGAATCAACATGCATGTATCAAATAATACTCGTCATTGGAAGAGAAAAAAAAACATTAATGAACTTAATAGCCATATAGTTCAACTTGTTTTGAAATGTCACATGGAGAAAAATCACATGAATTACACGTAAGCACCAGTGGCAAATCATATACTATAAACATCAGCACAAACATTAAAGCAGAAGAATGCGAAAAAAAAATACTGTCTTTTTCACTTTATTTAATTTTTGTGTTAGATTCAGTAAATACAATTTATTAATAATATTAGTCAAATAAAAGGTAACATAGAAATTAACAAAGTATATATTACTGAGCTAATATTCATTTGAAATAATAAGAAATAACTATTTGTTTGTTGTGCTGGCAAAAGAAATTTCTAAAAGAAAACGATACGGTGAGTTCAAAACCTTGTTTGTCGCATATCTGTTACTTAAAATTATTAATGCTAAAGAAAAAAATAAAATAAAATAAATAAATTTCAGTTACAGAAATAGGTTAAGAGCATGAGGAATCATAGGTAAAATTAATAGTGAATATTGTTTTTAAAAAAAAATAAATGTAAGCATTATTTTACTATGGCAGTAATTTCCACAGGAACGAAGAGTTCCAAACTAAAGACACGATTTCTCACCTACATACAACAAAATTGACGAACGGATAAGAGAGATTACACAGCTAATATTCGTTTGAAATAAATTCCAGTTTCCTAGCTACACAAAATGTAAACAAACAAACAAGCCATCTACTTGAAAACAATAACTATAAAATCCTTAATCAGAAATTAATAATTTTAGGATATGTGTCATAAGAATTTTACACTAGAAAAAGTCGTACTTCCCCGAACTGATAAAACCACGCAAAACATCAAAGAGAGAATATAAGTCATGAAAAAGGCAAATACCGCAATTTGAGGTTACCACTCGCTGCCAGATATTACTCATGAAAAACACACGAATTAGGATATGTGTCACAATGAATGAATCATGTGAATGCTAAAAACGTAGTCACATCAGGAACATCATATGACCCAATGTTAAGAAATTAACAGTGTACCAAACGGATAGAAAATCTGAGGAACAAAAGCCAAATAGCTTTTCAGGTAATTACAGAAATTTCGTTCTTTCAAGATTGTGTTTTTGTGTGTTGTGGTGTGGATAAAAATTCAACTATTTTGGAATATCTATTTGCATTAAGAAGAATCATTCTGGAAAACTAAGTAAATTTAAATTATCATTAGAATTTCTAGACTACATACAAAAAAGTTATTGTAACCTTTTAAGTCACTGTTTATTTTTAAAATACCATTTGTTTTTTTTCTCTTCATGTGAACTAAAAAAAACACCATTACCCAAACATTTGTAAACAAGATAACATTAATTCGAAAAAGAGGTTGTCGTTTGGTAATAATCTTTTAGTAATGTCACCTCCAACTGATAATGAAAACTTCAGAGCCAAAAAAAAAAGTGTATATTTTAAGGACACAACCATATGATTAAATTATTCAGAAAGGCCTAAATACAGCTGCCATCATGAATCTACTCTAAGAATTCCCACCCTTTAACAGGAAAGAAATAGCCCAAAATATATTGGAAAATTAGTACAGCCTTCTATAGAAGAAGAAAAAAAAAAGAGCATATGTTTCAGTGACATCAGCATATAATTAAATTATTCAGAAAAACCCTAAACATGGCTGCCATCATGACTTACTCTAAGAATTCCCACCGTTTAACAGGAAAGAAATTCCCCAAAATGTATTGGAAAATTCAGAAAAGCTCGAAACACCGCTGCAATTAGACTCCACTCTACTCTGAGAATTCCCACCCTTTAACAGGAAAGAAATACCTCAAAATGTATTGGAAAATTAGTAGACCCATCTATAGACAACCAAACACAAAACATGACAATAATGACAGATGTGTGTCACCCTGGAAAAATTCCAAGATATCTTATCTCAAAAACATCGTCCACAATTCCATAGGCAAACCAAAATACCAAGTGATATCACAGAGAGAGATATATGTTCCCCAGAAATTTCGAAACACATAACGTCACTTATTGACATCACTTATCTTCATCTGATAACAATATACATTCACGTCACAATTCCTTATCTTATCTTGATCTGGTCACTAGTGTTCCACCAAGCACGACACGATTCCTTATCCACTAATATATCTCCTTTTTCATTCAAAACAATAACATCACTTGTTTACAACTAACAAATGATGTCACTTATCTACATGTGATAACAACACCCTCCCACACACACCATCCCTTATCTGATCTTGATCTTGAACTGGTCACTAGTGCACCACCAATCACAACACGAATCCTTATCTCTACCATCACCTATAATGCCATTCGCTAACCAAAACACAAGAACTCATGTCACTGACACATATACCTCCAGGGAAAATCCAAACATATGAAGTCATCTTCTTATCAACCAATGACGTCACGATTCCTTATCTTATCTTGATCTGGTCACTAGTGCACCACCAATCGCAACATGAATTCTTATCTCTACCATCACCCATAATGCCATATGTGAACCAAAACACAAGAACTCACATCACTGACACATATGTCCCCAGAGAAATTCCAAATACGTGAAGTCATCTTCTTATCAACCAATGATGTCACGATTCCTTATCTTATCTTGATCTGGTCACTAGTGCCACCCATACTACTGAGGTCTACAATTGTATACCTCCCTGCAGTCAACAACTGATATTAGGAGGCACTCCATCACACTCACAGCTCATCATACAATGGTTTGAATGGATTCTCCGTCTTCACACCCACTACACTCACAGGCAATGCATTCCAACCATTCTCATCTCACCACACAAAAAAACCAGTTCTTTCCCATTTGCTCATAACCTTTATATACGGCGTCCAGAGATGACCTCTTGTTCTCTCCTGTCTCCACCCATTCTATGAAAAAATCTGATACTCATTAATCCGATAAATACCTTTTAATAGCTTTATAATATGTCTTGATGACCTTTCCCTTCCGTTATTCTATTCCAAGACTCTACAATGGCATTCCCTCTTCATTCTGTCTTCATGCTCAACATTCCAGCAATTGGAAACCACCTTCGTCATTCGTCTCTGAATCTTTTACAACATATCTTCATCTATCTGAAAAGCAACTAGCGAAATCTTGGCACAGTAATCCATCTTTGGCCTGAATAAAGCTTTCTACAATGGTGTCATTACATCTTTGTCTACATTTCAGTGTTCTCAGCATCACTGACAATGCACTGTGCTGTCCTTACAATTTTAGCAAAATATCTTCAATATTTCGCTTATCAGCTATAAAACAACAAAGGATGTTTATCCCCTTATCTTCTATATTAAGGTGCCAGAGAACTAGCCATTTGGCTTTTTATCTTTTCTATAATATAATTACACCTTTATGGCATTCGTATAGTGAAGGTATGTAAGTTCTTTTCTCTAAGCTTTGATATCTTGAAAGTGATCTTGAAAAAAAAAAGATGGCGTCTCGCATAGTAGTCTCGCATGACGGTTGTTGTTGTGAAGAATGTTTTTTGATATCAGTGGTGATTAGTGAGTTTTAGATATTGTGAATCTGCTTTGTTTACAGAATAAAAGGTAAGAATTTAACTTTTGATACAATTTTCTGGCCCTAGCCCGTTCTATACGCCATCATACCTTTCCGAAATATATCTTAATATTTCGTACACAAGAATGGAGAATGTAAACGATATCAAGGACGCCATTCAACAGCTAAACAAAGATATGTCACTTGACATTCTCAAATTCATCCTTAAGAAATTTGATACAGACTACCCTGGCTGCTTGAATCTCTTTACTCAAGTAAATGACACTGAAGATGATGATTTAGACATAGAAGAGGACATTACACCTGTTCTACCTACAAAGTCTCCCCGACAGCTCGATTGTTCTCATGAGGAACAATCTAATAAAAGACGAAGAACGTCGGGAGGTGAACTGGAAGATAATGTATCAACTCAACAAAATCAGATCTCCCAAGACAGAAAAGAAAAGGTCCCTCCAGTTATCCTTCGAGACAAAAACAAATGGACCTCAGTCTCAAGATCCCTAGGAGATCATAATATCAATTTTTCCTGGGCAAGAAATACGGAAGAGGGTGTAAAGATCCACCCTACCACTGTCACCGATTATCGCTTGATGACCAAATTGTTTGACAACTCCAAACTGCCCTTCCACACCTTTGCGCTAGCAAGCGAGAAGAACTTAAAGGTAGTTCTAAGAGGAGTGGCTGAAGGCATCTCAACTGATGAGATTACAGCTGACCTCATCAATCAAGGACTGACTCCAACCAAAGTCACTAGAATGTTGAGATCAGATAAAACACCAATGCCACTGGTGTTGGTCGAAATCTCTAATACACAAAAAAGCATCTATGAATTAACGGACATCTGTAAGCTTAAAATCACAACCGAACCTCTAAGGAAGAAGGCATCGGCAGGGCAGTGCCACAGATGCCAGAGGTTCGGGCATGCCCAAAAACTGTGCAGAGCTGCATATAGATGCCTAAAATGCGGTGAGGGTCATCAAACCAACTCCTGCACCAAACCCAGGTCAACACCTGCCTGTTGTGCCAACTGTAGAGGACCACACCCCTCTAATTACAAGGGTTGCCTTTTCCATCCAAAAAACCGTGGATCATTAAGAAGTAACCACGCTCCTCCAAGAAATGACACAATGCACATCCAAGAAGTCCGCCCTCCAGAACATATTACCTCACATTCAACATCACAGGAAGGCACTAGACCCTCAACCATGTCCAAATCATATGCAGAAGCGGTAAGAACCCAGACTTCATCACAAGAGCGAACAAGCTCTAATCTCACTTCAGCTTTAACCTCGTCACTTGCAACAATGCTGCATGAATTCAGCAAAGCAAGCACCTCACCATCCTCCAGAAAAAGATTCTACCTAGAAACCCAATCCATACTAACAGCTCTCTATAATGTTTAAAAAATTTAAACCAAATTCTCTCATGATAACAGCATGGAATGCCAATGGCTTAACAAACAAAATTCTCGAGCTGCAAGAATTTGCAAAAAGATACAATCCAGACATAATCCTGATCAGTGAATCCCACCTCAGACCATAAAACAATCGAAAACTAAGAGGTTATATTTTATACAGGACAGACAGACTTAACTCTAGTGGAGGTGGAACAGCTATCTTTATCAAAAATTATTTAAGCCACAACTCGCTGACCAACCCCCAAACTCTAAACCTTGAGGTGACGGGTGTGGAGGTGCACACAAATAACGCTGACAAACTCAAAATCTACGCAGCGTACAATCCTCCCAGTATTCCACTATTGACAGCAGACTTAGACTCCATCCTCGGCTCCACAGATTCCATAATCATAGCTGGAGACCTTAACTCTAAACATACGGCTTGGTTCAGTTCGTCAATCAATACCAAAGGACGTACCTTATACAACTACACATTACTCAACTCATCAATAGTAGCTGGACCCACTGAGCCCACCCACTACAGCCCATCAGGAAGTTCTGATGTATTAGACATAGTTATCCTCAGAAACATCAAATATCAATACCAGCTGGAGACAGTAGAAGAGCTTAACTCAGATCATAATCCCATCCTACTCAGGTTAGGACTTCAAGACCAACTCTCTCCCCATCATTCTTTCATACCATGGGACAAGCTCTCTAAGGTTCTTCCAATCCACATCGGTCCTCCCCCTGTCATTCGTAAAAAAGAAGAAATAGATCAAGCTGTAAACAACTTAACTAGGCAAATCAACACAGCAATAGCATCAGTCACTCAAACCACTGTCTTCCACGCTTCCAAGATCCCAGAAGAGATAATGGACCTGATTAGAGCCAAAAACAAGGCCAGAAAGCGATATCACAACACCAGAGCCCCGCAGGACAAAGCAACCTTAAACACTTTGAACAGACAGGTTCGAGAAGCCCTCCAGGTCCACAGAAACTCCAAATGGGAAACCAAACTGAAAGAGATCAACCCAGAAGATAACTCCATGTGGAAGTTTGTAAAATCTCTTCGTACCAAAAGACAACCACTTCCCCCTTTAAAGACCAATCTTGGAGTTGCACACACAGATGAAGAAAAAGCAGAAGCCCTAATTGACAATCTGGAAAATCAATGCAGCCCATCTTATGCAAACTTAAATATCAATCTTATTTACAAAGTCCATCGTAAAGTTAGAAATGCACTAAGTCAGCTTAAGGATGATTCAGAAACCATCATCCCCACATCTCCAACAGAAATAATAAATATCATTTCCCATCTGAAGAATAAAAAGGCCCCCGGCCCTGACGGCATTACCAATAGAATAATAAAGCTACTCCCACGGAAAGCCATAATTCATCTAGTTAATATTACCAATTCCATCTTAAGATTCCAATACTTTCCCTCTGATTGGAAAGTCGCGGACATTATACCTCTGAAAAAACCTGGTAATAACCCACAACTTCCCCAAAGCTACAGGCCCATCAGTCTTCTTTCCTGTCTTGGCAAAGTGACAGAAAAGGTCATCCTATCAAGACTGCAAACAGCAGTGGACCAACAGAAAATAATCCCAAATGAACAATTTGGGTTTCGCAAAGCTCACAACACGGTGCAACAAATTCACCGACTAACAGAACATATCACTCATGGTTTTAACTGGCACCTTCATACTGCTGCTGTATTTTTGGATGTTGCCAAGGCTTTTGATAAGGTCTGGCATCAAGGCCTTATCTTCAAACTAATTGAAAACAATATCCCAATTAAACTAGTGAAACTCATATATTCATATATCAATGAAAGATACATGCAAGTAAAACTCAACGGAATTGTTTCTTCAAGGCGCAGAATCCAGGCGGGAGTACCTCAAGGTTCTCTTCTGGCCCCAATACTTTTCACAACTTACATGGCAGATGTTCCTCTCAACCCAAAAACTACTACGGCTCTTTATGCCGACGATACCACTATTATGGCCAGATCGCTCAGCCCTCACCTAGCAATCACTAGACTCCAAGGAAGTATCAATGAGCTAGCAAACTGGTTCACCAACTGGAGAATTCAAGTAAACCCCCTCAAAAGCTCAGCCATGATGTTTTCAAGAAGAAAGATTTGCAACAAAGAAGACATCCTGCTCTCTGGTCAAAAGATCCCATGGCATTCAGAGACCAAATATCTTGGGGTATTGATGGATAAGAAACTCCTTTTCAACAAACACATCAATCTCGTTTGTTCCAAATCTTCCAAAGTCATAGCTCAGCTCTACCCATTGATCAACCGCAAGAGCAAATTGAACCTACATAATAAATTGCTTCTTTATCGGATGGTAATACGTCCAGTCATCACCTACGCCTCACCAGCATGGAGTCACACTTCAAGATCAAACATTTCAAAATTGCAGAGAATCCAAAATAAATGCCTTAGGATGATCCTGGATGCACCGTGGTTCGTCAGAAATTCACAGATTCACCGAGAAACCGGCATTTCCATACATCTCCTCCCTTCTTCGTGATCTTGCAGAAAAATTCTTCGTGAAGTCAAGTTCGCATTCAAACCCACTAATCGTGCAAGCTGTCAATTACAATGAGACTGATTACTACAAACACAAAAGACCGAAGGCTATTCTTCTCTCAACTGATCATAGCTAACACTACTGCCCTCAGAGGGCGAGCTTAATTGCTCACAAATCTCCCATTCCCAAATAACTCTCATTACAGATAAAGGGGAATATGAAAAGCACTTGTGCTTCACCCATCCTGTCAGTAACGTCAATGGTCAATGGTCTTTGATATCTTCCAGGTCTACCTACTCACTGATGAGACCTCAAAAAAGGTTGAAACCGGTCTGGGTAGTGACCTCTCCTCATAATGTAAAACAGCAATACATCTCCTAGGAGCTGTGTTTTACATTATGAGAAAATATCAAGAATAGTGAGGGGGCTTGCATCCACCTTTACTTTGAATTGCCTTCGCCGATAGTTTTTCGGCATGAAACTTATAGATCGTAGTTATCGATCTTTAGTTTCGCTTACTGGCTATAAAACAACAAAGGACGTTTATCCCCTTATTTTCTATATCTTCAATATTTCAGGTCCTTATCCACCAAGATCACAGATCTCTCATCTCATCTATTTCCTCTAAGATATCTCCCCACCATCCTATATTCTGCTTCCCAAATAAATCTTAAGAGGATGTGCTGAATATTTGTGATAATCAATGTGGAGGAATTGAGGCAGAACCACATAACTTACTCATTATTCTACATATTCCCCATGAAGTGTTATACATTTATCACAACGATGCTGCCATTTGGAATCCTTTGAGAAGAAATTCTTTCCCTTTTTGCAAAAACCAGTCCTCAGCTGCAGATATGACTTCATCATCTGTGGTAAATTTTATTCCTTTCAAGTGTTTCTTTAAATTTTGAGAATTGGAAATTGTCAGGTGGGGAGCAAGTTCTTATGAATATGATGGGTGAGGCAGACATTGAAAACGCAAGTTGTGTACTGTCTTATGGGTTTCATAAACAGCTGCAGTCCTGCCAAAGCAACATGCCTCTGCTCAGTTTCCTTTGGTTGAATTCCATCCTTCAGTGCCTCCTTCAATTCCTTCAGAGCTATTGTAACAGTTTCATCTTGTTTCAGGTACTTCATAAGAATTATACCATCCATGTCCCAAAACGCAAATTCAATAACCTTTCCTTTCAAGAGTCAGAATACGAGCCGAAATATGCACTTTATTTCTTAAAAATGACTAAAAATCCCTTCAGATTATAGAACACATTTTCTCTTTTCGCCGGCATTCAAACATTTGAGGACCCACTATGCAGAGAATCAGGGTCGTCGCCAGATTAGATCGCTCCAAGATGGAAACAATTAAATATCGCCCCTGATGGATATAAACAAAAATATTAAAAAATCTCCAGTCGCTATTTTGTTTTTATTACAATAGAAACATTCATACAAAACGATTACATAATAATATTAATTAAATGTTTGCTCTATGAGGATATTGCACAATTAAACTTTATAAGCTCTTCTAAATTTAAATTATAAGCTATGTCCACCTCTATCGATATAGTTGCTAGACCGACCAGTTTTTCTTGGGTTATTGTTGTTCACAAATAATTTTTAATCCGTCTAAGCTTTGAAAAACTTCATTCCGCACTTTCTCCGTTAATAGTTCCTGTTAACGTAGCAAAGCCACTAACCACAATATGGTTGAAAGAGCGCCCTTATTAAGCAGCGCCATGAGGCAGGCTGCCTCTATGCTACACCCAGTTGCATATATAGGTGTTGGCCATATAGGCCCGGGCCTAGAGTCAAATAAATTTTGAGGGGCAGCAGAAATTTCCAGGCTCTCATTTTTGTAATTATAACATGTTCCTTATATGCCACATCTACTCACAAGTAGAGAAATATTTTTCATTTCCTTCTTGTAAGTTTTGTCTACAAGCATATTGGCATGCAATCAGATTCTGCATAACTATACAGACTGAGACACATGCATGGAAATCTACTGTAGTTAGTAACTTGACAAAAAGGCAATAGGGATTGCGGTCGGAAGAGATTTAGGCTAATAATTTTGAGTCAGTATTATTTTTACTAACTGTAACAATTTTTTCTTCTTTATTATTTTGAATTCATATTAAGATTGTTGCCCTTCCTTCAACTCTTTAGTTCAGTATCCCAATATCTTGGCGGCAGTTAAAACGTGCTGATCTGATATTATTTTTAGAGTTTTCAGTGCCCTTGTCATATGTTGTCAGAGTGGAGGTAGTACTGTTTTGCTTTTAAAAAGTTATAAATTGTGTAAATCATTCCGATACTTCCCGAGTGTTTTAAATTACTATTTAAATTTTAAAATATGAGTGATGGTAGAAAGCGACTTAGTGCTGGTGAATATAAGAAGAGAAGAAAAGAAAATGAACCTAAAATTAACGAAGTAGTATCAAAGACAAGAAAACTAGAGTTCTTTTGCGTCGGTATCTGTTAATAGTAAGCGTGATTTGGAAAAAGAACAAGAAGTGGTTGAGGCGACAGAAATTGAATCTGTTTCAAATGACTTGCCTACAACAAATCCCAGCAATTTGGTAGCACAGGTGATAGTGAGTAATGACCCAGCTGAGTGGATCCTAAATGATGTAACATGCGAGTATATCGCAGTTAACGGGTTTCCACAAAATTTAGACAGTGATCCTGACAAAGTAAGACATGTTTCTAAGAAACTCCTTGAGAGAATCTCATTAATGGCAAAAAATAAGAGATTTTCTTGTTTACTCTCCTAGTACCAGAAAGATCTTCTGTGCGCCTTGTCGCCTATTTGGTGAAGAGGGAGCTGACAATAGTCACTTTGTCAGCGGATTTAATTACTGAAAAAATGCAGAAGCACGAGTGAGTCATCACGAGAAAGCAGCTAGTTATATGAACTGTCTGATAGCTCTGCAACAAAGAGCAAATCTTGCAGGGAGAATTGACTTACAAATAACTCAGCAACTGGAAGAATTAAGTACTAGAAGGTGTTAAAACGAGTAGTTGCAGTTGTAAAAACATTGGCCAGTAAAGAACTTGCTTTGAGGGGAAACATTTTCCCCTCAAAGCAAATTTTCCCCTCTGCAACAAAGAGCAAATCTTGCAGGGAAAACTGACTTACAAATAACTCAGCAGCTGGAAGAAATTTAGTACTGGAAGGTGCTAAAACGAGTAGTTGCAGTTGTAAAACCATTGGCCAGTAAAGAACTTGCTTTGAGGGGAAACATATTCGGTTCTCTACATAATGGAAATGTAATGATGTGTCTAGCGTTAATTAGTGAATTTGATCCCTTTCTTGCTGAGCACATTGCCAAAAGTGAGAAAAAGGGAAAAGTTTTCGTTTCCTATCTTTCCTTTGCCAACACCAGACTTGTCTCATGTTGATCAGCTTTTCTTCATTGTGCAATATGTGAAAGAACACGGAACTCCTGTGAAGTATTTCTTGCGTATCATTCCTAACATAAGTCACAAATCTGAAGAGTTACAAGTGGTGGTTTTGACTTCACCAAACGAGCTTCGAATTGATGTAGCAAATTGCAGAGAACAGGCATATGATAATGCTAATAACATGTCAGGCACATACACCAGGCTGCAAGCAAGAATTCTTGAAATAAATCGATTGGCAGAATTCATACTGGATATTCTCTGTCTCTAATTGATACTCGAGCTGCCAAATCATGTTGATACTCTTCTGCATTTTTTTTATGTCCTTCAGAAACTGCATAGGTTTCACTCAACACGTCGGTGGAGTGTTCTATGAAAGCACCTGGAAACTTCTCAAAATTAATCGAACATCCTTCACCTACTCGTTGGTCAGCTCGTGATGATTCCTGTTGGGATCTTCATGAGGGATGGAAGGAAATAACTTCCGCTTTGTCCGAAATTAAAAATGACATCACTCAGAAGAAAGTTACGCGATGCGAATCAAGTGGGATTCTACGGCAACTTCAGTCACTGGAGGTTGGGATCATGACCTGCCTATGGGGTGATATTCTCGCAAGAATGAATGCCACAAGCAGGAAATTACAAAGTATAAACATCGATATAGGAATGGTGTGCGAACTGTATGGGGCCCCTCGAAGAATATTTCAAAGAATCGAGTTACTCTATGAATCCTGTGAAGAACAGGGCAAGAAATTTAGTGGAGTTGATTTGTATGAGGAAGAGAAAAAGAGGAAGAAAAAAGCCCCGAGTTTTTTTGAAGACAACGCAGATGAAAATAACGAAAATGAAGACGATTACAATCCATCAGCCAGTTTCTGAACTGATATTTATGACACAATTTTGCAATCTCTCATTCGAAATGAATTGAAGTGTCGTATGATAACCTCTCGAAGGGGTTCTGGTTTCTCACAACAATGCATGTGATATGTGAAAAGGACGTCAAAAAAACTTCAAGAATACTTTTCGACAGAGATTGAACCTGAATTTGTAACCGAATTCTGCACTGCAGAGCGCACCTCAAATCGAGTGGCCTAGAAATAAATACATTCCTACACCTTTCACAGAAAATTCGACAGGAAGCCCTACAGTGTTTATATATCCCAATCTGGACACTTCTGTTATGATTTTTCTGTGTAAGATGGCACCAAAGGGCTCAGATGAACGATCGTTTTCTGCCCTGAAAAGGTTGAAGAACTACCATAGAACAACTATGACAGAAGAAAGGCTCAGAAACTTCTCAGTTCTACAAACTGAGAGTGATATTATAAGGGCACTGGACAACGAGGACGTGATAAATACCTTCTCTGAGAGAGCAGCAAAACGAATATTCTAGGTCATTTTGGTGATTCATAATATATATATATATATATATATATATATATATATATATATATATATATATATATATATATATATATATATATATATATATATATATATGTATGTATATGGGAAACCCTCTCTCTCCTGTGTTAGCCAACATTTTTTTCGAGGACTTTGAAGAAAAGGCGATCTTCTCTTTTACTTTAAAACCAAAAATTTGGCTTAGATATGTGGACGATATATTCCTCATATGGGAACATGGTACTGAGAATCTTCACAAGTTTCTCGACCACTTAAACAACCGCCATCAAGATATAAAATTGACTATGGAGATTGAAGAAAATAGTTCCATCTGCTTCCTAGATGTTAAACTCACCAAGACGGCTGAATCAATTAAAGTCTCTATTTTTAGAAAGCCGACACACACAGACAGATATTTGCATGCGTCCTCCCATCACCATCCAGCGCAAAAGTTGGGTATTATATCAACTCTAGCGAATCGTGCAAGATCTGTACTGTCAGATGAAGAAGAACTGAAAAAGGAACTACAACATCTTAAATGGACCTTTAAAAACAATGGCTACTCTCTAAAAAGTATTAACAACCAATTATCCCGCCGTCAACGTAGCAACGTAGAGACACAGGACGACTCCAAAGGTCATATCGTCTTGCCATATATCAGCACACTATCCAAAAAGCTGAGTAGAATTCTAAAGAAGTTTAACATAAAAACGTGCTTCTCGACTATGCCAAAAATAAGATCATGCTTCAACAACTATAAACAACCTCACAACCATCTACAATTCCCAGGCGTATATAAGGTCACTTGTCAATGCAGAAAGCCTTACTATGGGCAGCCAGAGAAATCTATCTTACTACGTCTCGAAGAGCATCAGAGAGACATTGCTTATAAGAGAACCAGAGCAACTGCTCTGTCGGGCCATGTCCTGCTTTCAATAAACATGAACAACGAAGGCCACCAACATGAAATAAATTGGACATTGACTTCAAACCTACACATCTGCCATGATGAGATAGAGTGCCGCATTGTCGAGTCAAAAGAAATCACCTTAGATTGTCACGTTTTTTGTCTCCAGGTTATTACTAGCCCAGCTTAATGGCTTATCTCAAGTGGCTTACCAGCCCGGAACCTGGGGGTTGAGCAGGGCGCCATCGGCGCCAGAGCCCCTAGTATATATATATATATATATATATATATATATATATATATATATATATATATATATATATATATATATATATATATATATATTTATTTATTTATTTATATTACGAATTTACGACATAAATAAGTTAAACATGTAAATCAACATTTTCATTAAACATGAGGAGGTATGGCTCTTTCTGCTGACCTAAGGATGGAAATACCTAAATACACCACTGGCTACACCCTGTCGATAATAACCCCAGCTTGTTCCTTGGGATATCTCCAGAGTCCTTGCGATATTTTTGACTGGCATTTTTCATCGAGAATCATATCATGTACTGCATTGATGTTTTCAGGTGTGATCTCTGTGGAATGTCTCCCTGACCTGAGAGCAACTGTCTCAGTATGCCCAGCATTCAACTTGTCCACCAATCTAGCAATTGTTGGTTATAGTGGTGGACACAGTTCCCTAAAGTTGCACAAAGTTTGGTGAATATCAATTGAGGACTTTTCTTGCAGTGTGTGTCTTCGAATTTCTTCAAAATCTCTAACTTCTTCTTACCTATCCTAAATGAAAAAAGAATAAATTATTACGAATTAAGGAAACATGTGCATTAAAAAGTTGTAAGTTATGTACTTTCTTTTGGTTTATATCAGTTGCTTTAATATTATTTTTGTTCTAGGTGTTTATTAGAAGTTTTCTAGAAATACCCTCCCCCATTGTACAGCTTGTTATGTTCAACTGATCCTTGGATCACACCACTAGTGACTTCCTCTTCTGGGATATCGTGCCTTCATACCCAACGTGCCGATATGTGTGGAGAGTCAATCTCCAGCTGAATGCACTAATGTATCATCTAATCCCATTTGTTCGACTTTAAATACCAAGTTATTATTTGGCAATTGCCAACAAAGGTTGGTCGATTGGTAGAGCCACTGCTACTAATGGCTCACCCAAAACGTTAAGGAAGTCTGAGTACCATTAGTAGTCGGAAGGGAAATTGATTCGATGCTGTTTGCACACTCTCTCTCGATGAGTCTTTGGACTCCCTGGAGGTGTCACATAATAATAATAATCTATCATAGGATGTAGCAAAAATCTAAATATACCACAGTGTACGCATCTCGTTTTCCAAATTTACCTGTTTGGCTGTTATAATAAATTACTATATTGCTAAAACACGATTTTCCTTTAGTAAACCCACGCCGTTCATCAATGTGGATACCTTAAGACACATGGTGATATATCAACAAGTCCTAGATGCTGATTGATATCGAGTTTGCTCAATTCCTCATGTATATCTATCACTCACCATCAGTGTTCTTCCTCCATCCCCACTGACCTCAAGTTCTGCAGGATGGTATTTTCATGAGGATCAAATACCTTTATGAAATGTTCATTTAACATCTGTACTATATCCATCTCAGTGGATATCATTCACTGCAACCAGTATAGCTAGTTAACGATCGTTTATATCTTTCCGAAAAAATTTCTCAAAAAATTCAAAATGAACAAAAAAAAAAAATGTGCACACACATCTTCACTGCACATGCCTTTAATGCATTTTTCGGTGATTTGTATTTTCAACAAATTGTGATTTTTCAATGAATTGTTGTTTTTCGATCAATTGCATTTCAATTAACTGCTGATCAGTGAATTGCTTTTTCTGGGAATTGTCTTTCGATGAATTGCCTTTTTTGATTAACTGTTGTTCTATGAATTGCCTTTTGATGAATGGTTTTTTTTGACAAATTGACTTTCTGATGAATTGTTTTTCAGTGAACTCTCTGGATACTTTCATACCCCCTCCCCTTTCACCATGTATTCCAGACAATTCCATCCCTATCCCATACCCAGTATGGATCCATGACTACTTTCAGAATTACTTCTCGTCTTTCTCCAAACCTGTCCATGGTACAATGACAAATCTGTTGAGAGACCCCTTCTGAGAGATCTGTTGCAATTCTAGCATAATGGGCAAATTCAAAGGAGTCATTAAGCAAATGGATACTGATTGGTTGATTGGGAACAGCAAAGGTCATATTGCACCATAGCAAAGGTTACATCATACACAAGGTTGCAGCAATATACAAACAGTCAAAGAAAGATTAGTAAATAATATGTATAAAAATTATTTTAAGCAGTGCAGTATCTACATATAAATAAAATTACAGCAAAGGTAACAGCAGTACATAAAGAATCAAAGATAAATTAGTAAATAATATATATGTACAAAAATTAAGCTAAGCAATGCAATATCAACATAAAAATAAAATTAGTCAAATATATTTGAACAGATTAGTTCTCTGTAAAAGTTAAACTCATCATGCAATTTGTGTGAGTTTGATAACATCTTGAGTATATGTGGCTTGGCTAAATATTTAAAAATTGATTTCTCTCTCATGTAAAGTGCTGGCACTCCACCAGAATATGACAAATAGTAAGACTTCTGTTGCATTTTGCACACACAAGTGAGTCATCATCCCTTTGTAAATAATAATGTATAAGATGTATATGAATGTAGCAAGAACAAATTCCTGTCTTCTCTTTTTACATTGACTAGAATGCCAATGCTTAATTTCAGGCCTAATGTCATGTAATTTGTTCATCAATGCTTCTTTCCATGATGACTGGCATTGGCAATTAGTTTAGGTCTTTTGAAGTGTCTGTAATCTGTATATGCTACTGTTAAAAAGTAATTTAACAGTAGCCTAATATTTAATCGAAAAGGTATGAACTGACATAGCAGCTGCAGCTGCAGTCTCATTTCCCTTAATTCCAATATGGCTGAGAATTCAGAGCAACCACACATCAAAATTGAGTGTTTTCATTTTGTACAACAGATGCAACATTGCACACAGCACTGTATGTAGTTACATAGGAGAGGAGATAGCCAGTAAAGAATTTAATGAGTCTGTATAAATTACATATTTTTACACAGTTTAGGTCGTTTTCTTTTATATGCACAAGGGTGAGCCAAATGGCACACAACACTGCTGTATAATTACCACAGTCAGGTGGAATCTGGTTTGAGATAGCAATGTTAGGAAACACAAGTGTCAGATCTTGAACCATCAGTGTAAATGGGCAAGAAATCAGAGTGGGCTGCTCTGTGTGAATTAAACAATTACAGGTAGACAGATGCTGGAGTATGACAATTCGGTAGTTGATAGTGAAAGTGAGAGGTTGCAGGTGGAATGCAAACCTGCTCTGGAGGGATATGTTATGTTTGATGTAGAGAGTGTTGTCAACATTCATTCAAACAGCTTACATAGTCTCACATGCATACCAAAAGAATGTATGACAGTCCGATGTATGTGACATCGAGCTTCCCAACGCAGAGAAAAGAAACTAGTCCATATAGGATTATCTGGAAGAGACTTTATCTTTAGGGCATAATTAAGAGACAACTGTTTCTGCTTAAGTGACAGAACTGGTTCATTTGCATCACAATAAAGATTTTGAGTGGACAATGCACAAAAGGCACCAGCAGCTATCAGTACTAAGTTTTAAAAGAGGTATACCGTGAGTAGACATATCGATACAAAATTAATAACGGAAAAAACTCACGTACAAAGATTATTTAATAGTATAATTTTTGCCTGTGTGTCACAGGCATCTTCAGTACATTAAGCTCAAATTAAACAATAACTGTCAATTTCAAAAAGCGCCACCTAAGTAGCTGGTGTAAGATAACTTCTTCTTATTATTGTGCTATCTTCTATCGAAGGTCAGCGACCATCTTGGCGAACAAACTGCGCTCTTGTGCTAATCTGAGCAGTTGTGCACTGCTCTTTCCTGTCCACGTCTTGATGTTGTCAAACCATGATATTCTTTTTCTTCCTCTAGTTCCTTTGGCATCAATTCTTCCTACCAAAATAGTTTGTAGAAGTTGGTATTTGCTGTTTCTCATGATGTGTCCAAGATATGATGTTTTTCGTTTCTTGATTATTTGTACAAGATGTTTAGCTTTGCCAATGGATTTTATATAACTAAAAAGATAACTAAAGATAACTAAAAAGATCAATAACTTTCCTAAAAATAAAAAAAAAATTAAAAAAATTAAAAAAAAAAATAATAATAAATTATTATTATTATTATTATTATTATTATTATTATTATTATTTATATAAATCAATACAATAAAAAGTTAGGAAAGATTAGCTGATTTGTAAAGTACTATCTCCCAAAAAGGGGATAGACGTAAGCCGTCGGATCTGTTTAAGTTAGGAGAAAGAAATACGTTTCACATGTTTCTTTATAAAGGCATTCCATGAGAAACTGACTTTTGTGAAGAATCTTGTCTTTCTCCAATGAACTCTGTGTCTAGTGAAGATGGCATGTTCTGCAAGTCCAGACTTTTCAGGTTTAAAGAATTCAATATAAGATTGGTGTTCTTCTAGCTGAATATAGGCAGATCTTCCAGTTTGTCTGAAATGAGATAATCCACAAGAGCATGGAATCTGGTAGACACCTGGATGATTAAGATGTGGAAGCTTGTCCTTAGGAGAAATGAGAAAGGTGAGATTTTTCTAAACGGTCGAAAGGCAACAAAAATATTCAGTGGCTTTAAAACTTTTGCTATATGTTCACTGATGCCTTGTACATAAGGGATAGTAATGTGCGTTATTTCTTCTGTGTTTGAAGAGGAAGACATATTAAAACTACTCAAAGTTCTTTTAATGAAGCAATTCTTATAACCATTAGACGATCTTTTACAGAAAGAACTACAATATATAACTTCTTCCTTTCTATCTAATGGTTATAAGAATTGCTTCATTAAAAGAACTTTGAGTAGTTTTAATATGTCTTCCTCTTCAAACACATAATAATAATAATAATAATAATAATAATAATAATAATAATAATAATAATAATAATGAAGAGATAAATTGGATCCAAAACTGTTTTTGATTCTGACATCTCACATTAGCCCAAGCAATCTTAAAAGCTAATAAGTTTGATGTAGTGGGATATCTACAAAATATACCCATATTCTGTGTTTTCTAAAATACTTTTTAGGTGGGTAGACATTTTAACAAATGAGGGAGAATTGTTTGTGAAGGTGGCTAAATGTTTAGCAAGTTTATATGTAGGACTATTTATACTATCTACAATAGGGTATAAATGTGTACTTTGTTTAAAAAAAAAACACCTTAAAAAGTTAATGGTATGTTTTGATATCACCTCACTATTCACGAATGTATCATTAACTGAAACCCTTAATTTACTAAATTCACAATTTGCCCCTGATATATTTCAGTTTTTTAAATTCACAGTACAGGCAGGTTATTTTACATGGAAAGGGAAAATATACAAACAATTAGATGGGAAAGCTTTGGGAATCCCCCCCCCTTAGCCAACTTCTACATAGAACATCTGGAAAAGCTAGCTATCAACACAGCCACTCTCAAACCTAATCTCTGGCTATGCTATGTTGATGATGTGTTTGCTATTTGGCCACATGGCCCAGACACATTGAATACATTTTTAGTGCATATAAGTAGCCAGCAGCCAAAAATCAACTTTACAATGGACCTAGAAGTCAGTGACTTCCTGCCCTTCCTGGTCACACCAATCAAACGTCTTCCAGAAGGTTCCTTATCATTCTCAGTTTATAGAAAACCCACATATACAGGGAGATATTTGCACAAACAATCACACCATCACCCATTCCAATAATATGGTATTCTAAAAGCACTAACCCATAGAGCTAGAGCAATTTGTTCCAATGACATTGCTCTCACTGCTGAACTTCCTCACCTACGTCACACCATCCTGACCAATAACGATAATCCCCATAAGGTAGATAAAATACTATATGCTCCCTAGAAATCCCCCCCAATGTCTACTACAGAAGACTACAACAAATGCATCCCATACATTAAAGGCACATCTGAAAAGATATCTAGGGTGTTTAAGCGTATTTAAACCTTATGTGAAATTGGCAACTCTCATCCGTTCACCTTTATCATATCCAGGAGTCTATGAAGTGCTCTGTTCATGTCATCGAGCCTACTATGGACAGACAGGAAGAACTGTGGACATCCACTTCAGTGAACACAAAAAATATATCTGGCAATTTCGCTATGGCAAGTCGGGTCTGGCACACAGGATCAATTGGAAAAAAACAAAAGTACTGAACAGAAGCTTCTGCAAGTCAGAGAGGTTGTTCCTGGAATCAACAGAAGCCTTGAAACATACTCCAAACCTCAACAAGTATGGCTGTATAAATCTACCAAAGATTTGGGAGACAGTCATCCTGAGATTGAATTAATACCTGTTTTCTCTCTCGTTTTTTTTTAAACTTAGATGGCGCTAATTAGGATGTTAGTCTTTATGTAACACACTACAATTGCTCATACTAGTCCCACTGTCACACCAGATTGTACTATAACAAATTTTGTTTGTGTGCCCCGAAGATGCTGGATAGAATATCAGCAAAATATTAGCAATTAAGTCAATAAATAGTTATTTGTTTATTGGCTTAATTATACTAGTATCATATATTTTATAATATGTGTTCGCATCTATACCGTTAAAATCCAATCAACATGTAAAATGAACACATAACCCTTTCCACACACTTTATAGATTTGTCTGGTTTTCAGGAGGTTGAGGGCTTTCTTTGCCAGGTTTATATTTATCGGTTGTTTCTGATAAGTATGGATGGCCAGTATCCATCTCTTCCTCTGGTAAAATATTCAGTACATCTCATGTCTGTTGGAAAGTTGAATTTCAGTGGATACTGAAGTATCCATTTTTTTGTGTGCGCTCAACAGAGAAGCACTCGCAATTATCAAGTTCAGGTATGGTGAAATTATCATATAGCGGAATAGATATACGTGTTTCAGATGGTATTGACATTTTCTTAGCTGTCACCTTCTCATCATAAGAGGATCTCTGAACAGGTGTAGGGTAGTTAACTTCCTTTTTGCATCCTGATATAATATGATATATTTTGTTTTGTTTTAATTTTTCTCTATTTCTTTTTCATCTTTCCACTTCTGACATGCAAAGGAGTAGGTTAGGTGATCTCCTTAACAGTTGACACATTTAGCTTTTTTTGACAGAGCAAGATTTGTTATCATGATCTTTACTACCACAATGGGCACAAGTGTTGGAGCTATGACATGCAGTTTGGCCATTCTCATATTTCTGACATTTAAAGCATCTTAGTGGATTAGAGATGTACACTGTAACTGGGCAGTTGAGACAACCTCCTTTTACAGATGTTGGCAGCTTAGGTGTATCAAAAGTAAGGATGATATTCATGGTTGGAAATAGGTGACAGTCCCTACGTATCAGGATGTGCCTCAACCTTGTTACTTTCCGATCTTTAAGCTCTAAACATATTTCCTCATCAGGAACATCAAGGAGATCCCATTCTGATATCATTCCTCTACAAGAGTTGACTGTTTTATGAGGTGTTACTGTGAGTGGTATTCCACACATTGAGTAGTTTCTAGGAATGTTACTGACATGATGTTCCCACAAGGATATCAAAGAACTTATTTCTTAACAGTGTTTGAGGATCCTGCCAGTTCTAAACCTTTCTGAATAAAGGAGGGTGACATTTTCCCTATTGGCTTTTCACCTATTGCATGAATGATCAGAAATACTGGTACATTTATACTAGTATCATATATTTTATAAAAAAATATGTTTATTAACTTGCTTAGATTTCTCTGAATTTCAAATCAGCATCTTCAGAGTACAACACACCATGTATATAGAAAGTATTTTTAACTTGGGTATAATTATGTTAAAGATACCAAGCAATTTTAAACTTGGTTTTACTCCATTTTTCCCAAGTGAGCAAACAGACAAAATGTCAAGTTTGCACCTGCAATTGATGCAAGACTAGCTGATCCCACAGGTAGTGCAAGACCAAGGCAACTCGTGGTAAAGGTGGAGCAAGCTCTGATCACTAATCTTAATATTTACCCTTAATGCCAAAACACATCTCCAAGAAGGGGATGTATGATGTTTTGTATTAAAGGCAAGGGGCCACTACCCAGACCGATTTTGACCTTTATTGAGGTCGAATGGGAGTTCATGCCTTTCATCACTGGCCTCTTTAGATTTAAAAAAAAGTTGTGCTGAGAGTCAGCTTGATAGTGAGAGAGGAGGAGAAAAGATAAAGTGGATAGTAGTAGATAGTTAAAAGAGGCCTCAGTCGATCTACTTGGCCTGACTTAAATATCAGGACCAAGTAGATCTCCGACATTATCTCCCTCCATCCGTTCTTTTCAGCTTTCCCCGGTCAGTCACCTCTTCAGGTGTCTGCCCGAGGAAAGTGGGGAAAAACAAATGAAAGAAGCACCACATGAAAAAGAGGAACTAGTAAATAACATTAAAAATTACATATAACAATTTGTAAGAAACTAGGTAAATTCTGAAATTTCAACCTGAATGACCAGTTTAATACTGAGAAGAGCGGGGCATGGGTGATGCAGCCCACAAGCAGCTGCACCGCCTCAGTGTAAGCCTTCGCAGCCCAGCTTCTCAGGATACCCCCTCCTGTGTGGAATAGACATAGACCTTTTTTACAACAAAAATTCTAATCTGAAAGAGGACAAAAAGAAGAAAAAACAAACCAGAATTTTTTTTTTTTTTTTTTTTTTCCCCTCTGGCAGATCGATACTAGGAGTCGACTGACTTGTTAGGCGAGGTTTAAATCCTCCTGCTGTCTATTGTTGTGGGTTTTAATGATGAGATCTGCTAATTTGTCTCCACGGACGTAGTTTAGCATGTAGAGGCCTCTGTGCAGTGCTAGTCCCACGTCGTCCTCTGCATCGATAAGACCAATGATCTTTTCAGGAGTGATTTCATCTATATTATCGACAAACATGTCGTTCCATTCTGCACTGACGACTCTTGGCCCGTTTTGTCCTGTGAGTATCAGTTGAATGTCTCTGAATGTTTCTATTGCTTTTCGTAGTCTCGCCTCCTCCTCGGGGAAATCTTTTAAGAGATGCAATATAGGTGCATTGGCCTTTGCGTGAGGGAACTTTGTGGGTTCTGAAGTTGAATTTATATTTCCAACTTGTGCTGGACTTCCTTGTTTCGATTTTTTAATATTTACTTCTTCAGGGCTGGCTGGCCTCTTTTGTGTGCTTTCTGCATTGTTGATTTCCATATCTACTGCCTCCGTGTCCTCGTCTATTGTGACTGCAGTTATAGTTCCATTTTGTTGGTGCTGCTGGTTATTTTCGGTTGCTACGTCTGTAATGGCGGTTTGATCGGTGGCCAGTTCCTCCTGCCCTTCATCTCTCCTGGTTGCGAGCTTCTCCACTGGTGTACTTGGCAGTGTTTCGGAGGTGGTGGCATGATTCTTTGTTGTTCCCTCATGCACGGCCTTCAGGGTGGGGAAATCATTCGGTTCTGCGCCAATAACATTTTGGGCTGTTTTGTCCGTGTTGGGCGTAATAGTGCCTCCCAATTTTTCGGCCAGATTTCTGTCCGGACAGGTGTCTATTTTATGGCCGTTAGTGCCGCATTTTAGGCATGCCGATTGGCACTGTGCTAGTGTATGACCCGCTGTTAGGCAGTTCTTACACTTTAACTTCGGGCACTGGGCCCCGAGATGAGTCAGGGCTCCACATTTAAAACATTGCCTCTTTACTCCCGGGTAACTCACCATTACCCTGGCCGATCCGATCATTACAAAATTCGGAACTTATGTTTTCATCGTTAACGAGAACGAGACTTTCCCCGACATCCATTCAGGATAGTCAGCATCTTTGCCTACTTGGACATCTCATACGGTTCCCCATTTCGAAAAGACTTGATTAATTATGTTGTTGCCTCCTTCTAGGTATTCCAGAGGGAATCGCTCTATTCTCATCTTTTTAGAGATGCTGCCAACGACAAAAGGATGGCCAAGTTTCCCTTCGCACTCAACCCCTATGAGTAGTTTCTCCCTTGTTGTTGTATTTTTACAAACTACTTGATATCTGCCATCCCCATAGGGGTAAAGCCAGAAATATTATCTGCCCCTACGCAGTCAATTAGCGCTTTCACAAACATCCTCTTCTGTACACTTGCGTCGAGTTCGAACCCGAGGGTTCTTACTCTCGGTAGAGCCGAAGACATACTTCAAAAAAAGGGAAGAGTAGACCCTTGTATGATCCAAGTCCACAAAAAGACAGACCCGTAGAAAAGGCCAAGCTTTCCCTGTTTGCAGATAAGAAAAATCTGTTAAACTTAGGTACAGGGGGAACACAAAGAACCAAAGAAGAAAAAAAAAGACAAAGGGTTCTTACCAAGGCATCAGGACTGTAATAGGAGCTCTCTCTCGGGGTCTGGAAACTGGAATCCAAGGCTGGGATACTTTCACTGCAGAGCTGGAACATGGAGCTTTCTCTCAGGGCCACAAAATCTGGGACGGGGTGAAAGTGAGGGGAATCCTATCATTGGCCTACTGAAAAGAAATGGGGTCAGAGTGCCCCATTAGAAAAGGGAAAGAAGTAAAGAGAAGTGACAGTAAGGTTGAGGTGGGGAAATGAGGGGGGATGGGAAAAGGAGAGGAGAGGGAATTGGATGGGAAGGGCGGGTGGGGAGGTGGGGAGTAGGAAAAAGGAAGTGTAGGCCTCAGCTCATATCTCACATCTATCTAGCTCCGCGCTATCAGATGATACTCTTTCACCCCGCCTTCATTGCCTGGCTGTCAAGATAGAGACGACCACGGAAATAGCCGGTGCCCAGGTGACCTGTCCCTTCAGGGCAGCCCGCCTCGAGTAGGCCTGCGCTGCCTGAGTTTTTCTCCGAACTACCCCCGTGGGAGACCAGGGAACAAAACAGAGCTCAGGGGGGACGCAGAGACCAAGGAAATGACTCAGAGTGGAGCTGCTGCTGCAGATGGAGATCTTAAAGTAGCAGCAGGCAGAACTTGATGTTATTGTGTCTGACACTGCACAGGATTGGAGGTGAACACCACATGTTCTTAAATAGGGTGTAACCCAGAGCCTCTCTTTTGAGATATAAAAACCTCCTTAAGGAACCATAGAACATATAAAATACGATCCGGGAGAGATCCAACAAACTGGAAGGATTAGCAGAGTTAGAAAATTTTTTCCTTACCTTCCAGATGTGATACTTAAGCTCATTTATTATGAAGATTAGCAACTTCTGCCTGTTGTTGGCTGGTGGAGCAAACTGCAGGAAGATGATCTGCTCCTGCAGCAGGAGGGGGATGCGGAGCACGTCGCTTAACCTCCTCCACATAAAGATGGAAATGGGACACCGGTAGATGGCATGCTCCATGGTGTCCGGGCTCCGACAGAAGTCACATAGGGGGTTCAAGGTGTTATTGAACCACCATCGGTTCACATTCACTGGAAGGTGTCCATATGCTATCCTCCATGCCAGGTCCTTTCTCGACGGCTAGCCTCGATGTTTGGAGAGGTGGCCGAAGAGGATGTTGTTGTCAGTTCCTAGATATGGAACGTCGGTATGAAGGATGTTAAATAAATGTTCATACCATGTTGAACTGTTCCGGATCGCGGCGATATTCACACCCGACGAGAGGAGTTGTTGCATTAGCTGGCACAATCTGTTGTAATCTTCTGGAACAATGTCTGCCTTGGGACCCTGGTGGACTGGGATCCCAAAAAGGAGAAGCTTGTGACCCAAGAAATACCACACAGGATAACTGCAGGGATGTGTAGTCTGCAGTATCCTGTTTAGATGGAACGCAGTATTACTTAGGTACCTGATGTTAAAGGAGGGGAAGCCAAAGCCCCCCCTGCTTCTCTGGAAGTTGAAGGAAGTTGAGATCGACTTCCTGGCGTAGATTGCCCCAGAAGAACTTCAGGGGCTTCCTGTAGAGCCGGATTTCCTGATCCTTGGTGATGTTCAGGACGTGCTGAAGCGCAGGGCATACGATGGTTTTGATGACAGTAGCCCTGGAGGAGAGTGACAGCTGTCCATTTTTCCAGTCCTTGAGTTTCTCGACGGTCTTGTTGTCGAGATTTTCAATGTTGAGCACGGGCTGTTCTTCAAACGGGACCCCCAGGATGGTGAGGGGGTTGGCAGTAGGGACGAGGCCTGCAGGGATGTTGTGCAGGTCCCAGACTCCATACAACTTGATCTTGGTTTTGTCAGGGTTGGATGTTAACCCCGACACTTTAAACTTCTTGAGGATGTTAAAGAAGTTAAGTATGGAGTCGTTGTCCCTAAGAGTGCCCACCACGTCATCCGCGTAGGCGATTACCTTGGAATCATCCGTAGTGGAAGTGGAATTCCTCTAACCGCATGAGAGTTGTTCACAGCCCGTAGGAACGGTTCAAGGGCTAGAGCAAAGAGCAGCGGACTGAGGGGGATACCCTTGTTTGACCCCTTTCTGGATGGTAATGGGGTCAGATAGGTGTCCGTTGATGAGGAGGCGAGTAGAGCTGATGATGTTGAGGAGTCCACTGCTGACCCCGACTTTCTCTAGGATGTTGAAGAGAAAGGAATGCCGGACGCTGTCGAACGCTCGGTTGAGATCAATTGTCAATGCCATGGAGTACTGTTTGATGTTAACCAGACATAGCACTTCTCTGATGAGGATGAGATTGAACTCCATCGATCGACCAGGAACACCATACACTCGTGTGCTTTTGATGATGTACCTCATCCTCATCTTCAGTCTGTTGTTGAGAACACGGGCGAGGATCTTGTAATCCGTGTTCGACAGACTTATGGGACGCCAGTTCTTGATGATGGATGGGTCCCTGTTGGTCTTCGGGATGAAGACGGTATGGCATTCCAGAAATTCCCATGGCAAGTTTCCGGTGTTAAGGAAGGTGTTGAAGATTGCCACGAGAATAGGGAGGATGGTCCTAGGCCTCTCGGTAGAGTTCCATGCTTAAGCCGTCTGGCCCAGATGCTTTCTTTGTACGGCACTGTTTGAAGGCTGATGTTATTTCGGCCACTGTAAATGGTGCATCCAACCCTGCTTGGATGTGCACAGGGAAGGAGTCAATATTCCAACAGGGGTAATCCTGGGGGGTACTGTTGTCTTGATAGAGTTGACTGTAGTACCCCCAGAAGGCGTTCATGATGTCAGGTGTTGTGGTGTGATCACACCTTTCTGAGGAAGGCACATTCCTGGCCCCATTTTATCATGTTTTCTTTGATGTTAAGTTTTAGTCGTGCCCAGGCATCCCAGTCCCAGCCAGCGGTGCATCAGGTGGAGCACAGTTGGTTAAGCTTGGCTGAGAACAGGGACGGGAAGTCTGTAGTAGCAGAAAGAACGGGAAGAAATTGTAGTAGCAGAAATTTTTTTGTTGGGGGGGTGGGGGTTGAAATGCTTGAAAAGTTGAAATCTGAATAAGTGTAAGACAAGGTCAAGCAAATAAGTAGAAGTAGGTTCTATACAGTGACCTTTGAAGAGTGACCAAAAGATGCAAATTCCATTTGTTCAAGAGGCAAGAATTCTGCATTTAACCCTTTGAGGGTTATATTTAGAACTGTTATGGCTAGAGGTAAGACAAAGAGAGAGAGAGAACAGAGAAGGTATTGCAGATGGTAGTAGATAAACTGCAGCCAAAATGAGTAAACATCCAGCAAGAGAGTGCAACATTTGGGGCCTGATATGGATAGAGGCCAACAGGACAAAATATACAATCAGTTGCTGACATAGGCCATGGAATGCAAAGAAAGCTGAGGATAGTATATATTGGCAAATAAGCTCAGTTAATGGAGCAGAAGTAATTATTATGAGGAATTCAACTATGGAAACATAAATGGGAAGGAGGAAAGACACATAGAGAGAAGGAAAGTATGGCTGCTAATTGGTATTTTGAGAGGCATCATGCAGTCTTGACCCAGGAAGTGCCACGTAGAATTTTCAGTTAAGAAATAGGTAAGAATATATGGAATTCTAGAGCTGATAATTAAAACAATCTCAAGACCTTGCATGGAGCAATGCCCAGCACAAAAATCTGTAAGGGATGTTCATAGTGCAGGAGGAAATAGTAAAAAGACATTTAAAGGAAGTATTAACAGACCACATACCTACTTAGGAGTTAAATGGAGAATGAATCAAAAGGTAATTTAATGAATAAGCAGCATCATTAAGCATGAGCTGCAAAAACAAGAGGTCTGTCAAGAGAATTTAAAGAGAAATGTGATCAGCAAGCGTAGTAATGAATGCAAAAACAGAGCATGAAAGGAAATTTGCTGTGGAAGTCAAATAATTTGACTACAGTTAAAGATTCTGCAGATGAATTAAATAGCCTGACACTACGAGCAAAGGTAAATGAATGCCAGTTTATCGTTGCCAAATGTAAGGTCATGCACTTTAAGATTAGCACATCATTATGTAATATATTGTTGTGAGAAGTAGATTTTTTAAAATGGAGAGTGATTGTAATAAATTTAGTTTAATCCTTTATTCAAGTGTGGCCAAACAAAGTTTGCGCCTGAAGTATCTTCAGGACTGGGGTAAGGTGGTCTCACACTTGGATAAAGGATTAAATTAAATTTATTATACTCTAACCAACTGAAAAATAAACTTTCAAAATAAACTTTCAACAGGAGAGTGATTGATCACAGATAGACCAGCAGAAAGTGCCGCCAGCCCCTCATATTTAATGAATATGTTTATGTACATGCATAACCTATTTATATGGTAAATTCGTAATATATATATATCTATATATATATATATATATACACACACACATATATATTATGACTCACCCAAAATGTCCTAGAATATTCTATGCCTTGCTGCTCGCTCAGCAAGGCATAGATATTTATCACATCCTCGTAGTCCAGTGCCCTAGTAATATCACTCTCAATTTGTAGAACTGCCAAGTTCATGAGCCTTTTTCCTCTCATAGTTGTTCTATGGTAGTCCTTCAACATTTTGAGGGTGGAAAATGATCGTTCAGTTCAGCAATTCTTTCCCATCTTACACAGAAAAATCATAACACGTCATCGTAGTCCAGTGCCATTTTAATATCACTCTCAATTTGTGGAACTGAGAAGTTGCTGAGCCTTTCTTCTGTCATATTGTTCTATCGTAGTCCTTCAACCTTTTCAGGGTGAAAAACGATCATTCAGCCGAGCAATTCTTTCCCATCTTACACAGAAAAATCATAACAGCAGCGTGGAGATTGGGATATGTAAATACTGCAGGGCTACATGGCGAATTTTCTATGAAAGTTGTAGGAATGTATTTAATTCTAGGCCACTTGATTTCAGGTGCGCTCTAAAGTGCAAACATTCGATTACAAATTCATGTTCAATCTCAGTCAAAAAGTGTTCTTGAAGTTTTTTGACTTCAAGAACACTTTTTGACCCCCTTTTTTTTGACGTCCTTTTCACATATCACATGCATTGTTGTGAGAAACCAGAACTCCTTCGAGAGGTTTTCATTCGACACTTTTTTTGAATTCATTTCGAATGAGAGACTGTGCAAAATTGTGTCAAAAGTATCAGTTCTGAAACTGACTGATGGATTGTACTTGTCTTCATTTTTGTTACTTTCATCAGCATTGTCGTCAAAAAACTTGGTGGACTTTTCTTCCACTTTTCTCTTCCTCATTCAAGTCAACTCCACTAAGTTTCTTGCCGTGTTCTTCACAGGATTCAAAGAGTAACTCCAGTTCTTTGAAATATTCTCTAAGGAACCCATACAGTTCGCACACTGTTCCTATACCAATGTTTACACTTTGTAATTTCCTGCTTGTAGTATTCATTCTTGCGAGAATATCACCCCATAGGCAGGTCATTATCCCAACCTCCAGTGACTGAAGTTGCCATAGAATCCCACTTGCTTCACATCGCATAACTTTCTTCTGGGTGGTATCATTTTCAGTTTTGGAAAAGTGGAAATTATTTCCATCCATCCCACGTGAAGACTTAGACAGGAATCATCACGAGCTGACCAACGTGTAGGCGAAAGATGTTTGATTACTTTTGAGAACTTTACAGGTGCTTTCTTAGAACACTCCACCAATGTGTTGAAGATGTGAAAAATACGCACAGTTTCTGAAGGACATCAAAAAATACGGAAGTGTATTGACATGATTTGGCAGCTCAAGTATCAATTAGAGACAGAGAATGTCCAGTATGAATTCTGCCAATGAATGTATTTCAAGTATTCTTGCTTGCAGCCCTGTGTACTTGTCTGACATGTTACTAGCATTACCATATGCCTGCCCTCTGCAATTTGCTACATCAATTCCAAGCTCGTTTATTGAAGACAAAACCGCCTCTTGTAACACTTCATATTTATGACTTATGTTAGGAATGAAATGCAAGAAACGCTCCACAGGAGTACCATGTTCTTTTACATATCGTACAAAGAAGGACAACTGATCAACACAAGACAAATCTGGTGTTGGGTCAACACTTATGGAATAGTACTTAGCTATTTTAAGTTCTTCCACAATAAATTTGATTACTTTCTCACCCATCATTTCAATAAATTCCTCATACGTGGCAAAGAAAAGATAGGAAAAAAAACCACATTTCCTCTTTTCCTACTTTTGGCAATGTGCTCAACAAGAAAGGGATCAAATTCACTAATTAACTCTAGATACATCATTACATTTCCATTATGCACAGAACCAAAAAAAATCATCCTTTCTCCTCAAAGCAAGTCCTCTAGTGGGTAATGTTTTTACAATTGCAACTACTCGCTTTAACACTACCTTCCAGTACTTAATTTCTTCCAGTTGCTCTTATATTCACTGTCACTAAGTCGCTTTCTACCGTCAGTCATGTTTTAAAAATAAATATTTATTTAAAACACACAGGAAGTATCGGAATGATTTACACAATTTAAAACTTTTTAAAAGCAAAAGAATAAAACAGTACTACCTCCACTCTGACAACATATGACAGGGCACTGAAAACTCTAAAAATAATTTCAGATCAGCACGTTTTTACTGTCACAAAATATCAGGATACTTAACTAAAGAGTTGAAGGAAGGGCAACAATCTTAATATGAATTCGAAATAATAAAGAAGGAAAAGTTGTTGCAGTTATTAAGAATAATACCGACTCAAAATTAATTATCTTAAAAAAAAATCAATCTCTCCCGACCGCAAACCCTATTGCCCTCATGTCAAGTTACCGACAACAATACAGTAGCTTTCTATGCACGTGTCTTGGTCTGTATAGTTATGCAGTATCTGATTACATGCTAATATGCTTGCAGACTAAACTTACAATGAGGAAAAGAAAATTTTTCTGTACTTGTGAGTAGATGTGGCATATCACTTGACACACAGATAGGCCTATAATTTAATGATTGAGTTCTATCACCTCACTTAGGAAGTGGCACAATCTTGCTCTCCTTCCACTCTTTTAGAACTCGACCCAGTGAAAGACTCATATTAAAAAAATATATGTCAAGGCAGATGACAAATCCCTGCCCACATTCCTTCAGAATGTGTGGTGATATATTATTAAGGTCCACAACCTTATTAGCATCAGGTTTGCTCAATTTCCCATACTCCTCTTGCTCATTTCCAGTCAGTCTCTCGTCCCATAATCAACTGCTCTCAATCTCTGCATGATGACACATTCATAAGAATGAAAGACCTTTATAAACTGCTCATTAAGTAACTCCACTAGTTCTTCCATAGTACTTTTCCTTATGCCATTTTCTCCAATCAATGTCATCCTTCTATAATCATTTTTTTTTTTTTTTGCTGGCTACGTATCAAAAGAACTCCCTAGGATTCCTTTTGGCTTACTGCTGCACATACTTCATTTTTGTACCCTTGCCAAACAAGTCACCCTCCTTACCTGGTCTTTGTGATCCTCATACAATTGATTATTACCATTTCCCTTATGCTGCCTCCATAATGCCTTTTTTCTCTGTCCCTTATCATCCATTTCACAACTATATTATTAAACCTTCTGACTCTTGCAATACATTTAGAGATTCCTTCTACTAGATATTTCTTGAATATCCCTACAATCTGCAGTGATCTCTTTTCCAGCTAACTCCTTATTCCATGCTACACCTCCATGCCGTCTCCTGAGCTCCTCATAATCACCAACCCTGTAGTTCCACATATACCATTTTCACACAAATGCCCTCACATTGCTGGCAACTGTCAAAGTACTCACTTCGTGGTCACTGTCACCAACTGGAGGGTGATTTGACACTTCATTTATAATTACATCCTCCAATGACATGATCAAATTCAAGACATTCAATCCTTGAGTGTGCCCTCTGTTACATACCGTCTAAGGTAGTTGTCTCTCAAAGACTCCATAAACTCATTTTCTTTACTTCCAGTCGCTATCTCATCATAGCGACATGGACTATATTGCCATAACTAAAAGTTCCCATCATGATCACTGTTTTATTTCCTTGGCTAGTTTGACAATGCATTTCATTATCACTACCATCCATATTACCAGATCTATAACAACATCCAAGTATTTTATTCCATTCACCTCTATCTCACACCAGATTGCCTCAAATCCACTGGCACTATTTCTCTCTTGCATCTCTACTTTGTATGGACATAACTCTTTCTCTATCATCAATAGCACTCTCCCTCATATTTTTTACCCTTCCATCTCTATTCCTGTCAGGATATTTCCTCATCTAACCATGTCTCACTTATTCCAACAATATTTTAGTGAACAGACCCAATTAATGTAACCATTTAATCTGCCTTGTTTCGTACACTTCTGGCATTTGTATACAAACACAATAGCTCATTCCTGGATCTACAGCTAGTTCCACTGATATCACTTATTTGATGTGACTTCTCCATGCTTAACTCGAGCCATTTCTTTTTCTCCTTATTCATCTTAGAACCTTCTTCAAATCAAACTGTTTACCCTTGATCCCAGGTCATCCCCTTCCCTTCTTGTCTACACATTCACTCACATCCCTTTAGAGCATGTACATTTCTCATGCTCTGTTCCTCTGTTCACCCTGAGCCTCCACATGTCCCTGTCTGTCTTGCACAACTGTTCTCTTATTCTCTATACTCATGCTGCTCACTCCTCATTCATAATATCCTCTTCAATCTCCCCTGTCTTATGCTTTCTCGTTCTTCCACGTCGCATCCCACCTGATCAGATTCCTTCTCTGCATTTACTTCTCTACCTTTCCAGCAACAGTCTCTCCAAGCGACTCACACCAAAACAACTCAAATGCAGTCCATCGTTAATGTACAGTTCACGTCATCCTTCAAACTCATTCCGCACATTAACAAACTGCACTCCTTTCTCCTCACACATTTTTGCTAACTTATCATTCATAATCCTTGCTCTCCACCTCATTTCATATCTGGGCAACATGCTTACTACTTTTTCTATCACACTATTCTCTTTTATCTGTCTTAACAATCTCCTGATATAAAAAGATGGGATAAAGTAAAAAACATAGATATAAGAGGTAATAAACAAGATTAAAAGGCACCATTAAGGAAATAAAAAAAAAAATGGAGATGGGTAGGATACATTGCAAGACTGGGAGACAACCACTGGACAAAAATTTGTACAGAATGGCAAGTATGAGAAGGCTTAAGAAGACCTGACCGACCAACAACAAGGTGGAGAGATGAACTACATCATACAGGAAATAATCGAGTTTCTGGGCCAGACAGAAAAATGTGGAAAAATATGAAGGAAATCATCGTTGAGCAGTGGACGGATAAGGATCGATTATGATGATGTCAGTAAGAACAGTAATTACAAATATATATTAAAAAATTTAGTATATTTTTTGAAAGTACTTGGATTAGATAAAATTTATTTCATTGTTTATTATAAGGGCTCAACAGATATGTTCCTCCTCTTGCAATGGTCCTAACCTATGGTAGATTTTGCTAGCTAGCGAACTGGAGACTGGAAAAAATAGAATATTTTCATTTTAAAAAAAATCCAATTATATACAACAATATTATTCATTTTGTATAACTCTTATGGACTTATTGGGATATATTTAAAATATAGAGGATGGCTCTTAGGCAAGTTGAAATTTACATAATATTGGAGCCCTGTGTTGTGTACCCAACACGATTAGACCTAAGGATAAGGACATACTTATGCTCCAGATAAAGGGCTAAGAGAATATTGTACATGTGTTCACTCAGAAGTATATCAAACCGAATGAGATTGTTAATATTGAGTAAACTTAAGAAATCTGTAATTAGATTTGATAATGTCTGTGTAAGATTAGCAAAGGGAAATTATGTCTCAGGACTGAAATTGTTATTATTAGATGTGTATAAGATGATCTATGTATTAGAACCATGTCAAAACAGTTCGAAGTTGCAGTGACCAATCGGCCGCAGCTAAGAGTATGATGTAGTCATCGAGAGAGGGCGCTCGCATTTTGTAATATAAGGCACAGCGCGAGACTCAGACGCTCTCTTGTTTTCTGTTCCTGCATTCCCATCCAAATCCTGGATAGCTACGGAAGCTTGTCGCCGGTGGCCAGCAATGGCCAGCAACAATCTCCCGGTTGCTGCCGTACTGAGTCGAGTAAAGCCACCAAAGGAATGAAGTCAGAATTCCAGTAAAGAGCCATTGGTAAGCTGTGCCAACATGAAGTCAGCGGAGGGTGACCTCCGAAGATAGTGGAAGTATGTCGCTAATGCCATGAAAACACGTGGTGAGAAAATATGGAAGTGAAAGCGTGAAAGGAAGTCTCGGAAACTCCACGAAAAGAAAAGAATGGTAATGTACAGATTTTCATACTCATTATAGAATTGTAATCGTAACGGAATAGGAGCCAGGGAACTAAGGAGCTCCACAGTTTAACTTACCTATAGTGCCTAAAGGACTGCTTGCACTGATCTGTCCATGTCAAATAAGCTAGTGTCACTCTAAGCTTGTGCTGAGAAAGGAACCAAACCTTCGAACTGTTAGGTCAGGAAGAAGCTATATGATATGATGTTAGATGTTAGCCTGAATTTAATTAAGTTGTGGGAGGATAGAGCTTGAGCAAGAATTAGAATAATTTTCCATGTTAAATACTTTGTATAAAGATTGTATATAATTGTGCTTAAAAAAAAACGAGCTCTGAGTAACTCTGTATGGAATAATCGAGTCTGAACATAATAATATAATAGAGATATAGAATACAGGTCGCTACCTACATTTTAACTCCTCTCACCACATATCACATAAACTCAGCATTATACACATGTTAAAGAAAAGAGCTATTTCCATCTCAACGGACAACAAGACCCTTCAAGATGAGTTAAAATTTATTTCCAACGATTTATACTTGAACGGCTATCCAAGAAGACTAGTCAATAAAATCCTTTTCTCTGAACCACCACAAAGAGAACAAGAAGAGATTCAATATATAAAAACGATAGCAATTCCGTATGTAAGTGGCATCTCCAACAAACTCGCCAATCTCCTCAAACAACATAAAATAAGAGTAGCATTTCAACCTATAGATACTATTCGTAAACTACTAAGATCTCCAAAAGACAACCATCCTTTCTACAAATATGCTGGAGTCTATAATATTCCATGCTCATGTGGCTCTAATTACATCAGACAGACTTCGAGAAGCCTCGAAATCAGGCAAAAGTAGCACATTGGCTATGTCAAAAACAACAGACAGGACATTTCTGGGCTATCGTCTCATTTCTCCACAACTAACCATGTCATCGAGTGGGACAAAAGCTGTTCCCCCTACTTAGAGGAAGATTACCATTCAAGAATGTTCAAAGAAGCAGCCACAGTCGCCCGTTCTACTGTGAACCTTAACAGAAATCAAGGCCTAATACTGCCAGAGATATGGAAAACCCTAATCAGAGCCTTAAAAACGGAAGAAATGAACTTTAATACAAACTACAGAAGGTTCCTCAGCAACAGCTAGCTGATCTTGTACACACGATACGTGTTTCACTCACGTTCGATACTATTTCATTTGTAATTATTCTAGTCAGTTTTTATTCTTGTCAGTTTTGCAGTTACGCATAATTGTGAGAGTGTTTAAACCTATATGTTAGTGCCCTGAAGAAGCCAACAGACAAGTGTGGCGAAACTAGTTGGTCCAGTTAATTAATAAAATATTGATCAACACTTGATCGGTTAACCAAATATTATTATTTAGAGATATAGGATTGTTTCATTTAAACATAAGAATTGAAATTTTCGATCATAACCTAAAAAAGGGGGGGATTCAGACTCTCTAGCATTGAATTTATTATTTGAAGTGTATCTATGCAAGTGTTTGTAATAAATGTATTTCTTTAGTTCAAAGTCCATGAGTCTGTGTTTTCTGAGATTGAATTACCACTTGTAAAACTTTCGGACCTGTATAAGTGAAGGGGGAAGCAATTTACATAAGAAAGAAAAAGGGGGGGAGCCACGACTGCACATCACGTGATCCCTTTGTTGGTTAGTATTTATTTGAGTATCAGAATTTAGTTGCCAGCTGGTGCAGTCGTTCTAAACAAGTATAATTTTGTCAGCAAGTGAATAACTGATATGCATGAATTCTAAATAATAGTTATATAGAATAATAAATTATAAGAAAAGAATTAAGTAAGAAGCAAAAAGGCGCAAGACAAAGACGTAACACCTGTTTATTATTCTATTTTTTTTTTTTTTATTATTTTTATGATGATTCCCGCACTTGAAAGGTCAGAGAACCTACAACATTTCAGTGCTATGTGAGGGATAAGTGATTAAGGAGAAAGTAGTAGTCTGTTGATATGTTTCTTCAAGAGTTAGAGGTTGTACTCGGTACAACCTCTAACTCTTGAATTTATGGGCATTGCTGCTCTGAATTGGAGTTAGAGGTTGTACTCGGTACAACCTCTAACTACAATTCAGAGCGGCAATGCCCATAAAAGTACCTATAGAAAAAGCACGGAGCAGAAACAGTGCTCCTATGGGGAAAGTGACTGAATAAGTCTGTGAGGGAAGGCTCATCTATTAAGCAGATTGCCCTGTTCTGAATATCATCAAGTATTCTTGATGTATTCTTGAAGTAAATGCAGCAAATGTAAAGTGAGGCAAGGAAATCTTGAGCCTGAGCAGAATGAAAAATAGGGATTCCAGATTTGATATCCTTTGGCAAAGGATATCGTATTTTAGTAAAGCACGTTCCTCCCTTTTTGCAGAATACATCGTGCAGGATGTAGTCAGGACAGCTGAGGTGGATTGTGGTCGTGGAGGATGCAGTTGGGGTTCTGTTAGGAAACATTAGATCAGGTTTTGATGCCTGTAAGTGGTGAATATATATCACTGATGTTTGTATTGATTCCTCGAATACTTGTTTTTGTTGGAAGAAACTTTGGGTGTTATTTTAGTGGAGTAAGGACATATATTTTTTTATTTTTTTATGCGATTTTTTTGTATCTGTAATTAAAAAGACTAGTACTTGCATGACTGACTTTCATGTATATAGTTGTTAGTAAAGGAAATATGAAGACTTGATTATCACATTTGCATTTAGCATGCTGCTTTGATGTTATACATTAATAGTGTTTTTTCCCCTTTACATTTGCCAAAAGGTGACTAATTAAAAAGTGGAAAAATGCATTGTGCAATGATAACAGTAGACTCTTAGAATTTCATTCATTTACCCATTAAGGGAGTTGTTTTGTCAATATGTAGCAGGGACATGAACTTTTGACTTACTGGGAATTCTCCCTCCAAAACAACATGCATTGTCTAGCAGTGTAGACAACTGTTTCTGCTGCATCCCTCAATGGAAGATGTTCTGGTTTGAATGGGATAGTTGGAATTCTCTTGATGTATATTGCTCATATTTTTTGGCTCGTTCTTGAATTTTTTGAGAGCAGGAATTTAGAAAAAGATTCAAAATAAAGTTGCTAGCCTTCTGGCTGAGCACAAAATATTTCCATTGGAGCAGAGTTTCCCCATTATTTATAGAAGTAGAATTGGTAGATTTACAGTTTTTCAATAATGCAATTCTCAAAAAAGGGCATCTCTTGCAATGTAGGTGTTTCAATAGAAATGTTCTTGTTTTTTGACCACATGTTCACTGAAAGTCTGGTTACAGGAAAGATGCCCAGGGAATGGAAGCAAGGTAAGATAGTGCCATTGCATAAGGGCATTAGCAGACTGGAAGTATCTAATTATAAGCCAGTTTGTGTGTCATCAGTAGTTGTTAAGATCTTGGAGAAATTAGTGAGGGACCGTATACAGAATTGTGCAGATGAGGCTAATGTTATCTGTGAGAGTCAACATGGATATGTAAAGGGGTGCTCTTCTTTTAGTAATATGATTTCCTTTTATAATAAAGTATACAAGAGCAGTAGATGAGGGAAAGGCATATACTACCATTTTTTTGCATTTAGCGAAGGTATTTGACAGGGTGCCACATGATAAGCTGATATTTAAGTTGCAGCACATGGGTTTGGATGTCAGGTTGGTCAACCGAATTCAGGTTTGTCTGTCCAATAGGTATCAGAGGGTTGTGTATGGTGGGGCAGTTTCAAGGAGGCAGAGAGTTACAAGTGGGATCTCACAGGGCTCAGTACTGGGACCTATATTGTTTAACTTTTATATCAATGACATTGTCAGTGAATTGCAGGGAAATATTCAGTTGTTTAGGGATGATATGAAGCTGAGATGGGTTATTGTTAACAGTGCAGATGTGGTAGTCCTGTAAGAGTATTTGAATAAGCTAGACATATGGGCAAAGGAAAGGAAGAATGTTTAAGAATGCTTAAGCATATGGATAATGCTAAGCATTATCCATATGCTTAAGAAAAGAGCTATACAGTATACCACAGACCAAGATGACTTACAAGAAGAATTAACTACAATATACAGAGAACTATCGTTAAATGGTTATCTCAAAAGACTCATCAACAAGATCCTCTTTTCTGATATACCACAAAGACAATGTGATGACACCCAGTACATCAGTAACTATTCCTTTTGTGAGCAACATTTCAAAAAAATTGGGTATCCTACAAAAACCACACAATATTATAGTAACATTCAAGCCAGTCAACACTATTCGGAAATTTTTAAGATCACCGAAAGACCCTCATCCGTTCTACAAGTACTCAGGAGTATACAACATACCTTGTTCCTGTGGTGTTAATTACATTGGTGAGACATCTAGAAGCTTCGAAATGAGACAGAAAGAGCACATAAGCTATGTTAGAAATAACAGACAAAATATTTCAGGCCTTTCACTTCGCCACTACTAACCATTTCATTGAGTGGGATATGAGTCATATGTCCTATATAGAAGAGAACTTCCATAAAAGAACCTTCAAGGAAGCTGCTAAAGTCATCCGTTCAACAGAAAACCTAAATAAGAATCAAGGTCTGATCCTACCGGATATATGGAAAACTTTAATTAAATCATCAAACACCAAAGAAATTAACTTTTATGCGAATTACATCATGTCTCTCAACCAATAAATCATGTACCCACGACACGCGTATTGTCTCACACACAGCACTAATTTTATACAAATTGGAACTATCGGTTAAAACCTACTCTGTTACTTTCAGTTAGCATACCAATTGTATCCCTGATGATGCTGATAGCAAATATCGGTGAAACTAGTAGGATAATAAATATTACTCACTTGACTAACATTCCTAAAATGAGTTTAGGCTCTTTAGCTTCGAAAATAATGGCCAAGAGATAATAGAGACATGGGCTCCTGTATATTAGGCCATGCACGGTCATCAGTGACTCTTCCTGCCCCAGGGTTGTTCCGCCCACACTCAACATTCTATATTGCCTATGTTTCTCTGTGCAGGCTCTCCGAAAATGTATGCAGCTGCTTCATCAGGTTCAGTTATATCTCATTTTTGTCTTGCATGTTAGGCTCAGTGCATTGTCATAGCTAAGCATTGTGGCTTTTTGGAAACCTAATTAATGCTTGGACAGGGTGGTTAATCCTAACTGCATAGTGTATTATGGCTGTCAGTTATGTGTGTTTGTTCTAACCAGCAGATGGAAATGGTAGATGGCGCATATTCACAGGAATGGTTATGCGTCAAAAGGTCCGAGGTGAATCACATTACTCCAGAAGAAAAGGGTAGTCTGCAAAGAGGGCTCAGAATGTAGGTAAAAAGGCAACATGTGCATAAGAGTGACTTTGCGCCAAGAATCCTATTGAAAAGAAGGCATGACCGACTGAAATGAATGAGCCTGCATATGATAGAAGATTCCCAGATATTAACCCCAGCACAAAGAAATCAATTTGAGGGTTCAAGAACGAGTAAAGAGAGGAACAAGCACAGGAGAATTTTATCTTTGTTAAGTCCTTAGACCTTGATTCACATATCATTCATTTACACTATTTAACAATAAAATTTCACAATACCGTATTATAGTTATCCCCTATGCTTGTTCCTCTCTTTACTTGTTCTTGAAACCTCAAATTGATTTCTTCATGCTGGGGTTAATATCTGGGATTCCTCGATCATATGCAGGCCCATTCGTCTCAGTCGGTCATGCCTTCTTTTCAGTAGGATTCTTGGGGCAAAGTCACTCTTACACATGTGTTGCCTTTTTACCTAGATTCTGAGGCCTCTTTGCAGACTACCCTTTTCTTCTGGAGTAATGTGATTCACCTTGGACCTTGCGATGCATAACCTTTCCCGTGGATACGCGCCGACTACCGTTTCTGTCTGCCGGGCATCATAATAATTTGGTATAACACCAAAAAAACAACAAGAAATATTTATATATAAAATATTGAGAACATAAACATATATCCATTTTATGTATGTGTGTATATATATATATATATTACAATTAATGTGTGAATGAGTTTGAATGAAGAATTGAACTGTATAAGAGTGCCGAACTGCATTTGAATGGTTTGATGTGAAAGAGCAGGAGAGTAATAAAGAAGGAGAAATTGAAGTGTAGAGGGTAGTGACTAGCAAATGTATAAGCAAATTAGCCAAGCAAATGGGAAAAGGGTGATCATTATGAGTGACTTTAATTATGGCAATATAGCTAGCAACTAGAATTGGCAAGCCTTGAAGAAAACCCCGATTGATTCAGCTAGAGAGGCATATGGAGAGGTTGTCTTCAAGGATAGAAAAATCAGAACTCCATGGTGGACACAGGAAGTTAATGAGGCAGTGGCTTTCCTTACAACAGTTGTGACTATTCAAGCCTTCTGCTTATAATTTTCATAGTGGACATTCATTTCATATGGTGATTCAATCTCAGTACTGTCCCGAATGGACAGGGCTATCCGTTCAGCTATGAGATCATAGCTCCGACTGCTGCCTGACACTCCTACTGCATATTTCCATGTGAGGGTGAAGGATGGTGGGCTTGGGGTTCCATCACTTAGTTGGCTGATCCCACGCTTGCAGCTGTCAAGAATCGCACAGTTAGAACTACCTTCTTCCCCCATCTGCAGAGAGGCTTTCTATAGCAGAACACAAGAGATGGGCATCTCTGTTGCTATGTTCTGTAGATGGTGCTCCTTAAAAAGAGTCATATCTGGTGCTTCCCAAGCATGATCGGGTAAGGGATGGCACCAGACTCCTCACTGGGAATTTCTAATACAAGTAGTCAAGAAAAAAAGATCACACAATAATAATGTTTATGGAAGAACTGTTTTTAAAGCTAAACAAGTACTAAAAAACAACCCGACAAGTTTCGTTAGTCATCAGACTAACATCTTCAAGGGTAAAAGAGAACTAAAAGTTTAAAGCACAGAAAATACAATTAATTACAATAACAATACATTTGTTGGTATTATGAACATCAAAAAAACTTGTTATAACAAACATGTCCTATATTGATAGGAACAGTGTCACAAGAAAATTCCAAGAGGCAGAAAATATGGTTAAGAAGTTCAATGGAAATATTCCGGGTTTTGATCACATGTTTATTATTATTATTATTATTATTATTATTCAGGCCTCCAAGGAGTCAAAAGACTCATCGAGGGAGGTCATTCCTAAGACATAAAGTCTGTCAACACTCATCGAGGGGAGGTCCCCCCCTGAGAAACACAAAGTTTATCATACCACTCTTTAAAGTCACTGACCATTCTCGCTCCCACCACTCCATCAGGCAATGCATTCCACGGCTCAACCACCCTCCACACAAAGAAACCACTCCTTACCCTCTTGCTCACAGTTTCCTTTCGTAACTTCCAGGGATGGCCTCTTGTCATCACTCCTTCCCGCTGATCAACCAAGTGAAAGAACTCCCCAGTGTCAACCCTGTAACCACCTCTCAACAGTTTAAAAGTCTCAATCATATCACCTCTCCTTCTTCTATCTGCCAAACTCTGCAGTCCACATTCTCTCAGCCGATCCTCATAACTATCCTTGTACAGTCCTGAAACCATCTTTGTCATCCGTCTTTGTATCCTTTCCACAGTTAATTTATCCCCTTCAAATCCTGGGGACCAAATCTGAGAACAGTAGTCTAAGTGTGGATTGATCAGAGACTTATACAACGGAATGATAACCCTCTTATCTCTGCAGGTCAGTGTCCTTCTCATAATAGCAGCAATCCTCTGTGTTACCTTCACCACCTTTGCAATATGTCCCCTAAACTTCAGGTTTCTATCAATCATCAACCCCAGATCTCTTGTCTCCCCTACTTCCTCCAGTATAACTCCTCCCATAGAGTATGCAGCATCCCATCGATGTTTCCCAAACCTCAAGACCTTACATTTTGCTGCATTAAACTCACACCCCCATTCATTTGCCCATCTATCTAGCTTATTTAAATCCTCTTGCAGGGCTACCACATCTGCGCTATTACTAATAATCCTTCCCAGCTTCGCATCATCCGCAAACAACTGAATATCCCCCTGCAATCCACTGGCTATGTCATTGATATAAAGGTTAAACAATATAGGTCCTAGTACTGAGCCCTGTGGGACCCCACTTGTAACCCTCTGCCTCCTGGAAACTGCTCCACCATACACAACTCTCTGATACCTATCAGACAGCCAATCCTGAATCCAGTTGACCAATCTGACATCCAGACCCATGTGCTGCAACTTAAATATCAGCTTATCATGTGGCACCCTGTCAAATGCCTTCGCCAAGTCTAAGAAAATTGCAGTATATGCCTTTCCCTCATCTAATGCTCTTGTAACTTTATTATAAAAGGCTAGCATATTGCTAAAACAAGAGCGTCCTTTCACAAATCCATGTTGATTCTCACAGATAACATTACCCTCATCTGCCCAATGCTGTATACGGTCCCTCACTACTTTCTCCAAGATCTTAACAACTACTGATGACACACAGACTGGCCTATAATTAGACACTTCCAGTCTGTTACCACCCTTATGCAATGGCACTATCTTACCTTCCTTCCATTCCCTGGGCACCTTTGCCAAAGCCAGACTTTCATTGTAAAGCCACGTTAAAGGTATTGTCAATTCGCTAGCACATTCTCTCAAAACTCGTGGCAAAATACCATCCAGTCCTACAGCTTTACTGACATCCAGAGTACTCAGTATCTGAAACACACTCTCCTCCTGTACCTCCAGACCTCGTACCAGTCCTATCCCTCTAGCATTAAAACTGACTCCTCTAGGATGAAATACTCCAATAAAATGTTCATTGAACAATTCCACTATGTCCTCTGCATCAGTCACTCTATTCCCATTTTTATCCCACACTATCATTCTTCCACAGTCATTTCTCCTCCTACTGGCCACATAGCTAAAAAATTCCCTAGGATTTTCTTTGGATCTTAGGGCCAATCTCCTCTCATATTCCAGTTTCGCTTTCCTTACCACACGAGTCACTCTTCTGGCCTGTGTCTTATATTCTTCACCCATCCTCTCTTCACCTGTCTCCTTATATCTCTTCCATAGCCTCTTTTTCGCATGCAGTTCCTGTTTAATGTTGTTTGTCATCCACTTTACTCCAAATTGCGCCCTCTTCTTCATTCGTGGTATACAACTTACCATTGCTGATAACAAATATTCTTTCACAATTTCCCACGCACTGGTGATATCCCGGCCGTCCAATTCCTCCCTCCATGAAACTTCCCGAAGTTGACGTCTAAGACTATTATAATCACCTGCCTTATAATTCCACATAAGTTCCCGTCTCTTTGATACTCCTGCATGTCTATTCATTTTCCATGTCAACACCATATGGTCACTCTCTCCAACTGGTGGGAGAGACGTCAACTCAGTTATTATCAACTCTTCTGATGCTATAACCAAATCCAAAATTTTTGAACCTCTTGTTCCCTCTGTTACATGTTGCCTAAGACATTTGTCCCTCAAGAATTCTAGAAATTCCATTCCCCTATTGTTACATGCATGTTCCTCTCTCCAATTTATACTACTGAAGTTAAAATCTCCCATAACAATCATGCTTCTTGCACTTGCCAAACTTAGCTGTCTAAACATCTCCTGGTCCCCATCCTCTGTGCTCCTGGGTCTGTAGCAACACCCCACTAAATATCCTGTCTTGCCTACCTCTAGCTCACACCATATGCTCTCAAAATCATTTGTCTCACTTCCTTCCAAATTCTCCACTCTTAGAGGACATAGGTCATCACTTATCATAAGCAGCACCCCACCACCACGCTTTCCCCTCCTATCCTGACGAAAAATGCTATACCCAGCGACTTCTATTCCTGTTTTTATATCCTCTTCTGTCAACCACGTCTCAGTGATCGCAATAATTTTTGGCCAGGCTGATGCTATCTGCGCCACCAATTCCTCTCCCTTATTCCGGATACTCCTGGCATTAGTATACAGCATATAAATGCCATTGTTTCTATACCCAGCCTTATCCCTTATTGCACCCTACTCCTGAATAAACTACTCTCTGATATCTCTCCATCAGCCACCCACCTATCCATCTCACCAACCCTATATCCATTCCCATATGTTGTAGTTTACGGATTAGAATTCCATGTGGTATTGTTGTAACTCGCTAATTAATAAAATCAATTAATTACTGATTGATTACTAATCAAAATATAGGGAAATTTATATTTATACTGCGCCACCCTATATTTAGATTATTCTATGTAAAATAGTACAATCAATTTTCAATCAACTTAGAAGTCACCTTATTCATACAGGCCGAATTTAATATTTTTCATTTAGGGCTCCCGCAAGACTCGACTTTTTTATGAACGGTGCAATAAAAAAGAATCAGGCACACACAATATTGAAATCAACAAAGCAAAACATTTAGTATAAGGTTATATGACATCATCATCATACATATCAACGATTTATGCCAACCATGGCCTGTACCGGACTTAGAAGTCGTTCGTTGAATCATTTAAGAGGACGTCCTGGTTTTCTTTTTCCTAATGGTTTGTACTTTAAGGCTTGTTCTGGTAATCTTTCTGTTTTCATTCTTTGAACGTGTTCCATCCATTTATGTTTATATTTTAATTTTTTCTATTACTGGTTCTTGGTTTAATTCTTTCATAATATCTTCGTTTCTTTTGTGATCAAATAGGATATACTTTGCAGTTTTTCTCATAAACTTCATTTTGCTGTTGTTAATCTCTGTTTGTCCTTTTGTTTTATTGTCCAGATTTCGCTTCCGTACATTAAGACTGTTAGGGCTATTGTATACTTTTACCTTGGTTTGTTTTTGAACTACGTTTGGTTTAAATATAGAGTTAATTACACCTGTTATTTTTAAATATTTTGCAATTTTTATGTTTATATCTTTTTCATTTTCATATGTGATCATATGAAAGACAGGAAGGTGTGGAGGAGACTCATTACAAACAGTGACCCCACTTAAGTGGGAGAAGCTGCAGAAAAAGATCACATCCTAGGTAGTTAAATGAATTCACTTGTTCTAAGATCTTGTTGTTATTATTATTATTTTTATTATTAAACAAGACCTCATGGAGTCAAAGACTCATCTAGGAGGTCCTTTTAGCTCACACACATCTCATCATACCACGTCTTAAACACATTCAAACTCCTTGCAGACACCACACTCTCAGGCAAGGCATTCCAATCATTCACAACTCTGCACGAAAAAAACCTGCCTCTCACTCCCCTACTCACACCCTCTTTATACAGTTTCCAGGGATGACCTCTGGTTCTCCCCTGATCTCCCACTATTCTCTGTAGAACTTCTCCACCATTGATCCTATAACAACCCCTTACCAACTTGTAGGTCTCTATCATATCTCTCCTCTTCCTTCTCTACACTAGACTCTGCAAATTACATCTTTTCAATCTTTCCTCATACTCGACATTCCAGAGGTCAGAAACTACCTTAGTCAGTCGCCTTTGGACCCTTTCCAACATCTCTTCATCCTTCTGAAAACCAGGTGACCAAATCGGGGCACAATAGTCCATGTGTGGCCTAATCAAAGGCTTATACAATGGAACAGGAATCTCTCTACTTCTACACGTCAGTGTCCTCTGCATCATTCCCAGAAGTCTTTGTGTTTTCTTCACAATTTTGGCGATGTGTCCCCTAAATTTTAGATCCTTATCCACTATCACCCCCAGATCTCTTATTTCGTCTACTTCCAACAATATATTCTCACCAAGCATAAATTCTGCATCCCATCTTTGATTTCCAAATTTTAAAACCTTACATTTTGCAGCATCGAACTCACATCCCCATTTGCTTGCCCAATCACTCAATTTATTGAAGTTTTCTTGCAAGGCCACATCTTCACTACTCTTTATGGTTCATCCCAACTTTGCATCATCTGCGAACAACTGAATATCTCCATCCAAATCTTCGCCAATATCATTAATATACAAGTTAAATAGTAATGGCCCTAAAACAGATTCCTGAGGCACCCCACTAGTGACTTTCCTTTTCCTGGATATTACACCCCCATACACAACTTGTTGATACCTATCAGATAGCCAGTCTCCAATCCAGTGCACTAATCTAATATCCAACCCCATCTGCTCTAGTTTGACTGTCAACTTATCATGAGGTACTCTATCAAAATACTATTTTAGTTCTTGGTGGATCTTGTCCTTTCAAGGCCATAGTTTTTGATTTTTCTGTTGATATTATCATACCATAATCTTTGGATATCTCAATTAGGTTTAAAATAGCTTTCTGTAAGTTATCTTCAGAATTTGTAATAATTATTTGGTCGTCTGCAAAGAGGAGGGTGTTTAAGTTAACTGTAGGTGAAAGTTTAATTCCTTGATGTAAATTTTTACTCCATTTTATTATTATTTCATTTAAGTAGATATTAAAAAGAGTTGCTGAGAGGGGACATCCCTGTCGGACTCCTTGGTTTATCTCTCTTGTATGTGATAGCTCGTGATTTAATCTTATTTGTATTTGATTATTTTCATATATACTTGTGATAGCTTTTAGGACATTATATGGTATTTGTCTTTCTTTTAATATGTTAAATAATGTTTCTTTTAACTTTGTCAAATGCTTTTTCAAAGTCAATAAATGCAATATGTGTTTCTAAATTATATTCTCTTCTTTTCTCTATTACTAATTTTAGGCAAAAGGCTGGGTCTATACATGATCATCCTTTTCTAAATCCATTCTTATCTCTAGAATAAAGTTTTCGGAATATTTCATTAGTTTGATATTTAAGATTCTGCTATATATTTTGCAACAGGAATTTAGTATACTGATATCTCTATAGTTTTTAGGGTCATCTCTATTACCTTTCTTAAAGATAGGAATCACAATTGCTTTTTTCCATTCTATTGGGGAGATACCAGTTGAGTAAATTTTATTTAAAAATAATAAGAGTCTTTCTTTGAATCTTGTTCCTGCTTATTTATATAGTTCTGAACCTACCTTATCTTCTCCAGGTGATTTTCCGTTTCTTGTTTCTTTCAGGCTGATTTCTAATTCTTCTTCAGTTATTTCCTTTTCATTTTCGTTAATTGTTTGCCAGTTGTCTTTTTTAAAATATTTGTCTGTCCACAGTTCTGTGTAGTAATTTAGAAATTCTTTTAATTTCAGTTCAGTGTTTAATTTTGTTTTCTTTGGCATCTGCATTTAGGTGTTTCAAAATCTTATATACATTGGGTCTTATTTTATATAAATCATGTTCTAAATTAGAAACAAATTTATTCCATGATTCTCTGTCTTTTTCTGACTTCTCTTTTAGCTATGGCTCTTATTCTTTTATATTCTATTTCATCTTCTAATCTTTTACTGCTTAATCATTTGTGATAGGCTTCTTTTTTCTTTTTGATTATTTCTTTGATTGTATCATCCCAGATCTTCAGTTTTTTTCTTTTATTGAATTTTTTGGTCTTTCCTAAGCTTTCATTTGCTACTGCATTTAGTATTGTTTTTAAATTAATCCATTCTATTTCTTTTTCTTCATTTTGTTTTATTTTATTTAGATATTGGTTAATTCTTTGTTCATATAGCCACTGTACATTTGTGTCATTCAATAGTCTAGTTTTATAAAGAAATGTTTCAATTTTTCTTTCTGTTCTTGTTACTTGTAGCCATTTAGGTGGTAATCTTAATTTTATTTTAACAAGGAAGTGGTCACTGCTTATTTCATATCCTCTGTGAACACTAACATCTAGTGAAAATTTTGATGTCTTTTCATTTAATATGATGTAATCTAATATTGATTTCCATCCTCTTGCTGCCCAAATATATTTATGTATGTCTTTATGTTTATAGAAGGAATTCATTATTTTTAGGTTATTATAAAATGGATAAAGAGGATAAAATGCACGAGGTATGTTTTCCAGGCGGTAAAATAAGTAGAGTGATTGAGACATTGGATATGAGGCGGGAGCGAGCAAAAGAGTTAATTGTATTAATTTGTACAAATGATTTGAGAGAGAACAAAGAGCATGTCAAAATGAATGTCAAGAGACTGCTTGGAAAGATAAAAGAGAATAGTGTGACAGGAAGGGCGGTCAGTGTTTGCCTAGGTATGATTGTGGTGAAATGAGGCGGAGAGCAAGGATTATGAATGGTATTCTGGCTGAAATGTGTGAGGAGACGGGAGTACAGTTTGTTAATGTGTGGAATGAGTTTGAGGGACGAAGTGAGCTGTATGGGAGTGATGGACTGCATTTGAGTGGTTATGGTGTGAGTCGCTTGGAGAGACTGCTGCTGGAAGGTAGAGAAGTGAATAGAGAAAATGAATCAGATCGAGAGGGGAGCGATGTGGAAGAGCAGGAGAGTAAGACAGGAGAGATTGAAGAAGTGGAAATCAATGGAGAGGTGAGTGGTATGAGTATAGAAAATGAGAGAATGGGTGTGCAAGAGGAGCAGGGAAACGGGGAGGCCCAGGGTGGACAGGGATACACAGCGTGAGAAAGGTGGATGCTCCAAGAGGAGGTGAGAGCATGTGTAGGCAGGAAAGTAATGGGATGACCAGGGATCAAGAGGAAACAGATGTTATTGCAAAGGGTTCTAAAATGAAGAAGCAGAAAGAGAAATGGCCCCAGTCCTGCATGGAGAGAGCACATCGAGTGAATGGTATCAGTGGAACTAGCTGTAGATCCAGAAATGAGTTGTTGTGTTTGTATACCAATGCTAGAAGCATAAGAAACAAGGCGGATGAAATGGTTGCACTAATTGCATCTGTGCACCCAGAGATTGTCGGAATAAGTGAGACATGGTTAGATGAGGACGACATCTTAACAGGAATAGAGATGGAAAGGTATGATGTGTTTCGTGAGGATAGAAGGGATAAAAAGGGAGGGTGTGGACAGTATGGTGTGAGATAGAGGTGAATAGAATCAAATACTTGGTGGGATGTTGTTATAGACCTGGTAATGTGGATGGTGGTGATAGTGAAATGTATAGTCAAATAAGCCAAGCAAATAAGAAAAGGGTGATCATTATGGGTGATTTTAATTATGGCAATATAGACTGGAATGAAGAGATAGCGACTGGAAGTAAAGAAAATGAGTTTCTTGAGTTTTTGAGGGATAACTACCTCAGACAGTATGTAACAGAGGGCACACGAGGATTAAGGGTCTTGGATTTGGTCATCTCATCGGAGGATGTAATTATAAATGAGGTGTCAAATCATCCACCAATTGGTGAAAGTGACCATGAGGTGATTACCTGGGTGGTTGCCAGCAGTGCAAGGACCCCTGTGAAAAAAGGGTATATGTGGAACTACAATGGGGGTGATTATGAAGAGCTCAGGAGACAGCTTGCAGATGTAGCATGGAATGAGGAGTTAGCTGGAAAAGAGATCAATGCAGCTTGGGGGATTTTCAAAAACTATTTAGTAGATGCAATGTCTAAATGTATACCATGGGTGAGAAGGTTAAATAAGGTAGGTGTGAGATGGATGAATAAAGAGATTAAGCATGCAATACAGAAAAAAAAGGCATTGTGGAGACAGCATAAGAGAAGTGGAAGTAACCAATTTCATGAGGTCTACAAAGACCAGGCAAGGAGGGTGACTTGGTTGGTGAGAGTAGCTAAAGAGAGGTATGAACAGCAGTTAGCTAATGAAGCCAAAAAGAATCCTAGGGAGTTCTTTCGATATGTAGCCAGCAAAAGAAAGAATGATTATGGAAGGATGACATTGATTGGAGGAAATGGTATAAAGACAACTGTTGCAGAATGTGTTGTGAAGATACTTAATGAGCAATTCATAAAGATCTTTCAATCTTGTAATTGTGACTTCATGGAGAGATTAAGAGCAGTTGATGATGGGGAGGAGAGACTGACTGTAAGTGAGCAAGAGGTGTTTGGGGAGTTGAGTAAACTAGATGTAAATAAGGCTGTGGGACTTGATAATATATCACCACGTATTCTGAAGGAGTGTGCTAGAGAGTTGACACCTGCCTTGACATATTTTATTAATACGAGTCTTGCACTTGGTCAAGTTCCTAAAGAGTGGAAGGAGGGCAAGATTGTGCCACTTCATAAAGGAGGTGATCGAACTCAAGCATCAAACTATAGGCCTATCTGTGTGTCAGGTGTTGTGGTTAAGTTGTTGGAGAAGCTTGTGAGAACTAGGATCCAGAGTTGGGTTGACAACAATGGTATAATTTTTGATGGACAGCATGGATTTGCTAAAGGGAGGTCATGTTTTAGTAATCTACTTACTTATTACAATAAAGTGACTGCTTCCTTGGACAGAGGAGAAGGATACACAGTAATATACTTGGATTTCGCAAAAGCTTTTGATAGAGTACCTCATGATAAGTTGACAGTCAAACTAGAGCAGATGGGGTTGGATATTAGATTAGTGCATTGGATTGGAGACTGGCTATCTGATAGGTATCAACAAGTTGTGTATGGGGGTGCAATATCCAGGAAAAGGAAAGTCACTAGTGGAGTGCCTCAGGGGTCTCTTTTAGGGCCATTACTATTTAACTTATATATTAATGATATTGGTGAAGATTTGGATGGAGATATTCAGTTGTTTGCAGATGATGCAAAGTTGGGACGAACCATAAAGAGTAGTGAAGATGTTGTGGCCTTGCAAGAAGACTTGAATAAATTGAGTGATTGGGCAAGCAAATGGGGATGTGAGTTCAATGTTGCAAAATGTAAGGTTTTAAAATTTGGAAAACAAAGATGGGATGCAGAATTTATGCTTGGTGAGAATATATTGTTGGAAGTAGAGGAAATAAGAGATCTGGGGGTGATAGTGGATAAGGATCTAAAATTTAGGGGACACATCGCCAAAATTGTGAAGACAACACAAAGACTTCTGGGAATGATGCAGAGGACACTGACATGTAGAAGTAGGGAGATACTTGTTCCAATGTATAAGGCTTTGATTAGGCCACACTTGGACTATTGTGCCCAGATTTGTCACCGGGTTATCAGAAGGATGAAGAGATGTTGGAAAGGGTCCAAAGGCGAATGACTAAGGTAGTTTCTGACCTCTGGAATGTTGAGTATGAGGAAAGATTGAAAAGATGTAATTTGCAGAGTCTCATGGAGAGAAGGAAGAGGAGAGATATGATAGAGACCTACAAGTTGGTAAGGGGTTGTTATAGGATCAATGGTGGAGAAGTTCTACAGAGAATAGTGGGAGATCAGGGAAGAACCAGAGGTCATCCCTGGAAACTGTATAAGGAGGGTGTGAGTAAGGGAGTGAGAGGCAGGTTTTTTTCGTGCAGAGTTGTGAGTGATTGGAATGCCCTGCCTGAGAGCGTGGTGTCTGCAAGTAGTTTGAATGTGTTTAAGACACGGTATGATGAGATGTGTGTGTAAGATAAAAGGACCTCCTAGATGAGTCTTTGACTCCATGAGGTCTTGTTTTAATAATAATAATAATAATAATAATAATAAACTACAAAGTCAATCAATTTTTTACCATTTCTGTTTAGAGTGTGTTCTCCATGTATTCCTATATTATTAATTTTCGTGTTTCCAATTTTTGCATTTAAGTCTCCTGCTAAAATTATGTAATCATTTTTATTTATTTTATTATATATGTTTTGTAGCTGATTATAAAAAATCAATATTATCCAGTTCTCTTCCTTCTTCTGGGGCATATAAACCAATTATTATTAAATAGCCTATCTATTTTTATTCTAGAGTCTATTATTCTTTCATTCCATAATTTATAATGTTTTAACTGTTTTGAAAGGGAGTTATGAATCCAAATCATGACTCCTGCTTGTGCTCTTTGGTCTCTGTTGATTCCACTGTATATCACATTAAAGTTTTCACTTCTCATAGTTCCTTTTAATTTCTTTTTTGTTTCAGTGATTACTGCTATTTTAAAATTTCTTTCATTCAATAACTGGTCTAATTCTATTTCTTTATATGCTATTCCTCTTACATTCCATTTTGCTATGTGTATTATATTTTGTCGTTTCCATTTTCGTTTTCCCTTTTCCATTCCATCGTCGTTTCCCATAGATTCAATCCGATTATCTTTTTCTGTCAGCTTACAAGTAGGATTTTGTTCTCCATGTTAGGGGACTAGCCTGATGATGGAATAGTTCAGTGGCAGGGCTGCTACCTTAAGGCTTCTGAACTAGCCTTCTTCTGAATTTAAACCTATAGGAGGAATAAGGTATATTGAAGGGGAAAGGGTAGATTATAGAAGAAATATAGTAAGGTTTATAGAGAGGGCATAGTTGTAAGGCCAGAAAGGAAAAGACCCCATGGCCGTTGAGTACTCTAATAGCATAAGGGTCATAGAGTAAGAAGAGTTGGCTGATAAGGCCTTATAGGAAAGATTAAAGTAAGTGGGTCTTCCTCAAAGTAGAAGGAGAGGATAGATCCAGCTAGGGGTCCATGGGAGTGCCGCTTCCCTTACAATCAAGATGATTGCCCCTTATGGCCCTGTTGGTCCACGAGTCCTTATTCATTATATTCGGACCACCCCACCATATATATATATATATATATATATATATATATATATATACACGCACGCACGCGCATGTACACACACACACACACACACACACACACACATGGTGGGCTCCCCTATCCGCCACCCAGGGGACACCTCTCTAGGGGTTACAGGATCACCTGAGAGGGTTATATGACAAATACATAAATTTAACTCCAAAAATAAGACAATAACAATTAACTTAGTTCGTCAGGTCAAATCATTCATATTAAATTAGACTTCAAATCTTCAGATACAAAATTCACAGTTCTCTCAATTACAAAGATTGTTCACGCTGATCAATAGTACAGAACTTTTTGCTAAATAAATTTGCTGGTATCACTCAGTTACACTCTATATTTAACACTTAGCAAATACTTATAACATTCTTAATCGCGGCAGTTATTGCTTCAAGGGGAATTATTTTCAACTTCTAACTTCGGCTAAATTCAGTGAAATGCCACAGTAAATGTTAGGATATTCGAGACGGAACTATCCCTTAAACCTTTACACTGAAATAAATAAAATAGGACTGTTCTTACCAGGATTAATCCTCAGCACATCAGATTTAATGTGAGCACATTTTCAATTTATATTCACTTATTACTCCGATAGAACACTATTTAAAAGAATTCTTCAAGGAGATAACTGAATTATTACCTATCACGCTACACAATTCTTGACAGCTTACTATAGGGCAAAATAATTATTCCATGTTTACTACTGTATAACAAATTGAGCTTTGTACAATCTTTCTTTAAAGCGATATAGGAATACGTAATAATTCTAAAACTTAGTGGATTTATTCTGAATCTTCTATTAATCTGCCGGTCTTTTAGTTATCTCATTATGGCACTAAATTCCTATGACTGCCACTGCTGATTTTACTCTCAGCTGTCTATAAGTTTTCTCATCATCTTCGTACACTTCTGAATGCTACTCCCTTGAATTTCCTGCCCTTCTGACTTCTTGTTTACTTTTACCTCTCTCGCTTATATGCCTTCCTTCTTCCCATTAAAACTTGTTCACTGTGTCCCTCTCATTAATTTCTCCTCTCCCAATTATTAAAGCTCACTCCCTACGCTTGCGCGTTCTATTTTATTTCTCTCTCCATGGCAATGATCAAAACAGAACGTAAACATAAGCATTAACTTTACATAAGGTTATACCTTTACACTGAGTAATGAAAAAATAATAATAAAATATTATAGTTACTTTATTTCTCTTTCATTTCATTTACAATTAATAACAATAAAATATATGTTACAGTTTATATATAAGGCACATAAAAGTTGCATACACAGAATTCCTCATAATATTATTGAAGGATGAGTCTTTGACTCCATGAGGTCTTGTTTAATAATAATAATAATAAAGTAATAAGATAAATGTTATTTACTACAGAGTCTTTTCAATAGTATAATATACATTAAATTTATATAATTTATATAATAATAGCTGATAAAATTCAAGGATAATACACGAATATTAAATCTTAAGCAAGGGACTAACAAATAATATTTAAACAAGTCTTGCTTAGTATATGGTAGATTATGTTAAATGTGAATGAAGAACAAAAATATACAAAAACATTTTCATTCACAGTTTAACAGTATCCTGTCACATGCCTTAGCCAGGTCCAGCAGTATCACTATAAACCCATTACCCTTATCCAGTTCAGCCGTCACTGTGTTATAAATCTTGAGCAAGTTACTGAGGCATGATCTATCCTTCACAAAGCCATGCTGTCCCCTGTACAGTATCTCATTTTAATCAATCCATTCCTGTATTTTTCCCTCGATTACTTTCTCCAAGACCTTGACAATGACTCCTGATATGCTGATCGGTCAGTAATTTGCAACAGTAGTCTTCGATCCTCCTTTATGCAGTGGAATTATTTTCCCCTCTTTCCACACCTTCGGGAATAAACCAGACTCAAGACTCACATTAAACAACATGGTCAAGGGCACTGATAATTCTTTAGCCGCTTCACTTAAGACCCGTGCTGGTATACCATCCAATCCCACAGATGTATTCACATTATGGTTCTGTAATAGACTATTTACCTCCACTTCATCACAATTTATGTATAAACTAATGGTTCCTTCATTTTTTCAATGTCACCACCTATATGATATATTCTTGCAAAGTGCTTGCTCAGTAATTCCAATATATCGACTGATTCAGTGACCTCCTTACCATCGTCATTCCTTAAAATCATTTTGCCGTGTACAGTTTTTTTTTTTTTTTTTTGCTTGCAGCATATTGAAAGAACTGTTTGGGATTCTCTTTAGCTTTCATAGCTAGTTTCCTTTCATAGTCCGCTTTTGCTTTTTTTACCACACTCGTTACCCTTCTGGCCTGTGATTTATACCATTCGTTTGCCTGCAGGTCACCTTTCTATTTAAATACATTCCACGGTTGTTTCTTTTTTTGCAGCTCAAGCTTAATGGTGTTATTCATCCATTTAACCCCTACTAGTTTTACAATTCGGACTCTAGGTATACAATCAGCCATAACCTCCTGTAAATTCTCCTTGACCACTTCCCATGCTCTATCGACATCCAGCCCTTGCAGTTTTACATGCCATGGCACTGATCCAAGCAATCTCCTAAGCTTGTCATACTTGTCAGCATGGTAATTCCACATATACACTGTCTTAATCGAAAATTCCAACCTTTAGCCACCTCCCAGGTCAAGACCATATGCTCACTCTCACCAATAGGTGGCAACATGGTCATATTCATTACAGTCAAATTCTCAGATGCTATTATCAGGTCGAGCACTCTCAAACCCCTAGTATTTTCACTTGCATGCTGTCTCAGATAGTTATCCCTTAATAATTGAATAAAATTCATTTCCTTCCTCACATGTCCTCTCCTCCATCCAATCAATGTTACCATAGTTGAAATCCCCCATAATAATTACACTCCTTCCACTCATTTCATCACTTTGTTTATGCATACTATCTCCACCATCTATTCCATCACCTGGTCTATAGCAGCACCCAACTATATATTTTGTTCTGCCAGTCTCAATCTCACACCAAATAGCCTCAAATGAGCTCTTTTCACTATCCTGCAATACAACTTAAATTCTCCTTAGCTGCAGTTCATCAGCTATCATCAATAACACTCCTGCTCCCATTTTATTCTCTCTGTCCCTCCTAAACACACTATAACCTACACATTGTATCCCACTAACTATATCATCGTCCGTTAGCCATGTTTCACTAATTCCAATAACCTGTGGCCAGGAAGAGCCAATCAAGGCCAAAAATTCTTCCTTCTTGTTCCTAATACTCCTGGCATTAGTATACATGAAATGCAGAGGTCCCTTTGTCCCACCCCTATCTTGATGCATTATTCTAACTATCCCATTCCGATTTCTTGTCCTTAGTACTGGCTCTGGTATATTATATACATTCTTACACTCGACTGTCTCACCGATGTCTGTATCCACTCCCCCCCTCCTTGGTAGTTCTAGTTTCCCTGGTTCTGCACATCCATTTTCACTTCATTCAGCAACACTTTTTCCAGTCTCTGCACACCAAATCCATTCAAATGCAGGCCATCCATCTTGTATAAATCCTTTCGCCCATCAAACTCATTCCACATGTCCACGAATTCCACACCACCTGTCTGAATAACTAGCGCATAAAGTCATTTGCGATTATGGCCCTCCTAAACTCCTCTGTCATACCGTGGCAACAGACTCACCATCCTAACTTTGTCACTCTTTTCTTTCGCTACCTTTAATAATACTTTCAAGTCCTCTCTCATAAAAAATTTATCTCCTTTCAATTCATTTGTACCCGCCACAACTATCAATTCTTTCATCCTCTGCTTTTGCGCTCTAATACTCTCACTTACATCCTTAAATTTTGCACCCGGTAAGTATGATTTAGTTAAACTCCCATCTATCACTCCTCTTAATAATGAGTCACCATACAACACTCTTTCCTTCATTTCAGAAACTCTCCCACTCTTATGCTTATTTTTCCTTTCAAATACTTGTTTATTTCGGTTAGCCAAGGCACTCTGGAAAGAGTTTTGCATGTGATCCAACTCTCGCTGCGCACTGTGTATCTCACTCCCCACAAATAATTCCTAATTTTTTTCATCATTTAAACCATTTTCTCTCTCTGTATAGTTGCTTTCACTCTCTCTTTGATCACCACTCTCATTGCTATGTTGTACAACATCGCAATTCCCTATCAAGCCACTATTTTCACTCGCATTCTGGCTTTCTTCAACCGTAACCTGACACATACTTCAATTCCTCACTTTGCTTACACTTTCTGCACATTCTTCCACCAGCATCACTTTCCATCGAAACTCCAGCCTCCTTCGGGAATGCATACATCCCACACACATCACACTGGACAAACTCCCTCACATTACAGTTTTTGAACAAAGGCATCGTATTTTTGGAACGCCATTATCTTATGTCGCATTGCCGCCATGTGCGAAACTTATCATTAAAATAGTATTCTATGAAACGTATCGTTAAAATACTAGTTTAAATAAACCGTAATTCACACCAAAATCACACTGACACAACAAGCTACCAAAAATAAACAATACTACATTAAAATTTAAATGAATATTCCAATTTTCACTCAAAATTATACTTAGCTTTCAGGAGCTCTCTGAAAACACTACACACCACTTCGTTGCCGCTAGAGGGCTGCATGGTGTGTAGTGTTATAACACAGTGATGACTGAACTGGATAAGGGCATTTGACAGGATACTACATGGAATTCTAATCCATAAACTACAACATATTGGAATGGATATAGGGTTGGTGAGATGGATAGGTGGGTGGTTGATGGAGAGATATATCAGAGTAGTTTATTCAGGAGTAGAGTCTAATAAACATGTGATTAAAAACTGGAATATTTCTATTCCGGTTTTTAACCACAGAAAACTCCGCATGAATCTAGGTATTTGTCTGTAATTATTGAATGATGACCCCTTATTCAAATCAGTAATTAGTTTAATTGACATTTTTGTATATTATTATTATTACCACCCCAAGACCTCATGGAGTCAAAGACTCATCTAGGAGGTCCTTTTATCTCTCTCTCTCTCACACACACACACACACACACACACACACACACACACACACACACACACACACACACACACACACACACACACACACAGCTCATCATACCATGTTTTAAACACATTCAAACTCTTTGCAGACACCATGTTGTTCCCACCCACATTTTTTCAATTTTATTTGTATTTTTAATTTACTTTTTTTAGGAAGTCCAAAAACCCTGCTCTAAAGACTAAGAATGGAGTTTTTCAAGCCACTTCAGGACTCCAATAAGCAGGCCAGTGGTCTCACACTGGATGATGAAATTCATGTCCTACCTAAGGACAATCACAAACATCCATGGAGCCTGATGTTGGAAATTGGGTAAGCTAATCACTCAGTCCATGAGGCCATCATTTGCTACAAACATGCTATCACATATCCTTGTATTTCTTAGCATGTTTTCAAAAGCAGCTAACAGTAGCAGAGGTTAGGTTTTCTGTCTTTCTGTTCACATCCACCTTTTGCATTATCAAAAAAAAAATCTCCAAAATAATATACTGTATGTTTGAAATTATGGATTAAATGAGACTTCTGCAATGAATTATTTTCATTGACATTTCGGCAATGAGTACAACTGCCATTTGTATGAGAGACAAGAATTTTACATTTAATGCAATTTTTTCGAGAGTTGGAATTGTTCTTGATAACAAAATGCTATTTTGTTTTACTGAATGTGAACTCTACTCTTACTGTAGGCACAGAATGATGCTAGAGTTCTTATCACAAGTCACTTACATGCTGGTTTTGTTTGTTCTCAGTTGCAATTTCTTTTATTGGTTCAGATGTGTTAGCTAGAAATAGTAAAACAGATTTTAGCAGATTCCCAACATTGAAATCCATATAAAAGAGCAAAATCTATAATGCAGAAATATAAGAAACAACTTTATAATTATTTAAGGTTTTAATTTTTAAATCTTTATCATATTTATTTTTAATTGAAAGGCACTTAACAAAAGCATAAATGTAATTCATATCACCTGCCTGGTGGCCAAGTGGTTATTGAAGTTGAAAGTTTATTTTTCACTTGGTTAGAGTATAATAAAATTAGATTAATCCTTTATCCAAGTGTGAGCAAACAAAGTTTGCGCCTGAAAGTATCTTCAGGACTGGGGTAAGGTACAACACCAGGGCAACTCGTTGCAAAAGTGGAAAAAGCTAACAACACTCCTCTCTCAGTATCTCCTATAATGCAGAACACATCTCTTTGCGGATATGTCTAATGTCATGCATTAAGAATGCTAAAAATAAACATGAAAAGCATGAAAAATAAACTTTCAACATCTTTCTCTAAATCCAGAGTAATTTATTAAAAAAGGGTGGCACACCATTTGGCAACTCCTATAGGTAGAGATGACCTGCTAATGCTTCTGCCTGGTATCTCCACTAGGGCCTGGCTCCCACTGAAGGGACCTCAATAAAGGTCGAAACTAGTCTCGGTAGTGGCCCTTCCCTTAATGCATGACATTAGACATATCCGCAAGGAGATGTGTTTTGCATTATAGGAGATAGTGAGAGAGGAGTGTTGGTATCTTTCTCCACCTTTGCAACGAGTTGCCCTGGTGTTGTATCACCTTACCCCAGTCCTGAAGATACTTTCAGGCGCAAACTTTGTTTGCTCACACTTGGATAAAGGATTAAACTAATTTTATTATAGGCCAAGTGGTTAGCGTATCTGTTCTCCAGCGCAAAAGGCTGCAGGTTTGAATTCCATTGTGGGCATGGATGTTTGTGATTGTCTCTGAAAATACTAGTGGTTCAAATTCAGTTTCCCTGAGTGTGTGATATCAGGTCCTAGTATTAGATGATGATGATGGTAGTTGCAGATCGTTGTGATTGAGTGGTGGAGACAGAGAGTTGTAGAGTAGGTGCCCTCCCTTGATGAGTCTTTGGACTCCCTGGAGGTGTCACGTAATCATCATCATATTTCTGACATGTACCCTCAAGAGGCGTAAAGGATATGATAGTACTACATGAAACTTACATCATTACTAACTTCTTATCTACAATTTTCCTCCAAATTAATCTGTTACCTGTCAAGATCGAACATAATCAGATCTTATATTTATATCTTCTAAGGCACTTTTTACTATATCAATCCACCTATATCTTGGTCTTTTTCCTGCCAACCTGGCAGAGAACACTTGTTTTGCTAATCTTTCTTACTCCATTCTGTTTAAGAGACCATACCACCTGAGATTAGCTCTGTTAACAATGTAAAGTTCTTTCCTAATATCCTCATTTTTAATATGATATTGCCAAAGATGCCATCTTTTCCTGTCCCCTCTCATATCTGTGGCCTCTGGTCTTTGGTCAAGTGTTTTATTTCTAACCCAGCCCTCCAACCCATAAGTTAAAATTGGTTTGATCACTCTGCTGTATACAGCTAATTTAGTGTTTTGAATAATTTCTCTCTTATTCCATATGAATTTATTCAGTTGACTTCATACCAGCTTTGTTAATTCTGTTGTCTATTTCCATATTTAATTTACAATCTTCATTAAAAATCGTGCCTAAGTAGCCAAAATGTTTAACTTGTTCTATAGATTCTCCATTCACAATGCAGTGTTGATATTTTAAATGCTTCTGCCTATTTGCATAGTCTTTCCCTTGTTATTGCTGAACTTCGTACCATATCTGTTACAGCAGTTATTCAATTTAGTCAGTGAATCTTGCTGACCTGTAGCGTTTTTATTTAGAAGAATAACATCATCCACATAAAGCAAAGAGCTTACATCAAATCTCCAATTTTGATATCATCATCATCATCATCATCAAATTCCTGCCATGTACCCTCAAGGGCTGTACAGAATATGACAGTACTACATGAAAAAATTACATCATTACTAACTTCCTATCTACAATTTTCCTCCAAATCAGTCTGTTACTTGTCAAAACTCCAACATTATCAGATCTTATATTTCTATCGTCTAAGGCACTTTGTACCGTATCAATCCACCTATATCTTGGTCTTCCTCTGGGTCATTTTCCTGCCAACCTGGCAGAGAACACTTGTTTTGTTAATCTTTCCTCTCCCATTCTATTTAAGTGACCATACCATCTGAGATTAGCTCTGCTAACGCATTCCTGGATGCTGACAATGTCAAGTTCTTTCCTAATATCCTCATTTTTAATATGATATTGCCATTGATGCCATCTGTTCACGCCTCTAATCTTTCTCAGGACTCTCATATCTGCGGTCTCTAGTCTTTGGTCAAGTGTTTTACTTCTGACCCAGCTCTCAGATCCATAAGTTAAAATTGGTTTGAACACAGTCTTGTATACAGCTAATTTAGTGTTCCGACTAATTTCTTTCTTATTCCATATGAATTTATTCAATTGACTTCCCACGATACCAGCTTTGCTGATTCTGTTGTCTATTTCTATATTTAGTTTACCATCTTCAGTAAAAATTGTGCCTAAGTAGCTGAAATGTTTTACTTGTTCCACAGGTTCTCCATTCACAACACAGTTGACATTTTCAATGATTCTGCCTATTTTCATTGTCTTTGTCTTTTTATTGCTGACCTTCATACCATATCTATTACAACAGCTATTCAATTTAGTCAGAGAATCTTGCAGACTTGTAGCGGATTTATTTAGAAGTATAACATCATCTGCATAAAGCAAAGAGCTGACATTAACATCTCCAATTTTGATATCAGGTTTAATACCACATTCCTTCATAATGTGATCCATATAGATAATGAATAACAGAGGGGATAATGTACATCCTTGTCTAACACCAGATTTAACATTAAACCATCTTCCTGTACTTCCTTCAATTCTAACTGCTGACTCACAACTCAAATAAAGACTAAGTATTGCTTGATATAATGCCCCATTGACACCATATAACTGCAGCGTATTCAATAGCTTCTCTCTTGGCACCTTGTCATATGCCTTTCCCAAATCGACAAAACTTAAATACAGATCTTTGTTATATTCCCATGCTTTCTCAACTATTTGTCATAAAGTGAAGATCTGATCCTGACAGCCTCTATTTGGCCTGAATCCAGCTTGTTCTTCACCAAGCTTTTCTTCCACAATTCTTCTCAACCGTTTCTCAAGTATACTTGCATAGATCTTGCCAGGAACACTCATTAGGGAAATACCTCTGTAATTCTCACATTCAGTTTTATTTCCCTTTTTATATATGAGTACTATGAGAGCTCTACTCCAGTCATCGGGAATTTGTCCCTCTGTCCAGGCTTTCTGAACTATGCAGTGCAGCCACTGTAAGACTCTTATACCACCATACTTCAGCATTTCTGGTCAAATATCATCTACTCCTGCTGCCTTTCCACATTTCAAGCCTTTGATGGCTTTTTCTACTTCAAGTATGGATATGTATTCCTGACTGCATGCCTGGTCAGTGTTTTTTATCACTGTGCTGTCATCACTGCTTGTTTCATTTAGCAGTTTTTCAAAGTAATTACTCCATACTTCAAGGATATCTTTTTTCTCCTGTTTTCATTTCACCTTTATCATCTCTAATTCCTTTTACAGCACTCTTTCCTCCATTCCTAAGCTTCTTCAACAACCTCCAGAATATTTTGCCACCTTCTTGATATTTATTTTCTATATTCTTGCCAAAGTCCTCCCATGACTTTTGTTTAGCTAGTTTTACACACTGTTTAGCTTTCTTACATTTGTCTCTGTATTCTGTAAGAGTAAAAGCTGACTTATTTGCCAGGAACTTTTGATATGCTTTCTTCTTTTCCTTCACTGCCTCTTTAACTTCCTGTGTCCACCAGGGAGTTCTGATTTTTTTATCCTTGCACACAACCTCACCACATGCCTCTCTGGCAGAATCAATCAATGTTTCCTTCAGAGTTTGCCACTGAATCTCCAAGGTTTGATTCCTGTTCTCAAACTCTTTCATTTTCTTTTCAATAATATTTCTGTATTTTAGTCTACAGTTCACATCTGAGAGCTGCTCAACTTTTATTCGCTTTAAAACTTTCTTACATGTTATTCTTTTCAATATGAAATTCAATTTTATCCTGCTCAAGACTAAATAGTGATCACTTCCAATTTCAAATCCTCTGTACACTCTGGTGTCCTGCACCAGGGAGAAAACATCACTATCAACAATAACATAGTCAATGAGACTTTTCTTATTCCTAGCCTCTTCTCTCCATGTGAATTTGTGCACATTTTTATGTTGGAACATGGTGTTAGTAATAACCAGTCCATGTCCTGAGCAGAAATCCAACAGATATTTGCCATTATTATTAGCTTTGCTCTTTTCTCCAAATTTTCCCAAAATAATTTTGTATGTCTCACAATCATTTCCTACTCTACTATTTAGATCCCCAACAAGGACCAACTTTTCCTTTTTCATTGTGTCAGTTGCTTTTTCTAAAGCCTCAAAAAATTCCTCCACTTCTACCTTAGTAGAACCTTCTGTGGGACCATAGGCACAAATAAGTCTCATTGTCCAGTTCCCCATTCTCATATTTGCCCACATTACTACATTTTGATATCAGATTTAATATTACTTTCCTTCATCATGTGATCCATATAGATTATGAATAAGAGCGGGGTTAATGTATACCCGTATCTGGCACCAGATTTAACATTAAACCATCTTCCTATACTTCCTTCAATTCTAACTGCTCACTTACAACTCAAATAAAGACAAAGTATTGCTTGATATAATGCCCATATATGCCATACAACTGTAGCACCATACAACTTGTCATATGCCTTTTCCAGAGCTACAAAACTTAAATACTAAGTTAATAATACTTAAATACTTCAATTAAATACCAGCTGAACTACCTCTGTAGTTCAGCTGGTATAGACGAAACCTATTTGGTCAGAAAGACCTAGGTTCAATTCCCTAGGTTGTAGAGCGGGTGCCCTCCCTCGATGAGTCTTTGGACTCCCTGGAGGTGTCACGTAATAATAATAAAATACAGATCTTTGTTATATACCCATGACTTCTCCACTATTTGTCATAAAGTGAAAATCTGATCCTGACCAGTGGTGCACGGTGCACCTTGGGGGACAAGGGACCCTGCTCCCCCCGCAAAAGAAAAAGGAAAAAACATTAGTAATTTTCCAAAAATCTTTTTCTAATTAAAATTCATTTTTTTATTTATGTTGTGTCTTGTCTACTATTTCTATACTACTTATGAATTAGCTGTCACGTAAGGTGGGAATACCCTATAACGCTCGGTAATCACGGCCGCTGTGAAAGCAAGGTGAACGAAGTAGTGCTCGGGAGGACTAAGCGCTACTTCATTAGCCCAAGCCCGGCTAGAGAAGATCACGGGTCTCCTGTATTGGCGATCACTGCAAATGCTCAGTCGTAGGTCATATGCAATGTATAGTGTGTATTCTCAACTCGCCCTCCCCCTCACCCCAAGATTAAATCCTGAGTGTGCCACTGAGCCTATTTGGTCTGAATCCAGCTTGTTCTTCACCAATCTTTCTTTCCACAATTCTCAACCGTTTCTCAAGTACACTTGCATAAATCTTACCAGGAATACTCAGTAGAGAAATACCCCTGTAATTCTCACATTCAGTTTTATTTCCCTTTTTATATATGGGTACTAAAAGAGCTCTACTCCAATCATTGTGAATTCGTCCCTCTGCCCAAGCCTTCTGAACTATGCAGTGCAGCCACTGTAAGACTTTTATACCACCATACTTGAACATTTCTGGTCGAATATCATCTACTCCAGCTGCCTTTCCACATTTCAGACTTTTCTTCAAGTATTGATATATATATTCCTGATTACATGCCCGCAGGTTTGAAAACAATTTTATGAAAGCAATTTTTCGAAGTAATTACTCCATGCATCAAGGATATCTTTTTCACCAGTTTTCATGTAATTATCATCTCTAATTCCTTTTACATCACTCTTTTCTCCATTTCTGAGCTTCTTCAGCAACCTCCAGAATATCTTGCCACCTCCTTGATATTTATTTTCTATGTTCTTACCAAAGTCTTCCCATGACTTTTGTTTAGCTAGTTTAACACAGTCTTACATTTCTCTCTATTCTTTAAGAATACGCACTGACCTATTTGCCAGAAACTTTTAATATGCTTTCTTCTTTTACTTCACTTCTTCTTTAACTTCTTGTGCCCACCATAGAGTTCTGACTACCTCACTACATGGCTCTCTGGCTGAATCAATCAATGTTTTCTTCAGGGCTTGCCACTGAATCTCAAAGGTTTGGTTCCTGTTCTCAATCTCTTTCATTTTTTCTTGAATTGTATTTTAGTCTACAGGTCACATCCGAGAGCCACTCAACTTTTATTTGCTTTAAAATTTTCTTGCATGTTCTTCTTATCTTCAATTTTATCTTGCTCAAGACTAAATGGTGAACACTTCCAATTTCATATTTTCTGTACACTCTAATGTCCTGCACCAAGGAGGAAACATCACTATCAATAATAACACAGTCAATGAGAATTTTGTTATCCCTTGCCTCTTCACTCCATGTGAATTTGTGCACATTTTAATGTTGGACCATTGTGTTAGTAATAACCAGTGCATGTCCTGAGCAGAAATCCAACAGGCATTTGCTATTATTATTAGCTCTGCTCTTTTCTTCAAATTTTCCCAAAATATTTTTGTATATCTGACAATCATTTTCTACTCTGCTATTTAGATCCCCAAAAAGGATTCTTCATTGTGTCAGTTGCTTTCTCTAAAGCCTCAAAAAATTCTTTCACTTCTACCTTATTAGAACCTTCTGTGGAACCATATGCACAAATAAGTCTCATTGTCCAGTTCCCCATTCTGATATTTTCTCCCATCACTCTACTTGATATGACCTGCCATTCAAGACGATTATCCTCATATTTAGTGTTGAATATAATGGGTACTCCTTCTTTTCCATGATTCTCAATGCCTGAATATAACATTTTGTATTTATTGTTCAGAAAGATCTCACCAGTTTTTGTCTTTTTTGTTTCAGTCACCCATATTGTCGATCTGGTACTTATCTAATTCCTCAGCTAGCTCCATTTCTTTGCCATTTAGGCTTCTTATGTTGATAGTACCAATTTTGAACTGTAGTGATGTTGAGTTTGTGTGTTTTAGAATTTGATCCAGTAGCTGACTTTTCGCTGTTTGCCATGGTTCCGTGGTGAAAACAATGAGGGCCTTGTTTAATTGGGCGACACCCCAGCTGCATGAAATTCTGTTATGTTGTACCATTATTTCATATATCCTGGTTTAAGCAATAAGAATACAATTTGGTCGGCTAAATCCCAACCCATGCTCGTTCATTCAGTATCCAGGTAGATACTTAAAAGTGTGCACCATGAGAAGGTGAGGATTGGACATTAGGTCAGATGCTCTAGTCAGTTCTCCACATTCCTTTAAAGGCTATGTGGAGGTCTCCTCTCAGTTATACAGCTTTGTCCCTTAAGCACCACAGTGCTTCATAATCAATAATAATAATATCAAAGCCTTATAAAGTTGGACTATGATCATAATAGGGTTTCTGAAAATTCATATATCTCAAGTTTATCCACTTAGCTGAAAAATCTTTTATTTTTATTTGATGCTGTCATCATTCCTTCCTTCAGCTTTTTTTTTTTTTTTTGAATAGCTATAGTAGATGTGGTTGTGCCACTGTATGAAGCAATGGTCAGCTGGACTACTGTACTCAGATTTAGTTATCTGGTTTTGCTTGAGATGTGGAAAAGGGGTCTAGAGATGGGTGACTGACACAATATCAGGACTCTGGAATGCTGGCTGTGGAAAGAGAGGTTAAAAGAATGTGAATTGCTGAGTTTAGCGGATAGGAGGGAAAGAGTTGATATGATAGAGACGTTTAAATTAGTGACGGGATGTTATCGGATTAATCCAGAGGGGATTATAAAAAGAGTAGAAGGTATGAGGGGAAGACCCAGAGGCCATACATGGATCTTATGTAAGAGTCGGTGAAGAAGAGTGTGAGGAGTAGATTTTTTACATGGGGAATTGTCAGAGAATGGAATGAATGCATTACTGGAATATATAGTTAATGTAGGCTGGGTTAAAGATTTTCAGTATGATAAATGTTGTCAGTTGAATAAACCTCCTGCAATGAGTCTGCCGACTCAATGGAGGGTGCAGTAATAATAATAATAATAATTACATCTTTCTGTCTACTGGAAAGTTTCTGCAGAGTAGTAGAATATCTGATCTGCTTTTTAGTAATGCAGTCTAATTTCACATTGGACAGCATTATTAGTCACTCAACTTCTTTCTTTTGGCCTTATTTTGAACACGTGTTAGACAATTATATAGTACAGATGTAGTAGTATAGTATAGAAGAGATAGCTTTGAGAATAATATCAAGACATTTTCTGATGAGACAAAGTTAAGGAGGATGATAGAGCTGATTCAGAATCTGTACAGACTGATTTGAACAGGCTAATTCTATGATCAATAATAATGAATGTAAGCTTCAGACTGAGGATATTAAAGGCAGAGCATATTAATAATAATTAATTAATATTAATATTTAGCATATTAATATTAATGGAAATTGGCTGCAAGAGGTCAGTTGAGAAAGAGAGAAAGATATATAGATAGAGGGAGAGAGAGAAGAGTTGAAGGTTCACCCTGATACACTGATTACATCCTCACATTGGATAAATGCAGTTTTATGAGAACAGTAACACATAAGAATAAGGAAATTATTCTTCCATTTTAGAAAGCAATAAGATGATGTGTAGCTCAGATGTGGTTCCCTGCATTCTATGGTGATGAAGAGTACAGTCGAAAATATACAGCAGAAGGCAAGCAAGCTGATATTGCAGAATTGTGCTTATGATGAAAAGACTGTAAATATCTTGTCTTCAAAGTTTGGAAATATTCAAATAAGAGGACTTATTAGATAGAAACATACAGGTGGTAAAGGGAGCTTATAGATTTTGGCGTTCATATCATCTGGGGGAGGACTTGGGATCATCTCTGGAAACTGAGTAAGGCATATTAGGAAGTAGGCAAGGTCCAGTTTCTTCTAATAACATGTGGTGAAAATGGGGAAACATGCTATCATTTGATGCTGTAATTCATTTGCAATAAATGTGTTGAAGAAGAGATATGATAAGTACTGAGTGACCCAGATGTAGCCTCATTCTTCACTAGATCATTAGGGTCCCTGTAGATCTAAATAAGAGTAATAATAATAAACAATGATTTGCCATCATTTGTGCCAGATTTAAGGGTGCTGTGACACCTAAGTTATAATTTTAAGTGGTTCCCTCTCTACTGACTAAATTTTAGGTTATATATACTGAGACACAGGCTATTGTAATGGCATGCCCTAAGTTATAGCTTGTCTGTCTTATATGTAAATGTGGTCCTCATCCTCACATAGGATACTTTCTTTTTGGAGTTCCTGCATAGAAAAAAATGGCATGCTAAAGAAACATCAGGTTCTTCAATGAGAACTTAGTTTACCCATTACATTGTGACCTACAGATATGGCAGGGTTTTGCTCTCCAAAAACTTGGCAGTCACTCAGATCATCCAACAATGAGTGATCATTTAGCTTATTAATCAGCATTGGTTCCACTAAATGATAGGATGAGCAAAACCCTCAATAGTGGATCTACCAGTGCAGGCCACCCTGGGATATGAGTGGCACTGCCACTCATTTCCCAGGGCATCCACCAAAGCAGCCACAAGACCACTTCGGAAGACTTCCTATTATACAAGCAAAGCAAATTCTCCAAAAGCTCAGGCGATCCACCAGATCACTCTAATCTCAATGAGTGACCCGAAAGATCGTTTAACTCATTGCTCAGTGGTGGTTTCACTCAGTGACAGGCCCACCCCACCAGAGAACAGAGCTACTCACAGCCCAGCAAAGAGCATCCACTGAAGTGGTCACAAGACCACTTGAAATAATACAGAAATCATATATAGAGTCTGTCAAAAAAATTTATATACACTTCAGCAAAAGAAAAACCTCTATAAAAATTGTAATACTAAATTTATATATCAAGGGATGAATACAGGTTACCTTTGACTTCTACAATTACACAATGTATTCTATGTAGTTACCATTAGTGTCCAGACACTTATTAGTCCAGCGAACTACTGCTTGGGTAATATTGGTCAACGTGTCCAGTGGGACTTCTGCATATGGCGTTTCAATTTCTTTCCAAAGGGATGAATACCAGTGTTGTTGGTTTTCTATGAAACACTGCATCCTTTAGAGTCCCCCATAGGTAGACGTCAAAGTGTGCTAAATCAATAGAACATGGGGGGGGGGATTCAGCTGCACCTCTTCATTCTATCCATTGTCCCTGCAAACTCTCACTGAGGTAAGCTCTCACGTAATATGGTGGTGCGCCATCTTGTTGGAAGAGAAATTGATCACTCTCGTAAAGTGCATGATTGGCAAGTAAAATGGATGTGTATAGCATGTCTTGATACACTTGACCAGTAATGCTACCTTCAAAAAAGAAGAATGGTCCTATTAAACCCTTAGATGATAATCCACACCAGACATTGAGCCTTTGTAAATAGACTGCCTTGTCCAGATGAGCGCCTGGATTTTATGGAGCCCAGTATGCTGATTCACTGTTCCATTAAGCTTATATTGTGTTTCATCAGACCAAGCCATCTTCCTCACAAACTCCTCATCTACCATGTGTTCAAACCACTCACAATACTGCATTCTTTGATCAGGATCGTCTTCATTCATTGCATGTAATAATCTTGGGATGTAAACTTTCCATTTAGTTGCTTTAAGAATGTGCCCTATGCTTGCATTGCTAACTCCTGTCTCACATGCTCATTGTGTGGTAGACTTTTGTGGCGAGTGTGTAAACTGCTTCAACACCATAGCCAAAGAAGCAGAACTTGTTACTGTGCGAAGCCTCCCGGATCTTCCTTTGTGCACATCACACACATGGTACCATGGATCTCAAACTTATCAAGAATACGTGCAATTGTGAGGCATGTTGGAGATTGTGTTGCAAACTCACGCCTCTATTGTCGTGGAACTTCACCACATTCTCATATTTGAAATACCACTTTAATATGATCTTGCGTTCCTCGAACAACAATCGTGCCTCAGCCATTTTGTTTGACTGTCCTACAGGTCATGTGTTGGTGCTTGTATTCATGTGAATAACGATATCTTTTGAGAGAACATCGTACTACACATTGCTACCAAAAACTCAAGAAACTCATTTTCTTTACTTCCAGTTGCTATCTCTTCATTCCAGTCTATATTGCCAGAAGTCTTTGTGTTGAAGACAACACAAAGACTTCTGGGAATGATGTGGTGGACACTGACGTGTAGAAGTAGGGAGATTCTTGTTCCATTGTATAAGGCTTTGATTAGGCCACACATGGACTATTGTGCCCAGATTTGGTCACCGGGTTTTCAGAAGGATGAAGAGGTGTTGGAAAGGGTCCAAAGGCGACTGACTAAGGTAGTTTCTGACCTCTGGAATGTCGAGTATGAGGAAAGATTGAGAAGATGTAATTTGCAGAGTCTGGTGGAGAGGAGGAAGAGGGGAGATATGATAGAGACCTTCAATCATATCTCCCCTCAGTTGGTAAGGGGTTGTTATAAGATCAATGGTGAAGAAGTTCTACAGGGAATAGTGGGAGATCAGGGAAGAACCAGAGGTCATCCTTGGAAACTGTATAAAGAGGGTGTGAGTAGGAGAGTGAGAGGCAGGTTTTTTTTGTGCAGAGTTGTGAATGATTGGAATGCCGTGCCTGAGAGTGTGGTGTCTGCAAGGAGTTTGAGTGTGTTTAAGACACGGTATGATGAGATGTGTGTGATAAAAGGACCTCCCAGATGAGTCTTTGACTCCATGAGGTCTTGTTTAATAATAATAATAATAATAATAATTCAATCCAACTTCAAAAAAAAGTCTATAGATGACATCTGTTAAAGTGTATCTTATAAGAACTGGGTGAAAGACTGAGTCCTTGACTCTTTATCCCGTCATCTGAATGAGGTAAATCTGTGCGGATGGAGTGTTATTGAGCTAAAAAGCTCTAGTCATGGCTGGGTAACGGCAATAGCCGAGCCTCAGTTAGAACTTCACTGGCTTCAGCATTGCCATCTCTTACCCTGGAAGTCCTAAAAAGGACTTTTTTACATTTTTTATTTTACATTTTTTAATGGACTGTATTTCCCATGTACAAATAGTAAAAAGGTATATCATTTTATTATTAAATTACTCTGGATCAGAGAGAGATGTTGAAAGTTTTTTCACTTGGTTATACTATAAATTAAAAATGCTAAGAAAGTATATTTTTAATTTGATCCTTTATCCAAGTGTAAGTAAACAGAATTTGCATGTGAAGTATCTTCTTAACTCTACTTTTATATAGAGGCCAATAACTTCACATCAATTGCCTTATTATCCCATAATGCAAAGCACTTTTGGAAAAACCTTTCAACGTCTATTTCTGATCCAGAGTAATTCTAGAAGTTAAGGAAGATTGTAGATCTGAGGGGAATGGTCCAATTGAGGCTCTGATGTGAGATAGAGGCCAATAGGACAAAATATATTGTTTGTTGCTTCTAGACCTGAGGTTCATAAGAAGATGTGGACAACATGCTTTGGCAGATCAGCACAATGAGTGCAGGCCGAGCAATTATTTATGGGAGACTTCAACTATCAGATAAAGATTAGAAGGAGGAGAAGGCACATGTCAATGGAAATGAAATTTATACAGTTAATAAGAGATAATTACCTGAAAGGGTACGTGAAGGAGGAGACCAAGTGGTTGTGTTGGATCTGGTAATAGCATCAGAAGATCCATCTATAATTACAGCAGCATCCCCCTTCCCCAATTGAGGAAGGGGACCATACAATCTTTTCCTGGGTGGTTGCTCAACATTTGAAATGTTCAGTGAAGAAAGGGTTTATGCATAACTACAAAGTTGGCGAACATGACAAACTTAAGAGGCAACTTGGAGCAGTGGCATGCCATAAGAAACCTCATAGAATGAATGCCCTTAGCGCATGGGAAGTGGTCAAGGATCGTCTGAGCAAGGCAGTAACAGAGTTCATATCTACGAGCAGGAGGACACACTGAGTACAGATTAGGTGTTGAAAGTTTTTTGCACTTAGTTAGACTATAATAAATTTATTTTAGTCCTTTATCCAAGAGTAAGCAAATAAAGTTTGAACCTGAAGTATCTTCAGGACTGAGGCAACTCGTGGTAAAGGTGGACCAAGCTCTAATCACTAATTATCTTAGTATCTCCCATCTTCAATCCTGAAGATACTTCAGGCACAAACTTTGTTTGCTTACACTTGGATAAAGGATTAAACTAAATTTATTATAGTGTAACCAAGTGCAAAAAAACTTCCAATATCTTTCTCTAAATCCAGAGTAATTTAATAATAAGTTGAGACATCTTTTGGCAACTCGTACAGGTAAATATGACCTCTCCGTTGCTTCCACCTTAGTATCACCACCTCTGGCTCTGTCTCCACTGACAAGACCTCAATAAAGGTCAAAACCGGTCTGGGTAGTGGCCTTTCCTTTAATACAGGGGTCGGCAACCTTTTCAGACTCGTGGGCCACATTCAACTTTTATTTTTAATAATTGGGCCAAAAACATTTAATTAAGAGAAAGTGAGTGAAAAAAATACTTCATTTATCAGTTTTTAATATATCAATCTTAAAAAACACAGAAATATTTAAAGTTAGAGATATGAAACATGTATGAAAATTAAACTTATTGAAAACTTATTATCACGTAAAAGCAAAGTAATATATTTTTATGCATCACAATATTATCTCTCCCTGCTTAATCTGCCTTTTGTGATTGTTTTCCCTTAGCAAATTTGAATTGAAGCATGCAAATGTTCATCAGTCAGTCAAGAAGAAAATTTACTTTTTCTAAAACTCATGGTAGAAAATGCTTGTTCGTAAATGTGTGTCTTCCAAATACGACCATCATCTTCTTTGCAAAACTGATTAATCCTTCAAATTTTTTGTTTATCATCAATAAAATTTTTCAACATTTTCTAATGAAAATGCGTTGTTCAGTGTTTCAGTCTTTGCCAAAACTTCCATCTATAGTTGGTTTGATACGTCATCAATGTCGACATTAAAAGGGTTCAAAAATAATTGCATTTCGATGCTATTTTTATGAAAATCCACAAACCTTATTGATAACCATTTGTAAATCTTCAATAATACCAGCAAAAGTTTCCTTTTGTGTTTACCATCCAATTGCAAATGCAGATTTGCAACATATATAAATTATGTAGATTTTCTTCCATCATGTGTTTCTTCAACAAAAACAGTTTGCCCTTCAAAAGCTTTTATGTCAGAAAACAGTTCGACTAGTAATTTACCTCGGTCCTACAGGTTCACATTAAATTCATCAAGGTACATTGTAATATCTACTGTAAATGAAAGAGACATAATCCATTTTTTATTCGATAGTTGTGAGCAGCATTTTCATGTTCATGCAGTATTTGTTAGTTGTAAATAAATGACGTTATTGTTTTGAATAGAAAAGGAAGATATATGAGTGGATAAGGATTTGTGTCGTGATTACTGGAACACTTTAAACCAAACAGGAGTAGGATGAATGGGGGAAACGACGTCACTGTCTGGATGTGTGTTGTTGTGAGTCGTTGATAAGTAAATGGTTTGCATATGGCATTATGGGTGATGGATAGTGATAAGATAGCATTTGGAATTTCACTCGGAGGCCCCAAATCTGGCAGGAACATCATGTGGTGTGTCACGTAATGCAGAGTTGTGATGTTGTGTTTGGAAATTTCTGGGGAATAGACAGACATATGTTCTGGGGAACATATGTCTCTGTGACATCACATGTTGTTTTGGTTTTCCTATTGAATTGTGGGCAATGTTTTGAGATAAGATATCTTGGAATTTTCCCAGGGTGACAAACATCCATCATTGTCGTGAAGTTTTGTCTTTGGTCATCTATCGGTGGCGGCACGACTTTTCCGATAAGTGTGATATTTCTTTCCTATTATTTCAACCACACACTTTATTTTATTTTATTTTTTTTTCGCATATTCATAAATCATTTCAAATATTTTGATTTTTCTAAAATTTAAGATATTAAATAAATAAATTGTGTTTTTATATAAATAAATAAAAAAAATTGTGTTTGTATTCACTGTGATTTCAAAAGTGATCATACTTAAATATGCATAACACATCAACAACACCATTTTCATTTAAGTTTACACATTTATTTCACAGATATTATTTACAGTGTTATCTTTCTGAATGTTACATAGAGAAATAGGAATTTTCACACATCACCACTGCATGTGGTGTTTTCCTTGTCGTAACATTTCTCTGATGAGGCATGTGCGATTGGCTGATTTTGATACTGCTTCCCATATGAGTATGCCAATTTCAACATACACTAATATTAGCAACACTGCTATAAAAGCAAGTATCTGCCACTTTTGCGATGGTTCTTGGTTTTCACCTGCAAAGAAAAAAACTTATTGTTAGTGATGGAAAAGTTAGCAGATTACTATAATACAGTAGTTAATTTTGGAAGTAACAAAGCTTTACAGAAACATACAAATTTGCCACATGAAACCGTGAAAAGTTGATTGACAACACATACTTATGTGAGACATAAACTCATTAGAAGAAAGTTTAAATGCAATCAAATCAAAGTTCCTACACTTTTCAATGTGATTTGGCAGATATGTCATCCTATGCAAAAGATAATGTGGGGGGGGCATGTGTTTCATTCTTTTGTGTATTGATTGTTTTTCCCGATTTGCATGGGTTCGAACACTGAAGAAGAAATCAGCAGATGCTGTTGTTAATGCTTTCGAGTCTATTTTTAAAGAAGTGCAATTTACATAAACACAGATCAAGGAAAAGAGTTTTGCAACAAGAAAGTTCGTGCATTGTTTAAGAACCATAATATTCATTTCTACACGACCAGGAGCAAATGAAAGCACCCATTCCAGAAAGATTTATCAGAACATTGAAAACAAAGATCTACAAATGGATGACGTATACTAAAAGTAAAAGTTATACAAATGTGTTGCCGACCCTTGTACATTCTTATAACCTCACACCACACTGCGCTATCAGTATGGATCCTTCAGAAGTAAACCTTCACAACGAGGATCGTGTTTGAAAATATTTGTATGGAACCCAAGAGGAGACTACCATACCAAAATTTCATGTAGGTGATAATATAGAGTTTGTGGTCGGGACGTAGAGATAGTGGAGGGAACTTTCTATGAACCTCAACTGCAAAAAGGCTGATATACCCAATGAACTTCCAAAAGATGTGTATCTAATCGAACAAGTATTTAAACAGTGCAAGCAGAAAGGAAAGCTTCAGTATTTTGTTAAGTGGCTTGGTTATCCCTCATCGTATAATTCTTGGGTTTGTAGCAAAAACATTTTACTTAACCCTTCCCAGTAATGCCAGTATGAAAATTTTTCCTACTAAAACACAAACGAAATTTCAAGTGGAATTATCACATGAGATCAGACTTAAAGGTAAATGGGAAGTTGCTCTTGCCGAAATTCATTTTCCAGAAGAATTTAATAACATTGATTCCAGTTATGATGAGTTTCGTATGATACATGGAGTTGGAGGAGGAGTCAACACTATCGACAACAACAACATCACAGAAAATAAAGTTTTCGAAAAGTCTAAAGAAGGATTTTACAAAGTGTACAAGATTCCCCATGGCAGTTACAATTCACCCTCTGAACTTCTTCAAGCAGTGTTTGATGTGAGTTCTGTGATTACTGGAAAAAAGAGCCGAAAACAACACCATTTCTCTGACAGTCCCAAAAGATTACAACCTGTTGTTTTCCATGGAGGCCCCAGGTTTGGACCTTCTACTGGGTTTTAATCAGATTGGTGTTAAACTGAAAGGTACAATCACTGGGAAATATCCAGTTGATATAAAGAGGGGTGTAGCCGCATATTTTCTTTATTCTGATTTAATCCAAGAACAGATAGTTGGTGATACATGTGCACCATTGTTATGAGTTGGTGCAGCACCAAGTGTTCCTTCGTTTTAGCTCAACCTGATTATTATCCATTACGAAAACAAACCTTTCAGTCAATTAGCATTGAAATTCGTTCTGACAGCATTGAGTTGTTCCACTTTCGTGGCAGCAAGACAATAGTTAAATTTACTCTTCCAACAAGTGTAGGATAGCTGATTATCTAAGATATTACACACTGCAGGCAGGCAGGTGGAGCTCAAGTGTTTACAGGGCCTCCAATACAGCATGGGTACGGATTAGGTAGCATTTTCAGAAGTGCCTTCTCTTTTCTAAGTCCACTTTTAAAAACTGCAGCTCAAACTGTCGGTTGTCAAGCCTTAAAAGCCGGTCAGCATAGATAGTAGATGTATTACATGGGGTACATGTATGTCGAGCCTTTGTAAAGAGAGCATCAGAAGCTGGGAAAACCATTGCTGACAAAGCTCAGAGCCGATTACTTTAGAGAGGTCAAGGAAGCAAGAATAAAAAAACGAACACTAAAAAGCACAAGAGAGATGACATCTTTTGCTGAGGATATGATGTCAAAGTTAGATCTTTTTTCCCACCCTCATATCAATTTGTGTGTGGAAAGAAGTCCTTTTGTCACCTACCAACCAATATCCAGTATTGACATTGGAGCTCCTGTGGAATTTTGAATACCAGGTACATCTGAAGAATACTTGATAACTAATAATTAAGGAATTGACAGCGTACACTAGAAATATATTAAATAAACTTGAATATATACTTTCCGATATTTCAGCAAACGTCACATTGCCATCTTCTTGGGAACTTAATACAAAGACAAGTGCACGCAAGTACTACATAACAGCAAATGAGAACCGAAGCTAGGAAGCTAACGTTTTCCTAAAGTCCTGATGGTACCCCCTGGCTGGCCCTACATCCAAGGTACCTTGGAAAAAATCAACAAAATCTTAAAAAAAACATGACTTGACCACTTGTTACAGACCATATAGAAATTTGGCATCCCTTATCTGCTCCACTAAAGACCAACCACTTCCCATAGACCTACCTGGTGTATACCAGGTCCCTTGCAGCTGTAAATTGTCCTACTTTCGCCAAACAGGCAGGACAGCAAATATCAGAATCTCAGAACACAAGGATTACATCTGATTTCACCAGTACAGTCACTCTAGGTTTGCGGACCACGCTCTGGATACTCGCCACAGAATAAGATGGAAGAAAGCCACAGTAATACACCGCAACAAGTTCAAATATCAAATATTCATGGAATCAGCCTCAGCCCTTAGGAACATGCCAAACCTCAACAAATTTGGATGCTTGAGACTGCTCCAAATTTGGGAAACATTTATCAGAAGAACTTCAGCCCAAAGGCCAAGAACTACCAATATAGCCTGCCAGGGGGCACCATCAGGACTTTAGGAAAACGTTAGCTTCTTAGCTTCAGTTCTCATTTGCTGTTATGTAGTACTTGCGTGCACTTGTCTTTGTATTAAGTTCCCAAGAAGATAGCAAAGTGACTTTTGCCAAAATATCGGAAAGTATATATTAAAGTTTATTTAATTTATATTTCTAGTGTACGCTGCCAATTCCTTAATTATTTGTTATCATGTTTAACCAGCGTATAAGCCTCTCTACAAGAATGAAGAATACTTGGATTTGGGAAAATCATACCTATGCGTTCATGTGCGCATCACTGACAATGATGGTAAACCTATTGAAGATTCTTCAATTAGTGTCATGAACAATTTTTTCCACTCCCTGTTTAGTCAAATTCACTTTTTTCTCCAAGATAAACTAGTGAATGTGGCATCAGACACCTATCCTTATAGGGCTTACATTGAAAACCTACTAAATTACGAGACAGATGCAAAAAACAGTAAACTGACAAATGAACTATTTGTTAAAGATGATGTGGCTAATGTTAGCGATAGGTTTACCAAAAGTGAATGTGGGATGCATAGACGACAAGCTCGAATATACTAATCGAAAAGTGTCGAGATGCTTGGGCGAATACATGCTGACATCATGCATCAAGACATACTTGATCAACAACGTTTCTGTCTGTGTTCGTTTGGTTCGCAGTTCTCCCGAATTTTGGTTACTGACTGCAAATGCTGATGCTAAGGCTAAAGTGCAAATTGAAGAGGCTACACTTTTTGTCTGCAAAGTCAAAATAAACCCTAAGATTCAACTGGCTCGTCTGTCTGTGTTAGACAAGTCAAACATGGTATATCCCACCGATCGTGTGCAAGTGTCTTATTTTTCGATTCCCGAGGGTATGTCAGATGCCACACAAGACAATCTGTATCTTGGCGAAATGTTATCTAGATTAATTATTGCACTGGTCGCTAGTGATGGATTTAATGGCACTTTCAACAGAAATCCATTTAATTTTCATCATTTCAATCTGAATTTTATTGTGGTGACAGCTGACAGTATTCAGTATCCCTTGCAACTTTTGACTCCAAACTTCAAAGAAAGGCATTACAGCAGATGTTACCTGTCATTGTTCATATTGCCTAGCAAATGGAACAGAGACTGTGGTAATGACATTTCGTATGAGGAATATGTAAAGGGAAATGTTCTCTATGGATTTCACTTATCACCAGATCTAAATGCCATTGCCCCCCTATGTCAGTCTGTTTAGAACAGGTAGTGTGCTCCTCAGAGTTAAATTTGCTCAACCTTTTCCTAAAAATATTACATTAGTTCTTTATGCAGAATTTGAGTGTACGCTATCCATAACAAAGGAATTGTTCTGTGTTTCTTGACTATGAACACTGAACAATTAGTAAGCATACTAGAGTTAGAACCCACCACAAGAAAAGTGGGTGTAGGAGTGTGTGTGTGCTCATAATGAATTGCCACAACACCCGATCAGACAACAGTCGATGTTCATCGTGAACACAGGTCCGACTTGGTTGCCAGGACAACATTGGCAAGCTATCTATATCAAAGACAAACATGGCGATTTTATTATTATTATTATTATTCAGGCCTCCAAGGAGTCAAAAGACTCATCGAGGGAGGTCCTTCCTAAGACATAAATTCTGTCAAGACTCATCGAGGGGAGGTCCCCCCCCTGAGAAACACAAAGTTTATCATACCACTCTTTAAAGTCACTGACCGTTCTCGCTCCCACCACTCCATCAGGCAATGCATTCCACGGCTCAACCACCCTCCACACAAAGAAACCACTCCTTACCCTCTTGCTCACAGTTTCCTTTCGTAACTTCCAGGGATGACCTCTTGTCATCACTCCTTCCCACTGATCAACCAAGCGAAAGAACTCCCCAGTGTCAACCCTGTAACCACCTCTCAACAGTTTAAAAGTCTCAATCATATCACCTCTCCTTCTTCTATCCGCCAAACTCTGCAGTCCACATTCTCTCAGCCGATCCTCATAACTATCCTTGTACAGTCCTGAAACCATCTTTGTCATCCGTCTTTGTATCCTTTCCACAGTTAATTTATCCCCTTCAAATCCTGGGGACCAAATCTGAGAACAATAGTCCAAGTGTGGTCTGATCAGAGACTTATACAACGGAATGATAACCCTCTTATCTCTGCAGGTCAGTGTCCTTCTCGTAATAGCAGCAATCCTCTGTGTTACCTTCACCACCTTTGCAATATGTCCCCTAAACTTCAGGTTTCTATCAATCATCAACCCCAGATCTCTTGTCTCCCCTACTTCCTCCAGTATAACTCCTCCCATAGAGTATGCAGCATCCCATCGATGTTTCCCAAACCTCAAGACCTTACATTTTTCAGTATTAAACTGAAACCTCCCCCATTCATTTGCCCATCTATCTAGCTTATTTAAATCCTCTTGCAGGGCTACCACATCTGCGCTATTACTAATAATCCTTCCCAGCTTCGCATCATCCGCAAACAACTGAATATCCCCCTGCAATCCACTGGCTATGTCATTGATATAAAAGTTAAACAATATAGGTCCTAGTACTGAGCCCTGTGGGACCCCACTTGTAACCCTCTGCCTCCTGGAAACTGCTCCACCATACACAACTCTCTGATACCTATCAGATTTTGTCGATAGCTTCGGTCATCCACCTGAAAGCGATATTGTTAACTTTCTGAATATCAACACTAATATATGGCATTATAATAGTGTACCTGTACAAGCTAAGGAATCTGTCACGTGTGGTTTACATTGTGTATATTTTTTAATATTGAGATGTCTGGTCTTTCTATCCAAAATATTATTAGCAAATGTTATTCTAATGATTTGTCGTTAAATGATATTGTAGACACTTATTCTGTAACAGATCATTTACTGAAAATTAAAAAAAAATAATAATAATAAAAATTGATTTTCACTTGCCATTTTTCCCACCAGTTTCTTATTCCCATGCAGCTTTCAGGGCAATAAAAACAAAATTAGTACTGATTCTTTGAGCTCTCCTACCGGGGGGAAGCATTTTCCTCACTGGGACTGGCTGATGTTGATGGTTGGCGGGAAAGGGTCTGCGTATTCAGTTTGTTCAGTGTACGTTCTGGATGTGAGAGTCTATGTTCCTGTTGCTCTCCATCTGTGTGAGCCAATTGGTTTTTCAAACCTTAATACTTTTGTAAAGTACTTAAATGTGCATTTACTTTTTCATCTGGATGCTTATTTCTCATTTTTAAAATGGCACTCATTTCATCATCATGTGTGTACAGTTCACACTCCTGGTGATTGGAGGAGGGTAGATTTTTTAAACATATGATTCATTTTCTAATAAGAACTCAGTAAAGGAAAAATTATACTGCCTAATAATGGAACAGTGTTCTCCCGTGCTGTAAAACCAGTTTTCTTCTAGTAATAAAGGAAAGCTATTTGTTGCTTAGTGCTTTATATATTTTTTTTCCTTAGTAGATGTGACTTCTGGTTGTTATTTAGTGGAATATCACCAGATTTTTGCAGATTTCACAGAGCGTCGTGATTTGTCTGGAGGTGCAGTGTTTTAAAGCATCATTTGCTTGTTTGGGAGAGGAATGAGATATTCATTTCGGTTGAGTCTATCAGCCATTCAGGAATAAACACTGCATTGGATTCTTCTCCTGGCAAGATCTGCGACCGTAAGCATAAAATATCAGGTGTTTCCTGTCTAAAGTCTAAAATTAACTATGATTGGGGTTCCCGTGTTGTATCTGAACTAACATGTTCGTTTGTCCTGGAAATACTTGGGAAGCTAAATGAGAAAATTGTAAAGAGTCTCGGGGATTTTTAAATACAATAACGTAATAGCTATTGAGAGAAATTGTCAGAAAATGTGATCCTTTACAGAATAAATTTTGTGTCGGTAGAATGAGGCTGAGGTTTCAGTGATGTGAACCTTTTATGAAAACATCAGCTATTTCCATGCTTTCCTTAGCCTTGTGAACCAAATCATTGATTATGAGTAAATTTCTCACATTTGAATCAAATTCAGGTAACTTCAGATCATTCACGAATTCTATGTTGGTAAATTTTTCCTGATTTTCAATGTAATAGTAAACGATTTGCTCCAGTGGTGGTTTGGTTAGTTGATTACAATGTTTTATGAGAGACAACACGAATGTTGTTTTTCCTGACAAAGTAGCTCCCGAAATAATGTAGGTAAATAAAGAGTAATAGCTATTGAGAGAAATTGTCAGAAAATGTGATCCTTTACAGAATAAATTTTGTGTCGGTAGAATGAGGCTGAGGTTTCAGTGATGTGAACCTTTTATGAAAACATCAGCTATTTCCATGCTTTCCTTAGCCTTGTGAACCAAATCATTGATTATGAGTAAATTTCTCACATTTGAATCAAATTCAGGTAACTTCAGATCATTCACGAATTCTATGTTGGTAAATTTTTCCTGATTTTCAATGTAATAGTAAACGATTTGCTCCAGTGGTGGTTTGGTTAGTTGATTACAATGTTTTATGAGAGACAACACGAATGTTGTTTTTCCTGACAAAGTAGCTCCCGAAATAATGTAGGTAAATAGATGTATGAGCATATCGAAAATGATAACATAATTTGACTGTGATTATTTTTATATAATCAGATATCATGTAAAAACAGATACTTGTTTTTAATATAAAAAAAATCTCCCCATCAAGATTTTTTTATGACAGTCACCATATAATCATGCCAAGATGAATTTTTTTCTTTTTAAATTCTAAGAAAAAAAAAAAGATATTGTGGAATAATAGTAACAATAACAGTGATGTGAAAACTGCCCAAGAGAAGGGCAACACTGCAAATTATGGTGTTGGGAAACGAAGATTTTACCTACTAGGTAGAATGTTGTTTAGTTTTCTGTCCCATAGATGGCATCTTTTGATTATGGGGTATGTGAATGTAAGGAATTATCTTTTAAAATACCCATAGGGAAAAGTGCATGTGTCTGTTGACACTATGCGCTTTGCAAAAGTGTATCCAAATCTTTTTGTTACAGAGGTCGTTTTGAGTTGACATCTCCATTTGTCTCTAAGGACAGAAAATGGTACAGGAATTTGGATGTTTTGTGGCTCACTCCTTGCTGCTGCTATCATAGATTCCAGATTAACATCAGTGGCCGTGTGAGAATTTAATGTAATGCCTTTGCATTTGGTCACAATCTTACCCCCCCCCCTGCATTTTGTAGGAATAAGATTTGGTAACAAACTCAACTATAAAGTCACCGTCGGGTTCGTCACCTAGCTTCCCAAAGTGAGTGGATGGTGAGTATTCGCCCAGTTTTTCACTGAAAATGACAAAATCGGTATCTGTGAATAAAAGCCATTTTTGCAAAGGTTCCATGCCCTCATATAACTTTATCCTACCATAGGCAGCTACAAATGAAGAGATGACAGCATTCCCTTTCCTATTTTCAGGCTCGGTGCCTTCAATAGGAGAGTAGGCAACCATCATCTGCTCTTCTGAAACTAACCTGGCATCTTGCATAACCTTACTGTTATCTAAAAAAAGTTCTACAAGGTCTTCATAAGAGGAAACCACCCGAGTTGGAGTTCTCAACATTCGCATGCCAAGTCTTTCCCATAGGGAATTCAAACAAAGCTTAGCAAGTGAACGTTTACCAGGATTTTTGTTGATGTGTTCACTATTTAACATAACACCTTCCCTTAGCAAACACTCATCCCGATAAGCTTGTCGGTTTTTACCTTCAAGCCATCCAGATGCTTCTTGTTTCAGCTTCAGAAAGGTATCAATGTAGTGAGCAAAGGTTTCTTCATCTTGAAATTTTTTAGAATAATGCCACACCTCGTAAAATTCTATAACTTTATAACCGCGAGCACGTGCTAAAGATAATTCTGGAGTGCACCGAAATCCTATAAAAGATCGGTCCATATGAGAGAACAATGAGGCTATTTTGGAAGCACACATCCCACACAGGGGGAAGATTAATTTTTCATTCACTGTGTTGGTCAAAACCTGTAAAAAGAGTTCGGCAGGTGCTTCCACTTTTGCATGGCAGATACCAAAGTATACCACAGGAGAATAGTCGAAATTATCGAGAATAACTTCGTGATGCCCCATAGGAAATACCTGGTATTTCATCACCTATGGATAAAGGCTATTGATATCCAAATAGTGAATAACTTCCCCTTCTGACTGAATTTTGTGATACATTTTGTAGCAGTCGGTTCTGCCACCAAGCGGAGCACTACGAGGTAAAATGGGATCTGGAATTTTAAGAGCAGCAATAAAGTTTTTCATATCTGTGTTTTCCGAATTTCTGTGTTAAATTGGCATTCCAAAATTGAGATCACATCGAATCTTTTGCTACAAAAATAGTATTTGCAACCCTTTGTTTGCTCAAAAAAATGCGATCATGTTTGTGTTTCTGTATGGTTGGTAACTATTTGGTCTGCAACAGTCCTGACATCCATGGTGGAAGCGGCCATAGAATTCATATAAAAAGCTTCCATATTTTCCATCAACAAAATTAGGTCCGATGCAGACTCCCCCCCCCCCCTCACACACACAGAGTGCATGTTGTATGTTTCTGTTGTGCTTGCCATTTGAGCCAAGCCAAACCCTTTCAACTTTACACATTTGCCGCTATGTAACCCTGAGCAGGAAGTATGGCCAAAGTGTTAGGTTTCAAAAAGTTTTGGAGAAATACTCTCCCATATACTTCTGCAATTGTAATGTCATGGAGAAAGGGTTCAATCTTGGTGAGCTGTATGAAGAGATTGCGAAAAGTATTGCAACTGTCACCCAAAACATGCACATCATCTTTTGTATAAGCTAAAAGTTTTGCTTTCAGACAGTATTCACTGTCTAGCAGATTTTCGTACTAAGTCTCGAACTCTATACAAGTTTCTTTGTTCAGAAATTCCGGCTGGAAATATAATTTTTCGGGGATGACTCCACGATAATCCAGAGAATCGGATGAGTGAAACTTATGAGGAAAGAAACCCTTACGAACTTCAGGGAGATCGAACATGGGTGGTAGTTTCCTTGGATGGACACTAATATAGGAAAAACTGTCAACAAATATGATGTTTAATGGGTCATAATAGATAGCAAGCATGTTCGATTTGTCAAAAACCACACAGGGTTGGATATTTTTGGCAAAAAGTTATTCCAAAATAAAGTACCTGTCAAGACCATGCAAATTGTGTGCGATCACATGAATATTTTCGTATTTAGGTTTAACAGTCCGAAGGATCCTACCATCTTGTCCCCTTTTCATGATATTCTTGACAGAAAACAACTCATCCACAGCTGGAACATGATGATTTTTAGTAATAGTTTGTGTCAAAAGAAATCATAGAAACCTGTTTATTTTAGACCTCCAATTTCTGCACAAAACACATCTGCTATGGGTGTTCTGATTTGCAGTGGTGGCAGTAATTTTCTGGTGGACAGATGTGGCTTTTATCTGTAGAGAAAGTAGCCAAACACTGTCTGCAATGATAGAATTTTGAACAAATATTATTTTGTATGTGCAAATTCAGACATTCATTGCTATAGAAAAATCTACTGCATGACTTGCACGAAAGAAGGTCTAGCACAATATGACTAGCGTTTATGCAGAAGTGAATGCGTACATTTTTACATCTATGCATTTAATTCGTTTGGATTTTTGAATGTTTTTATGCATGTGGGGGGCAATAATAGCTATTCTCAAACAAAGCAGGCACACTACGCACAAAATCATAATGAGAAGAGTGAAATAAGAGACAGATCTGTTTATTTGCATTTGTGCCCTGAAACACCACAGAAAAATTAGCATCTGCCGAAAAAATTAAGATTTGGTATTCCGGAGTCAAATGCTTTTGAAAGAGAACTCTGAAATAGCTGAACCCCTGCAATTTTGTGTAGAGTTAAAGCGCTCTTTGTTTGTATCTTTTTTATGATCTAATCACACTTGTCTGTATGTTTTGGCATCATCAGCATGTGATGAAACACTCAGAACAAGTGCTCAGGCCATGCAAAGATTGTCTTTGTTAGAAATTTCCACAACACTTTGTTTTTTATTTCAGAAAGTCATCCAGGCTGAACAGCGTTCTTCTTTTCACATTGGTTCTTCCACCACCTTTGTTACTGATATTGATGAGTATGACATCTATAGAAAGATCATTTGCCAAAAGAAACTCATGTTTCCATTGGGCGACAGCATAAAATACATCAACTATCCTTTGGATAGTTAATTCAAAAATCAACATTAATGGTAAGTTAATATTGCTTTCTAAACTGGATGCGCTAATGCCCATCCAAACCTGAGGAAAAGTTCCTAAACTCGATAAACACTAAATGATCTCATTAAGCATATCTCAAAACATTTAAAAAAAAGGACTCTGGTGGGAGTTCAAGGTCACGAAATCTAATTTGGTACTCTATTTGATGAATTTGACATAGTCACGTGATCAGCCCTCCAAAACAGTATAAAAATCCCTGTAGAAAGAGGGCTCTATAATAGAAGTAGAGATTTTAGTTTCACATACAGAATCTGAATGTAAATTTTGGGAGGGAGTTGCGTCTTCCTCCAGCCACACCAGCGAGTCTTACATGAGGACTAACGCTATGATCTTTGTGTTGGTCATTTTCACCTACAGATGAATCCGTCAAATCAACTTCGACAATAACTGGTGCATGATTATGCACAATGCCACCACTAACAAACCGAATGACTGATGATCACTATTAAAAAAAAAAAACTTTCTAGATTCAGAAATCTCTTTTATAAATAAATAAATAAATCTTAATCATCATAAAGTGATTTTGCAATTGCAACACTAAGTGATCCTTTCACTAAAACAATTTTACTAAACATCAATCCTCAAAATCTTTCCCAAAAACCCTAACAATAATAAAATAAAATAAAATAATGACTTATGGACATTTCCTTAACACAAAAACCGTTTGAAGTATTTTCATGAAAATGTTTTTAATTTCCATTGCAAAACCATCTTATAAACTTATATATTAAAAACTTAGACATTAAAAAATACTTTCTAGATATTCGAAATCTTTTTTAGAAAATAAATTAATAAATGTCACACATCATAATGTGTTTTTGCAATTTCGACACTATGCGATGCTTTCACTAACACAGTTTTACTAAATATCCATCAATATCTTTTCCCAATCACTAATAAGCAAATATATATATATATATATATATATATATATATGACTCTTTATGACCTGCAGTCATGGAGAAATCCTGACTGAAACCACAGGTCCATCAAGGTAATATATATAATGACTTGTGGGATTTAACTTTAACACAAAAGCTAATTGAAATATTTTCATTAACATGATTTTTAATTTTCCATTGCAAAACCATCTTATAACCTTATATTAAAACTTAGACAAAATTTGCTAATGTAGTCACTAAAAAAAAATAAAACTCAACTAAAGTTAATATTTTCCATGGCATTGCACATGTTAAAAACATTAACCTACATTTTCTCCAGAATAACTCATCTTGGAACTACGAACTTCTGTCTGCATGTAGATATTTCAAATACTTGAAATGACAGCACTAATCTCCAATTGACAATTGACATTTATTCTTTAAGGGTGAAGCAAAATGCTTTTCATGTTCCCCGCTATCTGTCGTGGTTACAGTGAGGGTAAAATTTACGAGCAGTTTGCTCGCCCTGAATGGGCATGGAGATTATGTATCGCTATAGGAGGCTAATATAGTTTTTGGTCTTCTATATTTAAATATGTCCGTTGGCTCGTATGCTGCAGCTTGTTGAACCAAATCGTTGGGATGTGTGGACGTCTTTAGAAAAAATTTGGAAGCTAAGGATTGTAGATAAGAGAGAATATAGGGAATATTTGTGTCTCTGTGGAGTTGGCTGTTTCTAACATACCACGGGGCGTTCAAAATCATTCTCAAGCACTTGTTCTGCACTCGCTGTATCTTAATAATGTTAGTATTAGAGGTGTGGCTCCAGGCTGGAGAGGCATAGGTGATTATAGGACGAATCGTCATCTGGTATAGCTGCAATTTGATTCTGTTGCTGAGTTTGCTATTTCTATTAATTAGCGGGTAGATCTGAGCTATGGCTTTAGATGCTTTTGCACATGCAGACTTGATATGTTGGTTGAAAGATAGCTTTTTGTCGAGAATCACACCCAGGTAATTTGTTTCTTTCTGCCAGGGAATTTTAGTATTGAATAGTAATACATCTCCTGCAGGAGACATTGGCCTTTTTGAGAAGAGAACTGCTGAGCTTTTCAGGGGGTTGACTTCCAATCTCCACTTGGAGAACCAACCCTCCAGCTTTAGAAGATTTTCTTGAAGCTTTCTGGTAACGAAGTGGGGTTTGAGAGATCTGGTTAGTATTGCCGTATCGTCCGCATATAGTGCTAAAATGGAAGTCATCGGATTGTGTGGGATGTCTGACATGTATACAGAAAACAGCAATGGAGCCAGTAGAGATCCCTGCGGCACTCCAGCAAAGATATGGCGCTGGGACGATGTAGAACCGTTAATTTTAACTTGCATTGATCTATTCTGAAGATATGAACGGATTAGATGAACCATTTTTAGTGAGATACCGGCTGAGATAAGTTTGTGCAGGAGTCCAAAATGCCAGATTTTGTCAAATGCTTTAGATAGGTCTAGGAATACCGCTCCTGTGCACTGGCGCCAGTTGTAGCTGGTGGTGATATATTCCACAATTCTGTGGATTTGCTGGGTAGTACTGTGGTGTTGTCGAAATCCAAACTGTTCTTTAGGGAGGATGTTTAGGTCATTTACTGAGGTTTGGAGTCGTGAGAGGATGACCTTCTCTGCAACCTTACCCAGATTGGAGATGAGACTGATTGGACGATAATTCTGCGGTAAGTGTGGGTCTTTGCCTGGCTTATGTATAGGAATCACATCAGCCATTTTCCAGGTGGAAGGAAAATAGTGAAGTCTTAAGATTGCATTTATTATACTGGTCAGATGCACTATAGCTTTTCGAGGCAGCAGCTTGATCACCCTGTTTGAGATGCTGTCTGGTCCAGGAGCTTTATTGTTCTTAAGTTTTTTAATAATATCATATAATTCAACAGGTGATGCGGGTGCAATATGATCGGCACTGGTGTCCGGGAGGTTTAGTGCATGCCTAACCTGTCTGTGGATTTTGTACAGATGATTGAAATCAATGTTGTTATAAGAAGGTTTGCACTGATCCTCAAGATTTTTAAGTATGGCTTCTGCCTTATCTGCATCTGTGTGGACTAGGCCCTGGTTTGAGATTATAGGGGGGGAGGGATCTAGTTTTATTTTTGATATTTCTCAGTAGGCCCCGGATAGAGTGATCAATAGGTGAGATAGAGGCTAACTTTTTATCCCAAACTTCGTTTCTATGTGTTTTAAGTGCATCTCTTACTGCTCCATTCAATCTGTTAAGCACTGTCTTATCCTGAGGTGCGCGAGTGTTATGAAATCTCTTCATAGCTCTGCTCTTCTCTCTGATCAGGTCCATAATGTCCTCAGCCAAACGATCAGGCTTGGGAACAGGTTTCTGGTAGGATGCAACCATTATAGCGGACTTAATCTGTTGGGTGAGGCTAGTCACTGCAGATTCCACATCTTCTGGTGTGCATATGTGAGGGACGGGTCCTATTTGATCCCGAAGTGCTTTAGACAATCTCTCCCACGATATGCCTGAATGAGGAGGAGACAGGCATTCTTGTTCTCCCAATTGCAGTAGAATTGGGTTCTGATCCGACGACAGCTCGTTTAGTGATGTAAGGTTGTACTGCAGTTTAATGTCTTGCAGGATGACTATATCCAGGATATCAGCAGTGCCAGATGTACTGAGATGAGTTGGTTCGGTAGGTCCAGCCACAACAGCATGGTTTAATCCTGTGTAGCTAGAAAGGATGCGACCATTTTTGTTGGTAGATTTACTGTTCCAAGCAGGATGCTTTGCATTGAGGTCTCCAGCAATGATGACTGGTCCTTTTACTCCAAGGATGGCATCCAGATCTGAGGTCAATAATGTCTTTAATGGAGGGTTGTATGGAGAAAAAATCTTGAGGTTTCCAATTGAGTTTGTGAGAACATTGATTCCTGTGATTTCGAGGTTGGTGGTAGTAGGGTTGGTTATTGAGTGATGATTGATATAGTTTTTGATAAGGGTGGCTGTACCTCCACCTCTATACCCAAGCCTGTCGTTTCTGTAAATCTGATACCCTCTGATTTTCAGGGTGTCAGCAGGCCTCAGGTGAGTTTCATTAATTAGCAGTATATCTGGGTTGTATCTATTATTAAATTCCTGGATTTCTAACAGTTTGTTTTTTATACCGTTGGCATTCCAACCGATAATCCTAAGAGAGTTTGGGACGATTTTTTTCCTATGCATCAGAGAGTGCCGATAATATGGATTGGGTTTGCTGTAGGAATCTTTTTGTGACACTTAAGGATGGATTCGAGTTGCTGAAATCCTGCAGCATGTTTGCAAGAGAAGAGGTGATAACAGCTGATAGATTTGAGTGTGGATTATTCCGGTTCTGGGTTTGTACTATCTGATTGGAGCGGGCCACATCAGCATATGTTCTTACTTGATGTTGAAGATTCGTTTTCTTAAGGGGCTCAGTTAATGATGGGCGAGCACCTGTTGTCATGTATTCACTCTTGGAGAACTGAGTAGCCTGAGCTTCAGGAACTCTCGCACTAGATGATGAGGTAGATTGATGACTTGTATCATTCCATCTGTTTTTGGGGTGATGTACACCCTCTATAATTAGCAGGGTGAGGACCCCCACAATTAGCGCACTTAGCCGGGGTGGATTTTGGCTTGGCGCAGGTGTTTGTGGGGTGATTCTCGCCACATTTTAGGCATTTGAACTGAGCTTTGCATAGCTTCTGGGCATGGCCAAATTTTTGGCATCGGTGGCACTGCCCAGAAGATGATTTCTTTCTCAATGGTTCTGGGGTGATTTTGAGTCCACAGATTGATTTTAAATTATAAATGTCTTTGTAAATGTTATGAATTTCTACTAAAACTAAAGGCATAGGTGTCTTATTTGATCTAAACATTCTAGTAACCTTTATGGGGGGTAGTTCCTGTAGGTTAAGGTCAGCAACTATTTCATCTGTGTCAATATCCTCGGAGACTCCACGTAAGACTACTTTCAGATTTTTTTTCGGAGGCAAGTGAAAATGTGTGATATTGGGTTCCTCTAGTGTCCAGTTCCTTTGTAAGATTTCTATAGTCAGCCACCGTGGTGGGCTGGATACGTATTCCCTCGTCTGAATTTTTAGCAGACGTGTAACGAATCTGTGAATTAGCCATGATGGTTCTGAGTGATGACCATCTCTGCTTTTCCCTTAGGATAATCGGTGGCACCTTTTCATTGGGGGAAACAGAGGGAAATCACTAATCTCCAAACCCTGTTATTGTGTATTTATAAAAATATCATAACCAATGGAAAACCAATAACAAGAACATGTGACATTGAATAAACTTCGTTCTCATTGCTCACATGAGGTCAAATTCCAAACCTTTGGTACCCACACTAGTGTAAACAATTCATGCATCACCTCGAAAACAAGATTCACGTGATAATAAAATTCCATAATCACGAATGAAGACTAGGATATGTGTGTCACAATGAATGAATGCAAAAAACATATAGTAACATCAGAAACAGTCGCGATCCATCTATGAAAGCGAGTGATTAATTTACAAATGTCTAAACTAATGTTCACATAATCTGAAAGAGGATTGAATGAGTGGATATGACTCAGTCATTTGCAAGATAAGACACCTTTGAAGAACACCGCGATTTGTAGTTACCGCTCACTGGCAGATATTACTCATGAAAAACACACGACGGTGACTACCGCGGGAAAAAAGCATAGTATGATCCCACGGGCTGAAATCTAAAGGAAGAAGTACTCAACTAGATTTCAGGTTACAGTATTTACAGAAATTTCGTTCTTTGCATTTTTTTGTGTGTTGTGCTCTGGATATAAGGTTATAATTCAACTATTTGGAAAAACTACTGGCATTCAGAAGACCCTTTCTGGACACAATGTAAGTTAATAAAAATTATCTTTAGAATTTTTCTAGACTACATACAAATGTTCTTGTAATCCATTAAAACCTCCGTTTAATTTTTATTTCTTAAAAAAAATTAAATTGCCGTTTGGTTTTCATTCAAAAAAGGACTCATTTTATTTCTAAAGCCTGCCGCCATTCTTGACCTAAGAATTCCTATACTCACCTATTCAGAAGAAAAATGTATGTGTGTTGGAGGGGGACACCTGTGATATTTGTAATTAATTATTCAGAAATGTCTAAAAGCCTCTGCCTCCTCTTCATTCTAAACTAAAATTCCCATACTCAATAATTTATTTATTTATTGATCTTTAAGATCTTAAATTCGTTCTTTCAACCTAGACAACCAAAGACAAAACTTGAAGACAATGACGGATATCACCCTGGGAAATTCCAAGATATCTTATCTCAAAATATCGTCTGCAATTTCATAGGCAACCCAAAACATCACATGATGTCACTGAGACATATGTTCCCCAGAAATTTCCAAACATATAACATCACAACTCGTTATCTGAAAAACATCACCCGCAATGCTTGTGCAAACCAAACACACCACATGATGTCTCTGACAGATTTGGGGCCCCCCTGAGTGAAATTCCAAACATTCCCAACTCTATCTTATCTCTACCATTACCCACAATGCCATACGCTAACCATTTACTTATCTACACCTCATAAGAACACACATCCAACACAGTGACGTTGCTTCCCCCATTCACCCTCCCCCTACTTGGTTCAGATTGTCCCACGAATCACAACATGAATTCTTATCCACTAATATATCTTCCTTTTCCATTCAAATCAATAACTTATTTACAACTAACAAATGACGTCACTTATCTTCATCTGATAACAACACACATCCAGGACATGGACGTCGCTTCCTCCTTTCACCCTACCCCTATTTGGTTCAGAGCGTCCCACCAATCGTGACATGAATCCTTATCCACTAATATATCTTCCTTTTCCATTCAAATCAATAACGTCACTTATTTACAACTAACAAATTATGTAACGTGTCTTCATCTGATAACAGCATACATTCACGACATGGTTGTCGCTTCCTCCATACACCCTACCCCTATTTGGCTCAGAGTGTCCCACCAATCACAACAAGAATCCTTATCTCCAACCATCACCCATAATTCCATACGCTAACAAAACAAACAATGTGACATCACACACACATGTTCCCCAGAAAAATTCCAAACATTCCAATCCCATGACATCACACACACAATAACGTCATCATTGGAACAACCAATCAACCACGATTCCTTATCTTGTCTTGATCTTGATCTGTTTCAGAGTGCTGGGTATACTACTGAGGTGAATGAATTCGAGGTTCATAGGTATTGCAGAATCTCAATGTAAACACAGTTGTGGGATTGGGTGGGCTATCAGCTAGGGTTTTGTGAGAATGTGCAAGGGAACTGGCAATGCCCTTTAATTTTAGTCTCAGCTCTGCTAGAATTTCAGGCGAGTGGAAAGAGGGCAAAATAATTCCATTGCATAAAGGAGGTTCAAAGACTGCTGTTGAAAATTATAGACCAATCAATACCTCAGGTGTGGTGATAAAAGTACTAAAAAATTGGTCAAAAAGAGAATTCAAGAATAGGTAGATAAAAATATGATACTGTATGTGGGTTATCATGACCTTGTGAAGGGTCAGTCATGCCTTAGTAATTTACCAACTTTTTTATAAATAGAGTAACAGCTGAGTTGCATATAGGAAATTTCTACACCATGATTTTGCCGGCTGTATTTTGCAAAAAGCATTTGACAGAATACCACATGGAACTCTGTTATGCAGATTAGATCAAATGGGGATTGCCATGGCACATGCTAAGTCGATAAGTGGGTGGCTGCTGGATATCAAAAAATGGTATATGGAGGGGCAGAATCGAGGCAAAAATAGGTGACTAGCGGTGTACTGCTAGGTTGAGAGCTAGGACTGTTGCTGTTTAATATGTACATTAATGATATAGGAAATAACTTGAAAGGAAATATTCAATTGTTTACTGATGATTCAAAATTAGGTAAGCAATAGTTAATCAAGGCAATGTGGAGAGCTTGCAGGACGATTTAAATAGGCAGTCAGTATGGACAAAAGATAATGGTTATTAGTTTAATGTGGAGAAATGTAAAGTTATGCATTTTGGAGAAAATAGATTACAAGCCATGTATCATATTGATGGTACTGTATTCCAGTGCCATCAATAGATGAGATCTATTCATCTAATCAGAGGAATAGATGAAGGTAGAGATTTAGGGGTGGTGCTGGTGATAGACAGAGTTAAAATATAGAGGTCTTGTTGCTAAGGTTGTTAAGGTAGCCTACAAGATTACTTGGCTATTGAAGAATACATTCACATATAAAGATATAGAAGTTGTTATTCCTCTTTATTAGGCCTTAATATGCACATCTGGATTACTGTGTTCAAGTATGGTCCCCTGGTGTGTGGACTGTAGAAGTTGGTTGATAGGCAAGAAAGAAAGAGGGGTTATGACAGAAACATATAAGTTATTTAAAGGGTTTATCAGGAATATTACAAACCATTAGGATAAAGAAAAAAAAACAGGACGTTCTCTTAGGCGATTCAACGATGACTTATATAAGGCTAGAACAAGCCACTCTAGGCCTAAATCCTTGACATGCCTGATGATGATTATAAGAAATACGCAGGGAAATGTTTCAGCGCTTGGCTAGAGGGACCAGAACAAGGGTCATCTCTGGAAGTTGAATAAAGGTGTGATTTGTAGGGATCTGAGGATTAGATTTTTTGTTTGGAGAATTGTGAATGAATTGGTCACCAGAGTCGGTTGCAAGTGCTTTGTTTGTTTAAATATTCAAGGAGAGGTATGATTGATTGTGTGGATAGATTGGGTCTCCTGCGATGAGTCTTCTAACTCAATGGAGGTGCCTGTATAATAATAATAATATATGATGTGTAATAATACATGGAGTCAGGTTGGAGACTATTCATTGAAACGTGTAATTTAAAATGTGTAAAATAAGTGTTTTTTATTTATTGAGTATTTTTAGATGACCTAGTGTATTTTTACAATACTATGGTGGCTTTTATTCTGGAATCTATTTAGAAAAAATGCATGTGAAATTTTGGATATGTGGAGTGAGTCTGATAATAGAAAAGATCTGTATAAGAAGGATGGCCTGCACTTGAATGGATTTGGCATCAGGTGCCTGGAGAAATTATTTATTGGAATGAGACTTAATGGAGAGAAAGAGTCAAGGAAACTAGATCATTTTGGGAGGAAGCTGACCAGCTGTATGTATGTTCAGCTAGACTGTGTAGCAGTAGAGCACTCAGGGTTTAATCTTTGTGGGAGGGGCCCCGAGTTGAATACATGATTTCAGAATACACACCATGCATCACATACAACCTATGACTGAGAATCTACAATGATCGCTAATTCATAAGTAGTATAGAAATAGAAGACACGACACAACATAAATTTAAAAAAAAAGAATTTTATTAATTAGGAAAATTTTCTAGTGTTTTTTCCTTTTTCTTAGGGGCAGGGCCCTTTGACCCCCCCTCTGGGTGCACCACTGCTGTGTAGATGTAATAGCGATAGGAATATTAATGTGAACAATTATGAATCTGTGGAACGAATGAACCACACTTTGATTTCAAGCATTTAGTGTGTTGATGTAAGGGAGGAGGAGAAAAATGTTGCAAAACTAGGAGGGGCTGTAAACAAAGTGGTTAAGTTTGTTGATTTGATGAATATGTCGTGGCCTAATATTGTTGGCATTAGTGAAACCTGACTTTCAGAGCCAGATGTATCTGGAATCAAGTGCAAATGATATATTATTTTTAGGAATGACAGAAGAGATAGGAGAGTAGGGGAAGTATATCACTAATGGTATCAGATGACTTGATTCCAATAATGGAAATAATTTTCCATGCAGCACTAAGTTTGTAACAGTCTGGTGTGGAATGGAGCTTAACAGTATTAAATATATGGTGGGATGTTGCTAATTAACCTTATTGTTCATTTACTGGGAATTAAAAAAAAAATACATTGCCAAATTACCAAGATGAGTACTAAACAAGTAATTATTATGGGTGAATTAATTATCCGAATATTGATTAGTATCAGAGAAAACTCATAAGAGTGAAGGTGAATTTATTGAGTTGCTGTATAACAACTTTGTCGATCAGCATGTGAAAGAAGCAACTGAAGGACAAAGATTTCTAGATTTGATCATAGCATCAGAAAGTGTCTGTCAAGGATGTGATTGTTTTGCCACCAATTTGTGACATCAGGTCAGTAAGCATGACAGCAGTCATGCTGTACTGACCTAAGAAGTGGCCAATTATAGGGATGTCCCAGTCAGGAGAATTTATATGCTTAAATACTAATCTAGAAATTATGATAAATTTAGGAGAATACTATCTTTGATTCCATGATATCAGTAGCTGAATAGGAAGCTTTGAAAATTTTGTGTCGGAAAAAGTGCCAACTCACTTTTAATGAGTTATCCCATTTCCGACCCAACATAAGGTAACATTAAAAGCCATGGATACAGACATGCTTATGCCTCCAGAAGAAAATGTGCATCTTGGTAAGCCAGAACTGTGTCTAAACATTCTTGTAGATACTAAGTAGACTTTGAGAAACCCATATTGTAAATAAATAATGTTTTTGGATTATTTAACAGAGAAATGATTTGTATAAATGCTGAAAATGTATATAAGAGAATACATGTATTGAACCATGTCAAAAACATTTCGGAGCTGTGGTAACCAACCGCCACCGTTATGTGCGTGACGTAGCCACCAAGAGAGGGCACTCAAGGTATATAGGTTTCGGCGCCGAATTCAATCATTCTCTGGTCATTGGTGGGAGGATTGAGACGAAGAGACTGATTGATTCAGAAGATTGACTCACTCGGGTGGATTGCGACTCAGTGAGTATTGAGGGAGGACTCGTCTGACTCGATTGAGGAATGTGATATTATAGTGATATTGTGATATTACAGTGATATAGTGATATTATAGTGTTTCAGTGATGGACGAACCAACTCGATTCCGAGGATTGGATCTGGAATAAAACTTGTTCAGCGAAAGGTAAGGTCTTGCTACTAATTTACTTAGTAAGTTGGACTTTGTTATTGACCAGTATCCCCCCCCCACACACACAAACGCACCCTAACTGGACAGACATGGACGTCACCGATGAACTAGTTCAAGCCTTTACCAAAGATCAGCTGCTTGACCTATTCAAGAAAATTCTGAAAAGGTTTGACACAGAATTCCCAGGATACCTAAACATATATACACATGTCAACGATCAAGAGGGAGACGAAGAGGAAACAGATGCCGAACTCACAAACACATCATCACAAACAACCGATAGACAGTTAGACTTACAAGATGAACAGGCACCCAAGAGACGGAAGACAGAACAAGAACACATGGAAGAAGACGTAACACCACAGAACACAGAAGTTAAAACTGAAAAGGTCCCACCAGTCATCCTCCGGGACAAAGAGAAGTGGACTTTAGTCTCAAAATCGTTAGGCCAACAAAACATAAAATTCTCGACTGCCAGAAACACAGACGATGGCGTAAAAATTCAGCCAGACACAGTCACCGACTACCGCAAAATGACGAAGATGTTGGACAACGCTAAGCTACCCTTCCACACATTCTCACTGCCAAGTGAGAAAAACCTTAAAGTGGTCCTCAGAGGGGTTGCTGAGGGAATCACGATCGACGAGATCACTGCTGACCTAATCAAACAAGGCCTGACACCAGTCAAAGTCAGCAGAATGATAAGAGCTGACAAAAAGCCAATGCCACTTGTGCTTGTTGAAATAAGTAATACCCAAAAAAGGATTTACGAAATCACAGATATCTGCAGGCTCAAAATAACAACAGAGCCACTAAGGAAAAAGGCATCGGCAGGGCAATGCCACAGATGCCAAAAGTTCGGACATGCACAAAAATTGTGCAGAGCAGCATACAGATGTCTGAAATGTGGCGAGGGACACCAGACCAACACCTGTACTAAACCACGCACAACTCCTGCACGATGTGCAAACTGTGGAGGACCTCACCCAGCCAATTACAAAGGATGCCTCTACCACCCAAAAAATCGAGAATCGGCAAGAAATAACCCAGCTCCCACTCGCATTTACACCAAAAGCAATGAAACAGGTCACCCTTCAATCCGAAATACATCAACACAGGAAGGCACGAGACCCACAACCAAGATCAAAACGTACGCAGAGGCTGCAAGCAATCATATCCCCACCACCCATGAGCAAGCAAACCCAGATTTAACAGCAGCCTTAACAGCTTCGCTGTACAACATGATGCAAGAATTTAGCAAAACAGTCATCCAGAATCTCACCACTTTCCAGAAAGATACCCCCACAAGGAAGCCAAACCACCATAACAGCCACACACGATGAACAAAAAATTCAAACCAAAGTCACTCAAGATAGTCGCATGGAATGCAAACGGATTGACAAACAAAGTCCTGGAGCTGCAAGAATTCGCAACCAGACACAGTCCCGATATCATCTTAATTGGAGAAACCCACTTAAGGCCAGCAAACAACCCAAGAATACGTGGCTACACTACATACAGAAATGATAGACTTAGTGCAAGAGGAGGAGGCACTGCTATATGCATCAAAAGCTACCTAAATCACAATACAATACCCAAACCCAAAACAAGGAACCTGGAAGTAACCGGAGTGGAAGTACATACCAGCAACGCCAACAGCATAAAAATTTATGCTGCTTACAACCCACCAAGCATACCCATACTGAAAACAGATCTGGATTCCATCCTAGGATTCAACGACTCCATTATCATAGCAGGGGACCTCAATGCAAAACACACATCTTGGTTTAGTTCATCAAACAACACCAAAGGCACCACGTTATTCAACTATGCACTGACCAATTCTATGGTTGTGGCTGGTCCCACTGAACCAACCCACTACAGCCCTACAGGCAGCACAGATGTGCTAGACATCGCCATTCTTAAAAATATCAAATACCAATACCAACTGAAAACAATAAACGAACTCTCTTCGGACCACAATCCCATAGAGCTCCAGCTAGGATCATCAGACTTACACTCTCCTCCACACACATTCATACCATGGGACAAGCTAGCAAATGTTCTCCCACAGCACATCGGTCCAGTCCCAATCATCCGCAAAAAGGAAGAGATAGACATAGCGATAAACAGTTTAACCAGCCAAATCCAGAAAGCAATGGAAGCTGTCAGGCAAACCATAGTCTTCCACCCAACCAGCCACATCCCAGAGGAAATAATGGATCTAATAAGAGCAAAGAATAAAGCCAGAAAGCGATACCATAACACAAGAGCACCACAAGACAAAAGATCACTCAACAACCTAAACAGACAGGTCCGAGAGGCTCTTCAAAAACATAGAAACCAAAAATGGGAAGACAAACTGACCAACATCAATGCGGAAGACCACTCTGTCTGGAAATTTCTAAGAACTATCCGCATCAAACATCAAATCATACCCCCCATACAAACCAAGAAAGGAATGGCACACACAGATAAAGAGAAAGCTGAAGCACTAGCAGATAAACTGGAATCACAGTGTAATCCATCTTACACAAACTTAAACATCAACCTCATATATAAGATACACCGTCAGGTTAAGAGAACCTTACAACTGCAGAAAGATAACTCAGAACCCATCACTCCCACCACTCCGGCAGAAATAACGAACATCATTACCCATCTAAACAGCAAAAAGGCTCCAGGCCCAGATGGCATAAGCAACCGGATAATAAAACTTCTCCCAACAAAGGCCATAATACATCTCGTCAACATAACTAACGCTGTCCTCAGATACCAACATTTCCCCACAGCTTGGAAGATCGCAAATATCATACCATTGAAGAAGCCGGGAAAGAACCCCCAACACCCTGAAAACTACAGACCAATCAGCTTGTTACCCAACCTCGGAAAAGTGACCGAGAAAGTGATACTCTCAAGGCTTCAAGCGGAAACAGACAAAATGGGAATAGTACCAAACGAGCAGTTCGGCTTCCGCAAGGGCCACAGCACAGTCCAACAAATACACCGGCTAGTGGAGATCATCACACAAGGCTACAACTGGAAACAACACACAGCTGCTATCTTCATCGATGCAGCAAAGGCATTCGACAAAGTTTGGTACCAAGGCCTCCTGTACAAACTCATAAAATTTAACATACCAGTTAAGTTAACGAAAATCATCCACTCGTACCTAAAAGAAAGACATATGCAAATAAAAATCAATGAAACACTATCATCCAGACGAAAGGTATCGGCAGGCGTTCCTCAGGGATCACTTCTGGCACCTCTCCTGTTCTCAATCTTCATAGCAGACATCCCTCTGAATCCAAGAACAACAACCACAGCATTATACGCAGATGACACTGCAATACTGGCAAGATCTAGGAGTCCAAATCTGGCAATTAGAAAACTACAAAGCAACATTCACATAATTGAAAAATGGCTGGCAGACTGGAGGATCCAAGTAAACCCTGAAAAAAGTTTAGCCGTTCTGTTTTCCAGAAAGAGAGTCCAAAACACGGATGACATTCACCTCTTAGGAGTCAAGATCCCATGGCAGAACGACATCAAATATCTCGGAGTAACACTCGACAAAAAACTCAACTTCAACAATCACATAAAGTACACTGCCTCAAAGACATCGAAAGTAATCGCGCAGCTCTACCCTATGATCAACAGGAAAAGCAAACTGGACATACAAACCAAGCTTCTCATCTACAAGATGGTAATACGCCCGGTCATCACATATGCATCCCCTGCATGGAGTCATACTACGAATACAAACATCCAAAAACTACAGAGAATACAGAACAAATGCCTGAGGATGATCTTAGATGCCCCGTGGTTCATCAGAAACTCACAAATCCACAGAGAAATGAACATCCCTTACATCTCCCCCCTACTCACAGATCTTGCAAAGAAATTCTTTGCCACAACAAGCAACCATCCAAACCCGTTGATCAAGGAAGCCTCAGAATATAACGAAGAAGAAAGACACAAACACAAAAGGCCAAAGTCCATTCTACGTCCAGCTAAACACAGCTAAACTCACAGCCATCAGGAGGCGAGCATAAAGCTCATTAAACAACCCACTCAAAACACTTACGTAACAGACAAAGGGGAAAACGAAAAGCATATTTGCTTCACCCATCCAGCCAGTAATGTTATGCGTTATGCGTCAATCGTTCTCTATTTTCTGTTTCCTGGTTCTGGATTCCAAGTGCTGGATAGCTGTGAAGCTTGCCACCGTGCCCGGCAAGTCTCTCCCGTTCCTATACGGTGTCCACGTCGAGTGTAGCCACGTTGAAGGAATGCTGCCAGAAAGAGCCGTTGGTTAGCCATGCCAATGTATAAAACAGCGAAGAGGTGAATCTCTTTCGAAAAGAAGAGAAGTATGTCGCGGATGCCAAAAGAAATATACGGTGAGGAAACCCGGAGATCTAGTTAAGGAAGTCCTAATAACTACCAGAAAAGCAAGAACGGTAAGACGCAAGTTTTCGTATTAGATTAACTAATAACCAAAGAGGGAATAAGAAACAGAACATTAAGGAACCCCATATAGTCTACTTCTACTTTATATCTAAAGAACTGTAATCTTTTGGACATTCTGTCTACAATTAAAGACCAAGTAACACCCTAAGCTTAAGCTGAACTGGGAACCAAGGCTTCAGACTGTTTATGTTAGAGGAAACATTGTTATTATTGTATTAAATTTGAACTTAAATATTAGCTGAATTTTGGGGGAGGATAAAGCCAGAGTATAAGAGAAAATATTGTCTCATGTGAATTTAGCAAGACGGAGTACGTCTAATTTTCTTCACAGTAGGATTGTAGAATGTATCTATGTTTATGTGTTATCCCCATGAACGAGAACTGAGAAACTCAGTAGAATTTAACCAAGCCTGAATATAGTTATAGTAACAATCTTACACTCTTCTTTGTATAAGATTTTAGAGGAAATATTTTTTGGATACGCAAATTTAAGAGGGAGGAAATTCAGGCTCCTTAGAATTGAAATTACTGACTAAAAGTGTATATACGTGTTTTGTCTAAATAAATGTATTTCTTTAATTCAAACCACATGAGTCTGTCATTGTTCTGAGAGTTGAGTTACCACTTGTTAAAATTCGGACTGTGCATAAGTAATAGGGGAATCCATTAGTAACTAAGAAAGGGGACCACAACTGCAAACCTCTTGATCCCCATATTGTTTCCAGTAGTTTAAAATTGTGTCTCAGACTTCAGCTGCCGGCTGTTGCAGTCGACTTAAAGAATATAAATTTGTCGGCAACGGAAGAGCTGAAATTAAATAAGATAAGTCTAATATAAAAATAATAAATAACAGGGAGAACAAGACATAACAAAAAGATGCTTAACTCTGAATGTGTCCCTAAATTTCATAGAACAGATAGAATGGAAGTGAAATGGATGTGCAATTTCAAGAGCCATGGTGTGTCTCAGGAATCAGTCCTCAGACCATTGCTATTTAATCTCTACATTAATGGAAGGGAGGTTGATCTTTCAGGAGATTTCCAGTTGTTTGCTGATGATGCAAAGACGAGCAAATCAATTAGGGATGCTACTGATATATAGCATTTACTGGGTGATTTCAATAGGCTAGAAATTTGGGCAAACGATAATGGCTGTGACCTCAAATGTATAAAGCAAGCATAAAGTTATGCATTTTGGCATAAGGCAATATACAACATCATATTATATTGGTGGGATTCTTGGAGTAACTGATGAGGCTAGTGATCTTGGAGTTATGGTGGATAGAAAGTTGAAGTTCAAAGGTCCACATAGCAAAAATTTCAAAGACAACACATAGGATAATTGCAATGTTGAAACAAACATTAGCATGTAAGGATATCGAAGTCTTTTTGCGTCTTTACGAGTTCTTGATTCTAATATACATGGAAGAATTAGTCAACCTGGGTTCTAAAGGGATAAAGAAGCTGTTGAAAGGCTGCAAAGAGAGTTATAATGATGTTGAGATTTTGGAATGTAGATTACAATAGGGATAGCTTGAGTGTATGTGGACTTCCAACACTGGTAGACAGATGAAGCAGAGTGATATGATAGACGTCTATAAACTTTTGAGAAAGCTTTATATGACATACTTGATAACATATGTTGATTAAATTTTTCATTATATGGTAGGTGGTGAGAAGACAGGGTGGCATCCATAGAAGTTAAGTATGTATGCAGTTTTTCCTCTTGATTTCTCTCTTTCGATTTTCTGTCATAGAGACATGAGTAAACGAGTTTGCCTATTTCCAGTAGTGAGTCCATCCAGCAGGAATGAGTTTAAGAAAAGGTATGACAGTTGGAGTTGATGATGCATCACCTCCCTTGATGGGTCCTTGACTCCCTAGAAATCTAATAATAATAATAATTTTAATAATATTCAGGTATAAGTAATAAATGATTAAAGATATTTCCATAAACTTACACGTGACAGTTTTCTGGCTGTATTTTTTTCACAATGTTTTCTCTTATGTGAAAACCATTTCCACATTGGGATATAAAAATGTTTCTAACTTTTCAGATAAGATAGAGTTTGCAAGTCTTAAATAGAGGGAGTAACAAGGATTTTTTGCACCTATCATCTCCATATCATATCCAGCCAAAAGACTGCGGGTACGAATCTGTGAAAATACTGGTAGTAGTATTGGACAATAGATGGCGTTAGTGTAGATGATGAGGTTGAGTGGTGGAGACAGAGTTGTAGAGTAGGTGCCCTCCCTAGATGAGTATTGGACTGCCTGAAGGTGTCTAATAATAGTAATTATTATTATTACGAGCAAATTCCAAGGAGTCCTTAGACTCATCGAGGGAGGCCTTAAACATCATGTCAAGAACAACTATTCAACATTCACACAGTATCTATCGTACTTTACCTTGAACTCATTAACATTAATGGCACCCACAACAGACTCTGGCAGCTTATTCCACTCATTTACCACTCTCCGAGTAAAAAACCTACCTCTAAAACCTACCCTTGCTAAACACATTCTTGCCCAGTTTCCAAGGATGGCCCCTATTCCTCCCACCCCAGTCCTGTGCTCAAAAAAATATTCTCTGAATTAATCTTATAGAAACCCTTCAGTAATTTGAATGTCTCAATCATATCACTCCTTGTCCATCTATCAATTTCTGCAACCTGTTCTCATAAAGTTATGGGCCTCCTTCTCAACTCTTCTCTGTCATACCGTGGCAACAGTCTCACTATCTTAACTCTCTCATTCTTTTCTTTTACTACCTCTAGTAATTCCTTCAAGTCCTCTCTCATAACAATTTTTTTCTCCTTTTAAATCATTCATTCCTGTGACTACTGTCATTTCTTTCATCCTCTGCTTTTGCGCTCTAATTGGCTCACTTACATCCTTAATTTTCACACCTGGTAAGTACGATTTTAACAAACTCTCGTCTATCACACCTGTTACTAATGAATCACCGTACAACACTCGCTCCTTCGTTTTTATTACAATCCAGATCATACTCTTATTTTTTTATCCCACATTTGCTTCTTTCTGTTAGCTGATGCGCTTGGTAAACAATTTTGTAATCACTCCAGCTGCTACTTCACCCTATGTATCATTCCCGCAACAGTGTGATCTCACTAATTGCAATTAACTCTTCATTTTTTTTATAAGTCAAATCATTCTCTCTGTCTGTATTTTTACTGTCACTCTCACTTTCAACACCGCTCTCAATGCTATCCGGTACTACATTGCAAATTCCTATCATATCACTCTTTTCTATCACATTCATCAACGATGAGTCCCTTGGACTCCCTGGAGGCATCATGTAATAATAATAATAACATCAATCTCCTGACCTGAGACACACTTAAAATCCTCACTTTTTTACACTTTCAGCACTCTTTCCCACCACTATCATTATCGAACCGATCTTCAGCCGCTCTCAGAAAAACATACATCCCACAGACATTACACTGAATGAACTCCCTTAAGTTAAAATTTTTAAACAAAGAAGGCATTGATTTGTATGCCGTTGTCTTTCTTCTCATCGGTGCCATGTGCTACGCTAATTATCATATCTTATAATAATAATAATCTCTCATCTCTGGTTAGTTCTTTTCACAGAACACTGGTCCAAACATACACTGTTATGGTTTATGGTTGTTTCAGTAATACATCAGGTTTAATCAACACACCACAAGTATTATTTGTCAACTGAGTGATTTCTATGGCCAATTTATCCATTTTACAGAGAAAAGAAAACTCAAGTTTCAAGAATGTAAGAACTCTGCCACTTCTGAACAGGACTGAGTAACTCATCTTCAGTTGAAAACTCTTTATAAAGTTCCCTGTATTTTAGACAAGTTTTTCCAACTCAAGACAGTTTTTCATGCTGTATTATGATTTGGATCATGTGGATCCATAACATAAATGTTTGGTTAACATGCTAGTGACTCCTTAAAGCATACAATAGTGATCTTTTTTTTTCTTAAGGGAAGACCTGAGTACAAATTCCATGTAAGAAGTGAAGAAAAACTTTACAACTGAAAGTGTGTTAACTCTTCCCCTTATGGAGTTGGTAGAGATTTCTTAAAAAAAATTCAAAACATTTAGGTAGTTACTACAGATGTTAGTATCCTGTGAAGATAGAATTAATTTTCCTACTTTGTAACAGCAATGGTTCTTGGCCATTACAATTTGGACTGATACACACACCTGAGAACAATTTAGGAGTAACTACCAATGATGAGTAGCACTAAAATCAGTGTAGTGAAGAGGTTATTGACAAATGAGTTCTTTTTGAAATGATCTATACATTCACAAATTCTTAGAATTAACTGAAATAAAAAGCCAAGAGGCTTCATTTCGGCGATGCAAAATTATACAAAACTCTCCTGAAAGGTTGCTTACACTTGGATCTGCCGAAAATTTTAGTTTCTATATTCGGCACGAAACTCTTGTAGTTTCTCTATATTCAGCTTTGAAATAATGTTGGATTCAATATCCACTTAATTTGTATAATTTTGCATCACCAAAGTGAAGCCTCTTGGCTCTTTATTTCAGTAATTCTTGGTACCTTTTAAAATGTGATACCTTTTGGCAACTTGTATGGGAAAAAATGACTTCTGCATCACTTCAACCTGGGTATTTTACATCTGGGTCTGGCTCCCTTGGCAAGACCTCAACAAAGGTCGAAACCAGTCTGGGTAGTGACCCTTCCCATAATGCATAGCATCATACGTGTCCGCAAGGAGATGTGCTTTGCATTATGAAGAATACTAAGGAAAGTGATCAGAACTTATTCCACCTTTGCTACGAGTTGTTCCTGTCCTGAAAGGTTGTTTATGCTTGGATCCGTCAAAACATTTATAGTTTCTATATTCGGCACGAAACTCTTGTAGTTTCTATATATTCAGCTTTGAAATAATGTTGCATTCTATATCCACTTAATTTCTTAAAATTGATTAAGTTTTTTTTTAATTGTTTCTAAATTTTAATTAATTCCCTTTAGGTCAGCAAATGGCAGCCAGTATACATATTCATCAGTGGTAGAAAGTACAGATTTTTCTGTTCATAACTGCTATACATTTAATTCACAACTGGGATTCCCTGATACAGAGCCACCTACAATCAATAACAATGAGTGTAAAAATAATTTATCATTTTAATTAATAATAATAATAATAATAATAATAATAATCACAATGTTGCAAAAATTATTATACCTCATCTGATATTTTACTAACAATTTATTTGCAAAAATGTCACTAAATTGTTATTGTATCTTTGGTCTTGATTATGCACATGCCATTCTTCAGTATAGAATTTCCACAAAATGCTGAGAAACTGACACACACAAGTGACCCATTCTGCTAGCAAAATTACTGTCACTTCCTATATTAAAGATGGCCAGCTCACTTTCTCACAGACTACTTTCTAACAAAGACTACTTTCAACAACTATGAGCAATTGAACAAACTAGCATAAACTTGTCCTTGTCGGTTCTTTCAGAAATCAGAGAAAAGGTCATTAACAGCAAATTTTTGACCAAGAGGCCTATCATCTAATGAGGATACAGCATTCTGCTAGTCTCAGTCAATAGCCAATCTCATTAACTGTCATTGAGCACAAGCCATGGGAGGGTTTTTGTGTAATTCATGTAATCACTGTTGACACTTCTAGGACAACTGATCAGATTTTCTACAAAGGATTTCACAGAAAACTGGATTTTATTGCCTTCCTTCTACCCCTCATAACTTAATAACCACTATCCTTTCTAGTTGCTAAATAAATGCCATAATAGATAATGTTCTCTCCTCAGATTTCCTCACCAGTTCTGGAATAATGCTAGTGTTCTTTATTTTCAACCATTCTCATTCTCCTCTACATGAATGACCTTTCAATAGTTTTGATGATGACAGAACAGTTCATTCATTATAAACATTATGGAATTTTATAATGAATTCTGATCCCCATGTGATCATTAAAGAAAGAACAATTCATTTTTTCTTCGTTTCAAACTTTGAAGAAGTTATTCAAAGCTTCAGGCTTTCCATAATTAACATCCATTCCAAGACTGACTTTGGTATTCTTTAGAGCTAGAAAGAAACCTTGGGAACTTCCATGTTCCTGGCACAAGGCTGTCCTGTTCTTCTTATTTGTTTTAAATGTTGCTCCCATCCCTGAAAAGTTATTTAGTAGTGTGGTTTTGTGGTGTGAATGGGCTAAAGATTGTTTTATATATATATATATATATATATATATATATATATATATATATGTATGTTTGTATTTTTTAATTTATTTCTTACATAGTCCATAAACCCTACTGTAGAGACCAAGCATAGAACTTTTTCAAGCCACTTCCTGCCTCCAATATGCAGTCCAGTGGTCTCACAGTGGGTGATAAAATTCATCTCCTACCTAAAGACAAACACAAACATCCATGCCTACAGCAGAATTCAAACCTGCAACCTGTGGTTGGAGAGCAGTTAGGTACACTAACCCCTTAGCCAATCAGGGAACAGCTTAGTTGGCTGAGAGGTTTAATATTCTTGCATTAAACATTCTAATCCTGCTTAATAGATTATCAGTTTTCTTGGTGAAACTTAATATCTAACTTCTCTTCACACAGTCATATCTGAGCCAAAGCTTCTTCTTTAACATTCCAAACTGATGTACTTCTTCAGTCATGCAATTGGTTTACTTCTGAAACATACAACTTTTGGCACTCTTAATCTCTCTCTTAATCTGCGCAAACTTATGTTACTGTTCACATATTTCAGGCAGTGTACTTAAGACCTCCTTGCTATTTAGAAGAGATCATTCAATTTAAAATTACCTCTCTGACCAAAACTGACTCTGATCACTCACTTATTCATAAGCATAATTTTTCCCTCTTTGTCTCTTCCATAGGTGTTATTCTGAATAGTGTTCTGCTGCACTGGACACTCTCATTCATTAACTTTCTTCCAAGACTGTAATAATGTGCGCAGCTATGAGTTAACATCAATTTTCTATTCATCTTCAAACATACTGAACCATTTTCTCTTTATCTTTTTTCATTCCATCTACCTCTTCCCCAAAGAAACTTTAGTTATTCAAGAGACAGGTTAATAGACTCCCAGACTCCTTCTTTCTACTTCCCCTCTTACACTCTGAACTGATGTGCTATAGGTTTTGAAACTTCCATCTGTGAATTTAATATACAATAGATTCCTGTTATTTGGGACACATCATTTATCAGAATATTTTTGCCAAATTAAGCAGCTTCCCCAGTTATGAGAAGTGTCATGTTACTAGTTAAAAAGACTAACTAACATTTCACTGAGCAACAAATCATTTATTCTAATTAATTATAATAGCAAAATATGTACACATTTAAATTTCCTTCATTGTTAATATTAACAAAGACACCTGTTGTATTTGAAGTCCTTTAATTATTGCTGGAAGAATTTATCCAATGTACCCTGCCGTGTTCTTTTGATTTACTGTGAGTGCACAAAATCAGTGCAAATATCTAGTACAGACTATGGACTGCCTTCATTGCCTTCCTGCATGAAATATCATGTAACCGATCAATAAATTTCCAAGCAGCATTTGTAGTCGCTTATTCAAATTCAGATTTGTAATCTTCATCGTGTCTTTTACCTTCCAATTCCTTGTCTTGGTATTTTGATAGATTGCTTTCAATGATTTCATCCTCACAATCTTCATTTTAAAACATTCAACATTATTGTCGATACCTTCAAGTTCTTCACTGTTGCTTACTTTTCCTCTTCTGAAATCTTGATCTTCACTTTTGGCTGTTTTAGGCATCTTTAAGCTTGAATGCTTTAAACCACAGTATGTAATACAATTCTGAATTGTCTTACTGTGTGAATTGTCTTACTGTTTGAATTGTCTTACTTGCCACTCTCTGCAACAAACTGTTATGCATGGAGAAGGTTAACTTTTGAACTCAACTGTGGAAAATGATGATCGTATATTTTCTTCATTTGCATCTTGGATGTGTAATGCACAAAGTTGTTGAACTCTGTGCATTACAACATCTTCAAAATTTTTACGATTTCAATATCCATTGATTGCACCAAGGATGCAGTGTTGGTAGGCAGAAATTCAGCTGGATATTTGTCAAATGCTCTGAACATTGAGGATGTGCTACACATTGTTAAGAATCAGGACATTTCTTGATTTCTGATTTAACTTTACATCCCACCTTGTTAAGCATTTCTTAAAAATTTCAGAAGCATATATGCATTCTTATTAGCATAGTTCTCGACCAGTAAACAATCTGTTCTTATCCCCTTAGCATCGAGGCTTAGCACTTTTCCCAATAACCAACAGCTTATTTTTATAATTTCTTGACATGTTTAAACAACACAACACAGTTATGCAATCCACTGCATTCTTAGAACCTGACAATTTTACATGATTGTAGCAGAGTGTGCCATCCAGCATGGCGCAATATAATAGGGCACATCCATCAGCATTGTAGATATCTGCACGGTATTTCTGAAGTAATTCGTGTAATTTCTTGGATTTCCATTCTACATCAGCACTATTTTGTCAGGAGTTGGATTCGAACCCACGCCCACATTCGTGGACCAGAATTCACAGTCGTTTATACGAAGGAAAATCATCCTTGAGTCTGGCGCCTTAGACCGCTCGGCCACCCTGACTATTATAATAATAATAATCAGCACTATTTTTTTGCCATGTGCTTTCTTGAATTTAATATGATGCTTACATTTCCACTGAGATAACCATCTATTGCTTTAAAATCATCATGCCCTAGCTTTTTGGCTAGCTCCTCTGACTTCTTTTTTAACACTGGACCATGACACACACACACACACACACACACACACACACACACACACACACACACACACACACACACACACACACACACACTGCTTGTCCAGTTCATCATCATCATGCGTATCAAGGATTTAGGCCTAGCATGGCCTGTTCTGGCTTTAAAAGTCATTGTTGAATCTCTTAAGAGGACGTAATCTTTTGTAATCTTTCTGTTTTTATTCTTTGAACGTGTTCCATTCATTTATGTTTATATTTTTTAATTTTTTCTATTACTGGTTCTTGGTTTAATTCTTTCATAATATCTTCATTTCTTTTGTGATCAAATAGGGTATACTTTGCAGTTTTTCTCATAAACTTCATTTCTGCTGTTGTTAATCTTTGTTTGTCTTTTTGTTTTATTGTCCAGATTTTGCTTCCATACATTAAGACTGGTAGGGCTAATATATTGTATACTTTTAGCCTTGTTTGTTTTTGAACTAGGTTTGGTTTAAATATAGAGTTAATTACACCTGTTATTTTGAAATATTTTGCAATTTTTGCATTTATATCTTTTTCATTTTCATATGTGAAAATGTCCAGTTATAATGGATAATGATAATGGATAATAAGTTATAATGAATAAAGTCATATGTCCAGTTATAATGGTTAATGACTGATTTAGGGCATCCTCAACATCAGGAACTTTACCTTCATGCTTCTGTTTTTGGCATGTTTCCGGTTTTCCATGGCATGTTCATTCTTCTTGCAGTTTATCTTGCTGTTTTATCAAGCGTGTAATTCTATATTTCGGTACTCCAGCAGACAATGGTGATTGATATTTACTGAATGGTCTTTGATTTGATCTAGTAAGGCTGTTTTTTTTTGGCTAAGTGACGAATCACCTTAACCTGGCATCTTGGTAAGGGTCTAATATTTTTATAAAATTAAAATGAAAAAGCAATATTCATATTTGTAAATTTAGGGACACAAAAACACATGTATTGAACAGATTATTTTATTAATTACTAATAAAATAAAACTTGACGTTTCGACCCCTATATCGAGGTCATCATTGGAAGAATACAACTGTATAAGAAACCAAGCTACATGCTCATGCCCTGTATACCGGTAAACTAAATCTACGTAGTTAATAAATCCTTTTTCCTGGCCTCACCTCTAGTGATAAAAAATAAAAAAAAATTAAAAAGAAAAATAAAATAAAATAATTAAAAAAAATTAATTAAAAAAAAATTAAAAAAAAAAAAAATATATATATATATATAACTACAATAAACTGCTAAAGTCCTCATGTATTAATATTCTTCTGGATAGTTCTGATTGTTATAAAATGATTTCTTTTGGTTGTTGTTGAATGTTCCAAACACTTCACCAGGTTATCTTCTTGTAGTGCGGTTTTTCTAAGGCTAGTTTAGGTTGTTATACAGTTTGTAGATGGGTTCTCCACATTCTTGAAATGGTTAGGCCATCATTTTTGTTGAGATTTGGGTTGTGTTTGAGCATTTCACATGACTCTTTAAATTTTCTCAACCAGGTTTTGGTGTGGTGTAGGGACTTGGTATTTTTCCAGTTAATTCTGTGGTATGTTTGGAGTGCGTGGTCAGAAAGGCCAGTTTTACCAAAATGGACTTATTGAATGTGTCGTTTGTATTTGTCTTGTCAGATTTGGATAGTTCGCCCTGTTTCCCCTATGTCTGATGGATTTTTTACAACACTCAAAAAGAATTAAAATAGAATTTAATACTTCTTATATTTCGTCCTAGTCACTAGGACATCTACGGGGATTACAAAAACAGTTAATGTAAAATACACACAAATAATAAACAATACTGAGCCCAACCACGTGGGTGACACTAAAGTCCTATCTAGTTGGAGCACCCTCTAAGGGCAGTAGTAGGTGGCCTGGAAAGTAAGGTGGGACCTCTGGTGATGAGTGTTTCCCAAATCTTCGGAAGCTTAATACAACCATATTTATTCAGATTTGGTTGGTTTTTGAGAGCTGCTGCTGCTTCCAAGAAAAGTCTCTCTTTCTTGAATTTGCTGTGGTGGAGCATGGTGGTTTTCTTCCAAGATACTCTGTGGGTTGTATCCAAAACATGGTCAGTCAAGCCTGAATGGCCATAGTTGTGTTTGCAGATGTAAGACTTGTGTTCCTCTAGGCAGATGGATGCTGATTTGCCTGTCTGTCCAAAGTATGCCAGCTTACAGGAACAGGGTACTTTGTAAACTCCAGGCAGAGAGAGAGGAGGGAGCTGATCTTTCGTAGAATGGATAAGGGTAGCAAATTTGCGGTGGGGCTTATATGCTGTGTGTAGGTTGTACTTTTTTAGTATCTTGGCTATTTTTTCGGATGTGCCACGGATGTAGGGTATGGTGATGGCATTTTTAAATTCTTGTTGATGAGAAGGATAGGGAATGGGGAAGGAGTTGATTATTTTTTTGATACTGTGATCACTGTAGCCATTGGAGAGGAAAGTGTTGTGTATGTAGTTAAGCTGGTGCTGGTACTTGATGTAATGGTTAATATCGAACGGGGGATAGGTTGCTTACCGTTGGAGATAGCCAACAACATCAGACTTGATGTAGCTAACATCCTCGCTCATTCATCGCCGTCAGAAAATAATTTATCATATGCCCAACGCACTGCTCTCCTGAAACTATGGAAAGAAAAAAGTATCGTCATCACCAGAGCAGATAAGGGTAATGCCACAGTCATTCTTAATACCAGTGAATACAATTGTGAAATGAACATTATCCTCCGCAATCGCCTACCTACATCCCGCTAGAACATGACCCCACAAAAACACAAGTTAAGAAATTAAAAATCTTACTTAAAAAAGTATCTTCCTGCCCCCATGACGTCACGAAAAAACTTAAACCTTTCCGCTCCCGTCCCCCCCGAATATACGGTTTACCAAAAATCCACAAACCCAATTCCCCACTCAGGCCTATAGTAGATGCCATCAATGCACCTTGCTATAGACTGTCTAAACAGCTGGCCAACTCTCTGACCCCCCTAACCGGAAGGTCTACTTCCTTTATAAAAAACTCTACCCACTTTAAAGCCCTCACAGAAAATTTAACCTTGAATAAGACAGACATATTGGTAAGCTTTGATATCTCCTCCTTGTTTACCAATATTCCCTTAACTGACACCTTATCTCTCTTAGAAAACGTTTTTCCCATTGACATCTTAGATCTCTTTTCCTTTGCCATTAACTCTGGATATTTCTCTTGGAAGAACAAAATCTACAAGCAGATAGAGGGAACCGTCATGGGTTCCCCCCCTCTCTTCCCCTTGCCAATTTCTATATGGAAGATTTTGAAAAACGACCCATAGACTCAGCTCCACTCAAACCTTCTATCTGGCTAAGATATGTAGATGATGTGTTCTCTATTTGGCCTCATGGCCAAGACACGTTAGACTCCTTCCTCAGTCATCTCAATAGCCTACATCCAAGAATCCAGTTTACTATGGAAAAGAACAATTGCTTACCCTTCCTAGACACCTTAGTCACACACCTGCCTAATGATACCCTTGCTTTCACTGTATACAGAAAACCCACACACACAGGCATATACATTCACAAACTCACCCACCACCACTCCTCTCAACAATATGGCATTATTAAAACTCTTACCAAGAGAGCCCACAATCTTTGTTCCAGTGGAACCACCCTCACTACTGAGCTTAACAACATACACAACACTTTCCTCTCCAATGGCTACAGCGATCACAGTATGAAAAAAATAATCAACTCCTCCCCCATTCCCCGTACTTCTCGTCAACAAGAATTTAAAAATGTCATCACCATACCCTACATCCGTGGCACATCCGAAAAAATAGCCAAGATAATAAAAAAGTACAACCTACACACAGCATATAAGCCCCACCGCAAACTTGCTACCCTTATCCATTCTACGAAAGATCAGCTCCCTCCTCTCTCTCTGCCTGGAGTTTACAAAGTACCCTGTTCCTGTAAGCTGGCATACTTTGGACAGACAGGCAGATCAGCATCCATCCGCCTAGAGGAACACAAGTCTGACATCTGCAAACACAACTGTGGCCATTCAGGCTTGGCTGACCATGTTTTGGATACCACCCACAGAGTATCCTGGAAGAAAACCACCATGCTCCACCACAGCAAATTCAAGAAAGAGAGACTTTTCTTGGAAGCAGCAGCAGCTCTCAAAACCAACCAAATCTGAATAAATACGGTTGTATTAAGCTTCCGAAGATTTGGGAAACACTCATCACCAGAGGTTCCACCTTACTTTCCAGGCCACCTACTACTGCCCTTAGAGGGTGCTCCAACGAGATAGGACTTTAGTGTCACCCATCTGGTTGGGCTCAGTATTGTTTATTATTTGTGTGTATGTAACATTAACTGTTTTTGTAATCCCTGTAGATGTCCTAGTGACTAGGACGAAATATAGGAAGTATTAAATTCTATTTTAATTCTTTTTGAGTGTTGTAAAAAATCCATTAAGCCTCCAACATGATGTCCTCACAGCACTTAAGCCTTTTCACACGAGTCCCCTATGTCTGGTATGTTACACGTGCATTGTATTTATTATTATTATTATTATTATTATTAAACAAGACCTCATGGAGTCAAAGACCCCTCTGGGAGGTCCTTTAATCACACACATCTCATCATACCATGTCTTAAACACTCTCAAACTCCTTGCAGACACCACACTCTCAGGCAAGGCATGCCAATCATTCACAACTCTACACGAAAAAACCCTGCCTCACACTGCCCTACTCACACCCTCTTTATACAGTTTCCAGGGATGACCTCTGGTTCTCCCCTGATCTCCCACTATTCTCTATAGAACTTCTCTACCACAACCCCTTACCAACTTGTAGGTCTCTATCATATCTCCCCTCTTCCTTCTCTCCACCAGACTCTGCAAATTACATCTTCTCAATCTTTCCTCATAATCAACATTCCAGAGGTCAGAAACTTCCTTAGTCAGTCGCCTTTGGACCCTTTCCAACACCTCTTCATCCTTCTGAAAACCCGGTGAACAAATCTGGGCACAATAGTCCATGTGTGGCCTAATCAAAGCCTTATACAATGGAACAAGAATCTCCCTACTTCTACACGTCAGTATCCTCTGCATCATTCTCAGAAATTTTTGTGTTGTCTTCACAATTTTGGTGATGTGTCCACTAAATTTTAGATCCTTATCCACTGTCACCCCCAGATCTCTTATTTCCTCTACCTCTAACAATATATTCTCACCAAGCATAAAATCTGCATCCCATCGTTGTTTTCCAAATTTTAAAACCTTACATTTTGCAACATTGAACTCATGTCCCCATTTGCTTGCCCAATCACTCAATTTATTGAAGTTTTCTTGCAAGGCCACATCTTCACTACTCTTTATGGTTCATCCCAACTTTGCATCATCTGCAAACAACTGAATATCTCCATCCAAATCTTCACCAATATCATTAATATACAAATTAAATAGTAATGGCCCTAAAACAGACTCCTGAGGCACTCCACTAGTGACTTTCCTTTTCCTGGATGTCGCATCCCCATACTCAACTTGTTGATACCTATCAGATAGCCAGTCTCCAATCCAATGCACTAATCTAATATCCAACCCTATCTGCTCTACTTTGACTGTCAACTTATCATGAGGTACTCTATCAAAAACTTTTGCAAAATCCAAGTATATTACTGTGCATCCTTCTCCTCTGTCCTAGGAAGCAGTCACTTTATTGTAATAAGTAAGTAGATTACTAAAGCCTACTAAGATTACTAACTTGCATGCTGTCCATCAAAGATTATACCATTGTTGTCAACCCAACTCTGGATCCTAGTTCTCACAAGCTTCTCCAACAACTTAACCACAACACCTGACACAGAGATAGGTCTATAGTTTGATGCTTGAGTTCAATCACTTCCTTTATGAAGTGGCACAATCTTGCCGTCCTTCCACGCTTTAGGAACTTAACCAAGTGGAAGACTTGTACTTTGTATACCCCTTGTATTTTGTACACCTAGCACACCAAAGGGTATACTGGGTGTGGAAGAGGATCTTTAGAAGAACTAAGTAGGTGTCTTAACTTATTTTGGGGTTTAAAGGTGGTTTTAATGTTGTATTTGCGAAGTGTTTTGTCTATTTTTTCAGAAATGCCTCCAACATAAGGAATGGCAATAGCATTCTTGAAATCTTTTTTGTTCTTACTGGTATCTTTATGGAGGATCTTGTGAATAGTTTTTTTATTGTATCCATTTTTGATAAATGTTTGGTTGATGATCTTGTATTCCTGGTTTAGAGCCTGTGCATTAGAAGAAATAGTCAAGGCTGTGTTTAAGACACCTAGTTTTTGTGTTGGGTGGTGGTAAGAATTTTTGGGTATGTATTGGCCTGTGTGTGTAGGTTTGCGGTAAACTGAGAAGGAGAGACAGCCAGAGGGAAGATGTGTGACAAGTGTGTCTAGGAAAGGAAGAGAGTTGTTGTTTTTTTCCATTTTAATGGTGAATTGGATACGTTTGTGTTATTTTAGGTGGCTAAGGAATGTATTTAGAGCTTCGCAGCCATGGGGCCAAATGGCGAAAATATCGTCGATGTATCTGAGCCAAATTTTTGGCTTTAGACATGCTGTCTCTAGAGCACGTTGCTCAAAGTCTTCCATATAAAAGTTAGCTATTTGGGGAGAAAGTGGTGAGCCCATGGCTGTACCTTCTTTTCGAAGGTAAAAATTGTTTTGCCACACGAAATATCCAGAGTGGAGTATGTGGGCAAAGAGGCCGTGATGTCCTGTGGAAATATGTTCTGTAGGAGCAAGATCGTGTCATTGATCGGGACATTGGTGAAAAGAGAAGTTATGTCAAAGCTGACTAATAAATCTTGGTCGTTGAGTATAATGTTTTTAATTTTATTAATGAAATGTTGTGTATTTTTTATGTAGGAAGGGGACTGACCTACCAATTCCTTGAGTGTGGCAGCTAATTTTTTGGCTAAGTGATAATTTGGGTTGTCAATTCCTTCAACCATTGGACGAAGCGGTGTGCCTAGTTTGTGTATTTTTGGCAGGCCATAAATTCTGGGCGCACGGGCATACTGAGGTATTAATTTTTTTGTTGTTTCTTCGGGCCATGTGTGGACGGATTTGATTAAATCAGTTGTTTTCTTTTTGTTATGTTTTGTGGGGTTGTAGTTTACCATTTGGTAGGTGTTGGACCACAACACCTACCCAATGGTATGTGTTGTGGTCCAACACCTAATTGCTAATTTTCAAATCTTTCAAAGACTTCTTCTTCTCTGGTTTGATGTGTGGGAAAATGACGGATTTTTTGAGTTGTTTTAGGATTATATCCATATAGGATGGCTATATTTTTGATTACTTCTATTTCTTGGTTTAGAGATTCTTCAGAGGAGCAGAATTTGTGTGCTCTGAAAACTAGTGATTTAATAATGCCAGATTTTTCAGATGGATGATGAGCAGAAGAATTGTGAATGTAGCGACCTGAAAATGTAGGCTTGCGAAAGACAGATGTGGCGATGGAACAGTCTTCTTTTCCTTGAATGTGTAAATCCAGAAAGGAGATACCATGTGGAGATTCTTTTTCTAACATAAAGTTGATGCGGAAGTCCATAGGATTCTCATACCTTACATCAAAGGCATCTCTGAATGGCTTTCTAAAATTATGAAGAAATACAATTTTGCTACTACTTACAAACCTATCAACCAAATTTACAACTTGTTACCTTCTCCTAAGGACAAACTCTCACCTCTTATGTTACCCGGCATTTTTGAGATTACATGCTTATGCAAATTGTCTTACTTTGGACAGACAGGTAGGTCTGTTCAGAAACACATCTTGCAACATCAAGACCACATTGGTCTTTTTAAACCACAGAAATCTGGTCTCTCCCAACATGGAATTGAAAATCCAAGCCATAGGATCCATTGGGAAAAGTCTAAACTTTTACATAAATCTTTATATACATATGAACATTTATATAAAGAAAGTGCTGAAGCCCTATTACATAGACCAAATTTAAACCGTAACGACATTCTCACTATTCCTAAAGTATGGGAAATTGTCATACAAAATTATGTTAAATAATTTTGTATGACAATTTTTTTTTAATATATTACGCACACTTATTGAGATTCTATTATAATCATGCACCCTAACCCTAAACTACTGTACTGATGATGTCCTAAGATACTTGGGATGAAATATTTCGAATTAAATAATTTTCATTGTGGTTAATACATGTGTTTCTTTTAATGAAGAAAATTACTTGTTTATATCACTGACTTAAACATGTCAGTTCACACTTCACATACATACAAAACTCCGAAAACAAAATCAGCAACTCATGACAAATGAAAATGTTCAATTGGGTTGGTAGACATAATCAATCACAGCCACTGATTTCTTGGTGCTATCGTTTCAGTGCACACCTTGTCTTACCTTCAGAGTGGTTTAAAATCACTGGAATGATAAGAATTTGACTGTGTGCCATCTGTACAGCTGTTAAATGGGCTCAAAGGTTTCCCTTATTTGTGACTGCAGCCCCAGGCTATTTACATGAATGTAATGCAATGTTAATGCATCAAAAAGTGTCCTCTTCATGAAATATTAGTACATTGTGTTGAGGTTTAGGAATCCCGCAAATCAAGGACTCAATTAGGGGAGTCTTTAACAGGATTAAATGGAAATATATAATATCAGATTTTGCTATTCTGTGGATGTGCCTGCACACCATCAATATATGCCCCTGATCTCTCTCTCTCTCTCTCTATATATATATATATGTGTGTGTGTGTGTGTGTGCAATAATAAAAATAATCATAGTATTAATAATATTATATAATAATACGTCGCGGACGGGAATCGAACACATGTCCTTCTTATCAATGGGCTTCGTCTTTACTGACTGAGCTACGGAAGCTCTATACAAAATAATAATAATAATACCTAAGTGCAAAAGACATGTTTTACAGATGGTACAATAAAATGATTATCAGATACTTTGCATACAAGGAAGGAATGGGAGTGAGAATTAGTAGTAGTGGCGGGCTCAAACAACTTAAATAGTGAGACAAAGAATGTGGAAAGGGATTTGAAGTTGTTGCAGGAAGTGAAAATAATAGTGTCATCGGGAAAGTGCTCAGTTTGTTGCCCATATACGGCAGTAGTGAACTGAGAAGGAGAACAATGATACTGAATATGAAGATGGCTGAATATATGTATATATTATCAGGCACGGAGTGTTCAATTTTTGAATGTATGGAATAAATTAGAAAGGAAGTTAGAATGGTTCAAAGCTGATGGAATGCATTTGAATAGGTTTGGTGTTTGTCATTTCAAGCAGTTGTTGTTTACCCAGGGTTCATATGAAATTTGTACCACTAAGAGTCAGACAGGTTGAGAGGCAGGTTGTAGAAGGAGGAGAAGAGGATGGATACAATGATGACAAAATGATTACAGCAGAGCAAAGTGAAGCAGTGCAAAAGGCTGGGGATGATAAGAATATAAATGAAATCAGAATCAAGATGAGAGAAATGGGGATGGTCAGGCTGAAGAGAGAAGTGCACTATAACAGAGAGATAAGAGTGATTGTGTTCATGAGATGGCCTCAAAGAGGGAGAACTGTTATGCTTGTATACTAAGGTACAGTGGATCAGAAATAAAGGGGCTGAGTTTGTAGCATTGATTGAATCATAATGCCCGAAGATAATTGGCATAAGTGAAACTTGGTTGACTGATATACTGTCTGGATTTGAAATGGTGGGATATAGACTTTTCCAAAACCATAGGAAGATGAAGAGAGAGAGAAAGGGAAGAGTGGGAGTATTGCTAATGGTAGCAGAGGAATTGTGTCCTTCAAGAGTCAAAACGGAAAATAGTAGTTGTGAAATAGATGTGAAGCTGTTCGGTGTGAAGTTGAGATCAAAAGAATAGTATATCTAATAGGATGCTGTTATAGGAAGATCATAATTAGAGGAATGTGGATTGGAAAGAAGAGGTAGTGTATAATAAGGAGAGTGAATTTGTTGAGTTTCTGTGGGATAATTATCTAAAGCAGCACATGATGGAAGCAACATGGAGCTTTATCGGTATTAGATTTGGTGATATCTTCACAGGAGAAGAGCCATAAGTGCCAAGGGGGCATAGCCCCCCCCCCCATAATAATATAATAATGGAAACTAGCTCATCCAGCAGGATGCCCAATGAATACATACCAATCAGTGGATATTGATTGGTAGTCTGTACCAGATGATATAATCACTGAACTTTCATTTCCACAACTCATCTTCCAGCCCTTGTACTTGGATGTGATTCATTGTTATATGATACTCAGTTGGTTTGTTGTTACTTAATTGCTCCAAATTAGAAACTGTTTTAGAACTAAAATGTCAGTATAGCATTCACAGATAATTTTTGTACACACCACTAAAAGTGATCCTCCCAAATTAGACAATAAATCTCTTCACACTTTTTTCCTATTTGACAGATACGATAATAAATCTAATAGATAAGCTTAGGTGTTTTTTGAATTATTCAAAACTTATTTTAATGGTATTACAGCACCAAATAAACTTAATAATAATTATTATTATTACAGGCAACTTCAAGGAGTCCTTAGACTCATTAAGGGAGGCCCTGAACATCACATCCAGAACTATTCAGCATTCACACATTATCTGAGAACATTAGATGAGGGAAAGGCATATACTGCAATTTTCTTAGACTTGGCGAAGGCATTTGACAGGGTGCCACATGATAAGTTGATATTTAAGTTGCAGCACATGGGTCTGGATGTCAGATTGGTCAATTGGATTCAGGATTGGCTGTCTGATAGGTATCAGAGAATTGTGTATGGTGGGGCAGTTTCCAGAAGGCAGAGGGTTACAAGTGGGGTCCCACAGGGCTCGGTACTAGGACCTATATTGTTTAACCTTTATATCAATGACATAGCCAGTGGATTGCAGGGGGATATTCAGTTGTTTGCGGATGATGCGAAGCTGGGAAGGATTATTAATAATAGTGCAGATGTGGTAGCCCTGCAAGAGGATTTAAATAAGCTAGATAGATGGGCAAATGAATGGGGGTATCAGTTTAATGCAGCAAAATGTAAGGTCTTGAGGTTTGGGAAACATCGATGGGATGCTGCATACTCTATGGGAGGAGTTAACTGTGGAAAGGATACAAAGACAGATGACAAAGATGGTTTCAGGACTATACAAGGATAGTTATGAGGATTGGCTGAGAGAATGTGGACTGCAGAGTTTGGTGGATAGAAGGAGAGGTGATATGATTGAGACTTTTAAACTGTTGAGAGGTGGTTACACGGTCGACACTGGGGAGTTCTTTCGCTTGGTTGAACAGCGGGAAGGAGTGATGAACAAGATGCCATCCCTGGAACTTACGAAAGGAAACTGTGAGCAAGAGGGTAAGGAGTGGTTTCTTTGTGTGGAGGGTGGTTGAGCCGTGGAATGCATTGCCTGATGGAGTGGTGGGAGCGAGAACGGTCAATGAGTTTAAAGAGTGGTATGATAGACTTTGTGTTTCTCAGGGGGGGGGCCTCCCCTCGATGAGTCTTGACAGACTTTATGTCTTAGGAAGGACCTCCCGCGATGAGTCTTTTGACTCCATGGAGGCCTGAATAATAATAATAATAATCTATCATACTTTGCTTTGAACTCATTCACAGTCATGCCACCCACAACAGACGGGCAGCTTATTCTACTTATTCACCACTCCACAATTCTACTCCTAAATAAACTACTCCATGAATGGCCCCTAATACTCCCAGACCTGTTCTTAAAAATTTCTTCTGAATTAATCTTGTAAAATCCCTCAGTAATTTGAATGTTTCAATCATATCACCCCTTTTCCCCTATCAATCCATTTCTGTAACCTACAGATCTTCAACCTGTATTCGTAAGATTCATTCCATAAACCAGCTATCATCTTGGTCACTCGCCTCTGGATCCTCTCTACCGCCTCCCATCAAGAAAAAACACTGGTGCCAAGATCTGGGCACAGTAGTCAAGATGGGGGTCTTATTAAGGCTCAATAAAGAGGAACAATAACCTGCTTGTCTTGGCTTCAAAGTATTCTTCAGTAACCAAGTGACATGATGAGCTGATTTAGCCTCTTTTCCTATGTGCCACTAAATTTCAATTCGCTACCCACCAACACTTCGAAATCTCTGGCTTTGTCAATTTCCTGGAGTATAGTTCCACCAATATGGTATACTGCTGCTAATCTTTTCACCCCAAAATACATAACTTTACACTTTGCCACATTAAACTGACATCCATGCTCCCTCACCCATTCTACCAATCTATCCAAATCATCCTGCAAAATTTTGACTTTGTTAAATGTGATATTCATCCATTTAACTCCCACTTGATGTACTCTCCAAACTTTAGATATGCAGTCAACCATTGCCTCCCTCAAATGCTCCTTTACTACTTTCCATGCACTATCAACATCCAGCCCTTGCAGTTTTACATACCATAGCACTGATCCACGCAATCTCCTAAGCTTGTCATACTTACAGTCCGGTAATTTCACATGTACCATGTCTTAATTGAAAATTCCACACATAATAATATGCTCATTAATCGATATTTCCATGTTGTCCTTGGAGAAAATGTCAGCAATCAGAAGAAACTCAAAAACGGCTTACCACAAGGCTCAGTATTGGCCACTCTCTTATTTAATCTATACATAGCTGACCTACCAGATACAGTATCTAGAAAATTCTGCTATGTGGATGATTACAGCATTAGCCACCAGAAATAGAGAACTAAGACAAATGGAGGAAACTCTCACAAACAACCTTGCTGCTATGCATACCTACTTTAAATAATGAAGACTGCAACAAGAAGTAAAACTGTAAAATTGATAAAGTGTCAGCATTCAATTTCAGCAAAAAGCTGGCACATGACGAGCTGAACATCTGATTTGGAAATTCAGTGATACACCATAACAAATATCTTAAATACCTTGGAGTTACACTTGATAGCAACTTATTGTACAAGAAACACGCTGAAAACACAGCTGGAAAAATAACTAGAAACAATATCATCCAGAAATTATGTGGCACTCCTTGGGATGCAGCAGCAATGACATTACTAACATCCACAATCAGATTGGTTTTTCGGTGACAGAGTACTGCGCTCCAGTTTGGCTCAACAGCTGCCATACTAAACTAACTGACCGCCAGCTTAGCACCACAATGTGACTTATCACTGAAACCATAAAAACAACTCCTCTTTACTGGCTCCCCATGATAAGTAACTTAATACCACCAAACCTACAAAGTCACGATGCTCTACTACAAGAATATGCCAGCCTGGCTGGCTAAGTGATTAGCATATCCGCTCTCCAGCCAAAAGGCTGTGGGTTCGAATCCCGCTGTGGGAATGGATGTTTGTGATTGTCTGTGGAAATCTGTGGAAATAGTGTGGTGGTGGTGGCGGTTGGCAGTAGATGACATTGGGTTAGTTGCAGTCAGATGGTAGATTGAGTGGTGGAGAAAGGGTTGTAGAGAGGGTGCCCTCCCCCCCCCCCCTCGATGAGCCTTTGGACTCGCTGGAGGTGTCAAATATTAATAATATGATAAAATACTCAGAAATACTGAATTGCCTATACACAATGACATACTACAGCTACAGCTCAACAGACTGAAATCAAGTAAGCCCCTCTCCGTGAAGCTAAGTTCCTGAGAACTACCAACTACAATACCAAAGAACAATGGAAATGAACATGGAGCATAAATACCAATGCCCAACTTTAAACTTGGTTTGATAGGCATTGTCTCAACATCACGGGTATGAAACTGAGTCGAAAGACATGGATAACACTGAACAGGATTCACAATGGACATGGAAGATGTGCGAGCGCTCTGTAGAAGTGGGGGAAAAATTCCCTCACCAGAATGTGATTGCAGGCACCTGAATTACTCAATCCACCACATTTCTACTGAATGTAGTCTTCATGCATACATGGGTGAAAGAAACAACTTCCTGGAGGTGACAACGCCTGTTATAGATTGGATCAGACCTTAGTGTTTCGTTTGTTGAAAGAATAAGTGTCTTTGTTTTATTCTAATTGTTTATCATTTACGTTTTACATATTTATTTTGATTTATGTACCTTCATAACTGCATATAGATTGCCATATGCTAAATAAATAAATCCACACATTTAGCCACCACCCAGGTCAAGACTTTATGCTCGCACTCACCAATTGGAAGCAACGTGTCATATTCATTATAGTCAAATTCTCAGATGCAATTACTAGATCGAGCATTCTCGAACCCCTAGTATATTCCATTACATGTTGTCTCACGTAGTTATCCCTTAGTAACTGCATGAAATCCATTTACTTCCTCCCATATGTCCTCTATTCCTTTCAAACTTCATTAAGAAATACCGTGAGTAGACATATTACTTACTATTATAATAACCGAATTAACTCACGTAAAATATTCTTTATTAGTCATGAAGAAATTTTAGTCATTTAAAAAAAGTTTAGTTGAAAGTATTAGTCATTTAAAAGTCGTGCTTCAGCATCCTCTTCAAATATAGAAGAAAAAATGCATATACCTACCCCCCATTGTGCAAGCAATTAGTGAATGCATAGCTAAAGTGTTAAAATCACTAAATATTTGTGTGTCCTTTCGATCCATCAGAAAAATCTCTACATTCCTCATGCCTCCAAAGGACAAGCTCCTACATCTCAACTATCCAGGTGTCGACCTTGAACCTGAATAGTCTGGACTTGCGGAGTATGCCATCAACACTAGACATAGAGTTCATTGGAAAAAGACAAAAGTCATTCACAAAAGTTGGTTCCTCATGGAACATCTATACAAAGAAACATATGAAACATTACTTCACTCCCTTAACCTAAACAGATCAGATTGTCTACGTCTTTCCCCCTTGATAAATAGATAAATAAATATATAAATTATTTATTTATTTTTTTTGTTGAAATAAATTTAGGAAATTTAACCTAAGCTACTCATATGGTGCTTTGTGAATATATCAGCTATTGTTTAATTAGCCTTTGTACTTGTACTGATGATCCCTGTGATACTCAGGCAAAAATTCTACTAATAAAGAATATTTTCTTCTTCTGTGGTGCATCAATCCAAAGATTGGTAACTATACCAGCATATCATAAAATCCTGTCTTGTGACCTCCTTAATATCTCTTCATAACTCTTAGCGCCAGTTAGCATCATTGTGTTATTTATATATGAAATTCTTTGTCTGCCTTATGGCCTCTTTCCTTCCACAGTCCCCCTCCATTATTTCTCTACTCAGTCTCCCATGCCTCAAATAGTATCCAATTAGGCTTTATTTTCTCTTATTGATTTCTTTCATTAACGATTGCTCATCATGAACTATATTTAGAACTTCTTCATTACTTTTCCTTTCTTTCCAACTAATTTTCATCATCTTTCCCCAGCACCAAAGTTCAAATGCCCCCAACTTTTTCATGTCTTGTTTTGTTAGAGTCCAGGCCTCACAATCATATAATGCAATGCTCCATAGGTATGTTTTCACTAGCTTTTTTTTTTGAGCTGCATGCTAAGTCCTTTACTGGAAAAAAATGTTTCTTCTGTTATTATTATTATTATTATAATTATTATTTAGCCTCCAAGGAGTCAAAAGACTCATCGTGGGAGGTCCTTCCTAGGAAACAAGTATATCGAGACTCATCGTGGGAGGTCCCTCCTAGGAAACACAAAGTCTATCATACCACTCCTTAAACTCATTGACCGTTCTCGCTCTCGCCACGCTATCAGGCAATGCCTTCCATGGTTCAACCACCCTCCATGCAAAGAAACCACTCCTCACCCCTCTTGCTCACAGTTTCCTTTCATACTTCCAGGGATGGCCCCTTGTCATCACTCCTTCGGCTGTTCAACCATGCCGAAGGAGTGATGATAGTTCCCTCATATCAAGTGATCCCATATTCCCTCCACCTCATGACCACCTCTCAACAGTTTAAAAGTCTCAATCATAACATCTCTCCTTTTTCTATCCACCAAACTCTGCAGTCCATATTCCCTCAGCCTATCCTCATAACTAACATTGTACAGTTCTAAAAACATCTTTGTTATCCGCCTATGTACCCTTTCCATATTTAATTTATCCCCTTTAAATCCTGATGACCAACTCTGAGAACAATAGGCTAAGTGTGGTCTGATCAGGGTCTTATACAATGGAACAATAACTCTCTTATCTCTGTAGGTCAGCGTCCTTCTCATTATTGCAGCAACCCTCTGTGTTATCTTCACCTCCTTTGCAATATGTCCTTTGAATTTCAGGTATCTATCAATCATCAATGCCAAATCTCATCTCCCCTACTTCCTCCAGTATAGCTACTCCCATAGAGTATGCAGCATCCCATCAATGTGTCCCAAACCTCAAGACCTTACATTTTCCTGCTTTAAACCGACTCACCTTTCCTTTGCCCATCTATCTAGCTTATTCAAATCCTCTTGCAGGACTACCACATCTGCACTATTACTAATAACCCTTCCCAGCTTCACATAATCTGCAATCAACTGAATATCCCCATGCAATACACTGCCAATGTCATTGATATAAAGGATAAACAATGTAGGTCTCAGTACTGGTCCCTGTGGGACCCCACTTGTCACCCTCTGCCTCCTTCGAACTGCCCCACAATACACAACTCTCTGATACTTATTGGACAGCCAATCCTGAATGCAGGTGACCAACCTGACATCCAAACCCATGTGCTGCAACTTAAATATCAGCTTATCATGTGGCACCCTGTCAAATGCCTTCACTAAATTCAAGAAAATGGCAGTATATGCCTTTCCCTCATCTACTGCTCTTGTAACTTTATTACAAAAGGCTAGCATATTACTAAAACAAGAGCTCCCCCTCACAAATCCATGTTGACTCTCACAGATAACATTACCCTCATCTGCCCAATGTTGTATACAGTCCCTAACTAATTTCTCCCAGACCTTAACAACCAGTGATGAAACACAAACTCGGCTATAATTAGACACTTCCAGTCTGCTACCACCCTTATGCAATGGCACTATCTTACCCCCTCCCAGAACTGCCACTCACATTTTTCGAAATTCCCCAGATTAGACCTCAAAAATTCCTCAGGTAATAATAACTAGGGCTCGGATTTTTAGGTCGTAAAAAAGTGCAAAATATGGGTCCAAGTTTACACTAAAACCATTTCGAAATATGCTCTTAAATATGTAAAAAACTCAAACTATGCACTTAAATATGCCTTTATTAATTTATAATTCTGCATGGTTTAATTAAAACATTACACATAAATTAAAAACATAATATAAAACACAAAAATTGACATTTATATAGTTGCCTACTAACTGACAAGAAAAATGACTTAAAAATTTGCTCATTTTTTTTAATTAATTTTTTTTATTAATTCTCTCTTTCTCTTTTCTAGTAACAAAGTATACTTTCATTTAAAAAAATTTATAAGTTTATATTATAATTGTATAATTTAATAATTAGACTTAATTCATTTTACCTTTTACCTCTTTAAATTTTACTATTTCTCCTCTTTTTTTTATTAATTCTCTCTTTCCCTTTAACAGAGCATACTTGCATTTTAAAAAAAATGATACGAAGAATACATGCTTAACTTACTTTAATTGACATTTCCTCCCTCTTCTTCTTCGCCAGTATCTGGTAATTGATCATATTCCCTTTGCTGCTTTGTGCTATTAAGTCGATTTTTAAATCTATTATGAACTGTGTAACTTTCCAACTCCTTGATTAATGTTTTCAGTGGCTCCCAAGATGTACATGTTGCATTTTTTCATGCTAAGCACTGCTTTGCTAGGATTCTGCTTCTCACAGTTTGTTTTTAATGAATTAGCTAATTTTGTTTTTATACAATTCACTTGTGAGAAAATTCGCTCCACGCATGCAGCAGAATAGCAAGATTTGTCATAAAATATGACAGTAAACCATATTTATTATTATTCATGGCATCTTTTATGTCAGTCAATGAATGCCAATGTCGAGTAATACCAATATCTTTAGGAATTGGTAGATCTGATGCTATGAGATGATAACTTCTATGAGATGATAACAACAAGTGACATGAATTGAGAAACAAGAGGAATAATGGTAGATGGTGACTGGCTAGTGTCACTAGCAACGTTTGGGTCCAAGATTCATAATTTTGCAACAATGCTGTCTTCTTCGAAAACAAATATTTTCTTTATTTGAGAACTAAGTTCCACAAGAAACTTTAAACAGTCATTTTTAAATTCCAACAAAATGGAGTTATCTTCGAAAGGGTTTCTAATTAAGTGTGCCATTGCTCTACCACCGAAGTAAATATCATTGGCATTTTTATAGTTGTTTTGATTTCTTGAATCAATTTCTGATAATTTAGTTGTTCTTAAAATCACATCTTTATAAAAGCAACTAAGTAAATTGAGATATTCTGTTGATACATTTAGGAATAGTTGGTGTAACCTCAAATGCTCTGATTGAAAATCTATATTAAGTGTATTTACTTTTACAAGAATATACTGAAGGAAAAAAAAGCATTGGTCTGGTTCAAAGGTCAGTAAGTGAGAAGATGTAATTTGCAGAGTCTGGTGGAGAGAAGGAAGAGGGGAGATATGATAGAGACCTACAAGTTGGTAAGGGGTTGTTATAAGATCAATGGTGGAGAAGTTCTACAGAGAATAGTGGGAGATCAGGGGAGAACCAGAGGTCATCCCTGGAAACTGCATAAAGAGGGTGTGAGTAGGGTACTGAAAAGCAGGTTTTTTCCATGCAGTGTTGTGAATGATTGGAATGCCTTGCCTGAGAGTGTGGTGTCTGCAAGGAGTTTGAGTGTGTTTAAGACACGGTATGATGAGATGTGTGTGATTAAAGGACCTCCCAGATGAGTCTTTGACTCCATGAGGTCTTGGGAAATAATAATAACAAAGTGTACATAAATTTTTTTGGCATTGTCAATTTTATCTGTCCTTCATTCATTTTGAAAGTATGGAACTAATGTATCATACAGTTCTAAAATAGTTGATACCACTTTTTCCCTCGACAGCCACCTGGTTTCAGCAAGTTTGGTAATTTTATGTGTAGCTATATCAGCAGTTTCTTGAATGAGTACAAAATCTCTTTGCCTCTTAGCACTGCGGGAGAAGTAGGAAGTTAAATCTTTTAGAAAAGCTTCTAAGTATGAGGTTAAAACACTGACTGCATGAATAATGCATAGAGCAAATGAATGACTAATGCAAATATCACAAAACCACATGGGACGTCATCTTTCAACAGTTTCTGAAATCCACTGTTAACGCCCATCATGGAGGAAAAGTTATCACTACCAAACCCAATAATATTGCTAAGGGGAATGTCATGATCCAGCAGAAGAGTTTTGACAGCACTGCAAAGATTTTTAGCACTTCCATTCTCTACACATACTATATCTAGTAATGCATCAGCTACATCACTTTTATCTCTATCAAAATACCGTACAACAACAGCCAAGATTTGAGTGACGGAGATATCTCTATCTCATCTATTATAATTGAAAATTATTGATTCTTGCATATTTCATTAAGTTGAGACTTTTTCATGGAATGATATTCCATCCTGAATAACATAAGAAAGTTTAGTTTTCTTCGTTGCCAACTTTCCAGTAATTTGGCTATCCAGAAATGCATGTTTACACATCGTTACAAAATGATCAACATGAGAAAATGGGACGTTATGCTCAGAAAAGAAGCTAGCAATTATTATTATTTCGGGCAACTCCAAGGAGTCGACAGGCTCATCGAGGGAGGCCCTAACATCATGTCAAAAACAACTATTTGACATTCACACAGTAGTAGTCATACCTTGCCTTGAACTTCATACCTTGCCTTGAACTCATTCACGGTCATAGCACCCACAACAGAATTTGGCGGCTTATTCCACTCATTCACTACTCTCCAAGTTAAAAACCTAGCTCTAACACCCCTGCTAACCACATTCTTGCCCAGCTTCCACATGTGGCATTTAGTCCACCACCACCAGTCCTATTCTCAAAAATATCTTCTGGATTAATCTTATAAAAATCCTTCAGTAATTTGAATGTCTCAATAATATCACCCCTTTTCTGCCTGTCAACCAATTTTTGCAACCCACAAATCTTCAACCTGCTCTCATAAGGTTCATTCCACAGACTTCCCACCATCTTCGTCACTCGTCTCTGGATCCTCTCCACCTCCACCCCATCAAGAAGAAACTCTGGCATCCATATCTGGGCACAGTAGTCTAGATGCGGTCTTATCAAGGCTTGATACCGAGGAAATAATAAAAAATAACTTGTTTGTCTCTGCTTGTTAAAGTATTTTTCAGAAGCCAAGTGATTTGATGAGCTGATTTAGCCACTCTTGCGATGTGCCCTCTAAACTTCAACTCCCTATCCACCAACACTCCCAAATTCCTGGCCTCATCAATCTCCTGGAGTACAGTTCCACCAATGTGATATACTGCTGTTATTCTTTTCACACCAAAATGCATAACCTTACACTTTGCCACATTAAATTGACATCCATTTTCCTTACCCCAGTCCTCCAAACTATCCAAATCATCTTGCAAAATTTTGACATCCTGTACACTCACAATTGCTCTACCCAACTTTGCATCATCAGCAAACAAGTGAACACTTCCTCTCAGATCCTTTCCTATATCGTTAATGAAGAAATTGAAAAGTAGTGGTCCATGAACAGAACCCTGCGGCACACCACTAGTCTCAAGTCATCTTTTGGACTCAACTCCTGAATAAACCACTCTCTGGTATCCCTCCATCAACCACCCTCCTATCCATTTTTAACTTACTCCTAGCTAATTGTTTATCCTCTGTTGATGCTTTCTTATTAAGAAATTGAGTAATAACAGCTGTCGACTTAGCAGCCTGATAATTACTTTTATGTTTGGCTGAATCTTTATGCTTTATTAGCGCAGATTTGTTTGCATTTTTAAATGTAATATTACAACACTTACAGTAACTGGTATTGTTGCTGTTCATGTCTTGCTACAGCAATCTTTTAATTCAGGATAGTTTAACAATCTTCTTTAAATGCTTGAGAATACCACTTCTGTTTTTTTCTTTGATGGCTCCATATGGTTGGATTGGAAGTACCATAAATATGAAAATAAGTAAAAATGTTGATAATTTAAACAATTTTTCAAACACTGTACAAGCACAAGGATCTCTACAATAACATTGCAAGAAGTTGCGCTATATGTATGTAACGATGTAAAACCTGTGTGATAAGAAAGGGAAAATGAAACCAGAACACAACAAAAACGGTGTTTTTATCTGATTTATCAAAAAAAAAAAAATTTGTGAATAAAGTATGACAAAAATATTAAAATTCAAACTCTTGATCAAATTTCAAAAGATTTTGGGAGTTTTTTATTAAAAATCCCTAGGTAGCAGCTAAATTCCCTAGATCTTGGGGAAAATTCCAAGGAGTGGCAGCCCTGTACTACCATTCCTTGTTCCATCCCTTGGGTACCTTTCCTCTAGCCAAACTTTCATTGAAACGACAGTTCAAATGAACTGTCAGTTCTTTAGCACTTTCTCTCAAAACTTGTGGTGAAATACCATCCAGTCCCACAGCTTTACTGACATCCAGAGTACTCACTATATGGAACAAGTTCTTATCCTGCACCTCTAAACTTCCAACCTGCCCTATCCCTCTAGTATTAACATTTACTCCTCCAGGATGAAATACACCAGTAAAGTGTTAATTTAATAATTCCACTATTTGATCTGCATCAGTCACTTTATTCCCATTTTTATCCCATAATGTCATTCTTCCACATTCATTTCTTCTCCTACTGGCCACATAGCTAAAAAATTCCCTAGAATTTTCTTTGGATCTTGTGGCCAATCTCTTCTCATATTCCAGTTTTGCCTTCCTTACCATTCTAATCACTCTCCTGGCCTATGTCTTATATTCTTCATGCATCTGCTCTTTACCCGTCTCCTTATATCTCTTCCATAGCCTCCTTTTCACCTGCAGTTCCTGTTTGATATTTTTTGTCATCCAAATTGTGTCTGCTTCTTTTCTCGTGGAATACAGCTTACTATAGCTGCTAACAAATATTCTTTCACAATTTCCCCAAGCACTAATGATATCCTGGCCTTCCAATTCTGCCCTCCATGGAACTGCATCTAGTTGATACCTAAGACTATTATAATCACCTGCCTTATAATTCCTTATAATTTTTTTTTTCTTTGATACACCTGCATGTCTATTCATCTTGCAAGTCAAAACCACATGGTCACTCTCTCCAACTGCTGGGAGAGATGTCAGCTCACTTATTATTAGCTCTTCTGATGCTAAGAGCAAATCCAAAACTCTTGAACCTTTTGTTCCCTCTAAGATATTTGCCCCTCAATTATTCTAGAAATTCTGACCCCTTATTGCTAAATGCATTTTCTGTATAATCTGGGAAGAATCTCAAATATCAAAATCTACCATAACAATCATTCTTCTAGCACTTGTCAATCTCAACTGCCTAAACATATCCTGCTCCTCACCCTCTGTGCTTCCTGATTTGTAGCAACACCCCACTGAATATCCTGTCTTGCCTCTCTCTACCTCACACCATATGCTTTCAAAATCATTAGTGTTACTGCCTTCCAAAGCTTACCATATCTTACCTTATCATAAGCAGTACTCCACCACCATGCTTTCCCTTCCTATCCTGCTTAAAAATGCTGTACCCAGTGACTTCTATTCCTGTTATTATATCCTGCTCTGTCAACCACATCTGTTTGATCCCAATAATCCTTGGCCAGGCTGATGCCATCAGCGCCACCAATTCATCTCCTTTTCGAATACTCCTGCCATTTATAAAGCATAAAAATGCCACTATTTCTATACCCAGCAATATCCCCTTTAGACTCCACTAGGCTGAGTGCTTCCTGATGTTGTCCCCATCTACCAAGTGCCCTTTCCCACAAGAGGCCACCCCTGCTACCATCCACCTTGGGGTTTCTAGTTTCCCTGCATTGACACACTGACTCATTCAGGACAGCAATCTCTCCAGATGCCTACGTCATTCATCATTCAAATGCAATAGGTCTCTCGCATAGAATTCCCTCTGTCCTCAAACGCTCTCCAAGCATCCACATATTCCAATCCTCTCTTCTGACACATTCTAGCTATTATGTTATTCAGTATTACTGCCTTTCTTCTCAGCTCGTCACAATCATACCTAGGCAACACATACACTATCTTTCCTCTCTGTGTCTTCTTTCATAGAACCTCAAGCAAGAATCTCATATCTCTCGCTACCCAATTTACATTACCTCTCAAGTCATCTGTTCATACCATCACGATCATCTCATTCACCCTTTCATCCCTCTTAATTGTCATAGCCACACTTTCTATTGTTCCTCCAGGCAAACACTCCTCACTCATCTTATTTTGTACACCACGGATCATTGAGTCACCATACATTACACCTCTTACCATTCCTTCTTTCCTACTGTTTCCATTCTCTCCTCTTCTATGATTTCCATAACTCTCTCTCATTCCCTCTCTTCCACTGTTCCCATTCCGACCACCACTACGACCCACAGACAAACATCCATGCCCATGGCGGGATTCGAACCCGCAGCCTTTTGGCTGGAGAGCAGATACGCTAACCGCTCGGCCAACCAGGCTGGCAAATCTCAAAACAAACCCCAACTCAACATCACCAGAGTTAAAGATCAGTACTATTAACGTAAGAAGCCTGCATGGCAAAGAAATGGAGCTAGCGGAGGAATTAGATAAGTACCAGATCGACATAATAGGGGTGACTGAAACAAAAAGGACCAAAACTGGTGAGATCTTTCTGAGCAATAAATACAAAATGTTATATTCAGGCAATGACAATCAAGGAAAAGAAGGAGTAGCCATAGTATTCAACACAAAATACGAGGCTAATCTTCTTCAATGGTAGTTAGTTTCAAGTAGAGTAATGTGGGTAAATATGAGAATGGGGAACTGGACAATGAGACTTATTTGTGCCTATGGTCCCACAGAAGGTTCTACTAAGGTAGAAGTGGAGGAATTTTTTGAGGCTTTAGAAAAAGCAACGGACACAATGAAAAAGGAAAAGTTGGTCCTTGTTGGAGATCTAAATAGCAGAGTAGGAAATGATTGTGAGACATACAAAAATATTTTGGGAAAATTTGGAGAAAAGAGCAAAGCTAATAATAATGGCAAATATCTGTTGGATTTCTGCTCAGGACATGGAATGGTTATTACTAACACCATGTTCCAACATAAAAATGTGCACAAATTCACATGAAGAGAAGAGGCTAAGAATAAGAAAAGTCTCATTGACTATGTTATTGTCGACAGTGATGTTTTCTCCCTGGTGCAGGACACCAGAGTGTACAGAGGATTTGAAATTGAAAGTGATCACTATTTAGTCTTAAGCAGGATAAAATTGAATTTCATATTGAAAAGAATAACATGTAAAAAAGTTTTAAAGCGAATAAAAGTCGAGCAGCTCTCAGATGTGAACTGTAGACTAAAATACAGAAAGATTATTGAAAAGGAAATGAAAGAGTTTGAGAACAGGAATCAAACCTTGGAGATAAACTGGCAAACTCTGAAGAAAACATTGATTGACTCTGCCAGAGAGGCATGTGTTGAGGTTATGTGCAATGATAAAAAAATCAGAACTCACTGGTGGACACAAGAAATTAAAGAGGCAGTGAAGGAAAAGAATAAAGCATATCAAAAGTTTCTGGCAAATAAGTCAGCTTTTACTCTTACAGAATTATTATTATTATTTATTATTATTATTGTTCCGGGAAACTCCAAGGAGTCGACAGACTCATCGAGGGAGGCCCTAACATCATGTCAAGAACAACTATTCAACATTCACACAGTATCTATCAAACCTTGCCTTGAACTCATTCACGGTCGTAGCACCCACAACAGACTCTGGAAGCTTATTCCACTCATTTACCACTCTCCAAGTAAAGAACACCCTTGTCAACCACGCTCTTGCCCAGCTTCCATGCATGACCCCTAGTCCTCCCACCACCAGTCATATTTTCAAAAATATCTTCTGGATCAATCTTATAAAAACCCTTCAGTAATTTGAATGTCTCAATCATATCACCCCTCCTTCGCCTATCATCCAATTTCTGCAACCACAAATCTTCAACCGATTCTCATAAGATTCATTCCACAGACCTGCTATCATCTTGGTCACTCGTCTCTGGACCCTCTCCACTTCCTCCCCATCACGAAGAAACCCTGGTGCCCATAGCTGGGCACAGAAGTCCAGATGGGGTCCTATCAAGGCTCGATACAGAGGAACAACAACTTGTTCGTCTCTGAATGTTAAAGTATTTTTCAGAAGCCAAGTGATTTGATGAGCTGTTTTAGTTACTTTTGCAATGTGCCCCCTAAACTTCAACTCCCTATCCACCAACACTCCCAAATCCCTGGCCTCATCAATCTCCTGGAGTATGATTCCACCAATGCGATATACTGCTGCTATTCTTTTCACCCCAAAGTGCATAACCTTACACTTTGCCACATTAAATTGACATCCATTTTTCCTAGCCCAGTCCTCCAAACTATCCAAATCATCCTGCAAAATTTTGACATCTTGTGCACTCACAATTGCTCTACCCAACTTTGCATCATCAGCAAACAAGTGAACACTTCCTCTCAGATCCTTTCCAATATCATTGATGAACAAATTGAAAAGCAGTGGTCCAAGAACAGAGCCCTGTGGCACTCCACTTGTCACAAGATGTCTTTTAGACTCCACTCCTGAATAAACCACTCTTTGATATCTCTCCTTCAACCACCCTCTTATCCATCTCACCAACCCTATATCTATACCCATCTGCTCCAGTTTACTGATTAGGAGAATGGAGGATCCTGGTTGACTTGCACTACTTTGGCTTCTGCTTTGGTAAGACAGGTAGGCCTGAATTGGATCAGTCAGCTAATAAGCTTGCCTGCAAAATCAATGGTATTTCAGTAAGTCTCCTACCCCATTGTCCAAGGATGGGATTCAAGGCTTGCTGTGGTGCTGGTATAGTGTCTGGGGTAGCCCTGCCATTCCAGTCCTGAGCACAGTCATTGCTTGCTGGTCAGTGGGTATACATGTGTGGCTTTATGGTGGGTGGGAAGTTCTGGTTGCAAATTAAAAAAAAAAAATCTTTACAGTGTGAATTCTTCATCCTCATATTTCAGGGGATCTTAACAAGGTCCCAATCAGGTACTGATACTATAGATATATACAGAATTAAGAAACAAAAGATGAGATACCAGTATAAATATATATATACCAGTGTTTCTGATCATCCATGCAACAGTAAAATGCCAGTAGTGAAAATGTCACCTTTCTTTATTCAGAAGAGTTTAGGACTGGCAGAATCTCCCATTATTCCGTCAGTTGACTTTGACATGAGGGTAAATCTCATTTTACCAATGAGACCAAATAATCATAATGAGATAATTGGTTAAGAGTAAACCAATTAAAGAAATAGAATCAAAATTCATAAATACAGTTGTGCAGTGATTGTTAATAATACTTTTTTTATACAGTTATTAGGATTTGGCTTTTAAAATAATTTTAACATTCCAATATGTCTGATAAAAGAAAAAAAAACTATCAGGCATAGAAAAGCACAGACGATAATCATAAAAAAGTATGTGATATTCAGAAACAAAACGGGACATTACATAAATATCTAAAATCTGAAACAGCTAATGTAGTATGTCAGAAAATATTAAGCGAAAGGACCGAAACCCAAAATTCCGAGCTTATGGCAAGTACTTCTAATTGCGATCCCAGTAATGTCGATATTAGTAAGTATTAATAAGGACATAAATGAAGCTGATTTAACAACTTCCTCTTCAAAATATTAAGTGATGAAATTGAAATGAACATTTACCCAGCAAGTTGGAATCCCTCTTTAAGTGATGCCGAAAGACTGGAAATCGTAATGAAATATCTGCAGGCAAGACCAAAATGTGGTTTGGTGTTTCTTTGCAGTTCTAATTGTTGGAAATTTTCATTAAATCATTACACTAGGGAACTAAGAAATGGAGAACATATTAATCGGCCATGGTTAGTGTATTCTAAATTAAAAGATTCCGTATTTTGTTTCTTTTGTAATTTGTTTTCCAGTAATAAATTGCACTCACTGCTGATGGATATAATCATGGGGGCATTTATATCTGTACCTTAATGAACATGAAAAATCTAAAAACCACTTGAAGTCCCATAAGAATTGGATTGAGTTGTTGTCTAGGCATAAATTAGAACAGATGACTGATTCAACGCAACAAACATTGTTAAATGCAGAGGCTCAGCACTGGACGAGCATAATAGAACTCATCAGAATGGGATAGTTAGTATAAGGCATCAAAATAGGGATGGGAAATCGGCTTCTACAATTCATGTATACAAATGCCAGAAGTATTAGGAACAAGACGGAAGAATTTTTGGCCTTGGTTGGCACTTCCAGACCACAGGTTATTGGCATTAGTGAAACATGGCTGATAGAAGATGACACAGTTAATGGGATTGAATGTGAGGGGTATGGTGTGTTCAGGAGAGACAGGGAGAATAAAATGGGATGAGGGGTGTTATTGATGAGCTACAGACAAGGAGAATAGAACTGGAACTGCAGGATAGAATAAAGAGCACATTTGAGGCTATTTGGTGTGAGATTGAAACAAGCAGAACAAAATATACAGTTGGGTGCTGCTATAGACCAGGTGATGGAATAGATGGTGGAGATAGTAAACATAAGCAAATAGAAGAAATGAGTGAAAGGAGGGTAATTATTAGGGGAGATTTCAACTATGGTAACATTGATTGGAAGGAGGAGAAGACACATGGGAGGAAGGAACTGGATTTTATGCGGTTATTAAGGTATAACTATCTGCAACAGCATGTAATGGAAAATACTAGGGGTGAGAGAATGCTTGACCTGGTAATTGCATCTGAGAATCTGGCTGTTAACGAATATGACCACATTGCCACCAATTGGTGAGAGTGAACATTGGGTCTTGACTTGGGAGGTGGCTAAAGGTGTGCAATTTACAATTAAGACAGGGTACATGTGGAATTATCGGGCTCGTAAGTATGACAAGCTTAGGAGATTGATTGGTACAGTGCCATGGCATGTACAACTGCAAGGGCTAGAAGTTGACAGTGCATGGGAGGTAGTTAAGAAGTGTTTGCATGAAGCAATGGCTGACTGTACACCTACAGTGCGAATAATAAATCAAGTAGGAGTTAAATGGATGAATAACACCATTAAGCTTGAGCTGCAAAAAAATAAACAACTATGGAAGGAATTTAAGGAGAAAGGTGACCGGCAGGCACATGAACAGTATAAAGACCAGGCCAGAAGGGTAACGAGTATGGTAAGAAAAGCAAAAAAGGATTACAAAAGAACATTGGCCATGCAGGCTAAGGAGAATCCTAAACAGTTTTTTCGATATGTTGTAAGTAAAAGAAAAAATGTATATGGGAGAACGATTTTAAAGAATGCTGATGGCAGGGAGGTAACCAAATCAGTTGAGTTGATATAGTTGAATTACTGAGCGAGCACTTGGCAATATCATCCAGGTGGTGACATTGCAGAAATGAATGAACCAATAAATTATACGGTAATTGTGGTGAATGAGGTGAAGGTGAGTAGTCTATTGCAAAACCTCAATGGCAATACATCTGTGGCATTGGATGGTATACCAGTTCGTGTCGTACGTGAAGCAGCTAAAGAATTGTCAGTATCCTTGACCATTTTGTTTAATCTGAGTCTCGGGTCTGGGTTAGTCCCGAGGGGGGTGGAAAGAAGGGAAAATAGTTCCACTGCATGAAGGAGGTTCCAAGACTACTGTTGTAAATTACCAACCGATTAGCATATCAGGAATCGTTGTCAAGGACTTGGAGAAACTAGTCGAGAGAAGAATACAGGATTGGATAGATGTAAATGGGATACTGTATGGGGGCAACATGGTTTTGTGAAGGGTAAATCATGCCTCAGTAACTTGCTCATGTTTGATAACACAGTGACAGCTGAACTGGATAAGGGTAATGGGTTTACAGTGATTCTACTGGACCTTGCCAAGGCCTTTGACAGGATACCACATGGAACTCTAATCAGTAAACTGGAGCAAATGGGGATGGATATTGCGTAGGTGAGATGGATAGGAGGGTGGTTGATGGAGAGATACCAGAGAGTGGTTTATTCAGGAGTGGAATCCAAAAGACGGTTTGTGACTAGTGGTGTGGCGCAGGGTTCTGTTCTTGGACCACTACTTTTCAATTTGTTCATTAACGATATAGGAAAGGATCTGAGAGGAAGTGTTCACTTGTTTGCTGATGATGCAAAGTTGGGTAGAGCAATTGTGAGTGCTCAGGATGTCAAAATTTTGCAGTATGATTTGGATAATTTGGAGGACTGGGCTAGGGAAAATGGATGTCAATTTAATGTGGCAAAGTGTAAGGCTATGCATTTTGGAGTGAAAAGATTAGCAGCAGTATATCACATTGGTGGAACCGTATTCCAAGAGATTGAGGCCAGGGATTTGGGAGTGTTAGTGGATAGGGAGTTGAAGTTCAGGGGGCACATTGCAAAAGTGGCTAAATCAGCTCATCAAATCACTTGGTTACTGAAAAATACTTTAACATGCAGAGACAAACAAGTTATTGTTCCTCTATATCGAGCCCTGATAAGACCCCATCTGGACTACTGTGCCCAGATATGGGTGTCAGGGTTTCTTCTTGATGGGGAGGAGGTGGAGAGGATCCAGAGACGAGTGACGAAGATGGTGGGAAGTCTGTGGAATGAACCTTATGAGAACAGATTGAAGATTTGTGGGTTGCAAAAATTATTTGATAGGTGGAAAAGGGGTGATATGATTGAGACATTCAAATTACTGAAGTGTTTCTATAAGGTTAATCCCGAAGATATTTTTGAGTATAGGACTGGTGGTGGGAGGATTAAGGGCAATACATGGAAGTTGGGCAAGAATGTGGTTAACAAGGGTGTTAGAGAGGTTTTTTACTTGGAGAGTGGTAAATGAGTGGAATAAGCTGCCAGAGTCTGTTGTGGGTGCTATGACCGTGAATGAGTTCAAGGGGAGATATGATAGACACTGTGTGAATGTCGAATAGTTGTTCTTGACATGATGTTAGGGCCTCCTCGATGAGTCTGTTGACTCCTTGGAGTTGTCCGAAATAATAATAATACTAATAATAATAATTGCCATTGTTCAATTTTTAGCTCAACCATGTTTTCCTTTTCAGGGAACATCAGATAAATTGTGTGTTCATAATAATGTCAATTTTTTAAAGTTTAATGAATTAATTCCCAAATTCCATAATGCTATGTCTGAACATCAACTGAGAGTATCTCGTAGAATGACCCAAATTATCTTGGGAAAAACATTCAAAATGAATTCATTTCTCTCCTCTATGAAGTAGTAATAAAGGAAAATAATTTCTATGGTGCATAATGCTAAATATTACAGCATATTTGCAGACTGTAATCCCAACTTAAGTCATATTGAACAATTAACACTAATTGTAAGATTTGTTAATATGGATCCAGGTAATATCAATATCCTTGAGCATTTTGCTGGTTTCATTCCTGTAGAAGCGACTCCAAACTCAGTTTTAACTGAATGTATTCATATATTCTTAAAAATTGTCAGATATGAATATTTCTGTCACAAAAATGCATAGCCAGCATTATGACAATGGATGAAACATGAATGGAAAACATTGAAGAGTTCAGCAACACATCAGGTATTTGAATTCGAATGCTTTTTTTATACCTTGATCTTCTAATTCTCTGAACTTAGTTGTCAATGTTGTTGCCATGTTATCTAGTGAAAGGATTTCATATCTCCTTTATGAAATGTTCTCCAATGCCTTGAGAATATCAGAAATGATGAATCATTTCAAAATTTTCTTGTAGATGCTACAACATTAGTTGAAAAGGTTGAAGTTGTTCCTAATTTGAAACAAACATTTGTAAGTGGTAGAGCGTTTTGGCAGAAAAACCAACATGATTATGAAGCAAAAGATGAGCCTATTTCTGATCCCAAAACTAAATCTAAAATTTAGTTTTTCTTTATTATTGATGTAACAGCAAGTTCTATCCACAAAAGGATTTGGGTAATTGGAATACCATAGTTTACATTTTTCGTTTTTAAATAATATCCCTAAATTGAAATCTGAGGCGACAAATGAGCTTTTAAACAAATGTAAAAATCTAGAAAGTATTCTAACGCAGCAAGAAAATAGACATTTATGCCATTGAGCTATCTGATGAATTGAGAGTAGTTTCCCACTTAGGCAGAAAATAAGTTGCCAAATGAATTGCTATGTTATATAGTTGAAAATAACTTTGCTCCTAATGTTGTAGTAGCCTTGAGAATATTACTGTCATTACAGGTAACAGTTGCATGCGGTGAACATAGTCTTTCAAAACTAAAGCTTATTAAAACTTATTTACAACAAATAATAATTTAACATGATAACACAGTAATTAACTTGAATTAAATAAAGGTACAAATATTTCTACTTTGGATCTTTTTATTATTATTATTATTTGACACCTCCTGGGAGTCCAAAGACTCATGTGGAGGGCACCAGCTCTACAACTCCGTCTCCAACACTCAATCACCAACTGCATCTATGCTAACTGCATCTACCGCAGACCACCAATGGTATTTCCACAGACAATCACAAACATCCATGCCCACAGGGGGGGATTTGAACCTACAGCCTTTTGGTTGGAGAGCGGATACGCTACCCACGCTGCCAACCAGGCCGGCCTTGAAAGAAGAATTTCAGCTGTCCTGGATGACGAATTACAGGATATGTTCTTCGTGTTTTTAAGTAATCTTTAGTCCATTCTTATGAAAAACATTCCTGCAAACCAATGCAAAAATATGAATCTTTATACCTTAAGCAAAAGAAAAAAATTACCTCTGACGACATTCCTATGAATAAATGGATTGTGAATATTTATGGACGGCCGTTATCTGACTCTGAAACTAGTGCATTAGCTAAAGGCTTTGATTTTTCCCTAGTAACTAAATGCATCCCATATCTCGATTTTTTGCATAACATCGAACGCAATCTGTGGGGACTTTCTAGCGAAGACGCTAATAAACTACGATTTGAAGTTGCTGCCCCACTTTTTAAAAGCAAATTACCTCCAGTTAATTTATCAAGTGCTGAAACCTGTGCACTAACCTCATTAAAAAAATAATGAAATATCTAAAAGCTGATAAAGGAAATGCTGTTGTGGTAATGGATAAGACTGACTAAGAGAAAAGTAGACTGCCTTTTGTAGGATACCACCACCTATCAAGAAATCAATCATAACCCTACAAAATCGCAAATAAAATAATTAAATAAGTTGCTTGATGAAGTTGACAGTTGGGATCAAAACACTGTGGACAAGTTGCACACTCATTTTGGAAGAACTCGTTTATATGGCCTCCTAAAAATTCATAAATAAGGTTATCCAGTAAGACCCATCGTGAATTGTATTGACTCTCCCACTTATCGGATTGCTAAATTTTTGTCACAGTCATTAACTGCCCATACTGAACAATCCAGATCTTTCATCAAAAACTCGATACATTTTCTTGAACAAATCAAGGATGTTCAAATAAAAGAGTCTGACTTGTTAGTGAGTTTTGATATTGTTTCCCTCTTTACCAATATTCCATTAGCTGACACTGTCAACTTACTATATGATGAATACCCTCCAGATATTGCAGAGATTTTTGAATTTGTTATATATTCAGGATATTTCAGCTGGAAAAACAAGATCTATAAACAAGTTGAAGGTACTGCCATAGGTAGCCCTCTGTCTTCATCTTTGGCAAACTATTTTTTGAACGATCTGGATGACACCTTGTTCTCATCCATTCATCCCCAATCCTCTCTTTGGTTTCGTTATGTTGATGATGTCTTTGCTATTTGGCCACATGCTGAAGAGGAACTTACTAAATTCCTACAACAGATCAATAGCCTTCACCTAGGCATTCAGTTCACCATGGAAAAAGAAAAGGCTGGTAGTTTACCATTCTTGAACATCCTTCTTACATGCACAGCCTCTGGTACTTTATCAAAGTGTCTATCGAAAACCTACCTTTACAGGCAAATGCATTCATCAAAAGTCTGCTCATCACACCTCTCAAACAATTGGTGTTATCAAGTATTTAATAGAACATATAAAGTTTGCTCCTCTCCCGCAAGCTTACAACAAGAACTTTTCACTGTCAAAAAGTTAATAGAATTTAATGGTTACAACCCTAATCAAATCCAGCAGATAATTGACTCCTATGTTCCAACACCTCAGGATTCTTAAACATACTGCAGGGTTCCAATCCCTTATATTTCTGGCATCTCAGAACCAATTGGCAGAATTTTGAAGAGGTATCATCTCAGTCCCACATATTTTCCTATCAACAAAATTTCTTTTGCCATCTATAAAAGACAAACTAACATAGCTATCATTAGCTGGTGTTTACCAAATACTGTGTGAATGTAATTTAACATACTTTGGACAAACAGGTGGTTCTGTGAAAGAAAAAAAAAAGAATGAAGGAACATCAGTATTATATCGAATACATGAAACCTTAAAAGTCTGGTCTGGCACAACATAGTATTGACACTAAACACAATATCCAGTGGGATAAAGCTTGTCCTCTCCATAGATGCAAGTTTAAAAATGCTTTTTCAAAGAAAGTTGCGAGGCCCTTTTACATTGGCCAAATTTGAATTGTCTCTCTCTCTCCCAAAAGTTTGGTAGAGTCTTCTTCTCTTCATGTATTAGGCCTAGTGGCCTGTTATGGAGCTATTCTTAACTCTTCTAAGCTGTACCCATCCCGAGGATAAGGTGGCTAGCCCTATGCCTCCCAGTGTGTCCTATGTCTGTAGATGTGTGTTCACTGGGCTGGTTTGCCTGCTTGTGGGATGAAAACCCCCAGATAAACTAGTGAGAAAAACCCTACTGTCCATGCCCAAGACTGGATAACTTGGCTATGGCTGAGAAAGATCGTTAAGCTCCTCACGTCAGCGATGGGAATCGATCCTAGGACACTCTTTTCCGAGACATATGGTTGCGAAGCGCATAGTAATTCAGCTAACTGCAAGGACGGGAGATTCTTATCTATGTAGCCATCAAAGAAATAGTTTTTAAGAATTATTTACTAATATTGTATTAATATTAATTTCTAGCATGCAGCAACAATTTTTAATTGGTAATCCACCAACTGTTCTCTACTTTGTATTCCATTCCTTTTAATTGTTTGTTCTACACTGATGATGTCCTGTTAATTTCAGTATGAAATATTTGTACCTTTATTTCATTAAAGTTAATTACTGTGGTTATCGTGTTAAGTTATTATTTATAGTTATGCCATGGGTACCTTCAAAGATTTAAACTTATTTACGTTCTTCAATGGCAGAAACTCAATTGCAATGCCTTGTCATGATTTCAATTGAACATGAAATCGATCAGAAATTAGACTACATGATCTTATTTGTGATTTTGAGAATATGAAAGCAAGAAAAGTTTCGTTTTAAACAGTAGGTTTACATTTTAACAATGAATATATGTAAATTAACTCATCCTAAGACATGACACATGTTCTAAAATCTAAAAAAATTATATTTACCATAGTTACATGTTTCTGATTTAGCAGTTCATCACTCTACACGATGTGATGTACATTACTTACATGTAAATTAATAGTAATGCATTATAAAAGCAATATCTTTAGGTTGTGTTGATAGTATTTGTGATATTAATGAATTTTGGAGTAAAAGTTACCTTTATTTTTCAAATAAAGGTAAATTTAATAATTTCCACTTTGTTATAATTTGATAAAAATTTGTAGCAGGTGCATTTACTCTGCATTTGATTTTAATTACCATGAAGATGCACATTTTCACAATAAAATTTCCTTCATTAAAGGGTTAATTGTCTCTCTCTTTCTGTAAAAAATATAATTTATGATTATTTTTCATTAACTTATGAATTTTCATTAGCTAATGCTACTATTTAGAATTTATGATCAGACATGTTGAAGCCTAGCTTCACACTATGACTTTTGAGATGTCATTAAAATACTTTTTAGGAAGGGGTGGAAAAATATGCTATTGCATGGAGTGACAAAATTCCTAGGGCCAGCCCTGCTTTTGATACACCTAAACCTCCAACATCAGGTGAAATAGGGCATTTCAACTGACCTATTAGACTTTACATAACTAATCCACTGAGATGCCTTAAACATCAGAAATATGGACATGCCCAAACTTCCTGTCGTGGCTATACTACCTGTGACTTAAAGCTTATACTGGATAAAATGAAATTTTTTATTAGAATAAACATTAAAAAATCAAAAGATACTTCAAGAACTATCGTTTGATTATTTTTTGTGAATATGGTATGCGTGAAAATTAAAACTTAGAGAATGAGCTTATTTAAAAAGTGCAACATACTTATCACTTAAAAGTCACAAACAACACTGAGAATGTATTCTCAAGAGACTGAACATGTGGACATAGCATTTTCTGTTTTCTATGTAACCACATTTTCTACACGTTTTGTTTTCGCCAAATAAAAAAAAGAACACTAGAATGTCAGTAAAGCTTTGGGACTAGATGGTATTTCACCACGAGTTTTGAGAGAATGTGCTAGGGAACTGACAGTGCCTTTAACCTGGCTTTTCAATGAAAGTCTGGCTGCGGGATAGTTGCTCAGGGAATGGAGGGAAGGTAAGATAGTGCCATTGCATAAGGGTGGTAACAGACTGGAAGTGTCTAATTAGAGGCCAGTTTGTGTGTCATCAGTAGTTAAGATCTTGGAGAAAGTAGTGAGAGACCGTATACAGCATTGGGCAGATGAGGGTAATGTTATCTGTGAGAGTCAACATGGATTGTGAAAGGGCACTCTTGTTTTAGCAATATGTTAGCCTTTTATAATAAAGTTACAAGACATTAGATGAGGGAAAGGCATATACTGCAATTTTCTTAGACTTAGCAAAGGCATTTGACAGGGTGCCACATGATAAGCTGATATTTAAGTTGCAGCACATGGGTTTGGATGTCAGGTTGGTCAATTGGATTCAGGATTGGCTGTCTGATCAGTATCAAAGAGTTGCGTATTCTGGAGCAGTTTCAAGGAGGCAGAGGGTTAAAAGTGGGGTGCACAGGGCTCAGTACTAGGACCTATATTGTTTAACCTTTATATCAATGACATTGCCAGTGGATTGCAAGGGGATATTCAGTTGTTTGCAAATGATGCGAAGCTGGGAAGGATTATTAGTAATAGTGCAGATGTGGTAGCCATTCAAGAGGATTTGAATAAGCTAGATAGATGGGCAAATGAATGGGGTCTCAGTTTAATGCAGCAAAATGTAAGGTCGTGAGGTTTGGGAAATATCAATGGGATGCTGCATACTCTATGGGAGGAGTAATACTGGAGGAAGTAGGGTAGACAAGAGATCTGGGGTTCATGTTTGATAGAAACCTGAAATTTAGCGGATATTGCAAAGGTGCTGAAGGTAACACAGAGGATTGCTGCAATTATGAGAAGGACACTGACCTGCAGAGATAAAAGGGTTATCATTCAGTTGTATAAGCCTCTGATCAGACCACACTTAGACTATTGTTCTCAGATTTGGTCCCCAGGATTTGAAGGGGATAAACTAACTGTGGAAAGGGTACAAAGACGGATGACAAAGATGGTTTTAGGACCGAGGGATGTGGACTACAGAGTTTGGTGGATAGAAGAAGGAGAGGTGATATGATTGAGACTTTTAAACTGTTGAGAGGTGGTTACAGGGTTGACACTGGTGAGTTCTTTCGCTTGGTTGAACAGCCGGAAGGAGTGATGACAAGAGGCCATCCCTGGAAGTTACATAAGGAAACTGTGAGCAAGAGGGTGAGGAGTGGTTTCTTTGCATGGAGGGGGGGGGGTTGAACTGTGGAATGCATTTCCTGATGGAGTGGTGAGAGCGAGAACGGTCAATGAGTTTAAGTAGTGGCATGATAGACTTTGTGTTTCTTAGGAGGGGGACCTCCCCTCGATGAGTCTTGAGAGACTTTATGTTCTTAAGAAGGACCTCCTACGATGAGTCTTTTCACTCCATGGAGGCCTGAGTAATAATAATTATTATTATTATTATTACCTGGCACCTCCAGGGACTCCAAAGACAAATCGAGGGAGGGCACCTGTTGGTTTGTTCGTTCATCTAACTTTATATTTGCTAGCTGTTGGTTGATCCCTCATTCAAACATAAAGAAAATTTTTATTTCACTGTGCCACTCCATGTTCGAAATTTCACAATTATTGCGAAGGAATCAAGCAATCAAATAGCACAACAGTAACATGAACTAATTTCAGGCCAATAATTTCTGCTTATACTTAAGGTTTCCCGCAAGGTTTGTATTTTAATGAGCAGTGCAATGAAACTGAAATTTGGCAAGCACAAAAATCAAGTTAATCAGGGTATATTTTTTTTTACAAAATTATTTTTACATAAGAAACAAGAATTCTATTAAAATCAATACAATTAGAAAATAGTTTATGCATTCGATAAAGTATTTAGATTCTACTCAGCTCAGCATATCCTTTACTGTTAGAACTTATGTATAAGGCTTTCACAATTCTCATCCATTAGGATTTCAACTTAGTTTCACTTTAAACAACATCAAAATTCAGCAAAACATTTAGAAGTTAATTCCGTTCGGTTTCAGAGAAATATTCATAATTTTAAATTTTTCAAATACTTAACTGGGATTATCGATATTTATCAGCGGATTTAAATAGTTCTTATAGTTAAATTAAAATTAAAATAGTTCTCTGAGTCTTTTGACTCGATGGAGGCCTGAATAATAATAATAATAATAAAGAGGTCAACTAAGTTACAAACCATTTTAATAACAACATCTGGCAAATGATTTATTTACATTAATTTTTCATCCGTTTGTGGAGCCAAAGACTGGCTTTGATGTAGACAATTGGTAGTAGAGGTTCAGTGTAGTGGTTGAGACAGAGAATTGTACAGTAGGTGTCCTCCTGCAATGAGTCCTTGGAGGTGTCACGAATAATAATAATATTATTAATAATATTAATATTAATATTAATAAAATAAAATTAATACCTTTCTAAAGGATACCCTTCCTTTTTTCAACTTTCTATAAGAGTGAATAGATTCAGAAATCAATCATTTTTCTAAAATCAAAGCGACTATTTTTTAAAGTTGATGTTTTCTCAATGATATGGATAATATAAAAATAATCTATCCTCTTTACTGATCTTTGTAGATTTGGTAATAGCAGTATATGTGCATCCATGGAATTACAGCAGGGCTTTTCTACCACCAAAGGTTTTCATGTCATTCCATTCACCAAGAGAGGTATCAAATCCATATTTAGAAGGTGTTATTCTTACACCTAAAAATTATTATGAAATTGGTCTCATGCAGGTCAGTGATTAAATTTCTGGAATAAATTTACTTTTTTACATATTTTCATATCCTAAATATTGTTATTAATGTTATAATGCGATACCTCCATGGGATTATATGAGGATGGTCTGAAACGTTCTCCACCTAACAATGAAAAAAAGAATTTATAATTTTTTAAAATTATTTTTATTTTTCAAAATAATCTTTCTTAAGACTAATACATTTATTCCAGCAATGCTCTAGTGCCATTATCCTGTCCCTGTAGTGGTTGTCAGTAAGATCTGCAAAATATCCTTCTATAGCTGCAGTCAATTGTGATGAATGAAGTAGAGGTAACTAGTCTATTACAGAACCTCAATGTCAATACATCTGTGGGATTGGATGGTATACCAGCACGTGTCGTATGTGAAGCGGCCAAAGAATTGTCAGTGCCCTTGACCGTTTTGTTTAATTTGAGCCTCAGGACTGGGTCAGTCCCAAGGGGGTGGAAAGAGGGGAAAATAGTTCCACTGCACAAAGGTGGTTATAAGGCTGCTGTTGAAAATTACCGGCCAATCAGCATAACAGGAATCATTATCAAGGTCTTAGAGAAAATAGTCAAGAGGAAAATACAAGATTGGATAGAAGAAAATGGGATACTGTATCGGGGACAGCATGGTTTTGTGAAGGGTAGGTCATGCCTCAGTAACTTGCTTACGTATTATAACACAGTGACGGCTGAACTGGATAAGGGTAATGGGTTTACAGTGATTCTACTGGACCTTGCTAAGGCCTTTGACAGGATACCACATGGAATTCTAATCAGTAAATTGCAGCATATGGGAATGGACATAGGGTTGGTGAGATGGATAGGAGGGTGGTTGACGGAGAGATATCAGAGAGTGGTTTACTCAGGAGTAGAGTACACAAGACGGCCTGTGACTAGTGGTGTGCCACAAGGCTCTGTTCTTGGACCACTGCTGTTTAATTTGTTCATTTGTTTGCGGATGATGCGAAGTTGGGTAGGGCAATAGTGAATGCAGATGACGTCATAATTTTGCAGGATGATTTGGATAGATTGGAGGTCTGGGCTAAGGAGAATGGATGTCAATTTAATGTGGCAAAATGTATGGTTATGCATTTTGGGGTGAAAAGATTGGCGGCAGTTTACTGCATTGGTGGAACCGTGCTCCAGGAAATTGATGAAGCACGAGATTTAGGAGTGTTGGTGGATAAGGAATTGAAATTTAGGGGACACATTGCAAAAGTGGCCAAATCAGCTCATCAAATTACTTGGTTGCTGAAGAATACGTTGACAAGCAGAGACAAGCAGGTTATTGTTCCTCTGTATCGAGCCTTGATAAGACCCCATCTCGACTACTGTGCTCAGATTTGGTCACCTAGGTTTCTTCTTGATGGGGAGGAGGTGGAGAGGATCCAGAGGCGAGTGACCAAGATGATAGCAGGTCTGTGGAATGAACCGTATGAGAACAGGTTGAGGAATTGTGGGTTGCAAAAATTGGTTGATCGGCAGAGGAGGGGAGATATGATTGAGACATTCAAATTACTGAAGGGTTTCTATAAAATTAATTCAGAAGATATTTTTGAGAACAGGGCTGGTTGTGGGAGGACTAGGGGACATCCATGGAAACTGGGCAAAAGTGTGGTTAGTAAAGGTGTTAGAGCTGGGTTCTTTACTTTTAGAGTAGTAAATGAGTGGAATGCGCTCCCTGAGTCTGTGGTGGATGCTGTGACAGTGAATGAGTTTAAGGCGAGGTATGAGAGATACTGTATGAATGTCGAATAGTTGTGATGAATATGATTTGGGGCCTCCCTCGATGAGTCTAATGACTCCCTGGAGTTGCCCGTAATAATAGTAATAGTAATAATAATATAGATATTTAAACAGACTAGTTTTTCCACATATATGCTAGTGACTTCTTCAGGGTTAGGAAGAACAACAAAATACAATAAGCAGTAAACATGAACCATTACATAACTAAAACCAAACATGTAGGAGCCATTACCCAAAGGTAAATAAACAACCATGTGGAGAGTTGAAGCTGGCACATCATTCCCTGTTCAGTAGGTGTGCATGATAACTTCCAAAAAAAGTAAAACTCATATGTGAAAAGATCTAATAAGTGTTTTTCCAAATATCATATAAAATATTCCCTGGTTTCTGTTAATTATGCCTTGTAAATGAATAACCATTGTAGACTATTTGATATTGTGCGCACTGAAGTTGTCTGTGTAAGACAGGAGCTTTTGTCCCATTCGTATTGTGGTGAGTGTGGGAGAAGTGGAAAGCTAAGCCTGAGAAGTCTTCTCTGTTGTTATTAATATCTCCTATATGCTTTTTTTGTATACTTTCCAAACTTCTAGATGTTTGCTCTATGTAAGCAAGACTACAAGAACATAGAATATTATATTCTATGTATGTATTGAAATTCCAGGATGTTTCATGAAAGGGTTATAGTTCTTAGATAAATGTAACAGAGCTCATATAGTCACAATGGGCTTGAAAGCCACTCTTATGTAATGAGATTTCATAAGATAGGAGATTTTGAGAGAAAGTCTACCAAAATAAGGATGGAAATCGAGGCTCTGTAGCAAAAGGCTGGCATTTGTTGTGGAGCAAGAGTAGAGAATAGTATTTTTTGTACCTTTTTCTTAGAATATCTCTTGGTGAGTATAATTCTTCTTTTAGTGTTTCTTCATTTCTTGTAATAAAGATCACCCTTTTTTTCAGCATATGTATAATATTTAATTTTTGCAATATATGGTGCAATGAAGAGAAATGTGGGTAATGATCTGTATGAGTGGGCTAATGTCATATGCTAAGTTGTTTGTAATTTTTCCATTTCATTAGAAATAATTTGAGTTGAGACAATGTCTATACAGTCAAGAGATGTCAGTTTTGTGTAGTGATATTTACAGGAGTAGTCTGCTGTACTGTTTTCTTTGTAGGCTTCAGTTGGTTTCCTCTGGACTGGGTAAATGATGGATGATCCTTGTTTGTTGTGTTGATTTAAGTGGAAACTGTAGATGATTGTGCTGATAAGTTTTTTCCAGCAATGAAGAGGTTGCATGTTCTGTGTCTGTTACTATGTGGAGTAGATGCCAGTAGCCTTCTAGGTTGTATGATTAATTACAGGTAGTAGAGGCAATGTCCAAAGCATAGTTGTATCTACAGAACAAGTGAGTTATGTGTGTGCCAAATATGTTGGAGTGCAGAGATCTGAGTCTGGGAGTTTAAATCTGTGCAGCTTGGTTGGCAATGACAGGATGCTCTGCCACAAATTCTGCTAGATTTCTGTGCTTGCAGTCTCATATGGAAGGTTATACTGGAAGATGGATAGCACACATGGTTGTGGAGAAGCAGATTCCAGCAGGATGTCTGGATACAATGACATCAGTGAGTGGTAGATTTTCCTGTAGTTGGTGGGTAGAGAGGTAAAGGGATGCTTTGTGATGCAAGTTAAAAAGTAAGTTGAGGATTTGTGAATTGCTAGTGGGGATTTGAATGCCTTGCACTATTGTGAGGTCTGAAAGGCATTTGTGAATTTCACTTGCTGATACTGGGATTTTGCTTCGTAATTTTTTTTTTGGAAACTCATGGGTTTCCCACTTTAAATTCTTTGTTAGAAGATCCCCAATTCTGACTCCTACCTAATTCCAAGTAGGGAAAAGAAGATAATGTCAAGTTGTGAGGTCTGGGACGTATCTGTGTGTGAACAGGGTTCTGTTAGTACAGATAGTAGGGATCCTTTTAGTGTGTGTGATATAGTTCTTGGACTTTCCAGAACTGCAGAGCATCTCAATAAAAGCTTGACAGTTATGAAAGCATTGATACATCAGCAATTCTGAGGACTATGGATAGATGGAGACCTCTGGTAGTTTTTTGAAGATGGAGATAATTTTGGTTTCAACTGAGACTGGAAATCCTATTCAGCACACTGTAGTGTGCTGAGTTGGATTTCCAGTTTGTTTTGTTCCATAGGAAATGTGTAATTGATGATTTAATATTGTGGAGAAGTCTTCAAGTGGTGTAGGAATTTTGAGAGTGTACAAGAAAATGCTAGCTGCCATCTAGATTATGAGGTTACTCATGTATTGTGCCATTTCCCCAAGACTCTGTTGAATCAACTTTGTAGATCTGTCCAGTTCAGCATGTTATAGGTTTGGGTGTTGCCTATGTAAACTTCCAGGTATTTCTGTGCTACACCATATTTTGTACAGATAAGTATTCCTGATGCATATATATCTAAAATAAATTATACTTTACAAGAAATTATATTTTGTTTTTATCGCTTACTCAAGCACAAACAAAGGCATATCATGTGAAGATATTTTTGTCTGCATGTAAAGTATCTTCACAATTATGCCTGTTGTATGTATAGGCTGTATATTGTATATATACTGCATCGGTATCCCATAATGGCACACCCCTTTTGGAAGTGCATGCTGCACTATATTATGGGAATGGTTACTACCCAAATCAGTTTTAATCATTATTGAGATCTAATCAGCGGGAACTAGTCCCATAGAGAGAGATTGAAAGCTAACTAAATGCAGAAGTCATGATTTTTCATATACCAGTCATATCCACTGCTTGGAAAGAAGTCAATGAAAACCATAGTGTGAGGAACAAATAGCCATAGCCATAATAAAACATAGGACATCCTTTCACTGCAATGATTGCAGCAATACTATGGGACATACTTTCCACAACAGTACAATAGTGATCAATGGGAATTTTGGACCATTCTCCCTGTAGGTGTAGACATTCCTTGAGCTTACTTGATGCTCCAGTTTATCCAACGATGTTCAATAGGGTTGAGATCATGGCTCTGTGGAGGATAGTCAAGTGTGGTGATGTTCATGTTCACAAACCACACAGTTACAGCAGCAGCCTTATGATACACTGATTCTCTTACTGAAAGAGAAAATGTCAGTTCTGTAAAAATACCACAAAATAAGAAGCACTGCATTGTCCAGAATGTTCAGATACCTCTCAGAGTTCAATGTTTGTCACCACAAAAAGGGTCTGAGGCCAAACCAGGAAAATCAGGACCATGCAATCACACTGCCACCTCTGAATTTCATAATTGGGGTTATGTACTCTAGAACACACCTACATCCTCTGCTTGGTACAGGACAGTGTAATTTGTCACTCTATAACACAGTTTTCAAAGCTTCCACATTCCACTGTACAAGCTCCTTGCACCACTGAAGATGATACTGTATGTTGGTTCAGGTAATGTAAGGCTTGCATATTGCAGTCCTACCATGAATACCGATGTGGTTCTGAATATTTTTTTGTGTGTAAATTTGTGTTCCCATTGATGCCCAGAACTCCACATTCATTGTGTCAAATGATGAATACCAGTTCGTAGAACCCTTATGCAGTGAGTGTTCCGAGTCATCCATTGCAGGTAGGCACTTGCAGTTGACTCTCTGTGCTTCCATCTCAGTATGGTATCGATACAGCCCAATATGTCAACAATTTGCCAAAAGTTTGCAACCACAATGCCTCTTTCAAACTCTGTCAATTTCCTTCTCGCAGCCATTTCACCTGCACACAGCTGCACTGGTTTGGGAGCATTGTAGTCCACCAATTGATACTGGCTACAAACACATTACTTATTACATGGTATGATGCATCTTGCCTATGGGAGTTTCTGTTCACTTCTATCCAAGCAGACTTTGTCATATTTTTTATATGCAATTAGCAATATGGTGTATCACCATAATATTAAAATACTTCAGATAAGATGGCTGTAAAATGAAAAGTAATATACACCTCTAAAACGTGTACTGTGAATTATGGGATACTTGGCAATTTGATGGGAGACAATTAGCCTCTATATGACAAATTGATTGCTAAAACATTTATTATTATTATTATTAAACAAGACCTCATGGAGTCAAAGACTCATCTAGGAGGTCCTTTTATCTCACACACATCTCATCATACCACGTCTTAAACACATTAAAACTCCTTGCAGACACCACACTCTCAGGCAAGGCATTCCAATCCCTCACAACTCTTCACGAAAAAAACCTGCCTCTCACTCCCCTACTCACAGCCACATTATACAGTTTCCAGGGATGACCCCTGGTTCTCCCCTGATCTCCCACTATTCTCTGTAGAACTTCTCCACCATTGATCCTATAACAACCCCTAACCAACTTGTAGGTCTCTATCATATCTCCCCTCTTCCTTCTCTCCAATAGACTCTGCAAATTACATCTTTTCAATCTTTCCTCATACTCGACATTCCAGAGGTCAGAAACTACCTTGGTCAGTCACCTTTGGACCCATTCCAACATCTCTTCATCCTTCTGAAAACCAGGTGACCAAATCTGGGCACTATAGTCCATATGTGGCCTAATCAAAGCCTTATAAAATAGAACAAGAATCTCCCTACTTCTACACGTCAGTGCCCTCTGCATCATTCCCAGAAGTCTTTGTGTTGTCTTCACAATTTTGGCGATGTGTCCCCTAAATTTTAGATCCATATCCACTATCACCCCAAGATCTCTTATTTCCTCTACTTCCAACAATATATTCTCACCAAGCATAAATTTTGCATCCCATCTTTGTTTTCCAAACTTTAAAACCTTACATTTTGCAACATTGAACTCACATCCCCATTTGCTTGCCCAATCACTCAATTTATTCAAGTCTTCTTGCAAGGCCACAACATCTTCACTACACTTAATGATTCGTCCCAACTTTGCATCATCTGCAAACAACTGAATATCTCCATCCAAATCTTCGCCAATATCATTAATATACAAGTTAAATAGTAATGGCCCTAAAACAGTATCCCTGAGGCACTCCACTAGTGACTTTCCTTTTCCTGGATATTGCACCCCCATACACAACTAGTTGATACCTATCAGATAGCCAGTCTCCAATACAATGCACTAATCTAATATCCAACCTCATCTGCTCTAGTTTGACTGTCAACTTATCATGAGGTACTCTATCAAAAGCTTTTGCGAAATCCATCACTTTATTGTAATAAGTAAGTAGATTACTAAAACACGACCTCCCTTTAGCAAATCCATGCTGTCCATCAAAGATTATACCATTGTTTTCAACCCAACTCTGGATCCTAGTTCTCACAAGCTTCTCCAACAACATAACCACAACACCTGACACACAGATAGGCCCATAGTTTGATGCTTGAGTTCGATCACCTTTATGAAGTGGCACAATCTTGCCCTCCTTCCACTCTTTAGGGACTTGACCGAGTGCAAGACTCGTATTAAAAAAATATGTCAAGGCAGGTGTCAACTCTCTGGCACATTCCTTCAGAATACGCAGTGATATATTATCAAGTCGCACAGCCTTATTTACATCTAGTTTACTCAACTCCCCAAACACCTCTTGCTCACTTACAGTCAGTCTCTCCTCCCCATCATTAACTGCTCTTAATCTCTCCATGAAGTCACATTCACAAGATTGAAAGATCTTTATGAACTGCTCATTAAGTATCTGCACCACACATTCTAACTGCTGTTCATACCTCTCTTTAGCTACTCTCACCAACCAAGTCACCCTCCTTGACTGGTCTTTGAAGAGCTCATGAAATTGGTTACTTCCACTTCTCTTATGCTGCCTCCACAATGGCCTTTTTCTCTGTATTGCATGCTTAATCTCTTTATTCATCCATTTCACACCTACCTTATTTAACCTTCTCACCCATGGTATACATTTAGACATTGCATCTACTAAATAGTTTTTGAAAATCCTCCAAGCTGCATTGATCTCTTTTCCAGCTAACTCCTCATTCCATGCTACCCTTGCAAGCTGTCTCCTGAGCTCTTCATAATCACCCCCCCTTGTAGTTCCACATATTCCCTTTTTTCACAGGGGTCCTTGCACTGCTGGCAACCACCCAAGTAATCACCTCATGGTCACTTTCACCAATTGGTGGATGATTTGATACTTCATTGATAATTACATCCTCCGATGAGATGACCAAATCCAAGACCCTTAATCCTCTTGTGCCCTCTGTTACATACTGTCTGAGGTAGTTATCCCTCAAAAACTCAAGAAACTCATTTTCTTTACTTCCAGTTGCTATCTATTCATTCCAGTCTATATTGCCATAATTAAAATCACCCATAATGATCACCCTTTTCTTATTTGCTTGGCTTATTTGACTATACATTTCACTATCACCACCATCCACATTACCAGGTCTATAACAACGTCCCACCAAGTATTTGATTCTATTCACCTCTATCTCACACCATACTGCCTCAAAACCACTGGCCCCATTTCCCTCTTCCATCTCTACCTTGTATGGACATAACTCTTTCTCTATCATCAATAGCACTCCCCCTCCCTTTTTACCCCTTCTATCCTCAAGAAACACATCATACCTTTCGATCTCTATTCCTGTCAAGATGTCGTCCTCATCTAACCATGTCTCACTTATTCCAACAATCTCTGGGTGCACAGACGCAATTAGTGCAACCATTTCATCCGCCTTGTTTCTTATACCTCTAGCATTGGTATACAAGCACAACAACTCATTTCTGGATCTACAGCTAGTTCCACTGATACCACTCACTCGATGTGATCTCTCCATGCTGGACTGGGGCCATTTCCCTTTCTGCTTCTTCATTTTAGAACCCTTTGCAATTCCATCTGTTTCCTTTTGATCCCTGATCATCCCATTACTTTCCTGCCTACACATGCTCTCACCTCCTCTTGGAGCATCCACCTTTCTCATGCTGTGTATCCCTGTCCACCCTGAGCCTCCCCGTTTCACTGCTCCTCTTGCACACCCATTCTCTCATTTTCTATACTCATACCACTCACTTCCCCATTCATTTCCACTTCTTCAATCTCTCCTGTCTTACTGTCCTGCTCTTCCACATCACTCCCCTCTCGATCTGATTCATTCTCTCTATTCACTTCTCCACTTTCCAGCAGCAGTCTCTCCAAGCGACTCACACCATAACCACTCAAATGCAGTCCATCGCTCCCATACATCTCACTTCGTCCCTGAAACTCATTCCACACATTAACAAACTGTACTCCCATCTCCTCACACATTTCAGCCAGAATATCATTCATAATCCTTGCTCTCCGCCTCATTTCACCACAATCATACCTAGGCAACACACTGACCACCCTTCCTGTCACACTATTCTCCTTTATCTTTCCAAGCAGTCTCCTGACATTCATTTTGACATGCTCTTTGTTCTCTCTGAAATCATTTGTACCAATTAATACAATTAACTCTTTTGCTTGTTCCCGCCTCATATTAATGCCTCAATCACTCTACTCATTTTACCGCCTGCAAAACATACCTTGTGCATTTTATCTTCTAGCACACCTTTAATAATGGAGTCGCCATACAACGCCACTCGCTCATCTTTTGTTAACTCTTTCATGCCATCATGATTTATTTTAATAGTTTTGACCTGAATTCTCTTAATTTCATTCTGCATCCATTTCATTTCTTGCTTCATCCAATCCAATTCACCTTCCGAACCTCGCGACACATTCACTCTATCATTAAATCTTTCTAACTCTCGACCCCCTCTTCTCACTTTCCCTCTCATTCATCCTTCTTTGTTTCCGTACTTTCGGTCCAACATACGTCCAACTTTCCCTATCATTCTCTCACTTTCACTCTCACATATCTTTCTTTGTTTCCGTACTTTCGTTCCAACATGCGTCCAACTTTCGCCATCAGTCATTCTTTTTTCGCTATCATTCATTCTTTTGATTTTTTTTACTTGCGATTTCTGCATCACGCCATTTCTACTTTCATTCGTTCTCTCAATTTCGTTTCTTTCCGCCTCACTTTCATCCCTTTTAACATCCGTTACGGTTGTCAAATCGCTCTTTTTCTTTTTTCCTGATTTTTTAACATTTTTTCGCCTGTGTTTCTCACCATCCTTCTCTTTCAAACGTGCACTTGCGACACAATCGGTACTAGCACTTTCTGTCATCAACTTCATATTCGCATTCATCAATTCCTCGTTCAGATCACATTTTGCAAACACCCTTCTTCCATCCGCACTAAACATCCACAAATCATTTATGTAATTGAAGGAATACATATAACAGACCTCACACTTAACGAAACGACTGAAATCCAAATTAAAATCATGGAATGACAATGCCACCGCCATTTTTTTTTTCTCTGCAGGTTACTAAGTCTAATATTAACGATTTCGTATTTAGTTTAAGCAAGAAAAAAAAACCACACTAATAATATCGGTAGCATACAACGTTTACAGCCTCTCTTACTTAAACAATTACGCATATATACTTAATTATTCCTAGTAAAACTTATCTGAATCAGGAGCTCTTCAAAACACATCTGTACCGCTTGACCCACTAGCGCCCTCTCCCAACTTAATTTTCCATGCAAAATTTGTTGATGTTTGGGTAAAGCATTACGACAACAATATAATTTCTTGTCACTAATGAGGGGGGGTACGATAGAAGCATCTTCTCAATCTTTCCTAATACTCGACACTCCAGAGGTTAAAAACTGCCATAGTTAGTCACATCTGGACCCTTTCAACGTCTCTTCATCCTTCTGAAAACCAGGTGACCAAATCTGGGCACAGTAGTCCATGTGTGGCCTAATCAAAAAGCCTTCTACAATGGAATAAGAATCTTCCTACTTCTAAAAGTCGGTGTCCTTTGCATCATTCTTAAAAGCCTTTGTGTTGTCTTCACAATTTTGGCTATGTGTCTCCTAAATTTCAGATCCTTATCCACTATCACACCCAGATCTCTTATGTCTTCAACCTCTGACAATATATCCTCACCAAGCATAAATTCTCCATCCTATTTTGGTTTTCCAAATTTTAAAACCTTACATTTTGCAACATTGAACTCACATCCCCATTTCAGTGCCCAATTACCCAATTTATTCAAGTCTTCTTGTAAGGCCACAACATCTTCTCTACTCTTCATGGATTGTCACAACTGAATATCTCCATCCAAATCTTCACCAATATCATTAGTATACAAGTTAAACAGCAATGGACCTAGAACAGACCACTGAGGCACTCCACTAGTGACTTTCCTTTTCCTGGATATTGCTCCCCCATACACAACTTGTTGATACCTATCAGATAGCCAGTCTCCAATCCAATGCACCAATCTAATATCCAACCCCATCCGCTCTAGTTTGACTATCAACTTATCATGGAATAATCTATCAAAAGTCTTTGCTAATCTAAGTATATTACTGTGTATCCTTCTCCTCTGTCCATGGAAGCAGTCACCTTATTGTAATGGATAAGTAGATTACTAAAACATGACCTTCCTTTAGCAAATCCATGCTGTCCATCAAAGATAATACCACTGTTGTCAACCCAATTCTGGATCCTAGTTCTCACAAGCTTCTCCAACAACTTAACTACACACGTGACACACAGATAGGCCTATAGTTCGATTCTTGAGTTCTATCACCTTGTTTATGAAGTGGCACAATCTTGCCCTCCTTCCACTCCTTAGGAACATCACCCAGTGCAAGCCTCATATTAAAAAAATATGTCAAAGCCAGCATCAACTCTCTGGCACATTCCTTCAGAATACATGGTGATATATTATCAGTCCCACAGCCTGATATGAAAATTCTAGGTTTTAAAGTGGTGAATATTTTACTTGTACAACAGTTGGAAAATTTTACTTATAAAGTACGTCATGTCGAGTGTGTTGGTGATGAATTCGTACATTGCCTTATTCCTTTCTCCTCTTCAACATGAATTGACTGTTAATTTTTAGGGAAAGACAATGTATATTATTATATTAATTAAAAACTTTAATTAATACTTCCTATATTTCAGTGATGTTAAGGGAACATAAAAAATAATTATTTATGCACGCAGTCACCAAAACTGAACAAATATGGCTGAAGACAACAACTGAAGTCAGTCCTAGAGTCCTGAAAGATGCCACCTAGTTGGCAAAATTGGATAGTAGTCTTGACTGTTGGGTTGATGTTCTAAGAATGCAAGCTTCCCATATTTGGGGGCAGTCTCATGCATCCAAATTTGTTGAGGTTTGGGGAGTTTTTTAGAGCTGAGGCTGATTCCAGGAATAATCTCTCATATTTCTACTTGCAGTGCTGTAGTAAGGTGACTTTCTTCCAGTGTATTTTATGGTCAGTGTCCAAAGCATGGTCGGTAAGTCCTGAGTGGCTGTATTGGTGGAAACGGTTATAATCCTTATGTTTAGATATGCTGATATTAGCTCTCCTGCCTGTTTGGCTGTGGTAGGACAGCTTGCAACTACAAGGGACCTGGTATACTCAAGGTAGGTCTAGGGGAAGTGGATGGTCCTTGGGGGAGCAGATAAGAGATGTAAATTTTCTACATGGTTTGTAGAAAAGTTGTCAAGTCATATTTTTTTAAGATGTTTTTTAGCTTTTCAGAAGTATCCCAAATATAAGGAATGGTGATAGATTTAGAGTAGTTCTTGTTATGGCAGGGGGGGGGATTAATTGGTTTCAATATTTTTTGGATTTTATGTGGGTTGTAGCCATTGACTGCAAAGGCATTAAGAGTATGATTAAGTTCAGTAGAAAGGGCATTGTTATCTGAAATTATTAATTTTTCCCTGTTATATGGAGTTTTTATAATCCTATATTGTTGGAAGGGGAGGAGATAGCGTGAATGCTGGTGAATGTATGTACCTGTATGTGCAGGTTTTCTGTAAACAGAGAAAGCCAATGATCCATCAGGCTGGCATGTAATAAGTGTGTCTAGGAAAGGGAGATTGTTATTGTTTTCCTTTTCCAAGGTAAACTGGATCCTGGGGTGTTAATTGTTTAACCCCGCACCCAACCGGCTGAGGTGGATGAAATAGCCAGACCACCAGAGCGTTTTTCATGGATCAAAACTTCATCGGCATTCTACCTTTTATCATGCCATTACCTTCCTCTACCGTTAATCCTTTTATGGCTATTCTAGAGCCATTAGTAGATGAAGTGTTCATGAGTGACCTTTGATAACCTGTCTTTACATCTATTGTGTTTCTTGGAATTCCTTTACTGTCCCAATTTATTTGACCTTTTTGCCTCTAAAATGATTTATTGTGTCTCTTCCCAAAATTTGAAATGAATTTCACCTGTGTGAAAATAATTAATCCTGAAATGACCACAGATTAGCCTTTGCAATGAATCTATTTAGTGATAGTAAATTTGGTGTATTTTATTCTTCAAATAAGTGCACTGGAAGGGATGCACTCTTTGTTCTTTCACTTTACTTACAATAATAGAAAGAATTTTTTTTTGCGAATTTTCCAATGTGTGCTTAGAAAATATTATCAAAAATATTTATATTTTTAAATAATATTTATTGAAATAAATATAACATTCTGATTTCTTTCCCAGCAAAATACCATTATATGGATCATCACATTTCGCTTTTAGAAACAATCTGTTTTGTTTCGTTTTTATGATTTATATCCAGTGATATTTTAAGAGTAATTCTTCACCTTCCTCTTTTTTTTTTCTTTTTGTATTATGCACATTACGATAATATCCAGTGCATATCCTCGTAGATATGTTGAAAATATAATATGAAAGATATTATTATTATTATTATTATTGTTATTATTATAGCAGAAGAGTGGTGATATTGAATAACATAATAGCTAGAATGTGTGACAAGAGAGGACTGGTACATGTGGATGCTTGGAGTGCGTTTGAGGAAAGAGAAGAATTGTATGTGAGAGACTGCTTACATTTGAATGAGGAAGGACGTAGGCATCTCAAGAGATTGCTGTTCTGAACAAGTCAGTGTGTCCCAAGGAGGATGATAGCAGGGGTTGCCTTTTGTGGAAATGGATATTTGGGAGAAGGAAGACGACATCAGGTAACACTCAGCCAAGTGGAGTCTAGAGGGAATAATGCCGGTATAGAAACAGTGGCATTTATATGATTTATACTAATGCCAGGAGTATCCGGAATAAGGGAGAGGAATTGGTGGCGCAGATAGCATCAGCCTGGCCAAAAATTATAGGGATCACTGAGACGTGGTTGACAGAAGAGGATATAATAACAGGAATAGAAGTCGCTGGGTACAGCATTTTTCGGCAGGATAGGAGGGGAAAGTGGTGGTGGGGTACTGCTTATGATAAGTGACGACCTATGTCCTCTAAGAGTGGAGGCTTTGGAAGGCAGTCAGACAAATGATTTTGAGAGCATATGGTGTGAGGTAGAGGTGGGCAAGACACGATATTTAGTGGGATGTTGCTACAGACCCAGGAGCACAGAAGATGGGGACCAAGAGATATTTAGACAGTTAAGTTTGGCAAGTGCAAGAAGAATGATTGTTATGGGAGATTTTAACTACAGTAGTATAAATTGGAGAGAGGAAGATGCATGTAGCAATAGGGGAATGGAATTTCTAGAATTCTTGAGGGACACATGTCTTAGGCAAAATGTAACAGAGGGAACAAGAGGTTCAAGAGTTCTGGATTTGGTTATTGCATCAGAAGAGTTGATAATATTTGAGTTTACATCTATCCCACCAGTTGGAGAGAGGAACCATATGGTTTTGACTTGGAAAGTGAATAGACATGAAGGAGAATCAAAAAGACGGGAACTTATGTGGAATTATAAAGCAGGTGATTATAATAGTCTTAGACGTCAACTTCTGGAAGTTTCATGGAGGAAGGAATTGGAAGGCCAGGATATCATTAGTGCATGGGAAATTGTGAAAGAATATTTGTTAGCAGCAATGGTAAATTTTATACCACGAGTGAAGAACCCAATTTGGAGTAAAGTGGATGACAAACAATATTAAACAGGAATTGCATGCGAAAAAGAGGCTATGGAAGAGATATAAGGAGACAGGAATATAAGCCAAGGACAGAAGAGTGACTAGTGTGGTAAGGAAAGCGAACCTGGAATATGAGAGGAGATTAGCCCTAAGATCCAAAGAAAATCCTAGACAATTTTTTAGATATGTGGCCAGTAGGAGGAGAAATGACTGTGGAAGAATGATATTGTGGGATAAAAATGGGAATAGAGTGACTGATGCAGAGGACATAGTGGAATTGTTCAATGAACACTTTATTGGAGTATTTCATCCTAGAGGAGTCAGTTTTAATGATACAGGGATAGGGCTAGTTCGAGGTTTAGAGGTACAGGAGGAGAGTGTGTTTCGGATATTGAGTACTCTGGATGTCAGTAAAGCTTTGGGACTGGATGGTATTTCACCACGAGTTTTGAGAGAATGTTTAAGTCAATGTTTTGTCAACTGGATTCAGGAATCGCTATCTGATAGGTATCAGAGAGTTGTGTATGGTAGAGCAGTTTCCAGAAAGCAGAGGGTTACAAGTGGGGTCCCACAGGGCTCAGTACTAGGACCTATATTGTTTAACCTTTATATCAATGACATTGCCAGTGGATTGCAAGGGGATATTCAGCTGTTTGCGGATGATGCGAAGCTGGGAAGGATTATTAGTAATAGTGCAGATGTGGTAGTCCTGCAAGAGGATTTGAATAAGCTAGATAGATGGGCAAAGGAATGGGGGTCAGTTTAATGCAGCTAAATGTAAGGCCTTGAGGTTTGGGAAACATCGATAGGATGCCGCATGCTCTATGGGAGGAGTTATACTGGAGGAAGTAGGGGAGACAAGAGATTTGGGGTTGATGATTGATAGAAACCTGAAATTTAGCAGACATATTGCAAAAGTGCTGAAAGTAGCACAGAAGATTGCTGCAATTATGAGAAGGACACTGACTTGCAGAGATAAAAGGGTTATCATTCCAGATAACCTGGAGTCCAATTCTGAGAACTATTGTTCCAGAATTGGACTCCAGGATTTGAAGGGGATAAATTAACTGTGGAAAGGGTACAAAGAAGACAGATGACAAAGATGGTTTCAGGACTGTACAATTTTGGTTATGAGGATAGGCTGAAGGAATGTGGACTGCAGAGTTTGGTGGATAGATGAAGGAGCGGTGATATTGTTGAGACCTTTAAACTGTTGAGAGGTGGTTACAGGGTTGACACATGGATGATAGCAGGGGTGGCCTCTTGTGGGAATGGATACTTGGGAGAAGGGAGACAATGTCAGGTAAAACTGAGCCCAGTGGAGTCTAGAAGGGATAATGCTGGGTATAGAAACAATGGCATTTATATGCTGTATACTAATGCCAGGAGTATCCGGAATAAGGGAGAGGAATTGGTGGCGCAGATAGCATCAGCCTGGCCAAAAATTATTGCGATCACTGAGACGTGGTTGACAGAAGGGGATATAAAAACAGATATAGAAGTCGCTGGGTATAGCATTTTTCGCCAGGATAGGAGGGGAAAGCGTGGTGGTGGGGTTCTGCTTATGATAAGTGATGACCTATGTCCTCTAAGAGTGGAGAATTTGGAAGGTAGTGAGACAAATGATTTTGAGAGCGTATGGTGTGAGGTAGAGGTAGGCAAGACAGGATATTTAGTGGGGTGTTGCTACAGACCCAGGAGCACAGAGGATGGGGACCAGGAGATGTTTAGACAGCTAAGTTTGGCAAGTGCAAGAAGAATGATTGTTATGGGAGATTTTAACTTCAGAAGTATAAATTGGAGAGAGGAAGATGCATGTAACAATAGGGGAATGGAATTTCTAGAATTCTTGAGGGACAAATGTCTTAGGCATCATGTAACAGAGGGAAGAAGAGGTTCAAAAATTTTGGATTTGGTTATAGCATCAGAAGAGTTGATAATAACTGAGTTGACATCTCTCCCACCAGTTGGAGAGAGTGACCATATGGTTTTGACTTGGAAAATGAATAGACATGCAGGAGTATCAAAGAGACGGGAACTTATGTGGAATTATAAGGCAGGTGATTATAATAGTCTTAGACGTCAACTTCGGGAAGTTTCATGGAGGGAGGAATTGGAAGGCCGGGATATCACCAGTGCGTGGGAAATTGTGAAAGAATATTTGTTATCAGCAATGGTAAGTTGTATACCACGAGTGAAGAAGAGGGCGCAATTTGGAGTAAAGTGGATGACAAACAATATTAAACAGGAATTGCATGCGAAAAAGAGGCTATGGAAGAGATATAAGGAGACAGGTGAAGAGATGCATGAGGAATATAAGACACAGGCCAGAAGAGTGACTCGTGTGGTAAGGAAAGCGAAACTGGAATATGAGAGGAGATTGGCCCTAAGATCCAAAGAAAATCCTAGGGAATTTTTTAGCTATGTGGCCAGTAGGAGGAGAAATGACTGTGGAAGAATGATATTGTGGGATAAAAATGGGAATAGAGTGACTGATGCAGAGGACATAGTGGAATTGTTCAATGAACACTTTATTGGAGTATTTCATCCTAGAGGAGTCAGTTTTAATGCTAGACGGATAGGACTGGTACGAGGTCTGGAGGTACAGGAGGAGAGTGTGTTTCAGATACTGAGTACTCTGGATGTCAGTAAAACTGTGGGATGGATGGTATTTCGCCACGAGTTTTGAGAGAATGTGCTAGGGAATTGACAATACCTTTAACGTGGCTTTTCAATGAAAGTCTGGCTTTGGCAAAGGTGCCCAGGGAATGGAAGGAAGGTAAGATAGTGACATTGCATAAGGGTGGTAACAGACTGGAAGTCTAATTATAGGCCAGTCTGTGTGTCATCAGTAGTTGTTAAGATCTTGGAGAAAGTAGTGAGGGACCGTGTACAGCATTGGGCAGATGAGGGTAATGTTATCTGTGAGAATCAACATGGATTTGTGAAAGGACGCTCTTGTTTTAGCAATATGCTAGCCTTTTATAATAAAGTTACAAGAGCATTAGATGAGGGAAAGGCATATACTGCAATTTTCTTAGACTTGGCGAAGGCATTTGACAGGGTGACACATGATAAGCTGATATTTAAGTTGCAGCACATGGGTCTGGATGTCAGATTGGTCAACTGGATTCAGGATTGGCTGTCTGATAGGTATCAGAGAGTTGTGTATGGTGGAGCAGTTTCCAGGAGGCAGAGGGTTACAAGTGGGGTCCCACAGGGCTCAGTACTAGGACCTATATTGTTTAACCTTTATATCAATGACATAGCCAGTGGATTGCAGGGGGATATTCAGTTGTTTGCGGATGATGCGAAGCTTGGAAGGATTATTAGTAATAGTGCAGATGTAGTAGCCCTGCAAGAGGATTTAAATAAGCTAGATAGATGGGCAAATGAATGGGGGTGTCAGTTTAATGCAGCAAAATGTAAGGTCTTGAGGTTTGGGAAACATCGATGGGATGCTGCATACTCTATGGGAGGAGTTATACTGGAGGAAGTAGGGGAGACAAGAGATCTGGGGTTGATGATTGATAGAAACCTGAAGTTTAGGGGACATATTGCAAAGGTGGTGAAGGTAACACAGAGGATTGCTGCTATTATGAGAAGGACACTGACCTGCAGAGATAAGAGGGTTATCATTCCGTTGTATAAGTCTCTGATCAGACCACACTTGGACTATTGTTCTCAGATTTGGTCCCCAGGATTTGAAGGGGATAAATTAACCGTGGAAAGGATACAAAGACGGATGACAAAGATGGTTTCAGGACTGTACAAGGATAGTTATGAGGATCGGCTGAGAGAATGTGGACTGCAGAGTTTGGTGGATAGAAGAAGGAGAGGTGATATGATTGAGACTTTTAAACTGTTGAGTGGTGGTTGCAGGGTTGACACTGGGGAGTTCTTTCGCTTGGTTGATCAGCGGGAAGGAGTGATGACAAGAGGCCATCCCTGGAAGTTACGAAAGGAAACTGTGAGCAAGAGGGTAAGGAGTGGTTTCTTTGTGTGGAGGGTGGTTGAGCCGTGGAATGCATTGCCTGATGGAGTGGTGGGAGCGAGAACGGTCAGTGGGTTTAAGGAGTGGTATGATAAACTTTGTGTTTCTCAGGGGGGGACTTCCCCTCGATGAGTCTTGACAGACTTTATGTCTTAGAAAGGACCTCCCTCGATGAGTCTTTTGACTCCTTGGAGGCCTGAATAATAATAATTATAATAATTTCTTTCGCTTGGTTGAACAGCTGGAAGGAGTGATGACAAGAGACCATCCATGGAAGTTACATAAGGAAACTGTGAGCAAGAGGGTGAGGAGTGGTTTCTTTGCATGGAGGGGGGGAGTTGAACCATGGAATGCATTTCCTGATGGAGTGCTGAGAGCGAGAACGGTCAATAAGTTTAAGTAGTGGTATGATAGACTTTGTGTTTCTTAGGAGTGGGACCTCCCCTCGATGAGTCTTGAGAGACTTTATGTTCTTAAGAAGGACCTCCCACGATGAGTCTTTTGATTCCATGGAGGCCTGAATAATAATTATTATTATTATTATTACCTGGCACCTCCAGGGACTCCAAAGACTCATCGAGGGAGGGCACCTGTTGGTTTGTTCGTTCATCTAACTTTATATTTGCTAGCTATTGGTTGATCCCTCATTCAAACATAAAGAAAATTTTTATTTCACTGTGCCACTCTATGTTCGAAATTACACAATTAATGTCAAGGATCAAGCAATCAAATAGCACAACAGTAACGTGAACTCATTTCAGGCCAATAATTTCTGCTTATACTTAGGGTTTCCTGCAAGATTCGGATTTTAATGAGCAGTGCAATGAAACTGAAATTAGGCAAGCACAAGAATCAAGTTAAACAGGGTATTTAATTCTTTTATAAAATCATTTTTACTTAAGAAAGAAGAATTCTGTTAAAATCAATACAATTAGAAAATAGTTTATGCATTCAATAAAGTATTTAGATTCTACTCAGCTGAGCATATCATTTACTGCTAGAACTTATGTATAATGGTTTCACAATTTTCATCCGTTAGGATTTCAACTTAGTTTCACTTTATACAACATCAAAATTCAGCAAAACATTTAGAAGTTAATTCCTTTCGCTTTCAGAGAAATATTCATAATTTTCAATTTTTCAAACACATAACTGATATTATCGATATTTATCAGCGGATTAAAATAGTTCTTAAAAGGCTCAGTCTTGAAACCACATATATGTTGTGAGATAACACATTCAAACACGAACTATTTCTTCAAAGTAGTTTCTCACATTAGCTTCACAAGGAAATGTTTTACAATATCACTCATTCAGGCTGGAATAGCTTGCTCCAGCAACACAAAATTTCACTAAGTTCTCCAGACACAAAGAACACTATTATGCATTAATTATAGAATAGATATTCTTACCGGTATGATCATCATAGCTTGCAAATTATGGAAAATACTTACAACACTATTAGGCACTTGATAATCTTCCACTTTACGTAACAAAAACTTATGGTAAGCCTGAGTTCAATAACTTATTTGTTAAATTTGAAAATGTATTTTCTTGCTCTTAATAACTTTTTTTATGATATATCGCACTCATTATTGTCATCCTTTCACTCAGGTAAATTCCACTACAAGGTGACAGGAAACTGTAAATAATTGTGAGTTCGAAGATTCATTAAAATTGAACAAGTTTCGAAATCCTAGTTACATCGTATGATCCCAAGAAGATAACATCTCACGATCTTCCTATTCTCTCTCCGTTTTCTTACTGATTTTTTCTTCCTCTCTCTCTTAATTCTCTTTCTTTTTCCCACCCAAACTTGTTTTTTCTTTTTTTACTCGTTCAATTTACAACGAAAATTCCCACTTGATCATTGTACAGTTCCCTACACCAAGGAACACACTATCTAAAAATAACTTCGTTTTCTGACAGCAGCCAATCAAATCACATTAGCAGAGTCTGTTAGAAATACTTTCACTTTCCGTAACAACAAATAAAATACATATATTACAGTTCACTATGCATTTACAAGTTATATAAAGAATTTATTCAGAATAAATAACTAAAAAAAAATTACAATTTTTATTTCAATAAAAAAATAACAGTAAGCATTAAATTAGAATTTACATAGGATCAAAATTAGCTCAGGATATGCAATTCATGTTAAATCATGAATTGCATATCCAGAGTGATGGGAGCGAGAACGGTCAATGAGTTTAAGGAGTGGTATGATAGATTTTGTCTAGTCTTGACAGACTTTATGTTCTTAAGAAGGACCTCCCACGATGAGTCTTTTGACTCCATGGAGGCCTGAATAATAATAATAATAATAATAATAATAATAATAATAATGATCATTTTTCATTAACTTACGAATTTTCATTAGCTAATCCTCCTATTTAGAATTTATGATCAGATTGAAGCCTAGCTTAACATCATGGCTTTTAATACATCATGAAAAGAGTGTTTTTAGGGGGAAGGGGTGGCAAAATATACTATTACATGGGTCAGCAAAATTCCTAGGGGCCAGCACTGACAGTAGGCTATTAGCAAGGCCATCCCTAGAAATTTTGTCACCATGTGCAATAGCATATTTTTCTGCCCCTTCTAGAAAAATTCTTTTAATGATATCTTAAAAGCAATGATGTTAATCTAGGCTTCAACATATCTGTTCATAAATTCTAAATAGTAGCATTAGCTAACGAAACTTCGAATGGTAATGAAAAATAATCATAAACTACATTTTTTGCAGAAAGAGAATGACAGGTAATCTTTAATGGTGGAATTTTGTTCTGAAAATGCATCTGCATGGGTAATTAAAATCAACAAGTATAAAATCAAATGCGGAATAAATGCACCTGCTGTAAATTTTAATTAAATTTTAACAAAGTAGCAATTATGAAAAGTTAGTTTATTGAAAAATTTATAACTTTATTGCTCCAAAATTCATTAATATTAACAAATACTATTAAAACAACCTAAAAAATACCATGTTTTTTTAAAAAGTCATGAAAAATCATGAACATAGAAAAACGTACAGCAATTTGAGATTATTATTATTATTATTATTATTATTATTAAACAAGACCTCATGGAGTCAAAGACTCATCTAGGAGGTCCTTTTATCTCACACACATCTCATCATACCGGGTCTTAAACACATTCAAACTCCTTGCAGACACCACACTCTCAGGCAAGGCATTCCAATCATTCACAACTCTGCACGAAAAAAACCTGCCTCTCACTCCCCTACTCACACCCTCTTTATACAGTTTCCAGGGATGACCTCTGGTTCTCCCCTGATCTCCCACTATTCGCTGTAGAACTTCTCCACCATTGATCCTATAGCAACCCCTTACCAACTTGTAGGTCTCTATCATATCTCCCCTCTTCCTTCTCTCCACTAGTCTCTGCAAATTACATCTTTTCAATCTTTCCTCATACTCGACATTCCAGAGGTCAGAAACTACCTTAGTCAGTCGCCTTTGGACCCTTTCCAACATCTCATCATCCTTCTGAAAACCAGGTGACCAAATCTGGGCACAATAGTCCATGTGTGGCCTAATCAAAGCCTTATACAATGGAACAAGAATCTCCCTACTTCTACACGTCAGTGTCCTCCTCATCATTCCCAGAAGTCTTTGTGTTGTCTTCACAATTTTGGCGATGTGACCCCTAAATTTTAGATCCTTATCCACTATCACTCCCAGATCTCTTATTTCCTCTACTTCCAACAATATATTCTTACCAAGCATAAATTCTGCATCCCATCTTTGTTTTCCAAATTTTAAAACCTTACATTTTGCAACATTGAACTCACACCCCCATTTGCTTGCCCAATCACTCAATTTATTCAAGTCTTCTTGCAAGGCCACAACATCTTCACTACTCTTTATGGTTCTTCCCAACTTTGCATCATCTGCAAACAACTGAATATCTCCATCCAAATCTTCGCCAATATCATTAATATACAAGTTAAATAGTAATGGCCCTAAAACAGATCCCTGAGGCACTCCACTAGTGACTTTCCTTTTCCTGGATATTGCACCCCCATACACAACTTGTTGATACCTATCAGATAGCCAGTCTCCAATCCAATGCACTAATCTAATATCCAACCCCATCTGCTCTAGTTTGACTGTCAACTTATCATGAGGCACTCTATCAAAAGCTTTTGCGAAATCCAAGTATATTACTGTGTATCCTTCTCCTCTGTCCAAGGAAGCAGTCACTTTATTGTAATAAGTAAGTAGATTACTAAAACAAGACCTCCCTTTAGCAAATCCATGCTGTCCATCAAAGATTATACCATTGTTGTCAACCCAACTCTGGATTCTAGCTCTCACAAGCTTCTCCAACAACTTAACCACAACACCCGACACACAGATAGGCCTATAGTTTGATGCTTGAGTTCGATCACCTCCTTTATGAAGTGGCACAATCTTGCCCTCCTTCCACTCTTTAGGGACTTGACCAAGTGCAAGACTCGTATTAAAAAAATATGTCAAGGCAGGTGTCAACTCTCTGGCACATTCCTTCAGAATACGCGGTGATATATTATCAAGTCCCACAGCCTTATTTACATCTAGTTTACTCAACTCCCCAAACACCTCTTGCTCACTTACAGTCAGTCTCTCCTCCCCATCATCAACTGCTCTTAATCTCTCCATGAAGTCACATTCACAAGATTGAAAGATCTTTATGAACTGCTCATTAAGTATCTCCACCACACATTCTGCAATAGCTGTCTTTATACCATTTGCTCCAATCAATGTCATCCTTCCATAATCATTCTTTCTTTTGCTGGCTACATATCGAAAGAACTCCCTAGGATTCTTTTTAGCTTCATTAGCTAACTGCTGTTCATACCTCTCTTTAGCTACTCTCACCAACCAAGTCACTCTCCTTGCCTGGTCTTTGTAGAACTCATGAAATTGGTTACTTCCACTTCTCTTATGCTGCCTCCAAGAGATATAATTGTAGTTTATAAAAAATCTTATTCGACTTGCTAAAAAACACACCACAATCAAGTTCATCCTTGAAAAAGAGGAAAACAACAGCCTCCCTTTCCTAGACACACTAGTCACCAACCAGCCTGATGGCACGTTAGTTTTCTCAGTTTATAGAAAACCCACCCATAGAGGCAGGTACATTCACCCAAAATCTCCTCCCACTCACAACAATACGGAATTATTAAGATACTAGCAACAGGGCTGAACTAATCTGTTCAAATGACAATACCCTGACTACTGAACTAAATCACATCCTTAACACTTTCTCAGCCAATGGCTACAACACCCAAAAAATCCAAAAAATACTAAAACCAGTAACCCCCCCCCCCCCCACAATAAAGATTACTTTAAATCCATCACCATATTTACTACATCTGGGGCAACTCGGAAAAAATTACTAAAAATCCTAAAAAGCATGACCTGACCTCTTGTTACAGACCATTTAGAAAATTGCTTCACTAATCCGCTCCACTAAAGACCAACCACTTCTCCTAGACCTACCTGATGTATACCAGGTCCCTTGCAGCTGTAAGCTGTCCTTACTTTGGCCAAACAGGCAGTACAGCGAATATCAGAATTTCTGAACACAAGGACTACATCTGGTTTCACCAGTACAACCGCTCTGGGCTTGCAGATCATGCTCTGGATACATGCCACAGAATATGGTGGAAGAAAGCCACAGTAATATACCACAAGAAGTTTAAATTTGAAAGACTATTCATAGAATCAGCCTCAGCCCTAAAAAACATGCCAAACCTCAACAAATTTGGATGCATGAGATTGCCCCAAATTGGGAGACATGCATCATGAGAACATCAGCCCAATGGCCAAGAATACCTAATATAGCCCGCTAGGGGTCACCACAGGACTTTAGGAAAAACAGTAGTTTCCGTTCTTCGACCTCATTTGCTGTTTTTAGTGTCTGCGTGCACGTGTCTTTATCTTATGTTCCTATGAAGATGGCAACATGACGTTGCTGAAATATAGGAAGTATATATTAAAGTTTATTTTAATTTATATTCCAGTATACATTGTGAATTCCTTAAGTTATTTAGTAATTATGTTTTGGAGTATTATTGACACCTAGTTTTTGTGTTGGGTGGTGGTAGGAGTTTATGTGTATATATTGGCCAGTATGTGTTGGTTTCTGGTAAACAGTTAAGGAAAGATGTGTGACAAGTGTATCTAGAAACAGAAGTGTGTTCTGTTTTTCAATCTCAATTGTGAACTGTATGCGTTTGTGTTGTTTGTTTAGGTGGCTAAGGAATGTGTCTAGTGCCTGGCGACCATGGGACCAGATCGCAAAAACATCGTTTCAGAATGTTCCATATAAAAGTTAGCAATGGGGGGGGGGAATAATAGAAAGCCCATGGCTGTGCCTTCTTTTTGTAGGTAGAAAGCATTTTGCAATACAAAATAACCAGAACGTAATACATGCGCAAAGAGCGGCGTGATATCTGGAGGGAATTTGTTATGTAAAAGTATTATTGTGTCATTGATCGGGGCATTTGTAAAGAGAGCAGAGACATTAAAACTGACTAATAAATCATCTTTTTCTAATGTAATGTCTTTGACAATGCTTATAAAGTGTTATCTATTTCTGATATAGGAGGGGGAATGACCTACTAACTCCTTGAGTGTTGCCGCTAATTTCTTGGCTAAGTGATAATTCGGGCTATCTATCCCTTCGACTATCGACCGTAGTGGTGTGTTTTGTTTGTGAATTTTCAGTAGCCCGTAAATTCTTGGGGAATGAACATAGTGCAGAAATTGTTTTTTCACTGTATCTTCCGGCCTTGTGGTAATTGACTTAAGTAGTTTCTCTGTTTTTTTTTTTCTTTTTTATTCTCTTGGTTTGGTTGAAGTTAACGAGTTGGTATGGTTGAAGTTAACGAGTTGGTATGGTTGAAGTTAACGAGTTGGTATGGTTGAAGTTAACGAGTTGGTATTTATTATTGTCTGAGACTAGCAGATTAATTTTTTTCTAAATAAGTGGTTCGGTTTAAAATAGCAGTGGCACTTCCTTTATCAGCTCTAGTTATTACGATGTTTGGATTCGATTTTAATGATTTCACCACTGTTAATTCGTGTTTCGTTAAGTTGCTTGTTATTGTTTTGTTATGATTTAAAATATTGGTAATTTCTAAACGTATTTTGTCTGCTATGTTATTAGGGATGAATCTTAAGCATCTTTCATTATTACAAATAAATTCCAGTTTGTTTATCAATTTCGGTGCTTTTGCAAAATTTAGACCTTTGTTAAGTACCGAGAGTTCATCTTTGTTTAAAACGTGGTTGGATAGCTTAACTATGTTACGGTTACCTGTGTTACATCTTTGTCTTCCGCCTTTTTTTTGCTTCTTACTTATTTCTTTTTTTATATTATATTTAATATAAAACTATTATTTATCACTCATGTTATCAGTTATTCATTTGCCGACAAATTTATATTTGTTTAGAACGACTGCGCCAGCCGGCAACTTAATTCTGATACTCAAATAAATAGTACTAAACAACAAAGGGATCACGTGATGTGCATTCGTGGCTCCCCCCTTTTTCTTTCTTACGTAAATTGCTCCCCCCTTCACTCATACAGGTCCGAAAGTTTTACAAGTGTAATTCAATCTCAGGAAACACAGACTCATGAATTTTGGCATAAAGAAACACATTTATTATAAACTCTTGCATAGATACACTTCAAATAATAAATTCAATGCTAGAGAGTCTGAATCCCCCCCTTTTAGGTTAAGATCAAAATTTCAATTCTTATGTTTAAATGAAACAATCCTATATCTCTATTATATTATTATGTTCAGACTCGATTATTCCATACAGGTTTACTCAGAGCTCGTTTTCAGCGCACAATTATATACAATCTTTATACAAAGTATGTCAGATGCATTCCGTCTTGTATTTTAACATGGAAAATTATTCTAACTCGTGCTCAACCTCTATCCTCCCACAACTTAATTAAATTTAGGCTAACATCTAACATCATATCATATAGCTTCTTCCTGACCTAACAGTTCGAAGGTTTGGTTCCTTTCTCAGCACAAGCTTAGAGTGACACCAGCTTATTTGACATGGACAGATCAGTCCAAGCAGTCCTTTAGGCACTATAGGTAAGTTAAACTGTGGAGCTCCTTAATTCCCTGGCTCCTATTCCATTATGATTACAATTCTATAATAAGTGTGAAAATCTGTACATTACCATTCTTTTCTTTTCGTGGAGTTTCCGAGACTTCCTTTCACGCTTTCACTTCCGTATTTTCTCACCACATGTTTTCATGGCATCAGCGACTTACTTCCACTATCTTCGGAGGTTGCCCTGTGCTGACTTCACGTTGGCTTAGCTTACCAACGGCTCTTTACTGGAATTCTGACTTCATTCGTTTGGTGGCTTTATCGGCTCGGTACAACACCAACTGGGAGATTGTTGCTGAGCATCAGATACAAGCTTCCGTAGCTATCTAGGATTTGGACGGGAACGCAGGAACAGAAAACAAGAGAGCGTTTGAGTCTCACGACATGCCTTATATTACAAAATGCGAGTACCCTCTCTCTTGATGACTATGTCATACTCTTAGCTGCGGCCGATTGGTCACCGCAACTCTGAACTGTTTTGACATGGTTCCAATACATAGATCCTTTATGCACATCTAATAGTAACAATTTCAGTCCTGAGACATATTTTCCCTTTGCTAATCTTACACAGACATTATCAACTCTAATTACAGATTTCTTAAGTTTACTCAATATTAACAATCTCAGTCAGTTTGATATACTTCTGAGTGAACACATGTACATTATTCTCTTAGCCCTTTCTCTGGAGGCATAAGTATGTTCTTATCCTTAGCTCTAATCATTACTGTGTGTTGGGTCGGAAACAAGATGGCTTACAAACAGTGAGCTCAATTTCCGATACAACACCTGCATGTGATTGGTGGCTCTTGTTGTCACTTGCTTCTGGTTGGTTGTTATTGTTCACTCTGGAAAAATTTGAATATGACCATTGGTTTTTGTCAATTTTTTAGTCTATGAAATTTGGAAATTAGGTTTTCTTTGTTTGTTTCAAGAATATGGTTCGCCATGTTGTCCGTAATCTTTACCAGAATCATCAAGATATCTGTGAAGCAGCTTGAAAGTTCTGATTTTTCATTTCATAGCTGGTTTTTGATTAACAGCTAAGTTTTTTCATGTAGTTTTCCTGGTTCTGTTTTCTGAGTAGCACTTTCTCCATGTGGTGGTATATTCGGTGCACCTTTGTTGAGATGAATTTTCTCTTTAGTTTGAAGCAATTCAGAATGATATTGCTGTCTCTACACCGTTTTAAAAAAGCCAGTCGATTGATGAAACCAGAAACATGAGTCTTCTGCTTACCGTATTGATTGCATTGCTTGTGGATTGAATCTCCATAAATTATCAGAATTCTTTCTTTTAGTGTTGCATGGTGATCAGCATTCATTTTAGAAATAATGACCTTTACAACCGTGTTATAAAAACTCTTTTAATCCATCAACTGGCTTTTTTAAAACGGTGTCGGAAGAGCAATATCATTCCGAATTGCATCAAACTAAAGAGAAAATTCAACTCAACAAAGGCACAACAAATATACCAGGATCATATCTGGGTGTTCCTGGAAATGATTACAGACAACACGGTAAACCATATTCTTCAAACGAAGAAAGAAAACCTCATTTCCAAATTTCATAGACTAAAAGATCAACAAAACCAATGGACATATTTAAATTTCTCCACAGTGAACGACACACTGTGTTCAAATCATTGTTTCACTGGCTTACTTATGTAATGTAACTCAGCTTGTCCTGTATATTTGTATATGCTTTAGATGATGATCTTAATATGAAGATCGAAACGTCGAGAAATTAAAAGAGTTTTTCATAACACAGTTGTAAAGTCCATAATTTCTAAAATGTATCCGATGTGATATCTTCACAACTTTTGTAATGTGGCCCCTGGTCCTTTCAGGTTCTTGTCCACCATCACACCTAGATCTCTCATCTCCTCTACTTCCGTTAAAGTTTCTCCACTAAGCGTATACTTTGCATCCCATCATTGCTTACCAAATCTCAAAACTTTACATTTTGTAACAGTGAACTGATAGTTCCACTTACCTGCCCAATTTGCAATCTATTCAGGTCCTCTTGCAAGGCAATAACATCCGCTTGACTCTGCATTGCTCTCCCCAGATTTTCATCATCTACAAACAGCTGGATATCACGAGTTAATCCCAACCCAATATCATTAACATACAAATTGAACAACAATGACCCAAAAACTGACCCCTGTGGCACACAGCTAGTTACCTCTCTCTTTCATGATACTGCACCTCCATATACAATTTCTGATACCTATCTGACAGCCAGTCACTGATCCAACTCAGAAGTCTGTTATCCAATCCCATCTGTTCCAGTTTACATATCAGTTCATTCTGTGGCAGTCTATCAAAAGCTTTTGCAAAATCCAAGTACACCACCATATAAGCATCTCCCCTGTGCAAAGTATTTGTCACTTTGTTATAGTATATAAGTAAGTTAGTGAAACATGATCTCTCCTTAACAAACCCATGCTGATAACCAGAGAATACTGCAGTTATCAATCCATTTCTGTACTTCTTACCAACTTATTTCTCAGTTTTATTCCTCCTACTCCTGTTCTGGAAACTGCATTCTCTCAATCTGTTTTCATATCCCACATTCCAAAGAGAAAATGCAACATTAGTCAATCTACTCTGGTTCCTTTCTAATATATCCTCATGAAAACTAGGTCATGAAATCTCTGCACAGAAACCCATATGAGACCTGATTAAAGATTTATGGAGAACAATACCCTCTTTATTTCTCAATGTCCTTGACATCAGTGCAATAATCTGTGATTACTTCATAGTCTGGTATTCAAATCCTTCTTTAAATCGGCATCATCTGCTCAACTCCTCATTGTTCTCCTTAATTTTACACAATCTACAAACAGCTGCATATCTCCAGTTATACCAGTTCCAATATCATTAATATTCACATAAAATAACAATAATGACACCATTAATGACTTTTTTTTTTTGAAAGCTTTGGCCTCCATACACAATTTTCTGATACCCAGCTGACAGCCAATAACCTATCTAACTCACTAATCTAATATCTAGTCCTATTAGTTTCTGATTTAGTTACCAAATTATGGCAATTTATCAAAAGACCTTGCAAAATGTAATATACTGATTTATCTGCATCACCTTTGTCCAATCCATCATCATCTTGTTGTAGTACATTAAGTAAATTGATAAAGCATGATCACCATTCGACAAACACATGTTGACCATCACTGTGACTTGCTGTTTCAATCTAATTCCATATCTAGTTCTCACCAGTCTCTGCAACACCATAATTACAACTCTGATACACTGACTGGCCTATAATTTGTAGCCTCAGCCTTATTACCAACTTTGTGAAATGGAACACTTTTACCTATTTTCACTCATTCAGTACCTGTTGTAAGACTTGCAACTGTAATGTTCCCATAAGAATATGCAATGATATGTTATCAAGTGATATGACATCAAACTTATTTAATTCCTCATATAACTCAAACTTGTCCATGAGCGGTGTATCTTCTATCATTTCCTCTACACTCAAGCTTCTCATGATATGACATTGAGGATGGAAATCTTCTACTTCTATTTCTTCTTCTTAACATGGATATCAGGCCAGGTGGCCTGTTCCGGTCTCATGCCATCTCTTTATTGGTCTTCCAATTCTTTTTTATCCACTTATTTTATATTTTTATAATATTTTTGGTAGTCTGCTGTTGTCCATTCAATTTAAATGGAAGTGGAATTTAAATGTAAGGATGGAAATATTGTTATTATTAACATCTGACTTCCATGGATTCAAAGGACTCATTGCAGGTCCATACTCTGTCATGCAAAAGGATTATTGAACCATGCATTAAACCCATTCACAGTTTCTGCACTCATCACACTTCCAGACAATGCATTCCCCTCACCAAACTACTGAACTGTGTTTTCTGCATCAGTTATCAGTCTATGATTTCTATCGAATAGCATCATCTTGCCACAATCATTCTCAATTCTATTTGCCACATGTGGAAAGTACTCTCTAGGATTTTTCTTGGCAGGATTTGCTAATTTCTGTTCATAGTGCAGTTTTGGTGTTAATACAAAATGAGCCCCATTTCTAGCCTACTCTTTGTCCTTTCATGATATTTATTATTATTATTATTATTATTATTATTATTATTATTATTATTATCAAGTATTTCCAATCAGAAGGCTCGTTGTAGGAGATCCATTATTCGCTCAATACCTAGCATACCTCTCCTTAAACTCATTCACTATCAATCCTATAAATCCTCTTTAACAGCTTATGTGCTGCTATCATGTCTCCTCTTTTTCGACTGTCAGCTAATTTTTTAAGCCACAGATGCTCAATCTATTCTCATATGGAGCATTCCATAACTTGCCACAATCTTTGTCACTCACCCTTGGGATCCTTTCTACCATTTCATCTCCATGGAATCCAGGTGCCCAGATCTGCATGCGGTAGTCCAGATGTGGCTTTATTAAAGTCCTATTATAGGGGAATAATAACCTCTCTCTATTCCTGTTTTCAACTTTTTCATGTCTTCTCACATATTACACTTGTCACCTGCTCAATTATATGTACCAGCCAAATAAACATCTCTTTTCACCTTCACTCTCTGTATCCTTACTGCATCAGTAACATCCTTTATCTTAGCACCAGGAAAGCATGATTGCATTAAACTTTCCTTGGGTATTCCTCTTATCAGTGAATCACCATACGAAATCCAATTTTTATACTCACACTTTTGCTCTTTTGTAATTTGTTCTCTCCCCCCTTCTTTTGCGTATGAGTCATATCATCAACCAAGCATTCTCCAAACACTCGATCTCAAATTTTGTTCTGTGAAGAACACCATGTAAATGTGCTATCTTTTCCATTACGATCTGATCATTCTCTACATTTTCTAGTGCTTCATTCATACTCATACTGCTTATAACACCAGCCTTGCCTACATTTCATCTTTCAACCCACTGCTATTATTCTACTTTCTTCCCTTCACATTTCTTTCATTTGCTCATGAAACACTTATGATCTCACACACTCTATGAAGCCCATACATTTCACAAATGCTGCAGCAAATAAAATCATTCACATTAAAATCAACCATCATTGTTTTGTGCATTGGTGGCATTATTTATGATGGTGTGCTGAAAATTTGTGACAATCACCAAGAAGGAATTGAGGTAGAACCATGTAACCTAACACATTATTCTACATGTGCCCCAGGAAGTGCTATACAGTGTTACAATGCTCCTGCATCATTTGCATATCCTCTGAGAAAAAAGTATCTGCTTTGTTACACAAATAAGTCCTCAGCTGCAGATATGACTTCATCACCTATGGTAAATTTGGTTCCTTTCGAGTGTTTCTTTAAATTTGGGAATACGAAATATTCAAATGGGACTAGGTCTGATGAACAGGATGGGTGAGGCAGACATTGATAGCCTAAGTTGTGTATTGTCTTTTGGGTTTCAAGAGCAGTGTGAGTAGGTGCATTTCCTGGAAAAACAAAACTTCTGCTTACCCCACAGTGTTTTTTCATTCAGTACTTCTTTCAGTTACTTTAGAGTTGCTGAACAAATTGCTGCTGTAACAGTTTCACTTTTTTTTTTTTTTTTGAGGTACTTGGTAGGGATTACATCATTAATATCTCAAAAGACAATGTCAAGAACCTTCCCTGCTAACTTTTGGGTATGGAACTTCTTTTCTGTGGAGAACCTTTGTGTCTCCACTCCATGCAGTTTTGTTTCTGGTCATAGTAAGGAAGCTTGCTTCATCCACAGCCACAATATTATTATTATTATTATTATTGTTATTCAGGCCTCCATGGAATCAAAAGACTCTCGTGGGAGGTCCCTCCTAAGAAACACAAAGTCTAGCATACCACTCCTTAAACTCATTGACAGTTCTCACTCCCACCACTCCATCAGGCAATGCATTCCACGATTCAACCACCCTCCACGCAAAGAAACCACTCCTCACCATTTTGATCACAGTTTCCTTTCGTAATTTCCAGGGATGGCCTCTTGTCATCACTCCTTCCCGCTGTTCAACCAAGCGAAAGAACTCCCCAGTGTCAACCCTGTAACCACCTCTCAATAGTTTAAAAGTCTCAATTATATCACCTCTCCTTCTATCCACTAAACTCTGCAGTCCACATTCCCTCAGCCGATCCTCATAACTATCCTTGTACTGAAACCATCTTTGTCATCCGTCTTTGTATCCTTTCCACAGTTAATTTATCCCCTTCAAATCCTGGGTTCCAAATCTGGGAACAATAGTCCAAGTGTGGTCTGATCAGAGACTTATACAACGGAATGATAACCCTCTTATCTCTGCAGGTCAGTGTCCTTCTCATAATTGCAGCAATCCTCTGTGTTGCCTTCACCACCTTTGCAATATTATTATTATTAAACAAGACCTCAATGGAGTCAAACACTCATCTAGGAGGTCCTTTTATCTCACACACATCTCATCATACCGTGTCTTAAACACATTCAAACTCCTTGCAAACACCACACTGTCAGGCAAGGCATTCCAATCACTCACAACTCTGCACAAAAAAAACCTGCCTCTCACTCCCCTACTCACACCCTCTTTATACAGTTTCCAGGGATGACCTCTGGTTCTACCCTGATCTCCCACTATTCTCTGTAGAACTTCTCCAACATTGATCCTATAACAACCCCTTACCAACTTGTAGGTCTCTATCATATCTCGCCTCTTCTTTCTCTCCACTAGACTCTGCAAATTACATCTTCTCAATCTTTCCTCATGCTCAACATTCCAGAAGTCAGAAACTACCTTAGTCAGTCGCCTTTGGACCCTTTCCAACATCTCTTCATCCTTCTGAAAACCCGGTGACCAACTCTGGGCACAATAGTCCATGTGTGGCCTAATCAAAGCCTTATACAATGGAACAAGAATCTCCCTACTTCTACACGTCAGTGTCCTCCGCATCATTCCCAGACATCTATGTGTTGTCTTCACAATTTTGGCGATGTGTCCCCTAAATTTTAGATCCTTATCCACTATCACCCCCCCCCCCCAGATCTCTTATTTCCTCTACCTCCAACAATATATTCTCACCAAGCATAAATTCTGCATTCCATCTTTGTTTTCGAAATTTTAAAACCTTACATTTTGCAACTTTGAACTCGCATCCCCATTTGCTTGCTCAATCACTCAATTTATTCAAGTCTTCTTGCAAGGCCACAACATCTTCACTACTCTTTATGGTTTGTCCCAACTTTGCTTCTTCTGCAAACAACTGAATATCTCCATCCAAATCTTCGCCAATATCATTAATATACAAGTTAAATAGTAATGGCCCAAAAACCTATAAAACATATGAGCCAAAAAATTTGACCTGATTTCTTAAAATGGACAAAAATCCCTTGAGATGACGTTTTCTTTTTTGTTTGGCATTCAAACATTTGGGGACCCACTTTGCTGAGAGCTTTTGCATGTCCAGGTGTTGGTGGATAATGACTCAAACTTGCTCTTTGGATACTCCAGAGACTTTGCTGGTATTTGTCTATTATCAAGGATTGTAGCATGCACTGCACTGATGTTTTCAGGTGTGATCACTGTGAAAGGTCTTCCTGACCTGGGGAAATTTGTTGTCTAAGAATGCCCAGATTTAAATTTGGCCTCCTATTCAGCAAATGTTGGATATGTTGGCAGCACAGTCTCCTAAAATCACACACAAAATTTGGTGAATGTCACTTGCAGACTTTTCTTGCAGCATGAAAACTTCATCACTGCCCGCACTTCTGTTTATTCGAATTTCTTCAAAATCTCTGTCATATCTTTTTATATATGCTAAAAGAAAAAGAACAAATTATTACAATTTAAAGAAACCGGGATGGGTTAGTTAAAGGATTTTAAGATATGTTTTTTCTTTTAGTTGTATTAGTTGGTTTAATATCATTTTTTTCTCGGTGTTTATCAGAACTTTTCAGCCGCTTCTCATAGACTACTGTGTACAATAAAACAAAAATTAAAACATTCAAAATTACAAAATTAAACACAATGCAAAAAGAATGATTTAATTATCTCAAGATAAATATTTCCAAAAATCATCACATGCTGCACTTTCTGCCTTCTTGCTCATCATTATTCACTATTACAATCATTATTTGCCTTGTGCTGCCTTCACAGTGCCTTTTTTTTCCAAATTTGCTGCTTAATTGCTTCATCATCCATTTGACACTTACTCTATTCCACAGTTTGATCTTCAGAATACATTCATTTGCTGTTAACTATCTCTTAGTCTGTGCTCAAGCTTCATTTATCTCTTTTACATTTAACTTTTCATTTCATGCTATAGGTCTAAGCTATGTCCTGGTCTCTAAAGCTTTTCATAATTATTGTAATTATCATCCACATACATGAGGATTGAAAGTATTGGATTTGGTCATCTCATCAGAGGATGTAATTGTAAATGAGGTGTCGAATTATCCACCAATTGGTGAGAGTGACCATGAGGTGATTACCTGGGTGATTTCCAGCGGTGCAAGGACCTCTGTGAGAAAAGGGTATATGTGGAACTACAAGGAGGGGAGGAGGGGGATTATGAAGAGTTCAGGAGATAGCATGCGGTGTAGCGTGGAATGAGGAGTTAGCTGGAAAAGAGATCAATGAAGCTTGAAGGATTTTCAAAAACTATTTAGAAGATGCAATGTCTAAATGTATTCCAAGGGTGAGAAGGTTAAATAAGGTGGGTGTGAGATGGATGAATAAAGAGATTAAGCATGCGATACAGAGAAAAAGAGCATTGTGGAGGCAGCATAAGAGAAGTGGAAATAACCAATTCCATGAGGTCTATAAAGACCAAGCAAGGAGGGTGACTTGTTTGGTGAGGATAGCTAAAGAGAGGTATGAACAGCAGTTGGTTAATGAAGCCAAAAAAAATCGTAAGAAGTTCTTTTGATATGTAGCCAGTAAAAGAAAGAATAATTATGGAAGGATGACATTGATTGGAGAAAATGGTATAAAGACAGCTAATGCAGAATATGTGGTGGAGGTACTTAATGAGCAGTTCATACGATCTTTCAATCTTGTGAATGTGACTTCATGGAGGGATTGAGAGCAGTTGATGATGGGGAGGAGAGACTGACTGTAGGTGAGCAAGAGGTATATGGGGAGTTGAGTAAACTAGATGTTAATAAGGCTGATAATATATCACCCTGAAATATGTATCAGGGAGCAGACATCTCCCTTGACATATTTTTTTAATATGAGTCTTCACTCGGTCAAGTTCCTAAGGAGTGGAAGTAGGGCAAGATTGTGCCACTTCATAAAGGAGGTGATCGAACTCAAGCATCAAACTATAGGCCTATCTGTGTGTCAGGTGTTGTGGTTAAGTTGTTGGAGAAGCTTATGAGAAACTAGAATCCAGAATTAGGTTGATAACAATGGTATTATCTTTGATGGACCACATGGATTTACTAAAGGGAGGTCATGTTTTAGTAATCTGCTTACTTATTACAATAAAGTGACTGCTTCCTTGTACAGAGAAAAAGGATACACAGTAATATACTTGGAGTTTGCAAAGGCTTTTGATAGAGTACCTCATGATAGGTTGACAGTCAAACTAGAGCAGATGGTGTTGGATATTAGATTGGCGCATTGGATTGGAGACTGGCTATCTGATAGGTATCAACAAGTTGTGTATGGGGGAGCAATATCCAGGAAAAGGAAAGTCACTAGGGGAGTGCCTCAGTGGTCTGTTTTAGGTCCATTGCTGTTTAACTAGTATATTAATGATATAGGTGAAGATTTGGATGGAGATATTCAGTTGTTTACAGATGCAAAGTTGGGGTGAATCACTAAGTGTAGTGAAGATGTTGTGGCCTTACAGGAACACTTGAATAGATTGAGTGATTGGGCACAGAAATGGGGATGTGAGTTGAATGTTGCAAAATGTAAGGTTTTAAAATTTGGAAAACAAAGATGGGATGCAGAATTTATGCTTGGTGAGAATATATTGTTGGAGGTAGAGGATATAAGAGATCTGGGGGTGATAGTCGATAAGGATCTAAAATTTAGGGGACACATTGCCAAAACTGTGAAGACAACACAAAGGCTTCTGGGAATGATGCGGAGAACACTGACATGTAGAAGTTGGGAGGTTCTTGTTCCATTGTATAAGGCTTTGATTAGGCCACATATGGACTATTGTGCCCAGATTTGGTCACCGGGTTTTCAGAAGGATGAAGAGATGTTTGAAAAGGTCCAAAGGAGGCTGATTAAGCTAGTTTTTGTCCTCTGGAATGTTGAGCATGAGGAAAGAATGAGAAGATGTAATTTGCAGAGTCTGGTGGACAGGAGGAAGAGAGGAGATATGATAGAGACCTACAAGTTGGTAAGGGATTTTTATAGGATCAATGTTGGAAAAGTTTTACAGAGAATAGTCAGAGATCAGGGGAGAACCAGAGGTCATCCCTGGAAACTGTATAAAGAGGGTGTGAGAGGTAGGTTTTTTACATGCACATTTGTGAATGATTGGAATACCTTACCTGAGAATGTGGTGTCTGCAAAGAGTTTGAATGTGTTTAAAACGCGGTATGATGGCTGTGTGTGTGATAAAAGGACCTCCCAGATGAGTCTTTGACTCCATGAGGTCTTGGGGTGGTAATAATAATAATATAAAAATATACTTTCCTCACAGAAGGCTTTATGTAGCTAGCCTTATCAAGGTGATCACTTATGGTCACTCTTGTAAACTGTCGTGAAATAAATGCTCACTCCCATTCAGTAGTATCATATCCTATCTCAGCCAGCATGTATTTCTTCTCTTCACTCTTTACACTCTCTTCTAGCAGTCCCTCAAATCACAAAATCCATTTAAATGCAGTTCATTACTTTAGTACAATTTCATTCTTCCCTCAAATGTATCCACACAAACTGCACTCCTTTCTCCTCACACAACTCACTTAACATTCTTTTCATAATTCTTGCTTTCTGTCTCAAATCATTGTCATATCTTGGCCATGCAGTAATAACACTGTTGTGTGGCCAAGATGTGACAATGATGATTAATAATCTCAATAACCTACTGACTGATATTCATTCTTACATTCTCCTTATGTCCAATTAAATCATTTATTCCCACAGCCACTGCTAGCTTTGTTTCTTGTTTACTTCTCATATCCAAAGCACCTCTCACCCTTTCATCCTATCATTGGAAAGTATACATTGTGGATCTTCTCATTCATCACACTTTTTTATAATGGAATCTCCATATATTCATTTATCGTCTCCTTTTCTCTATTTACCTTCATTCTATGCTCATGCACTTTTTCATTCCTATCCATCAAATGTGTAATCTCTCCGAACATATTCCTCAATCTCATTGCATTATTCATCCTGATCAACTTATACTTCAAATCTTGCATCCCAGCATTTGCACCTCACTTTTACTGCAGTCTTGCTAATTTTCATTCCATGCACTCATACTTGCTTTTTTTGCACCATTCATACTCCTTTTCAGAACTGCAATCATGATTGCTTTCGTAAAATTGACCTGAGAGCTTATGAGAATACAATTCATAGCATCGTAGTTACCTTACCTTGCACTACTTAAAAGACATAAGTGCTGCCCAAGTCCATATATTCACCTTTATGAGTGCTTTTTTTAAGGTTTCACTGGCCTGGCAGCTGTTTTGAACTGGTTTGACCTCTTCAGAGACCACTATATAAGTAAAGGGTCTGCTCCAAAAAACTAGGAGATCCCACAACTCACTCGGAACATTGAGTTCAGAGTGATTTGCAGGATATCTTCGTTTTTTCAAGTGACTCGAAGGATCATTTAACTCGTAGTGGTTGTACTCAATGACAAACTCATCCCTCTGTGTAAAAGTACTTGCTAAAGAAAAAAAGTCATAAGGCTTCATTTCGGCTATGTAAAATTACATAGGCAAAGTGAATATTATATCCAACATTATTTCAAAGCCAAATTTTTGTAGAAACTATGAAAGTTTCATAAAATTGGCCAAAGAGTTCATGAGAATACAATACTCAGCATTGGAGTTATCTTAACTTACACTATTTAAAAGAAGGCAACGGGCAACACCCATGTCTTTTGTAATGCAAGTTGAGATAACTCTCCGATGCCTAGGATTGTTTGCCCTTAAACTGTCTGGTCAATTTTACGAAACTTTAAGAGTTTCTACAAATATTTAGCTTTGAAATAATGGTGGATCTAATATCCACTTTTCCTATGTAACTTTACTTTGCTGATATGAAGCCTTATAGCTCTTTTCAGTGCCAGATTAACAAATAGGCAGAGTAGGCACAGGCCTATGGGCCCCACACTATTTAGGGACCTCATGACAACCGATCAAAATAATGTTGATTTGATGTTGAAAGAAAATTACAATCAAGCTTCCTTAAATTATTTCCAGAAGATAGAAAAAATGAATCAACTCAAAGAAATGAAAACTTAACATTAAAGACTCTACAGAGAAAATACGTATTAAGGTAATTGTTAATGTTTGTTTTGTGTAATAAAATTGGTTTGTTAAAATTGTTGGTCGGTAAAATTAAGATCATATTAGGAGATAATTTGCAAGAGGGGAAATTTCAATTGCCTAGGGGTCTCCACAGGATTTAATCCTGCACTGGCTCTTTTTTTTAATAATGATTGCTTTCATTTGTCAGTCTCTTTTACAATTACTTTTTTTTGACATTTATTTTCTCATTATCCATTTGGTTATTATCTCCAACACCTTTCCAATTCTCACTATCTTTTGCCCTTAACCTGACATACACTCCTTATTTTCTAGCATCATTTACTGATACCTCCCAGTCTAACAAAAAAATCACGTTGTCTACAGATCCATGCCTTCTCACTTTTCTTATTCAGCCTCTCCTCAAACATTTACTTCACATTACTCCACACACATATATGCTGCATCATGACAATAAACTATTTTCGAGAAATTTATGCTGGTAATCGCATCTGATATTTGTAATGCCTGACATGATGACCTTGTTCTTACTGCTATTTTGGACTGTATTTAAATGGTTGGTTCTCTGAAGAGACCACTATATAAACAAAGGGTCTGCTCCAAAATCTAGGCAATACCCCAGATCACTGGGTGATCATCTATATCCTCCAGTGATATTTAACTGGATGTTGCTATAGGACAAGGAATGTGGAGGGCAGTGATAAAAAATGTATGAGCAAATTCATTTAGTGAATAAGGGAAGGGTCATTATTATGGTTTATGGATGATTTTAATTATTGCAGTATAGACTGGAATGAAGAGATAGCATTTGAGAATAAGGAAAATAAATTTCTCAAGTTCTTGAGAGACAACTATCTTAAGCAGTATATAAAAGAAGGTAGGCAAGGATCAAGCATTTCAGATCTGACCATTTCATCAGAGAATGTGATTGTGAGTGAGATTTCACAATTTCCTCTAGCTAGTGAGAGTGATTACCAAATTTGTGGTTACCCATATGAAGTCTTATGTGAGGAAAGGAAATGCGTGGAATTACAATGCTGATTAGGAGACAGCTTGGAGCTGTAGCATGGGATTAGGAGTTGGGCAGAAAAATAATAAATATTGCTTGGGAACTAACAAAATAATACCTTTTGTTATGTGACTCCCACTCATGAAAGGTTTTATGTACACCTATAGTACAGTACATTGAGCCTCTGCCGGAAAGATCTGGGTTCAGTTACAATCAGTGACATGAGGAACATTAGTCTGGTCTCTTTTGAAGAAAAGTGAATTAACCGGTCTCATACAGAGGTAGGTGAGAGTTTTCACCCAGAAAATCAGGTTTTTCCTTTTGCCAGAACAGGCAAACCAGCCCCATGAACACATGCGGATTACAGTCATGAATACTGCCTTTATAGGATGCAGCAAGGAGTGACAAACTAGCGGCATTAAATTTGTTATAAATTGTAAACTCCTTATTAGGTTTCTAAATGTCCTAAACGAATGGATGAGAATAATCAATCCTAGTGCATTAGTATTGTGGGTTTGAAAGGTTTTTTTTTTTACTATTTTGTCCATTTTTATTATTTTTTTGTATTTTTGTTCATTTTTTACTTGGTCCTGAAACCCTGCTGGAGACTAAACATTTATTATTATTATTGATAATAATGAAAAGCCAAAGGCTTCAATTCAGCGACATGAACTTATTTAAGTTAAGGGATATTATATCCCATATTGTCTCTGAGCCGAATAAGAAACTCAAAAAGTTTCATGCCGAATATAGAAACTATATAAAGTTCGGCGATTCCGAGCATAAGCAAATACCTGGATAGTGCAGCAGCTGACCCTTGAGGGTAGTGCAAGCTGAGGCAACTCATGTAAAGGGTGGAGCAAGCTCTGATCACTATTCTTGATATTTACCCATAATGTGAACTTAACTCCTAAGAGCTGTATTTTTTTAACATTATGAGATAAGGTCACTACCCAGACCGGTTTCAACCTTTTTTGAGGTCTCATTAGTGAGTAGGTAGACCTAGTCAATACCAAGTTTGTAGCAAACAGAACTTACATCCCTTCTATGAGAATTGCCAAGAGGTGTCCTATTAAATTATTGATAATAATGAAGAGCCAAATGCTTCAATTCGGCGACATGAACTTATTTAAGTTAATATTTTGAGAATAAGGAAAATAAATTTCTCAAGTTCTTGAGAGACAACTATCATAAGCAGTATATAAAAGAAGGTAGGCAAGGATCAATCATTTCAGATCTCACCATTTCATCACAGAATGTGATTGTGAGTGAGATTTCACAATTTCCTCAAGCTAGTGAGAGCGATTATTATTATTATTATTATTATTATTATTATTATTATTATTATTATGGGCAACTCCAAGGAGTCTTTAGACTCATCAAGGGAGGCATTAAACATCATGTCAACAACTATTCAGCTTCCACACAGCTTCTATCATACCTTGTCTTCAATCCACTCACAGTCATGGCACCCACAACAGAGTCTGGCAACTTATTCCACTCATTCACCACTCTCCATCCAAAAAACCTAGTTCTAACACCTTTTCTAACCATGCTCTTGCCCAGTTTCCATGGATGCCCCTTAGTCTTCCCACCACCAGACCTGTTCTGAAAAATATCCTCTGAATTAATCTTATAGAAACCCTTCAGTAATTTGAATGTCTCAATCACATCACCCCTCCTCTGCCTATCAGCCAATCATGTCTGCAACCCACAAATCTGCAAACTGTTCTCATAAGGTTCATTCCATAGACCAGCTATAATCTTGGTCACTCATCTCTGGATCCTCTCCACCTCCTTCCCATCAAGAAGAAACCCAGGTGCACAGATCTGGGCACAGTGGTCAAGATGGGATCTTATCAAGGCTCGATACAGAGGAACAATAACTTGCTTGTCTCTGCTCTTCAAAGTATTCTTCAGTAACCAAGTGATTTGATGAGCTGATTTAGCCACTTTTGCAATGTGCCCTTTAAACTTCAACTCCCTATCCAAGAACACCCCCAAATCTCTGGCCTAATCAATCTCCTGCAGTACAGTTCCACCAATGTGGTATATTGCTGCTAATCTTTTCACCTCAAAATGCATAACCTTACACTTTACCACATTAAATTGACATCCATTCTCCTCAGCCCAGTCCCCCCAATCTATTCAAATCATTTTGAAAAAATTTCACATCAGGTGCATTCACTATTGCTCTACCCAACTTTGCATCATCAGCAAACAAATGAATAGTTCCTCTCAGATCCTTTCCGATATCATTAATGAACAAATTAAATAGTAGTGGTCCAAGAACAGAACCCTGTGGCACACCACTAGTCACAGGCTGTCTTTTGGACTCTACTCCTGAATAAACTACTCTCTGATATCTCTCCATCAATCACCCGCCTATCCATCTCACCAACCCTATATCCATCCTCATATTCTACAGTTTGCTGATTACAATTACATGTGGTATCCTGTCAAAGGCTTTAGCAAGGTCCAGCAGTATGACTGTAAACCCATTACCTTATCCAGTTCAGCCGTCACTGTGTTATAAAACGTGAGTAAGTTAGTGAGGCATGATCTACCCTTCACAAATCAGGATACTGTATGGGGGACAAACCATGCTGTCTCCCATACAGTATCCCATTTGTCATCTATTCATTCCTGTATTCTTCCCTTGACTACTTTCTCCAAAACCTTGACAATGACTCCTGATATGCTGATTGGTCGATAATTTGTAACAGCAGTCTTGGAGCTTCCCTTATGCCGTGGTGCTATTTTCCCATCCTTCCAGCCCCTCGGGACTAACCCAGACCCGAGACTTAAATTAAACAAAATGGTCAAGGGCAATGACAATTCTTTTGCTGCTTCACGTAAGACCCGAACTAGTATACCATCCAAACCAACAGATGTATTCACATTAAGGTTTTGTAATAGATTATTCACCTCCATTTCATTCACCTCAATTCCCGTATAACCTGTTGGATATTTCATTAGTACAATATAACCACCTGAATGATATACTGTTGCAAAGTACTCGCTCGGTAATTCCACTATATCAACTAATTCAATTACATCCCTACCATCGGCTTTTCTTAAAATCATTCTGCCATATACATTTTTTCTTTTACTTGAAGCATATCGAAAAAACTGTTTGGGATTCTCTTTAGTTTGCGTGGCTGTTTTCCTTTCATAATCAGCTTTTGCTTTCCTTACCACACTCGTTACCTTTCTGACCTGTGTTTTATACTGTTAGTGTGTTGCAGGTCACCTTTCTCCTTAAATTCCCTCCACAGTTGTTTCTTTTTTTGCAGCTCAAGCTTAATGGTGTTATTCATCCATTTTACCCTTACTTGATTTAATATCCGGACTCTAGGTATAGATTCAGCCATTTTCTCCTTCAAACACTGCTTTTTCACTTACCATGCACTATCAACCTCCAGCCCTTGCAGTTTTACATGCCATGGCACTGAACCAAATAATCTCCTGACCTAGTCATACTCACCAGGCCGGTTCTTCCACATATACCCTTTCTTAATTGAAAATTCCACACATTTGGCCATCTCCCAGGTCAAAACCTTATGGTCACGCTCACCAATTGGTGGTAAAGTGGTCATATTCATTGCAGTCAAATTCTCTGATGCAATTACTAGGTCAAGAACTCTCAAACCCCTAGTATATTCCATTACATGCTGTCTCGGGTAGTTATCCCTTAATAACTGCATAAAATCCAATTCCTTCCTCCCATGTGTCCTCTCCTCCTTATAATCAATGTTACCATAGTTGAAATCCCCCATAATAATTACCTTCCTTCCACTCATTGCATGTATTTGTCTATGCAGACTATCTCCACCATCTATTCCATCACCTGGTCTATAGCTTGTTTGGTCTGCTTGTCTCAATCTCACACGAAATAGCCTCAAATATGCTCTCTTCACTATCCTGTAGTTCAACTTCAATTCTCCTTTGCTACAGTTCATCAGCTATCATCAATAACACTCCTCCCCCATTTTTTTTCTCTCTGCCCCTCCTGAACATACTATACCCTTCATATTCTATCCCACTATTTATATCATTTTCTGTCAGCCATGTTTCACCAACCAAGGCCAAAAATTCTTCCTTCTTGTTCCTAATACTCCTGACATTCGTATACATGAAGTGCTGAAGCCCGTTAGTCCCACTTCTATCTTGATGCCCTCTACTGACTATGCCATTCTGATTTCTTGTCCTTCATACTAGCTCAGGCATAATATTCACATTCCTACACTCAACTGCCTCACTAATGTCTGCATTAGTGCCCCCCCTTAACAGCTTTAATTTCACACCAAATGCATTCAGGTGCAAACCATCCATCTCTTATATAAGTCCTTTCGCCCATCAAACTCACTCCACAAATTCCACAACAGTCCTCATACATCACCTGTGCATAACATCATTTTCAATTATGGCCCTTCTTCTCAACTCTTCTCTGTCATACCGTGGCAACAAACTCACTATCTTAACTCTCTCACTCTTTTCTTTTGCTACCTCTAGTAATTCCTTCAAGTCTTCTTTCATAGCAAATTTATCTCCTTTCAATTCAATCGTTCCTGCCACTACTATCACTTCTTTCACCCTCAGCTTTTGCAATCTAATAGCCTCCCTTACATACTTAATTTTAGCACCTACATGTATGATTTTATCGAACTCTCATCTATTCCACCTCATACAAGTGAATCACCATACAACACTCATTCCTTCATTTTCATTTCACTACCAAACATGGTCTCATTTTTCTTATCACACACTTGCTTGCTTCTATTAGCTGGCACACTCGGTAAGCAATTTTATAATTGCTCCAGCTGCTGCTTCAGCCTATGTATCACATCGCTCCAGCTGCCACTTCACCCTATGTATCACATTGCTCCAGCTGCCGCTACGTGCTAAGTATCACATTGCTCCAGCTTCCAAACGTGAAACTTGAAACGAATATTGTATCATGAAAGATACAACGAACATGAAACTTTTTCGATTCAAGCCACTTCAAGGCATCTGTTAAAAGCGGTTGTTGTCTCACAATGGGTGATGAAATTCATCTCCCACCTAAATACAATCACCAACATTCATGCCCATAGTGAGATTCAAGCCCACAGCCTGTTGGCTTGAATCAATGTGTGAATGTATTTCGAAAATCAAAAGGCTAATGAGGTAGTTGTGCAATGCATGAATGTGGATGTTAAGCATGAAAGCTGGAAGAAGGCATTTCAGAGGCTGGGCAAGATGAATAATGGTAATAATCAGTTGCATGAAGGGCATAAAGTGCGGGCCAGGAGGGTGACTTAGTTGATATGGAGAGCAAAGAGCAAACATTAGCAAATTCGGCCTAGAAAAATCCTAAGAATTTTTTTAAATGTGGCAAAAGAAGGAGAATGATTATAGCGAGATGATGTCTATGTATGAAAGTGGTTGACTAGTAATGCTGCAGAGATTATAGATATTCTCTAAGCATTTCATCAGCATCTTCAATTGTCAGTGTGAAATCATTAAGTGAAGTTTAGAGAATGACATGAATGAAGACTTAATGGTGAGAGAGCAAGAGACGTATGAGTGGTTAAGTAAGTTAGTTGTGAATAAGCCAGTAGGACTTGATGACACATCACCAATCGTAATGGAATGTTCCAGAGAGAGAGAGAGAGAGAGAGAGTTAGCTTCCTTGGCCTGCCTGTTAACAAGCATCTTGCAACAGCACAAGCCCCAAAGGAGTAGAAGGAAGGTAAAATTGTTCCACTTCAAAAAGGTGTAGATAAGGTTGAGGCTACAACTTGTAGGATAGTCTGTATATCTCGAGTTGTAGTTAAGGCCGGATAGATTGGTGAGAGCATGGATAAAAAACTGGGTTGATAACAGCATTACTCTCTGTGCTTGTCAACATGGGTTGGTTATAAAGTGAGGGTGTGTTTTACCAACTTGCTTATGTACCAGTGATGGCTTTTACATAAGCACTACAACACTGCAGCACCTCTGAGGAAAAAATTAAAAAAATTAAATTTTGCTTGTGTTTATAAATAATAACAATGCTTATAACATTATATAAATGCAATACAATATGTTAAAGGTTACACCTTATGTAACATCGACATTGACTGAATAGTTAATAATTAAATTGTTTTATTAATGCATTAAATTTCAAAACAAATGCACTGCGATCTAATGCAGTGTCGGAATTATCATGTTCAGTCAGTTTCGGCTAGACTCGCCGATATTCGCTTGCACTTGTCACTGCATGTAACAAATGAATCTGACACTGCTCATTGAGTAGTGTTGCTGCAGATAAATCGTATGCTTGCATGTGTTATTTCTGTGTACAAAACTTTAATTATTGGTGTATGTTCATGGTGAAGATGGAATATTTCTGGCAAACGTTTAAGACAAAAATAGAGAAATTTATTTTCAAATAATATTTTAGAAAAGCAAAATTTTTATTATTTAAATTTACTTATTAATAAATTGGTTACTAATTAGGAAAAAATGAATTATTTTTCTAATTTTGTATATGCAGCTTGTTATAGTACATAACAAGGTCAGGAATGGATTGGGCAAAGGAGATGCATAGACAATAGTATACTTTGATTTTGCAAACGCTCCATCATAGAATGCCACACTACAAGTTGGTAACTAATATGGAGCAGATGGAACTGGATGAGAGATTAGTGAGTTGGATTGGCAACTGCTTCTAAGCAAATATCAGCAAGTTGTGTGTGGGGGGGGGGTGCAGAAGGGTCTGTTTTTGGACAGTTGTTATTTAATTTCTATGTTATTAAGATGGGTTTATCTATGATATGCAACTGTTTGCAGATTATACAAAACTGAGGAGAGTGATGAGGAATAGCAGATCTTGTGGCCTTACATAAGGACTTGAATTGATTTTATGAGTAGGTAGCGGTATGGAACCATCAGTTCAGTGTCCCAAAGTGTAGGATTCTGAAATTTGGTAGACAAGGATCTAATTGTAGCCAAGACAAGGATCTGGAATTCAGAGGTCTCATTGCACAAGTTGTGAAGTTATCATTTCAGATTATTAAAGAGGACCTTAACATGCAGAAATAAAGAGGTTCTGCATTAAACCGATACCTTCAGTAATTTGCCAATCTGTCTAGCTTCTTCAAATCCTCTTGCAGGGCTACCACATCTGCACTGTTACTAATAAACCTTCCCAGCTTCACATCATCTGCAAACAACTGAATATCCCTCTGCAATCCACTGACAATGTCATTGATATAAAGGTTAAACAATATAGGTCCCAGTACTGAGCCCTGTGGGACCCAACTTTTTGCCCTCTGCCTCCTTGAAACTGCCCCACCATACACAACTCTCTACCTATCGAACAGCCAATCCTGAATCCAGTTGACCAACCTGACATTCAAACCGATGTTATGCAACTTAAATATCAGCTTATCATATGGCACCCTGTCAAATGCCTTCGCTAAATCCAAGAAAATGGCAGTATATGCCTTTTCCTCACTACTGCTCTTGTAACTTTATTAAAAAAGGCTAGCATATTACTAAAACAAGAGCGCCCCCCCCTCATAAACCATGTTGACTCTCACAGATAACGTTACCGTCATCTGCCTAACGCTGTATATGGTCCCTCACTAATTTCGCCAAGATCTTAACAACTACTGATGACACACTGGCCTATAGTAAGACACTTCAAGTCTGCTAGCACCCTTAGCAATAGCACTGTCTTACCTTCCTTCCATTCCCTGGGCATCTTTCCTGTAGCCACACTTTCATTGAAAAGACAGGTCAAAGGAGCTGTCACTTCTTTAGCATATTCTCTCAAAACTCGTGGTGAAATACCATCCAATCCTACAGCTTTACTTACATGCAGAGTACTCAGTATTTGGAAAACATTCTCCTCCTGCACCTCTGAATTTTGAACCTGCCCCTATCCCTCTAGTATTAAAATTTACTCCTCCAGGATGAAATATTCCAATAAAGTGTTCATTGAACAATTCCACTATGTCCTCTGCATCAGTCACTCTATTCCTATTTTTATCTCACAATGTCATTCTTCCACAGTCATTTCTCATCCTACTGGCCACATAGCTAAAAAATTCCCTAGGATTTTCTTTGGATCTTAGGCCCAATCTCTTCTCATATTCCAGTTTCGTCTCCCTTACCATACTAGTGACTCTCTGGCCTGTGTCTTATACTCTTCATACATCTGCTCTTCACCTGTCTCCTTATACCCTTCCATAGCCTCTTTTTCACATGCAGTTCCTATTTAATATTGTTTGTCATCCACTTTACTCCAAATTGTGTTCTCTTCTTCACTTGTGGAATAGAGCTTACTATTGCTGCTAACAAATATTCCTTCACCAATTCCCAAGCACTGATGATATCCCATCCTTCCAATTCCTCTCTCCATGAAACTTCCCCAAGTTGATATCTAAGATGATTATAATCATCTTCCTTATAATTCCACATGTGTTCCTGTCTCTTTGATACTCCTGCATGCCTATTCATCTTCCAAGTCAAAACCACATGGACACTCTCTCTCTCCAACTGGTGGGATAGATGTAATCTCAGTTATTATCAACTCTTCTGATGCTATGACCAAATCCAAAACTCTTGAACCTCTTGTTCCCTCTATTACATATTACATAAGACATTTGTCCTTCAAGAATTCTAGAAATTCCATTCCCTTATTGCTACATGCATCTTCTTCTCCCCAATTTATACTGCTGTAGTTAAAATCTCCCATAGCAATCATTCTTTTTGCAGTTGCCAAGCTCAAATATTCCTTCACAAATTCCCAAACACTGATAATATCCCATCCTTCCAATTCCTCTCTCCATGAAACTTCCCCAAGTTGATATCTAAGACCATTATAATAATCTTCCTTTTAATTCCACATATGTTCCTGTCTCGTTGATACTCCTGCATGTCTAATCATCTCCTGGATGCATGGAGAACAATATATCCTCCTTGGTTTGTAGCAACACCCCACTAAATATCCTGTCTTGCCCACTTCTACGTCACTCCATATGGTTTCAATATCATTAGTGTCACTGATTTCCCTTCATATCCTGTTGAAAAATACTGTACCCTGCTACTTCTATTCCTGTTATTATATCCTCTTCTGTCAACCACATCTCAGTGATCCCTATAATCTTTGGCTAGGCTAATGCTATCAGCACCCTCAATTCCTCTTTTATTCCGGATACTCCTGGCATTAGTGTAAAGCATAAAAATTCCACTGTTTCTATACCCAACATTATCCACTCTAGATTCCACTGTGCTCAACACTACCTGACGTCGTTCCCCTTCTCCCAAGTACCCATTCCCACAAGAGGCCGCCCCCCTCTGCTGCCATCCACCCTGGGCATTCTAGTTTCCCTACATTGATACACCAACTCCATCAGAACAGCAATCTCTTCAGATTCCTACGTCCTTTCTCATTCAAATGCAAGCGGTCTCTCACATACAATTCCTTTCTGTTCTCAAATGCCCCTCAAGCATCCATATATTCCAATCCTCTCTTATGGTACATTCTAGTTATTTTGTTATTCAATATTACTGCTCTTCTGCTCAGCTCATCACTATCATACCTAGGCAGTATGCATGCCATCTTTCCTCTCTGCGTCTTCTTTTGTATAACCTCAAGCAAGAATCTCATATCTCTCACTGCCCAATTTACATTACCTCTGAAGTCATTTGTTCCTACCATCACAATCATCTCATCCACCCTTTTAACCCTCTTAATTGCCATAGCCACACTTTCTATTGTTCTCCATTCAAACACTCGTCATGCATCCTATCTTGCACACCTTGGATCATTGAGTCCCCCATACATTCCACCTCTCACCACCCTGTTTCTCAATTGCTCACATGCATCCCTCACTCTCTCTCTCTCCGCTAACACTTCTCTCTCTGTGTTCCCCTACTTACCTGCCTTCCTGACATCACTCTCTTCCTCGTTCCAGTGCTCTCTCGCATTCTTCTCATTCCCTCTCTAATACTGTTTCCATTCTCTCTTATTCTCTCCTCTTCTACCATTCCCATAACTCTCTCTCTCATTTTCCTCTCTTCCACTTATCCTATTCTCTCCTCTTCTACCATTCACATCTCTCTCTCTCTCTCTCTCTCTCTCTCATTCCTTTCTTCTATTGTTCCTATTCTCTCCTCTTATATCATTCCCATAACTCTCTCTCACTCCTACTCTGATTCGCCTTGCATTCGTCTCTTCCATTCGCCTAATCTCATCTTTCACACTTCTCATCTCATTCCCGAGACAATCCTCCTGCTCTTTCAGCTCATCTATCTCTCTCTCTGCAAGTCAGCCACTCTTATTTGCCATTTATCCTCCCAATTGAGATCTCCCGAAATTCACAATCTTTCAACCTTTCCATACTCCTTGCTCTCATTATTTTGTTCATATTTCTCTCGCTATTTTCGCTCACTGTCATACCACGTATCTCTCTACTTGGAGAATCTCCCACTTCTGACTCGACAAAGCCAGTTATAGTCATCTCTAGCTCATCAAGTTCCTCCCATTACCAGCATTTTGCCCATATACATATTTCCCCTTTTCTCACCTGCGACATATAAATCCGCTGGAACACATACATTTCACAATTCCAATATGCTACAAAATCCTGTATTATATAACTCAAAATCGAGTCTTTAAATGGGGAGGACTTCCCGATATGCAATTTGCAATTTTAACTGCAGCTGCCGTCATTATTCAAAATAGTGTCGAGGAACTATTACAACTAAATGCTGAATAAGTATAAGGAGTATAATGAAAGGTATAACTATATCAGTAAAGTACAAACAGAATATTAAGTATACTATATATAAATGAAATAACACTAAATAATGAAAAACTTATGTTAACTTCGTCTTCTCTTTAGCTGTTATGCATCTGATTCTGACCCTGTCTTCTCGATAACCAAAATACACAATGTAGCAACAACAAACTAACTCCAAAAACAACCACTGAAGGGCACTCGTATTCCAGATAAACAACATAGCACAAATCTCAACAGAAATAAGACTATTCACCGATTAAACATCACTTTTTTCAGCACGGCTCAAATTCCCTACCCACATTCTCCAGCGACTCTATATCCAAATGCAGCAAAAATGTAAGGTCTCAAGTTTCGGGACACATCTATGGGATGCAACATACTCTATTGGAGGAGCTATACTGGAGGAAGTAGGGGAGACAAGAGATCTGGGGTTGATGATTGATAGAAACCTGAAATTCTGGGAACATATTGCAAAGGTGGTGAAGGTAATACAGAGGATTGCTTGAATAATGAGAAGGGACGCTGTCCTTCAGAGATAAAAGAGTTATCAATATATTTGTATAAGACCCTGATCAGACCACACTTAGGACTTTTGTTCTCATATTTGGTCCCCCAGGATTGAAGGAAATAAATTAAGTGTGGAAAGGGTACAAAGGTAGATAACAAAGATGGTTTCAGGACTTTACAATATTAGTTATAAGGATCTGCTGAGGGAATGTGGACTGCAAAGTTTGGTGGATAGAAGAAGGAAAGGTGATATGATTCAGATATTTAAACTGTTGAGAGGTGGTTACAGGGTTGACACTGGGGAGTTTTTTCATTAGGTTGAACAGCAGGAAGGAGTGATGAACAAGGGGACCATCCCTGGAAGTTACGAAAGTAAACTGTAAGCAAGAGAGGTGAGGGAGTGGTTTCTTTGCATGGAGAGTGATTGAACCATGGGAATGCATTGCCTGATAGAGTGGTGAGAGCTTGAACAGTCAATGGGTTTAAGGAGTGGTATGATAGGCTTTATATTTTCTAGGAGAAACCTCCACAATGAGTCTTGATAGACTTTGTGTTTCCTATGAAGGACCTCCCACGATGAGACTTTTGACTCCATGGAGGCCTGAATAATAATAATAATAATAATTAAGGTCTTCTGTATGTTAAGTTCCATTGCATAAGATGCACAGTAATAAATAAGAGGCCTTGATTAGGCCTCTTATTTATTACTGTGCACAGAGATTTAGTCCCCTTGTTTTCATGGTGATGATGATATATTGGAAAGGGTCCGGAGAAGACTTACTAAGATGGTAACTTGTCTTTGGAATGTGGGATATGAAGACTGATTGAGAGAATGCAGTTTGCAAAACCTTGTGAATAGGAGGAAGAGTGGGAATATGATTGAGACATTTGAGTTGATAAAGGAGATTGTTATTGGGTTAATGTGGAAGAATTTTTTCATAGAATGGGAAAAGGGATAAAACAAGAAGACATCCCTATTAGCTGTATAAAGAGGACGTAAACAAAGACATAAGGATCAGGTTCTTCGCAAGGAGAGTGGTTGATGATTGAAATACATTGCATGGCATTGTGGTGAATGTGGATACATTGAATGAGTTTAAAGCATGGATAGATGGGCTTCATGTGTAATAGGACATACCTCCCACATTAAGTCTAATGTTAATAATAATCTAGATAATCTAGATGCCAGCCTAGTTGGCCGAGTAGTTAGTATATCTGCTCTCCAGCCAAAAGGCTGCGGGTTCAAATCCTGCTGTGAGAATGGATGTTTGTGATCATTTGCAAAATACAAGTGGTGATGATCATGGTAGATGGCATTGGTGTAGATGATGAATTCAGTTGCAGTTCATTGTACTTGATGATGGATTGGGTGGTGGAGTCGGAGAGCTGTAGAGTAGATGCCCCTCTCTCGATGAATCGTTGGACTCCCTGGAGGTGTCGCGTAATAATAATAATACATGTTTCTGATAGTTTCTATTACATTTTAGAAATCAGTTCAGTACACTAATAACTTAATAGTTTTTCAGGACTAGCAACAGCACCATATATGAAATTAAATTTCTTTTTTCCATTTATCATCATTAATTTGTTTGCAGTTTTCATTCTTTAAGTTAAGGAAATTGTTAAATTGACAATGCCAAAAATTATAATTTCAGCATGCAGAAAGTTGATTCCATATACATGTAGTTCTCACTTTACAAATTTTTACCTTTACAAATTTTGGAGATGGAATTTTAATTTTAAATTATGCGCAGCGAAGGTGATTAGGCATATGAAATATGCCTAATCACCTGGATCAATGATATAATGATCAGATAGAACCAGCCTAAGTCACTCACCAACCTTCGAAACACAAGTGTGTTATTGGCATTTTCTTCAATTACACCTGAATTTTTATTTTGTTTTCTTTTTAACTATAACCAACTCAGTTTTCCAACAATGTCAAAAAGAAGCAACAGTGCAAAACTAGAAAATGAGCAAAAGAAATAAAAAAAGCAATTAGGTTAGAAAAAAATACGAAATTATTACCAGCCACAAGCAGATTGCACTGTTAAAGCTCTTTCTAAGAAATTTTCTCTTGCTGCTTATACAGTTTGCACCATTTTAAATGATAATGGCAATATATGGCAATTAATGCAACATTGACTGAAATGATGAGATACCAACTGGAAGTAAAGAAAATGAGTTTCTTGAGTTTTTCAGGCTTAACTACCTCAGACAGTATATAACAAAGGGCCACGAGGATTGAGGGATCTTGGATTTGGTCACCTCATCAGAGGATATAATTATAAATTAAGTGTCAAATCACCCACAAATTGGTGAGAGTGACAAAGAGGTGATTACCTGGGTGGTTGCCAGTAATGTGAGGACCTCTGTAAGAAAATAGCTCATGTGGAACTACAAGGGGGTGATTATGAAGGGCTCAGGAGGTTACCTGCAGGTGTAGCATGGATTGAGGAGTTAGCTGAAAAGAGATCAACGCAGCTTGGGGGATTTTCAGAAACTATCTAGTAGATGCAATGTCTAATTATATTCCAAGGGTGAGAAGGTTAAATAAGGTAGTGTGAGATGGATGAATAAAGAGATTAAGCATGCGATACAGAGAAAAGGGACATTATGGAGGCAGCATAAGAGAAGTGGAAGTAACCAATTTCATGAGGTCTACAAAGACCAGGCAAGGAGGGTGACTTGGTGTGTGAGCGTACCTAAAGAGAGGTATGAACAGCAGTTAGCTAACGAAGCCAAAAAGAATCCTGAGGAGTTTTTTCGATATGTAACCAGCAGAAGAAAGAACGATTATGAAAGGATGACATTGATTGGAGAAAATGATATAAAGACAGCTGTTGTGGAATGTGTGGTGGAGATACATAATGAACAGTTCATAAAGGTCTTTCATCATCAGCAGCTGATGATGGGGAAGAGAGAGACTGATGGTAAGTGAGCAAGAGGTGTACATTGAGTTGAGTAAACTAGATGTATATAAGACTGGAACTTGATAACATATCACTACGTATTCTGAAGGAATGTGCAGTTGATTTGATACTGGCCTTGACATATTTTTTAATACGACTCGAGCACTTGGTCAACTTAATAAGGAGTGGAAGGAGGGCAAGATTGTGCCACTTCATAAAGGAGATAATAGAACTCAAGCATCAAACTATAGGCCTATCTGTGTGTCAGGTGTTGTGGTTAACATGTTGAAGAAGTTTGTGAGAACTAGAATCCAGAATTGGATTAGCAACAAGCATGTTATCATTAATAGACAACATGGATTTGCTAAAGGAATGTCATGATTTAGTAATCTGCTTACTTATTACATAAGATGACTGCTTCCATAGACAGAATAGAAGGATACACAGAAATATACTTAGATTACTGATTGATAAGTTGATAGAAAAACTATAGCTGATGGAGCTGCATATTAGATTGGTGCATTGGGTTGGAGGCTGGCTATCTGATAGGTATCAACACATTGTATATGGGGGGGGGGGGGCATTATCCAAGAAAAGGAAAGTTACTACTGGTGTGCCTCAGGAGTCTGTTTCAGGACCATTGCTGTTAAACTTGTATATTAATGATATTATTATTATTATTATTCAGGCCTCCATGGAGTCAAAAGACTCATCGAGGGAGGTCCTTCCTAAGACATAAAGTCTGTCATGACTAATCAAGGCTGAGGTCCCCCCCTGAGAAACACAAAGTCTATCATACCACTCTTTAAACTCATTGACAGTTCTCGCTCCATCAGGCAATCCACTCCATCAGGCAATGCATTCCACGGCTCAACCACCCTCCACACAAAGAAACCACTCCTTACCCTCTTGCTCACAGTTTCCTTTCGTAACTTCCAGGGATGGCCTCTTGTCATCACTCCTTCCCGCTGTTCAATCAAGCGAAAGAACTCCCCAGTGTCAACCCTGTAACCACCTCTCAACAGTTTAAAAGTCTCAATCATATCACCTCTCCTTCTTCTATCCACCAAACTCTGTAGTCCACATTCCCTCGGTCCTGAAACCATCTTTGTCATCCGTCTTTGTATCCTTTCACAGTTAATTTATCCCCTTCAAATCCTGGGGACCAAATCTGAGAACAATAGTCCAAGTGTGGTCTGATCAGAGACTTATACAACGGAATGATAACCCTCTCATCTCTGCAGGTCAGTGTCCTCATAATAGCAGCGATCCTCTGTGTTACCTTCACCACCATTGAAATATGTCCCCTAAACTTCAGGTTTCTATCAATCATCAACCCAAGATCTCTTGTCTCCCCTATTTCCTACAGTATAACTCCTCCCATAGAGTATGCAGCATCCCATCGATGTTTCCCAAACTCAAGACCTTACATTTTGCTGCATTAAACTGAGACCCCCATTCATTTGCCCATCTATCTAGCTTATTTAAATCCTCTTGCACGGCTACGACATCTGCACTATTACTAATAATCCTTCCCAGCTTCGTATCATCTGCAAACAACTGAATATCCCCCTGCAGTCCACTGGCTATGTCATTGATATAAACGTTAAACAATATAGGTCCTAGTATTGAGCCCCGTGTGACCCCACTTATAACCCTCTGCCTCCTGGAAACTGCTCCACCATACACAACTCTCTGATACCTATCAGACAGCCAATCCTGAATCCAGTTGACCAATCTAACATCCAGACCCATGTGCTGCAACTTAAATACCAGCTTATCATGTGGCACCCTGTCAAATGCCTTCGCCAAGTCTAAGAAAATTGCAGTATATGCCTTTCCCTCATCTAATGTTCTTGAAACTTTATTATAAAAGGCTAGCATATTGCTAAAACAAGAGCGTCCTTTCACAAATCCATGTTGATTCTCACAGATAACATTACCCTCATCTATCCAATGCTGTATACGGTCCCTCACTACTTTCTCCAAGATCTTAACAACTACTGATGACACAAACTGGCCTCTAATTAGACACTTCCAGTCTGTTACCACCCTTATTCAATTGGCACTCTCTTACCTCCCTTCCCTTCCCTGGCCATCTTTGCCAAAGACAGACTGTCATTGAAAAGCCACTGTCAATTCCTTAGCACATTCTCTCAATACTCGTGGTGAAATACCATCCAGTCCCACAGCTTTACTGACATCCAGAGTACTCAGTGTCTGAAACACACTCTCCTCCTGTATCTCCAGACCTCGAACCAGCCCTATCCCTCTAGCATTAAAATTGACTCCTCTATGATGAAATACTCCAATAAAGTGTTCATTGAACAATTCCACTATGTCCTCTGCATCAGTCACTTTATTCCCATTTTTATCCCACAATATCATTCATCCACAGTCATTTCTCCTCCTACTGGCCACATAGCTAAAAAATTCCCTAGGATTTTCTTTCGATCTTAGGGCCGATCTCCTCTTATATTCCAGTTTCGCTTTCCTTACTGCACTAGTCACTCTTCTGGCCTGTGTCTTATATTCCTCATGCATCTTCTCTTCACCTGTCTCCTTATATCTCTTCCAAAGCCTCTTTTTTGCATGCAATTCCTGTTTATTATTGTATGTCATCTCCACTTTACTCCAAATTGTGTGAAGATTTGGATGGAAATATTCAGTTGTTTTCAGATGATGCAAAGTGAGGACAAACCATGAAGAGTTGAGAAGATGTTGTGAGCTTGCAAGAAGACTTGAATAAATTGAGCCATGGGACACGGGAATGGGAACGTGAGTTTCGTGTTGCAAAAGGTAAGATTTTAAAATTTGGAAAACAAAAATGGGATATATTGTTGGAGGTGGAAGAAGTAAGAGATTTTGGAGCAATAGTGGATAAGGATCTGTAATTTAGGGTACACATAGCAAAATTGATAAAACACCACAAAGGTTTCTGTGAATGATATGGAGGACACTGACTTGTAGAAGTGGGGAGATTCTTGTGTCATTGTAAAATGCTTTGATTTGGTCACACATGGACTATTGTGCCCAGATTTGGTTACCTTGTTTTCAGAAAGATGAAGAGATGTTGGAAATGGTCTAGAGGTGACTAAGGTAGTTTCTAACCTCTGGAGTGTCGAGTATGAGGAAAGATTGAGTAGATGCAATTTACAGAGTCTGTTGGAAAGGAGGAAGAGGGAATACATGATAGAGACATACAAGTTAGTTAGTAAGGGATCAATGCTGGAGAGAGGTTCTGCAGCAAATAGTGGGAGATGAGTTGAGAACCAGAGGTAATTCCTGGAAACTGTATAAAGAGGGTGCGAATATCCGTTTCTTTTAGGGTTACACGGTGATCAGCATTCATTTTAAAAATTTTTTCTGGAATTTACAACCGTGTTAAAAAAAACTTTTTTATTATCCCGACGTTTCGATCTTCACATCAAAATCATCATCTGGATCATCATCATCAAAATCATCATCTGGAGCATACATAAGTATACAGAACAAGCCGAGTTACATCATTAACTATAAGCTAGAGACACACTGATTTGATCCTGATGCACTCACCGCACGTGAAAGTGCGGTGAGTACTTCAGGCTTTAAAACTGCCGACAAGAGGTTGACTACTGTGTTAAGTGGTGGCTGGGGTACAGAAGTAGAAGTCTTTGTCAGGTTTTCATATTTTTTCACGTGCCGACTACGTATTTTTTTTTCGAATTCCTTTCTTGCCGATGTGCATGAGATGTCATGAAGTATAGACCATAGATCAAGGCCGAGTGTGTTAGAAAGCTCTTCCTCTAGCGCCCGTAAGGTTTTGTTTTCTTCGGCAAGGAGAACGCGCGTCGCGGTAATTTGTTCTCTTAACAGGGTGAAGCTAGTGCGGTTATAAATGCGTAGAGCTTTCTCGGCCAATGGCTATATCTTAGCCAATGGCTATAACCCCAAAAAAATCCAAAAAATACTAAAACCTGTAAACCACAACCCCCCCTCCCCCCTTCACAATAAAGACTACACCAAGTCTATCACTATCCCCTACATCTATGAAAAAATAACTAATATCCTCAAAAAATATGACCTTACTTCCTGTTACAGACCATATAAAAAGTTGGCATCCCTTATCCGCTCTACCAAAGACCAACCACTTCCCCTAGACCTACCTGGTGTATACCAGGTCCCTTGCAGCTGCAAATTGTCCTACTTTGGCCAAACAGGCAGAACAACAAATATCAGGATTTCAGAACACCAAGACTACATCCGGTTTCACCAGTACAGCCGCTCTGGGCTGGCAGACCATGCCTTAGATACCCACCATAAAATTCGGTGGAAGAAAACAAAAATAATCCATCGCAGCAAGTTTAAATACGAAAGATTATTCGAAGAATCTTCAGCAGCTCTAAATAACGTTCCTAACCTCAACAAATTTGGGTGCATGAAACTGCCCCAAATTTGGGAGACTTTCATTATGAGAACTTCAGCCAAACTGCCAAGACTACCAAATTAGCCCGCAAGAGGGCACCATTAGGACTTTAGGAACAAAATTAGTTTCTTACTTTCTTCCTCATTTGCTTTGTTAGTTCCTTAGTGCACATACCATATCTTTATGTTCCTGAAGATGGCAATGTGACATTGCCGAAATACAGAAGTGATTCATTAAAGTTATCGTTAATTAATATACTTTATATGCGTTTTTAATTCTGTAAATTAATTACCAGTTATGTCTAACCAACGTATAAGTCTTACTACTAGGAAAGTTCTGTTTATAGTTGTTCTTGGTGAGGAATGTCGAATATATACCTTCCATATGTTTGGGATTTTTAAACCATCATTGTTGTTTAAACAGATTGGGGTGGTTACTGATAATCTCACAGGCTTCCTTGAATTTTCGTTCATACCATGTTCTAGTGTGATGTAGACAGCTGGTGGTTTTCCAGTCAATTCTGTGTAAGGTATTCAGGGCATGATCAGAAAGACCAGCTTCACCATAATTATTATATTTAATGTGTCGTTTATGTTCTTTTTGTCTAATAGGAATAGTGTGTCCTGTTTCCCCTATATATGGTATGTTGCAAGTACAATAAATCCGGTATACTCCAGGGTGAGCTAGTGGAGGGAGTGGGTCTTTGGATGAGTTGAGTAGGTTTTTTAATTTTGCAGAAGGTTTAAAGGTGGCTTTGAGGTTGTACTTTTGTAGTACTCTGTTCATTTCGTCTGATATTCCTTTAATGTAGGGAATGGTTATAGTTTTACTGTAGTCCGGTTTGTCTTTGTTTTTTATTGTGGTTTTGTAAAGAATTTTGTTTATAGTATTTTGGCTGTATCCGTTTTGTTGTAGGTTATTATTGATAATTTGAAATTCGTCTTTCAGTGCCTGTTCATTGGAACAAATCATCTGAGCTCTGTTTTTTAGCGAGTTGATGACACCTAGTTTTTGTGTTGGGTGGTGGTGAGAGTTCATGTGTATGTACTGTCCCGTATGTGTCGGTTTTCGGTAAACAGTGAAGGAAAGATTGCCCGAGGGAAGACGTGTGACAAGTGTATCTAGAAATGGAAGTGTGTTGTGTTTTTCAATTTCAATTGTGAACTGTATGCTTTGTGTTGTTTGTTTAGGTGGCTAAGGAATGTGTCTAATGTCTGGCAGCCATGGGACCAGATCGCGAAAACATCGTCAACATATCTAAGCCAGACTTTGGGTTTTAGAGGGGAGGAATCTAGGGCAAGTTGCTCAAAATGTTCCATGTAAAAGTTAGCGATAGGGGAGATAATGACGAGCCCATGGCTGTGCCTTCTTTTTGTAAGTAGAAGGTGTTTTGCCATACAAAATAACCTGACCGTAATACATGCGCAAAAAGCGCTGTGATATCTGGAGGGAATTTGTTTTGTAGAAGGATTGTGTCATTGAATGGGACATTCGTAAAGAGGGCAGAGACATCAAAACTGACTAATAAATGATCTTTTTCTAATGTAATTTCTTTGATGTTTATGAAGTGTTGTGTGTTTTTGATATAGGAAGGGGAATGACCTACCAACTCCTTGTGTGTTGCCGCTAATTTTTTGGCTAAGTGATACGTCGGGCTATCAATTCCTTCAACGATAGGTCTTAGCGGGGTGTTTTCTTTGTGAATTTTTGGTAGCCCGTAAATTCTAGAGGAGCACGTGTAATGAGGGAACAGTTTTTTGACTGTATTTTTGGGCCATGTGGTAACTGATTTAAGTAGTTTCTCTGTTTTGTTTTTTGTTCTGTTAGTTGGGTTGTAGTTAACTAATTTGTATGTGTTATTGTCAGAGACCAACAGATTCATTTTTTCTATATAAGTGGTACGTAAAATGACAGTGGCATTTTAATACACTCGTCAATTGTCTTCCCTCGGGCAATCTTTCCTTCACTGTTTACCGAAAACCGACACATACGGGACAGTACATACACATAAACTCTTACCACCACCACCCAACACAAAAACTAGGTGTCATCAACACGCTAAAAAACAGAGCTCAGACGATTTGTTCCAATGAACAGGCACTGAGAGACGAATTTCAAATTATCAGTAATAACCTACAACAAAACGGATACAGCCAAAATACTATAAACAAAATTCTTTACAAAACCACAATAAAAAAATAAAGACAAACCGGACTACAGTAAAACTATAACCATTCCCTACATTAAAGGAATATCAGACAAAATAAACAGAGTACTACAAAAGTACAACCTCAAAGCCAACTTTAAACCGTCTGCAAAATTAAAAAACCTACTCAACTCATCCAAAGACCCACTCCCTCCACTAGCTCACCCTGGAGTATACCAGATTTATTTTAATTGCAACATATCATATATAGGAGAAACAGGACGCACTATTCCTATTAGACAAAAAGAACATAAGCGACACATTAAATATAATAATTATGGTGAAGCTGGTCTTTTTGATCATGCCCTGAATACCTTACACAGAATTGACTGGAAAACCACCAGCTGTCTACATCACACTAGAACATGGTATGAACGAAAATTCAAGGAAGCCTGTGAGATTATCAGCAACCACCCCAATCTGAACAACAATGATGGTTTAAAAATCCCAAACATATGGAAGATATATATTCAATCTTCCTCACCAATAACAACTATAAACAGGACTGTAGAAAATCGAGTATTGTAAACAAAAATAAGAATTGTAATACTAAAAATAGGACAATAATTGTTTCTGAAAGAAAACCATATAAAAGAATGTTTATTCCTGTCATAAATGTAATTGAGCTTGATGTAAAAATTAATTATTTCTTTTTTATGTTATTTATTAATTTTTTTATTTTTTTAAATTTTTTTATTTAATTTTTAAAAAAATTTTTTATTTATTTTTTTTTTCCACCAGAGGTCACGCCAGTAGAATAACATGTGATCAAATCAGTGTGTCTCTAGCTTATAGTTAATGATGTAACTCAGCTTGTTCTGTATACCTATGTACGCTCCAGATGATGATCTTGATGTGAAGATCGAAACGTCGGGATAATAAAAAAGTTTTTTTTAGCACGGTTGTAAATTCCATAAAAAATGTTTAAAATGAAGGGTGCGAATATGGGAGTGAGAAGCAGGTTTTTTTATGCAGAGTTGTGAATGAGTTGAATGCCTTTCCTGAGAGTATGGTGTCTGCAGAGAATTTGAGTGCATTTGAAGCACGGGATGATGAGCTGTGTGTATAATAAAAGAACCTCCTAGATGAGTCTTTGACTCCATAGGTCTTGGGTAATAATAATAAAGAAAAATATTTGAATGAAACAAAAAGAAAACCATTAAAGGAGTATGGCATTAAACTTTGTCCTCAGTTTAATGATAATTTTGAAGGCTTTGAAGACCCAACAGAAATTGTGAATTCTGAAACTCAAGCGATCGTAGATATGGTTAACCAGTTGAAAATGGAAGTTTTGTAAGGTGATGTTAATTGTTATTATTATTTATATGATTATTATTATTAGACACCTCCAGTGAGTCCGAGGACTCATCGAGGGATGGCACTGCTCCAGAACTCTGTTTCCAGCAACTACACCAATGCCGTCTACCACCAATCACCACTTGTGTTTCCACAGACAATCACAAACATCCATGTCTGTGGCAGTAGTCAAACCCACAGCATTACCACTAACCTGGTGGACATGCTAACCACTCGGCCAGCCACGCCTGCGATATATGCTAGCGATAATGAGCTGCTTCAATCTCACACAGTGGAACTCCCTTGAATTAGAAGAACAAGAACAAAACAGAGAAGAAAAAGACAAAGAAGATAACGAATATGAAGCTCAAGTTTTTCACCTTATAATGGCCCAGAGAAAGCAGTTAAACTTAATCTTTGAGTCACAAGTTTCAGACTTAAAACAATTTAGTAAATTTTCCCTCAAAATAAATAATGCTTCAAGCTATTTGAAATGAAAAGAAGTGAAAGCCAATGAAGCAGATGACACTTGAAGCCCTCTTTGAAAAAACAAACAAACAGATGAACCAAAGCTTGCTAATATATCTCCTACTACCTCTACGGCTGCCGATTCACCTGGTGATAGAGAAATGAGCTTTTTTTTTTTTTTTCAAAGAATCTTTTTTAATTTAAAATTTTTCTTATGTTATTTTTTAAATATGTAAATCTTTGGCCAGTAAAGTCTTTTCTTATCATTTAATATTCATTTTATATTTTATAACTTCCTTCTTACGAACATAACTCTCACTTATAGCACTAATTCTAAGGCAAATAAACTCCCGCTTTAAGAATTCCTTATTTATGAACGGGCACCAGGAACCAATTAATTCGTAAAGGCAGGAACTACTTGTATAATGGAAGTATATGAAATGTTTTATATGCTTCTATTATTCCTTTAAAAGTATATTCCAGTCATTGACTAGAAGAATACTTTCTATGCCTTATTTCTGTCTGTTCATGAATTAATCAACCTTTGGTATTAACAAGAAGCAGGGGCGTAGCTAGATGGGGCGGTCCATCCTGAGCTGCACTTTGCGTTTAAGAAATCTTGCCATACTGTCTATAGAACAGCAACTGAATTATGAAATAGACTTCGACAATGTCATTGACTATTTTGCTAACGGCAAAGCAAGAAAAAGAACATTTTAGAATGTTGGAATAAAATTTTACTTCAAAAATAAACATAGTTTTTTTAATTTATTTTCCTATATGTTGTATTGACTTTTTGTAGTATTGTTGGTGCGTATTGAGAGGGGCAGCAAACTCAGGGACCGCCTCAGCCAGCAAAAGCTCTAGCTACTGCACTGACAAGAAGGGTGGATCTATGGATCCACCCT